>NC_137462.1:145314356-145997928 GCF_964235325.1 Thermobia domestica | reverse complement strand
TTCAGTAAAAAAAAAAAAAAAAAAAAAAAAAAAAAAAAAAAAAAAAAAAAAAAAAGTTCTTGCTTGTAAAGTTGAATACGCCCATTGTTGTCTAGCAGCATTCAAAGGAGTTTATTTGATGTCACCGACACATACATCAGTGATAACTGGAAAAAGAAAGTGATAAAAATAAATAAAACGGTACTTGATATGTGAAAAATTAGAAATCGACTCCTTGTTACCTTGTATGGGATCATTTTAGATGATTTTCTAGATCAGTTAATTTGAGAACGTAGATGAGAAAAATTAGATTTTGACTATATACTGTTTATATATAAATGTTACTTATCTTACATGCATAAATTATTATGTGAATAAGTGGAAAATATTTAATAAGATCAATTAGAAACGTGCATAAGTTGTTTCCTTCGGTGCTCATCTTACTCATGTAAAATACAGGCGTATTCATTTAAAAAGAAAGTAATGAGGAATGAATATGTTAGACCAGTTATCCCCCAGAAAGAAATAAAAAAGTTCGAGGGAAGACTACAAAAGAAAGTGTATAGAAAGAAAATCAAATTAAACACACTAAATATAGTAATACTTGGATGAATGAATGTTCATTTAGGTAGTTGCAAATGGGTATAATTTTCATTAAATAGAGTGAAATGTCGGTTTTTAGCTGCGAGAAACTGATTTAGCTAGTCTTTTCTTCTGGAAAACTTATTTACGGAAAGCCTCAGGATTTTGATGAAATAGAGTGAATGTGTTGCTTATTGGTAGGAGGGTTTTATATACTGCAAGTTTTATCATTTAGCCTACACTCATCGAGCATAATTATGTTTCAGATATTAAGTATGTATGTGAGTAGAAATCAAGAATTTCTAGGGAAGAAATTTCGAACTTTAGAAAAGATAATTCTCGAAATTGTCATGTTGAAAAGCATACCACACAAAGAACAACAGAAATGTTTGAAACGTTCACGGCAGCTATTTATTTTTAATTGCTTGCAGATTGTAGATTAATCTATTGATATAGCTCCGTAAGTTTATCACGACAATATTCTTTTCTGAATTGGATATATTTATCATTTTTAGAACTATTAGTTTAAGTAGGAAAGTCTGTTGAGTAGTCTGTTATAATGTATGGAAAAATCTTGTTATGTACAATTATTTACATTTACGGCTAATGAGAATGAAGTCTTAGTTGTCGATTATGTTTAGTATATTGCGAAATTCTTTTGTTTCGTGCTCTTTTACTTAATTACTGGATTTTATACCTTTAACTGACTTGTCTGCTAAGAGAAGTTGTACGTGATGATTGGAATAACCCGAACTAACCGCATTAATATTGAAGTTTCAGTTGTCAGCCAATAGTAGTTGTCTAGGACATTTTTGTCTTGAAGTTAATTGAATTAACGTTTTGTAAGTTAAAGATTTTAACGATTGAGTAAAATACTTTGTCTCAATGCCATTTTTAAAGTTAATAACGTTTACATCTCCGCAAATAATAAATTAATAATAATAATTTTTTAAGATACCGGTTAGCAGAATTTAAACTGCCCGGGACAAAAATAATGATGTTGATTTGGTCACGTGTTTTGAACACAACACAATATTGATTAAACTCAGTTCTTGCTACTTTGTAAACTGTGTGAAGGTTTAGATTTGATAAATTTCAATAGTGTTTCTAAGTACTTCACCTCTGATTTTACATGAAATTCAAATGCCAACGTTATGGGTTTGAACTCGTACGCTAATAAGGATCTGCTGATATATAACTGGTTAGTTTTATAAATAGAAGCTCGTGTTTTGCATACCAGTGTTCACTGCAACGCAGAAAATGCAGCTTTTTGTTCCCTTGGGCCAACACTTCAATGAATTTGCATTTTATTTGTTAACGATTGATTATTTATAAACGACAGACAATGTAATATTTTTAGGTATGACTTTATTTACAATACGCCTTGAAGTGTATCCTCGAGATGGCATTTATATATGCCAGTAGTTACTTATTTTGCTTGATCATAACCAAAAAAAGAGAAACATGCTGCTCTACTTTCGCTTACTATTTTCTTCCTTCAATAAAACCTTTTCTGATTAAATTTTTGTTTGTAGTTAAATTATTTCTACACATATTGTTACTTGACACTTGACTTTTATCCAATGTACTTTTCTAGCCCAGACGTTATATATTCAGATTTGTAGACTTTATGATTTTCCTCATTAAACAAATCGCTATTTAGATGCTCGCTTTATCTATTCTAACACTTCTCATGATTTCATTTTATATTTCCTGGTTAGTTGTTTTAAAAGCTTCTGTAGATATCAATTATTACTCTAGGATTTCCAGTATACGACATATATATATATCTTTGTTTTTTTTTTTTTTACCGTATTGTTCATTTATTGATACGTAAATTCTTCCTAAAATTGTAACAGTAGACTCGCATTGTCATGTGTTTTACCTTTTGATGACAAACATTTAACAACTACTTCTAAACTTGATTCGCTTTTCAGAAAGCATTGAAAATATATTTACCCCCATGATTTTTTCCCAATATATTTCAGTTCATCTGTTAATTATATTGTTGTCTTTGCGAATTTACCTATTATAAATTTCTAAGTACCTTGTTTCCTCCTTGGGGGGCGCGGTGGCTCAGTGGTAGAGCGCTCACCTCTGGTGCTTGGGGTCCCGGGTTCGATCCCAGCCCCCGCCAAGTGAACTTTGTGGTGGACAAACACCGTGCTCGTGGGTTTTCTCGGGGTTCTCCCGTTTCCTCCCACTTTCTTCATTCCACCATTTCACTCATCTCTCATTATCATCGTCTCCTTTAGCCTAACCGGCATAACCGTGGGACGTAAAACTCAAAGATTTCATTTCATTTCATTTGTTTCCTCCTTTTCTACGTATGCATCAATATTAGCCTGCTCTAATATATTAAATATATTACACAAATTTATTTTCACTCCTGTTTCCGTCTTACACATCTTGTACTTTTTCCTGTATAGTTATTGATTCTCTTTTGATGCTTTGTTGCAAGTCTTGGTACGTAATTATGGTTGATTTTGTTAGGTACTTTGTCTCGATACGTGAGATTGATATTTAACAATAATTGGGTGGTGTTTAGTTGAATATCATATCTACCTTTAATGTTAAGTTGTTTTTCGGGACTTATATGTCCCTTTATTTTTTATTTAGCTATTTTTTAAATATATTTATCCCACTACGATTTATTTTACCATACTTATCAGCACATAGTATGTCATTTCTACTATTCCTTGCCGTCTTACTTTTGATTCTGTGATATAGTTCGTCACTTGAAGCGGAGAAGAATTTTCAGAATTCATCTCGAATGAAAGCTCATAGAACAGCAACACCCTATACTTCTGATACAATACGTACAATAAATATTGAACAGATTCCAGATGCGTAAATTTTCTCCAATTTCTATGCTGGAATAAGAATGTCTATCGTCTTCGCCTATCTTCTACAGAGAAGTCCTATCCGAATACTAACTGCACACAATTATACCCTTTGAATACCCGAAGAAGTTGCTAACTTTTATTACCCTTTTCACCGACATCATAATTATACTTCCTGCTACTTGTTAAAATGTTTACTATTCTTGATTCATGGGTCGTTCTTCACTCACTATCTGGATAACACTAAGGGAAGGTAGTGTCACCTATGCAGTGTTTCCTTGTGAGACATGAACTTTCTTTTCTTTCCGAAAATAACAATTGTTTTATACTTGCTTTTGTACAGTTATCAGAAATGTCCACTCAATATTGTTAATTTCCCATTTTTTTCGTAACTTACATGTTTACGTTTACATCAGAAACACGTCATATTCTTTACCAATTAAATTAAATCTCTATTTCTTCTACTATAACTGAAATATCGTCTGTATTTACAATTTATCGTGGTAGCGTAAAGTATAATGAAAATAGCTGCTTTGTTGTATTGTATACCTTAACCTTTAAGAACTAAATATTAAAATAATATAAATTATCTCGTGATGTTAGGTATATAATTTGCGTTTTCACTTAAGCATACGTCTACGAAAATATCAAATTAATTGAAAAGGAGCACTTTTTAATTTGATAACTATTTGATTTCACTCATGTTTAAATTTCTAATAATAGTAAGTTTACATTTCTGGTTTATGTCGTATTGTGAGAGAAAAATTTCATGACGCGTTTTCGTCTATTTTGGGAATATGAGACTATTGTCATAAGTGTCAGAGAGAGGTATAGTGATATAAATCTCACTGTTAGATGTAAACGTACCATTGCCGAAGTTATCCAAATATCCTCTCAACATACAAATTATGTTAGATAAAACCACTGTACAAAGACTTATATAAAACTAAGTTCCACTAATGTTGAATTGGCTTCCAAATTTTAAGTATTACACGTAAAAGATTATTATGAGTGTTACTGACTCACAAAACACACACATAAGCTAAATTCAGTCATAGCTTTTGCTTTCAAAATTAAAAATCGTAAAGAACTGTATAAAATTTTATAAGTAAATTTAAGCGACCTCTTTCGCGACTTGCGAGCAGAGGATGCAATGACTTTTTGTACGATTTCGTCCATGATTTTCTTTCTACGGTGTTGTTGAAAAGGTGGTATTTTTTTTCCACTCATTTTAGCTTGTTACTAGTACAAAATAGCAAAATGTATTCAATTTAATTTCTCAATGTGAATGTATTTATTATGCTTCTGATAGAATTGTGCAGACGGCAAGATTGTAAACTGATTTCATTGTCTGTAGCCGACCCCAGCCATATGACAATACTGTTAGAGATACTGCTTTTATGTGAAATCACGTGTATGTGCACAAGGTTTTTAAAGGAAAACATGAGATACGTTGAACCGTTGTCCAATTTGTGTCGAAGCCGTTGTGTACATACTTTTTAAGTCGTTTTGCATTGAATATGTGGAACTATTTAACATGGTATCAAACATTAACCCATCTAGATAGCTATTAACTCAATTGTCCCATATGAAAAAAAAAAAAAAAAACCTTTAAACATTAAGGAGTATTCAAAGAAACATTAACATTAATACTTTTTACAGTGTAGGGTTTTTGTTATCTACAGAATTTTTCGAGTGTCGGCCCAAATTACTTTGTGTGGGAATTTTTCTGAAGTTTCATTTCCAACTTAAGATCACAACAATGGTATACAATAAATAAATAAATGAGAAGTGGTCTGTATTTACTTCTTTTACTGCTCTTATATTCTGACAGCCGTGCAAACTAGTGCAGAAAACCACTCAAGTGTCTTTCCCAACACATTCTTCTCATAATAACATCAAGTAAACACAGCAACAAGGACTCTACAAAACAAATGCAGTAACTCATCAGATACGTAGTACCTAGTAGATTGGCTTAGCTTGTATGACACTTAAAGCTTGCCATAAAAGCTAGTCATTTGCGTGTTTGTTCTACACTTACAGGTTATCGATTTACTCTAGGTTTGCACATTTGTCACAACATTACAACAATTCGTATTTGTGTACGAGAGGGCAGATTGTAATTGTTCTCATGCGAATAAATAATTAATATTCTGAGATTTTAATGAAAACAATACCTACACATATTTAACTGCATTTATTTATTTATTTATTTATTTTTAACTCGAAGCTTGTTTCGTATGTTAGATTTGATTAAAATATCAGTTCAAAATGTTCCAAGTTCAGTCGCTAATCGTACATGTGTTACATAGTTGTTGTTTCACTTGAGAAGTGGTTCACCGTTTGTTTTTGAGATTAGAAATCTCTTTCCAATCGCCCGCTACAATTTGAGAAGGTCAGGGAAATAAAAGCTAATGCGCATTATTGTTTACTTCCGGAGAGGAAATGGCTGTGTATACATTTTCACGGTACTTTTCCACTAGAAACACTAAAGTTCATGTGACCTTTTGAAAAGTAAGGGATGCACTGACTTGAGTTGGTAATCACTTGCTGTGAGTCAGAATCCGTAATAATTAAATACAAAAGGGGTAATTTCCATTATATTTGCCCTATTGTACTGTGAACTATACAAAACAGATAACATGTTCTATTAGTAAGTTCAAAGCTTATTCCAGTGTTTTTATTTTTAATACGTGTTTTAAGAACTTCTTGCGTATCAGGGACACCGTGGCTCAGTGATAGAGTGATTACCTCTGGTTGCGTGGGGTCCCTGGTTTAATCTCCGGTCAAGCAAGTTTATAGTGGACAAGATAGTGTCCGTGGATTTTCTCGGTATATTCCCGTTTCCTCCCACTTTCTCATTCCACCAATTCTTCCATCATCATTCACTTGTCTTAATCATTTGTTCCCTTAGCCTGAAGGACACAATCGTGGGATGTTAAATTGAAATTTCATTCAGTCGTTCTTGCGTATCAATATATATGTAAGAGGAGAAATAAAGTCCGCTGTTCATTTCGGTAATGTATGAAAGCTTTTTGCTTCTCTGAAAGTGTACCCAGTATTAAATTATAGCTCTCTGCTAATACTTATCATATCAGGTTGTCAAAAAAGTATTAAGGTTTTGGAGGTCAAACTTCAGAATAAATTTATTGTGGTTTTAAAATAGCATTATGAAAAAGGTACCTTAAACATTAAGAAGTATTCACCATTTGACTTTCTGCCATTTTGTAGACAACACCATAAACCCGTCGCTATCTAATTTCTGTGGTTTCTGGTCAAAAAATTGTGGCATTTTCTTTTGACGGGCCTCTTTTGAAACTAATTTAACATCATCCATGGAGTTTTACAGAGACTGAAACAAATTATAGTTTAACGGTGTCAGGACCTATCTATACGGTGGATGCATGGAAACCTCTCAGGCAAGTTCTCAATTTCTAATGGGTCTTTAAAGATGTATGCGGTCTGTCGCTGTCAGCATGGTATACAACACTCTTCTGTAGTTCCAACCGTTTCTTTTGAATTGCTAGGTTCACTCGCGCTAATTGTGAATAGTAGAGGTCCGAGTCTATCATTCTGCCCGACAACAGCAGCTCGAGATATACGATGCCCTTCCAATCCCACCAAACGCACAGCATAATCTTCCTGGGTGTCAGGGTGAGGTTTGTCACAGACTATGGAGCTGCTCCTCGCTTCAACCACGACCTTTTTGACACATTGTTATCGTAGGTTCTCCAGTTCTCATCCCTTGTGATCAATTGCTTTGGAAGTGACTCGCGTTCGTTACGTTTCAGTAGAGATTCACAGATAGAAATTCGACCGAGTAAATGTTTTGTATCAGATCATGTAGTACTCAAACGTCAAGCTTCCTCATGTAACCAGCTCTCTCCAAATAATTTAACTCTGGCAATAGATGTTTAGGCTATTGACGATGTAATGACTGTTTACATGCCAGTCTTGCTTTACTTTTGCCAAAATTTCATCTTTTGCTGTGATTGGTTACGGACCTACGCAGCATTTGCACCTTTTATCGAAAGAAAATGTAAACTGTAGCACAGTTTGCGAAAAGTTCACTCATCTTCATGGCGCTGTACGTTACATCAGATTATAAGAATTCCAACACATCCACTTGTTTCCATTGTCACCTGTCGTATGACATTAGACCTTACTTACTGAGACTCATATACCCTAAGATTTGGAACACTAACGCAATCACGCACGCAAAAAGCTCATTACTTTTTAGTCTGCCTGATACATTTGTATTAAATTGTTAGGGAATACCAGTGGCGGCTCGTGAGAGAAGTCGCATTGGTAAAAATACAGTTTTATTGCTACAAACTAAGGTAATAAAATTTACCTAACATCTTAATTCTTTTACACGCGGATAATGACATTAGGTAAATTTTCTTCCTATGGTTTGTAACGATAAAATTGTAATTTTTACTGACGTGATTTCCGTCACGATCCGTCATTGAGAAATGCTGTTTTCAAGATTTTAAGTATAGTGCTTATGAAAGGCATATGTGATCCTTGTATTTGAAGAAAGAAAAATTTAAACATCAACTTGCATTTACTCTTACATTAATTTTTATTAAAATTACGATAGGATATAATAATTGTTACGTATGCCCACAGTACGAGCATAATTTAACGTTTTGTTAAGAGCGTTGTCCATTTTACCATCTATTACCAATGTACATAACGAATCTCTCATTATCTTAATAGATCTTAAACATTTCTACAATATTTGTTAAACATTCATAATCTTTTCGACCAGGTTAAAACGGACTCTTAACATGTTCAGTGTGTACTGTCTGAAGCACAATAAGGCTCCTACGTTCAGGAATTAATTATCTGCAGTAGTACTGGGAAAAATAAAAAATAAAATGGGTTCCTTTAAAAGAATGAAAACTGTTGATATTTCTAGAGAAAGTTCTGGCAACATCTTTACGTTAGAAAGGGGAAAAAATATTGTTTATAAGCTAGAATAGTGTATTCATTTGTTCCCCTTTCAGTTCTCACCTCGTGTCAACAACACACTGCTACAATCAGGTGAAACTGGAACAAACAGGATTTCTTTCTTTTCTTACTACATATGTGCAATCCAGTTGTTGCGTATCATCTTATGCACACAAGCATCATAAACATGGAAGAGAAGCAGACAGACATCAGTACAGATTGTTATTCAATGATCTCGATTTGAAACACGTGGCAATATAGTGTATTGGTATTTGAAATGTTGATAAACACACCTTCGTCTTTCGTCTCTCTCCCTCTTCCCCGTCCCGTAAAAGAAAACCAGTCCACAGAAAATTCTTGTATTTTGGCCTTTTTGATAAAAGCATGTCCACTGCGTGAATCACTGTTTAGTAATCTCTGAGACAACAATGTGGTTTGGACATGAGGTCAATTGTCCAATATTGTGTTTGGGTTTCCTCCTTTTCATTGGAACGACATCTCTGAAGTTTTGCGTCGTAAAATTTAAAATGCTTTTTCCTCTCTCGGACAATTATCGCGATCAACAATAAATCGAAGAAATAGGAAATAAAAAGAATTCGCGCTCATGCCAATGGTAAAAGTACCCGCGCTTGAATAAATGTCTAATTTTGCTTTCTATAGTAATTAGAAGACGGGGAATCCAATGGTATGATTGTTAAACATATACATCCACTTTCGATAACTTCTGTAGGCTATACTTCATCAGACTTTACTGACGTTCTTTTTTCCAGGTTTAGAATGTTGGTTTATTGGATGAGGTTGAAATTCATCAAGAACAAGGGAATAAAACGGTCAGTAAAATCAACCCTAATTTACCTGAATTTTGTACAATAACTATTGTGCGTGTAAAAGAACAATCGATTTTGATGTAGTACCGTATGGCGTATATTTTGTTCAACAAGTCTTTCTAGTTATCCGCATTACTTGAAGTTGAAATCATCGAAGAATGTTTGGCTAAAAGAAATAATTTAACCCTCAGTTTGGAAATCGATTATATATACGAGGGTTATCCAGAAAGTCACGTTTCGGTGGAGTACCGGTAGGAGCGGGGCGAGCACAGCAATTCTGTGCAGGGAATTCCGGCCGTTCAGTGCGCATCCTGCTGTGGATATGTAAGGTTCGTGTTGCTTCTACTCTGTTTGTAATGCATTGTTAATGTGAGTGCTCCGATTGAAAATACCACCAGTTCTGAAGTGAGTTCGGTCATACAATGTTTGGCGATGAACACTAAACGATGGACAATTCATCGACAACAGTGTGAAGTTTACGGTAAAGATGTGATTAGTAAAAGTGGAGTGAGGCGTTAGTCCCTCATCTTTAAAGATGACCACAAAATGTTCATGATAAAGGCCGAAGTGAGCGACTGAGCCTTGCGACAGATGAACTGGTCACAAAAATCAGTGATAAGATTCATGAAAATTGCCGGTTTACGATAACAGAGCTCTCGTTTACGTTCTTGCAAATTTCACGATGCTTATTACATGAAGATGCCGAAAAGTTCGGCTAGTATAACTTTTGTGGAAGTTGAGTTACGAAAATTTTGAAAGAGGAAGACAAAGCTCAGCAGATGATAGCCGTTTTGAAATCGTTTGAGGTCTGTAGCAAAGATCGTGATTTCTTTGTTGATAGTAACGTTATTGTTGATGAGATTTGGGTTAACAACGTTGTGAAACAAAAAGATATTCCATGGATTGAGGAAACACTAATTCACCAAATAATAATAATAATAATAATAATAATAATAATAAATATACATAACATGTCTGCAAGAAAACTTATGGAATGGGTACTGTTCTGGGATAGAAAATTTGTACTGCTAATCGACTTTTTGAAACGCGGTGCAGCAATTACTACTGAAAAATGTGTAACATTACACAAGTTGCAAAGAGCAATTCAAAACAAACAGCGAGGAAAACTGAGCAAAAATCCTGGTATTCCATGACAACACCCGTCCACACTCACTCAAGCGGACTCTGGAAGTCTTACAGGGCTTTCATTTGGAGGTTTTTGACCTTCCGCTATATAGCTCCACTACCACTTGCTTCTCCACATGAAAGCTGGCAACGCAGTGCTTTGATGACATAGACCTTCAGGCAGGCGTGCAGGAATGGTTGAAGTAACAAGAGACAACTCTATGGCAGCGGATTTTGTAAACTCGTTTGTCGCTGTGATAAGTACCTGAACCTGTACTGCGACTAAGCGGAAAAGTAGTGTAAGAATGTCGCTTCAAAACGTATATATGAAAAAAATACCTACTTTATCTGGTCTTTATTATTATTATTTTAAAACGTGAGTTACTTTCTGGAAAGCCGTCGTGCAGTGCGTTTGAGAGGTAATTGTTCATATGCAGTGTACTAATAGAACAGTACGTAAGAACGTCTTACCCCATGAACATGTAGACTGTCTGCATGTGTTTATTCCTGTTCTCGAAGACAGTTACAAGTTGTTCATCTGGAATGATAACAAGTATCAGTTCAAACGTTCTAGAACATATAGAGGTTTCCTCGATAACCCAGAATTAAAAATCTGGTGAGTTTAAGTCCATGCGGAGAGGTGGCCACAAATTCTTAAAATTGATTCAACTACGCATGGAATTCTTGCGATTACGTAGCATAGTAACTTATATCTTGCATTTTTTTTTTTTTTTAAGTACTGCCATTTCGTTCATAATCCTGTACCGATCCAGCCTTCATAAATATTTCGATTAGCGTTCTTATACTTAAGAACCGATGTACGTGGAAATTTAACATTAAACTGATCTTTCTCTGTATGTACATACAACGCTTACGCTGTTTTCAAGTTAACACCGTTCTGTGTCCATACGGAAAGACGCATTGTCTAAATTGTTCAAGGGTTCAATTAAGTACACAATGACGAACACAGAAATAGACCTACCGGTACCTTATCGTCTCAAGATCATCCATATGACTGGGCTCGCAGAAGCAATCTGCACACAATATAGGATTACGAGCGTTTGCAGAAACTATTAGTTGTAGCGCACGGTATACAGCCCTTTAACATCTAATCGTCTTTATATAGGTTAATTTTCGAACGAACTGTATAATGTAAGAATATATACTATACAGCCGTGGAAATGGTTGATTTCTACCACTTTCAGGAAGATGAAAACTTATTCGTGTGACGCTGATCGCTTCTCGCTATCTGTTTAAAAGTTTTTGGTCTGATATCTGTCAATAAATAGATAGGCAAGCGGTGAGGCAAAAGTATAAAGATCACGTTGCCAATGTAACGGCAGAAACTATAGACAGCCTGGTCAATGATAAATTCGAGATAGGAATTACGTCCTCACATTCCATCTGAGGTCATTGTGGAATTGGAAGTGCCAGGCCTGGTCTTTTCAATAAACTCTCTAGTATTTCCTTTGGCCGCCCTCCCACATTCCATCAACTTTCTTTCCCTCTGTTACATCTGTTTGCCCTGATCTCCTCGTTCATTACTACCATAGCAGTAGTAGTTACGTCTTTTCTCATCTGCTTACTTGTCCAGAAATAATAATAATACTTGGTACAGTCCGCAGCAAAAAACCTGCAACATGAGCATTTAAGTTTATTGTGAAATGACGAAGTGTTTTGCTCCCAAATAAGTGTGCAGGAGAGGACGCCGAGGTTTCTCCTAGCGTGATTCGTGACATTTAGTCGTTATGTTGAGTCCCTGCGTTGTTAGGCGTAGTTTCACAATAAACTTACATGCTCATGTTGCAGGGTTTTTTTTTCTGCGGACTGTACAAACCAATATCCATATTGTTACAGTTATCTGTGAAGAAATAATTAAAAGTAGAATTTTCAAATTCACCTCACCTTACAATAACTTGGCGCCAGGGGCGGATCCAGGACCGACTTCTGGGGGGGGCGGTGGGTTGTCATACTGCTACTTTTAAGGGCTCCGAACTTTGGGATGGGGTTTATTTATATATAAAATAAGAAAGTTTCCTCTTCTGGGGGGCGATTGCCCCCGCCCCCTGGATCCGCCCCTGCTTGACGCGACATGTTTTTGTTTTCCTGGTAGCTCTTGCTTTACAAACCTGACAGGTTTACTTTCTCACGCTATGAATTTATATATGAAGCAATACTCAATTACATCTTATTTACATAGATATAAGCAAAACATTTTTGTAAACCATCCACTCCTTTTGTGCTAATTATTATCGAACAAATTACATTATTACTAAAGCTCAGTAGACAACATGTAATTATTTCTAATGATATATCTACTTTTCTCTTTGTAAAATCTGGTATTTCACAAGGGAGTGTCTTTGGTCTCTTACTTTTTCTCTTATTCATAGATGATCTTTCCAATTATGTTTAATTCGCATTTAACGATATATTCTTATTTGCAAACTTTTAAGAGAAATCTCCATATAACAAGATTCCATTGATTTTCAAAATGATCTCTCCTGACTTGGTATGAAGTTTGGCAGTGGAAGTTAAATCCAAATTAATGCGGCTGCACTAAAGCATTTAAACAGTAATTTTCTTTATGACCGCAAAAGATGCTGCATGCTCAACAAGAAGCTAGAATGTCAACTGTTTTGTAAGATTTAACGTTTTTTCTCTTTTTTTGTCGATTAAGGCTGCATGAGACTTGGATTTACATCTTAATATGAGATCTGAACCTAGTGTACTCCGTCCGGGATCGAACTTAAGCCTCGGAACAAAACTAAGAAAACTCACCACATAGTAATACAAGGGCCCTCTAGATGCTAGAAAGTATATGTAGATCCTGAAAATTAAGCGATTTAAGAAATATTAATCGTACGTTGTTTCATTGTTTGTCTTTATCTACTAAATAAATTATTAATACTATCTTATTAAGGCCTGCTATAGAAGATAAAGACTAAAACCTGCTGTGCGTTTTATATTGTTACGATTACAGTGCCACAATTTGCACCATTTCCTTTAAAACATGAACAATTTGATAATCGAAATCCTTAGGAAGTCAGATGTAGCATAGTACAATTATTGAGCTTAGCGACCAAAACTCATGTGCGGCCATCGCATCTCGCAAAAATCGGAGTCACGGAATTTCGCACGGTATTTGTGGACATATACCTTTTGAGAAAGCATTACCGACAGAACTTCTGTAAGGATTTTGCTTTATCTTAGACAAGTTTCATTTGTAATAATTTGTTGATCGGTAATTTTTAGTTGAACTATAACCCGCAGTGAGTGAGGCCTAAATAAATTAGTACGGGTGTATTCTTTGTATAGTTTTGCACAGGGGCGGATCCAGGGGGCAATCCCCCCTCCCCCAGAAGAGGAAACTTTCTTATTTTATATGTAAATAAAAAACCATCCCAGAATTTGGAGGTCTTAAAAGTAGTTCTAAGTAGCAGTGTTACAACCCACTTCCCCCCCCCCCGAAGTCCGTCTTGGATCCGCCCCTGGCTTTTGCATTAATACTCGGTTTTCGATCAACTGGATCTTAAACAGTTTTTAACGATGAAGTCAGAAGCTCGTTAAAAAACTATTTAGCTGGGTGAGCGTTCAAATTTGTTCTTCTGTCGAATGCTATTTATTTGGTTTGGTTTGATTTGCTTGATTGAAGTTGTTATGCGTCACTTTTCAGCACCGAGGCTATATAAGACGTGAATCTACAGTTTAAGATGGAATCCTAGCCCCCGTGATGTGTTCAGATTTGAAGGGTTTCCTATCGAAAATCGAACCCAGGATCCCTTACACCAAAGGCGCGCGCCCTGGCCACTAGAACCGGCGAGGAGGGTTAAGTTTGAGTTTAATGTCCCTCGCCAGGAATCAATCTCGCACCGAGGGCCTATATCCTACGCAAACTATTGAGCCATGAACAAGCGTCCTCAAAAATGCACCATCAGTAGCTCAGAAAGTGGAGAAAGTTCATGAAACTACTTTTTGTGCTCATAGTGAAGCATAAACGTTAAGTCCTATGCACAAACTATTATTGTTAGTCACCGAAATACTAATCGGCCTTGTCATTGGTAATGTCGATAACTGAGATCTGTGTAGAGGATATTAGAAAATTGCAAATTGTAGCCTATATTGCACACCCATTGGTAGTAAGCACGCCCAGATTAATTTCGCATTTGAAATGCATCTACTTCATTCATGGCAATTGTTTACACAGCATGCCTGAAAGCAATAATAACGTAGTAAGTGCGTATAACAGTAAATAGAAGTTCTTTGTAAGATGGTATGTATACGTATACGTATATACTACAATGCATCCATACGTGTGTTTACAGAATTTCAGTTTACAGATTGTATTGATGTCTTCCGGTGGTGGTTTTGTTTTGTACCTCATTACATCGCACTGTTCTTTGTATTGCTAGTAAACAGTCAGTGTACCCAATGACTCATTGTTTGTGACATATGACAACGTCGCAAAAAACTTGTCAGTAATTCCAGCATACGGTATGTCTATCTTTCCCCCCTTCCTCCCCTCCTCGCCGTTTTTCTCCTACTATAGAGTTCAGTGTGTTTGTATGGATTATTTTTGTCTTACCTTTATCTGATAGCAGAGCTCATAAGATCTCTTTCAGCTGGTCAGTTAAACAAGATTGACTCGACGCTCCGAAGGACAACAGTTCTCGGTTGCCTCTGCTCGTGTGCAGACATACGTCTCGTCGAAGTACAGTGTATAGTTTGTTTTTAGCACTTTGCGATAGAAAATTTAGAGAGGCAAATTACATTTAGAAACACTATTATCACCTACATAGTTCACATGGGCCGAGTGAAGCTTTGGTTCCTTCGGATAGCCAAGTGGATAAGGCATGCAGCGAAAGCGATTGGGAAGTTCTTGGCGAGGTTGATCTCAAGGCATCGTAAGCGATTTTTACTTTTTTTTAAAAAAAAAAAAAAAAAGAATATGTTTCTAATTTGTCATTTTCTGTTCTTTCACCTATATAAATAAACAATAGTAAAGATAGGATCAAGGGTGTAGTGGAGCAGGAGCGACAATCCGACACAGCTCGTCACGGAGGAGTGACATCAACTTAAAACAGAAGTGATCAAAGTTACATTTTAAATGTTTGTTTAGAGGTAAACAAAATTAATTCATTAGACTACTTGCCTTTATTTTGTTCGTATCTACTAATCTGATTGCCTGGCCTCCTTCATTTTCCTTTCTGCTTCAGAAAGTCATTTAGGCCCTTTCCTTATCGAAAAGAAGAAAGAGCTTTCTTTCATAGTAAATTACCATAATAAATAAATAAATAAAATCGGAGTTAGAAAAATTATACTAGAGCTGTTTCTGTTACGTATTTGTTTCAGTATACAATATTAAAATAAACATTCATAATTTGATTTCAGTTTTGTGTTTATGCTTAAAATGTGTTTTTTGTGCTCTTATCTCGGTATTAAGTGCTCTGACAGATGAATTTGGCACTACATCCCTGGGTGTGATATACCAAATTTTAATACAAATATTATGGAAACTAAATACCATCTATGCAAAACAGTGATCTTATAATTAAAATATGGCTATTTCATTCGTATTCATATAATCGTTCAATAATAATAATAATATGCTAATATATCTAAATTTTAAGTACAGTAGTAATTTAATATGTAAACCATACAACATTTGAGGAATCTTTCAATTTAATACTGGTAGATTTTATCACCTTCATTAGTCGTAGTTATTCTCATCCTTATACATACCAGAAATGCCTATTAATACTTGACTACACTGTGTGTTGTATGCAGTGGCGGTTCTTGAGGGATGTCCCATTGATAAAAATTAAACCTTCTCCCCTACAAGCTAAGTGGAGAGCACTTACCGTACCTAATTTTCTAGTTCTTATATACAACAATGAGGATATTAGGTACATTTTCTTCCCTTAACTTGTACTAGCGATAAAAGTTCAATTTCACCGATTGGATTTCCTTCAAGAGCTGCCTCGTGTGTGGATGGATGTGGGTATGTGTATGTGTATGCATGAGTTATATTAATTTCAAATTGATGATAATTTCTCTGTGCAGTAAGTGTAGAATTTCAAGGTCAAATTTATAACTAGTGAGCGCAATCAGGCGTATACGCAGGATTTTATTTCGGGAGGGGTCCAAATTCAATTTGAGCGTAAATTATATTAAAATTTGTAAAATTTCCCGTGATATTAGACTAAGTTTACAGAAAAGTCGGGATTTCGGGTAGGAGGTTCGGAGCCCCCAGAACCTCCCCACCCTGCGTACATCCCTGAGCGCAACAGCTCTTATTGTTAGTCCAAAGTGCAAATTTGTTCCACTTGGGACAATACAATTTAAATTTGACAAGTCCGCTTAGATTATGTGAAGTATGTCTCTATTTATTTATGGAAAGTTGTCAATTGCGCATAGGCCTACTTTTCAAAGTCCAAGCTTGACTGTACCTGTGTCCAGAATCTAATTTCAGGGACGTTGTTGATATTAAAACGTAGGTAGATTAATAATTCAGGTGTTACGGGAAGGTTTTGTTCCTTTACGTATTTATTACTCTGAATATGGTCGTCGATTATGATTTTTAAAAAGTAGGGAATAAAATATTTTATCATACAGTACTTTGTTTCAAATTTAGGCTAGTGTGCTGCAAGCTAGATGCGGCTCTTTTTGTGTCACTTTGAAGCTTGAGTCATTTCATTTCACGGCGGAAAATTTGAAACCAATTCAGCATAATTTATAGTGTGACGTGTCTCAACTTTTTTGTCTTACTAGAATTTGCAGTTAAACATTCGTCGCATTACTTTATAATCGAGAACATAATTTAGACAAATACCTTCCGTTCTATTTTCAATTCAGCGTAAACGTTGTTGTGTAGTGGGTGCGCGAAATGTAAACTTTTGTTACAACGTAAGTGAACGGAAAGTTGAGGGCAAGTGAGTCATAGCTGCGGTGTCGCTTTGGTGATATGCATTACTCTTTACAAAGAAGAATAGCGAGAAATATTGCTCTAAATTAATGCGTAAAACCTAATTCTTAACATCGAAAGCAATCAATTCTGGCCGTAAACGTATACAAAACGTTAGTAGGATTATATATAAAATTCTGTGAATAACAAAATGTTCTAAGATAAACATGAAATCATAACAACAGGTAAACATTTAGCTATTAACCTCTGAGACTGTGTTGAAAGAGATAATTTTATTTTTGTGTCTATACTTTGCTCCGAGGAACACGTGGAGAAGAAAGGTGATGCTCGTCAATCGCTGTAATATTATGTCGTATTAAGCTTCCTTCTCAAAAATTTTGTCCGGCGCGACAGAATCAATATGTGAAGAAGAGGCTACACTGGGGGACTATTTGCTAAAGAACCTTCCCTGTACGAGAATAACATTCAATCGCAGTGTAATTTATCGATATTTATCCACGGAAGTATGCCTGCAAGAAACACATGTTAAGAAAAACTTGAACTGAATTCAAACCTTGCTTTTCAAATGATGTACTGAACTTAACTTTACTCTGGATGTCAGGGGCGGATCCAGAGGGGGGCGATCGCCCCCCCCCCCACAAGAGGAAACTCTTATTTTATATATAGATAAACCCATCCATAACAAGTTTGGAGCTCTTAAAAGTAGCAGTATTACCGCCGACCGCCCCCCCCCCCCAGAAGTCCGTCCTGGATCCGCCCCTGCTGGATGTACTATGTTTACGCTCGTAATAGGTTATTTTACTATACAGAATAGAGAGAGAGAGAGAGAAAGAAAAAAAAGAAAGGAAAAGTAATGATGCCTTTGATGCATTTCAACTGATGGAATAAGGGTTTGTTTCTATTTTTGTGTAGCGTTTGTACAATAAGTACAAAAGAATCTCCCGAAATCGCAATATTTAACTTTCTCAGTTAGTACTGCATAGCATCGATCTTTGAAGTAGATGATCCTAAGATCTTCTGCACATGAAATGAATGCTTCACTGTTTGCACAATATTTCACTCGTAGGTGAACAAGTTAACTATGTGAGAAATTAAGCTTAAAACCTTACAATTTGGACTAGCATGAAAGGTGTCTTCAATGAATATTAAGTGGTTGTAAAGTCCAATCTCCCTTCTTACAATTGTTTTCTGGGACTAAATGATGGGTAATATGTAAGGGATGTAGTAAGAAAAGTGGAAAATTCTCTCTCTCAAATTCTCTTGTAAATGCCACTATGCATAGTCGATATTATTTGTTTAATTACTTTTTTTTAATACACTTCCAGATACAAACTTCAAAGCTAAAAGGTAAAAATAAATAAAATAAAAGTGTGCTGTTAAATGGGCATTTCTAATTATAGCCACAATCCCAAAGTTCTTACACCATTATTTTGACCATTTACTGTAACATCACGTCATATGTTGTATTGACATATTCTAAATTTAAAAAAAAAAAAAAAGTATCACCTTTTGTGGATCGAATAGCATTACGGTTTGACAATAGAAAAATCAACAAATGCCACATCCTTTATAGTTAAATATACAATAAAATTAAATAATGAAAATGTGCGGGAAACGAACCTGCTCCTTCGGCTTATCGTGCTGGCGCACTAACCACACGTCACATAGTTTTTCCTAGATTACCAAAATAGAATAAACTCTGCTTAAGACAGTGAAGAGGATTCCACATTATTTTATTATAGGCAACCGACAATTCTTTATTATTGTGCAGGTTGCATAGAAGCTAGGATTGTTATATGTTGTATACAGGATAGGATATGGATATCCAACGTTAACGTCACCGTTACACATAAAGGTGTAAATGGACTGATTTCATTAACGAATTCGGCCTAGATAATTGCTCTGGCTGTCTATTGCAAAAAAAAAAAAAAAATCGCTAACATTCAAGAGTTATTTGTGGAGTAACGAACTGACGTACTAATAGTACAAGCTTCTACAAAATTCCATTGCATAACCTAGTAAGAAAGAAGTTACTTTGTAACGGTAGCATTGATTAGGATCATCCATCAAAACGTGAATCTTCTGTTGACCGTATTTTCTATTTCGAGAAGACCTATTAAATAAGACAAAACAAGAACATAAAGCTTTTTTTTTTTTCGTTTTGGAAGGGTTTTTTGATATCTGGCTAATCCGGAAAAGATTTCAGTCGCTTATCGTGATTAAATTTACAGACTACATCGTGTCGCGCTTCCTGGCTTCGTGAAGAATTCTCCAGATCAGTCATGCATGCTTCACCTACGTCATCGTTCAAATATCAAGGTCATTGGGATGTCCAGACAAGTAGATTTAATTTGTATGGTCAACTATGGTCTGATTTAGCTTATCACTAACCTTAGCGATTAGTGGCGTAGTGATTACTGCACTGGCACAGTAAACCAGAGATCCAGGTTTAATTCCAGTTTAGTTGCACATTTGAGCTAGTTGACAGTGAGACATCGCACATTTTGCACATTGCAATTAGTGTGGGAGCTTATATTAAAAATAAATAAATAAACGTTGCGATTATTGTACAGTCCCACTACCATGAGTCAACGTCTGAACACCTACTGGTGGTTGCTATCATTAAGATGGCTGCGTGAACTCTGTCCTTTGTGAACTACGAACCACTTTCATTCCCTTCCCTACAAACTTGTTGGCGAAGAGGAAGTAACTGAAAAGTTATTTCCCCTTTATATTATAGACATGCAATTTCTGCTTGATCACTTGCGAAACAGATAAATCGTAATAGTTACTTTATGATACGTTTCCGTATGTAGTACGTGCATACACCATCTCGTACATGTATGTATGTACACACGGATCTTTATTACGCAGAAAGAACAACATTGTGTTTTCATCTTGCTTTCTAATACCTGACTATTAATCTAAGGATGAATCATGCTCCGGTATGACGAGGTAGTTTTAAGTTTCTGAAAGAATGTTGCTCGCAGTTTTCTTTTGTGTTTTGTTGAATTCAGTATCACAGGTGTTTCTGTGTTTTGTGTATGTCGTTGCAGTTACAGAGGATTCCTTACAAATTATATCGACCAAGAAACACGCAAAATGTGCAGTAAGTAGGTAGAAGGAAGTGCAATTTTAATTGCATGTGAGAAATAGAATAATAACACAAAGACGCACAAAAGGCACGAACTTATGTCATAAATGTTCGATGATCTAATGTCAGACTTAATGACAATCGAATTCATTTAGTAGCTAGTGCATTTAGCTGTATAAAATTCTTGAATGAAGGACTAAGATAGAACGGCATGATATTCCCATCCGGTTTTTGTTGTTAATCGTTATATTCAAATACAAATCAAATTTACGTATATATACATATAATAACTTTCACAAATTTATTAAAAATCAAATGCAATTGCTATCAACTCATTCAAAAACAATAATAAATCTTTGAGTTTTATCCAATAATTTTCTAATCTTTCGAATAAGGCAATGAAGTCACATTATTATTGCTTTAATTATGTATATGTATGTACTTTGAAGTTTCATTTCTTTTCATCACACACAGGTTAAATCTTAAACATGAAATTCAAACTACGGGTACCTTTGTAGGAAATTGAATATTGAACAGTCAGTTACGTGAATGCCCATTTATTATTTAATTGCGAGTACTAACAAACTTTTAACTCATTTACACTACTGGAAGTAAATAACAATAAAATATGAAAGTAATTCTGGAAGAGAATTAGCGAAGACAGTACCCGGGACCTCTCGATTATGAAGCGAAGACTCGAATTGCTTGATATTACTGTTGTTATTGTGAACCAGGAACTCCCCCCTTTTCAATAGAAAGATCTCGAGATAAAGAATAAAGTGACCGACCATCCTAACAGGGTTTTTCAGAATATTTTTCGTCAGTCGTACTAGATGAATACCGGAATGGCTCCTTTTTAAGACCTTCCTAATATCGCGAATATTTTTTTCTTACACTGATAGCGACACGGTGCGTCAATGGAAGAATGCTTACCTCTGGTGCGAGGGATTCTTAGTTTGATTTCAGATTATGTGAGTTTATGGTGGACCATACCATGTCCGTGGGTTTTCCCGGGGTTCTCTCGTTTTCTCTCACATTCTCATTTCACCATTTTTTCGTTATCATTCAGTTTCATTAATCATCCATCTTCCTTAACTTACAGGACGTAGTCGTGGGGCGTTAGATTACAAATAAATAATAATAATAATAATAATAATAATAATAATAATAATAATAATAATAATAATAATAATATACAGACAATGTGACTTCACCTTCATCAGACACGCTATCTAGTTTGCATTAAAATACAAGTTAGTTAGGTAAATAAATTATTGAATGAACGATAACTGAAGTTTATTCTTATAGGATTAAATTATCTTTAATTGACGTAAGTTATTTTGAACTCATCTACTTCCAATTGAAACAATTACAAAACTTCAACTTAAAAAAAAAAAAAAAAACTGAAATAACCATGTTATATGAAATTTTTGAATTTGCTGAAGTTATATATTGATTGCTAAGAATATGATTTAAGGATGTCCGTTACGAGATAAAGATACAAATTAATAAGCATTTACCTTTCCTGAAAACACGTTCCAATATAATTTTGCAGCTCATTGATAATATAATTAAATTAAATTAAATTAAATCTTTGAGTTTTACATCCCACGGTTATGCCGACTAGGGTAAAGGAGAGGTGATGATGAGTCATGAATGAAATGGTGGAATGAAGAAAGTAAGAGGAAACTGGAGAACACCGAGGAAGCCCACGCACACGGTCTTTGTCCACCACAAGGTTCATTTGGCGGGAGCTGGGATCGAACCCGGGACCCCAAGCACCAGAGGTGAACGCTCTACGACAGAGTCACCTCGACCCCATAATATAATACTATTTTATAGAACGGTGCATTATCAGTAAGGAAATTGTATTTTTTGCGTCTCGTGGCTTTGTCCTTTGAACTAAAAGAAAAATAATTATAATTGGTAAATGGGGACAATACGTAAGGTCTGTGCTATGAGATTCGAACCTGCGACATACAGGTTTTGCGATCGCCTTATTCCGCTCGACTATTCTTACTTGGCATCAAAATTGGAAGAGTGAATTGTATTGTACGAGTAACAAATTTAATAACTGATGTTCGCTGGAGGGATAAAACTTCTATTGAGGACTGTACATTAGTAATTTAAAAATGAAATGACATTGGTAATGCAGAGTACGAAATTATTTAATGATTCGTAAGGTGTATGCGGCTTGTAAAAATAATGGATTTTATTAAACATAAAAGATAGAGAGAAAAAAAACTGCTGTTTGAATACAAGTTGGAAAAGAAGTGGGAAATATACTGCCATTGTGGAACAATAACAATCTATGTTAGTGAAGCATGAAGATTGCTGATAGTTGAAATAAAGCAATAGCCGTACTAGTAGTATTATAATATGGTTAACCAGAGGAGGAGTGTAAAAGGATTGCCTATGAAGTGTTGTTTATGTCGGGTTGTTGAGTCATTTCTCACTGATATTGCATTCATAAACAAACAAATATCTGCAAAAGTTCGTTTAGTTTATGAAACGCTGTTTTAATGTACATAAATAAAATGACAAACATGAGGAAAGTAATAAAAATACCATATATATGTTTGCTGAGAGTTATGACTAACTGACATTATATATATATAATATAAAATGCGTCGAGTTCTTACTTTCGAGCGACCATAGAAGTGAAGGAAACTGTTATAATGCCGAAAGAAATGAAATTAAGGAACACGTCATTTTATATCTTCGTTTATTCTTACGTGTAAAGAGGCCAGTGACCATTTCATATAAAAAACCACAAGTTCACAAAGAACTTTTACAAGTCAAATATGTATAATAAAGTAACCAATGAATATCATATTATAAATGCAACTGCTTGATAATTTTCCATGCTAGTACAACTGCAAGACTTGTACTGTTATAAAATAAATAAATGAATAAAATGTATCATCGTCGGATATCGTTTAATTAAGAAGGATTCAATTTTAAATTTACTTTTTAAGGAAATTTTTCAGTTTTATTCGCGGGTAGTTTTCGAGTTCGCGCATAGTGTCTAGTATTATAGTACCACTGAGACAGTAAACAAATAGACAAGGGCTTTATCATAGTGATGACGGAGAGAAATGGGTTCAACATTTATTATTATTGTTGTTTAAAAACAAATAATCCTTTATATAATACAAAAACATTTCAGTCTGTGAATAATGCCAATTTCTAATTATTCAAGATACATTCGAGCTAATAGTTATTGTAATGGTTTGAAATACTGTATTTCAAGGTAAAGCATGCATGAAGGTAAAGAACGATTCATTGTAGCCATTTTTCACATGCTTTATTCTGATGGTTATATGTATGTTCATCCAGTTCCCTACATATAACTTTTGTATATGTATTAACATAACATTTACATATTTCTTAGTTCTCATTTTCGTTTAAAAAAATAGTTGCCACAATTTTTGCGGTAACCCCGTTTATAGTCACATTTAATTATATTTTTAAAAATACAAGTTAAGATCTTGATAACTATTTTTCTTTCTTCCAAATACAGCATAATACTGAAATATCTACGTTTCAGTATTACCTTTATGAACACTTTTCAAATACATAAATGATTTTTTCTTAGTCTTCATTTTCTGTATGATATTGTTGATTTTTAGTCATTTCTAGTCATAATAAGAGTTCTATTCAGCTTTTCTCTCGATGTTTGTTGTATATTTCTATATCAGTTCGTGTCGTATATTGAGGTTCTTTTCTTTGTTCTTTTCACTCTTTGTTCTTAATCTACATAATTATATTTTCCCCTTTCTCTTATTAGCGGCATTATGTTACAAAAGTTTTACCAAGACTGACTTGCTTGACTATGAAAAGTTTTATATTTGATTACTAATGTTTTTCGGATGTGTATATTACGTCATCAAATGGTCACTATTCTACATTCGTAACACATGATTATATTTCTGTATAGTTTACCTTAGCAGAAGAATATGAACACACGCACTTACATATGTATAGTGATACGCTTGCAGTTATAATTACAGGCGAGTCTTAACGTTTTGTTAACTCATAAACACGCTTAAATGGTGTGTAGAACAAAAGGTAATAAAACAGTATGTGGGTCAGGTTCTGTAATTGGATTTTAGAATTGTTTATCACAGTGTTGTGTATTTATATCTTGTTCCTATTACTGTTTGTATTTGACATTGTATCACTGTTGCATTAATCTCTCTCTCTCTCTCTCTCTCTCTCTCTCTCTCTCTCTCATATACATTATTACCGCGGTAAAGTGTAGATTACGTGATTCGAAGTTATTTGGAAATGTACAGAATGTTTCAGCTAAATTTAATTCAGTTTTATTGCATCCTTAGATCATATATATGACATTGGATTTTTTTTAAATTTTATACATAATTACATTACACTAGAGCCACAATTGCAGAATTTAGGTGCAGCATAAAAACAAATTTTGAAAGAATATTATTTGCAATATTTTAAATCATTAAAAAACAAGAATGAGAACAATGAAATTGTCAATTATTGTAGTTGTTTTAGCATACTTTTTTTGTGAAGATATTCTAATGTGACCAGTGTTGTATTTAAGAGTTACCTGCAATTTCACCGGTAAACTTGGAAACATTCTTCTGTATACCTCCATCAATATCGATAGTACGATGTCGACTGTTCCCTAAAGTTCTTTCAATATGATAATATTTTGTAGTTGGTTCTTCAGATATCGAGGTTTGACAATATGAAATCGGGTAAAAATGTAAAATCATGATTATCCGACACTAAATAGTATGGCAATATGCTGTCAGACTTATAAAATTAAGCTATTTATAGTTTTACTTCCCATGGTTATGCTCTGTAGGCTAAAAGAGGCAGATAAGTAATGAAAGTGAGTGGTTGTCAAATATTTTGTGGAATGAAAATGTGGAAGAAATTGAACCCCCGAGGAAACCCACAGATGTGTTTTCCACCACAATCGTGCATCCAACCACACACATTTCGGTTAACACTCTTCCACTTAGCTACCATTCTTTCAACGCTGTTGAGCATGTTTGTATTCGTTGTATAAGTAGCTCATCCGTAGTCTTCCCTAAAGAATACTGTAGTTGTTCTCGTTTTAATAGACCGAATCCCTATCTGCTGGGCTAATGCAACGAAAGTATTCTTGGCACTATTAGCTGGTGTTTTTCAGGGAGCAAAATGAGCTAAAAATTTCCAATTTTTCCCACTATTAAAAAAACAAAATGTGTATCAAATACCGGAATTATATACCATAAAAATCAAACTTTCTACTAATACATCTCGTAGTTAATTATTATGAAATTGTCACTATTGTACAAATATTAACGTGTTATCGTGTAAAATTAATTTAAAATCGAATTTTTATAGCTCTATAACGAAGGATTATACTTACGTAAATCAGAAAATAATTATTTCAGACTGTAAATACTTGTAGTATAATCACTTAATATACCTAGCCATTCCGTGTTGTTTTTATGGCACTGAGGACGTGGCACTAATTACTGCATTAAAACGATGGGTGAGTGAGTCAGCACATAGTGTATCGACAATAATAATATGAAGTTTTTTTAAGTGAAAGAATAATTAGCACTTAAGATACAGAAATACGTATAGTTACAGGAAAATAAGCAAGCGTAATTTTAAACTTTTTACATAACCGATTAATGTGGAATTTAAAATTGTCTCGTGTCGGTTTTGATTTCAGGTGAAGGCAAGTTTCATCTGGATGCGAAATCATAACAGTCAAAGGGGTGTAGATAGGAGTGTTTAAAAAAAAAAAAAAAAAAAAAAGCTTTGACAAAGAAAGTTCAAATATTTAAACATTCAAAATAATTAAAAATATGTAAAATTAAGAACACCGCTAACTGCTCTTCACTTGCTAATTACATATGAAATGCCTATTAAATGTGGATTACTGTAATTGATTTGCAGACTTCTATAGAGTAACTTAATTTATTCTTCGTAACTTATTAGTAGGAAAAATTTTATTACAAAAGTACTAAGTGGGGGAATTCGCACTCTGAATCTCATTTGCACATGAATTATAGGGATAAAGAAAGAAACAAACGGAATATGGCACTGTTGGAGCAAATTGTATATCATTCATAGAATCATTGATAACTGACCAACTCTCGTTTTCATGGTAACTATAGTAACAATACATTTAAAGGCCGCAACAAAATTAAACTTAGCAACAATGGTTCTGCCAGAAGTATTCTATGATTATAACAGGATTCTCTATTCTCAAGAAATAGAGCCCACAACATTTTCTCCACTCCGAATTTCGTATCACAGATAGACATGAATAACGACCGCGAGAAATAGCTCATTTTATATCACTCCTTAGAAGTAAAAATTGGAAAGGGAAAAGGAGAACTTTTTTTTTCTTTTGAAAAGTACACAAACTAATGTTAAAAATTGGATAGTCGAACAAAACTACTCATATTTGTGATATTGATGTAGTAAGACGAAATCGGAACGATAGAGCAATGCCAATCATGTTTACGGCTGGAAGTCAGATATTATCGTTGAAACCTCAGTAAAATTTTTTTGGATGGTATTTGTCAGGTTAAAACATTTTTCTAAATATTTTAGTTTGCTGGTTAATATCGGTATAAAATATGAAATCATAATAGGATTACTTTTTTTTAAATAGTGTAATAGTACTGCGATTGGCGAACATATCAAATTGAAAAGCCGTAGTATATGAAAGCCTCATAGTTTGCAGCAAATCATCCTGCCAGTAACGGCAGAATACTTAACAGTAATGATGACCTATGACAGTTCAAGATGGCATTTGGAATGTAATGAGAAACAAATTGCAATTAACCTGTCATACACTGTCATCATGACATTCACATTTTAGTCATATTACTGAGCTAAAAATATCGTACTGCAGCAGGTGTGTGAAGAAATTGTAGCTGTCTCTTTTCGTAATTCTTTCGACGATGCATTACCAGACAGGTGACTTACTATAAATAATTGTGCTTTACTGACGCCATACGGGAGTCATATGAAGGCCTACCGCACTTGTTCTTCCGCATTATATGAGATTATCGGTGTAAATCGTCTTTGTAGCACGCACTTTAGCATCAGAATAGACGCTGTTCTTTGAGTAAAATAGACATCTGGACTATCAGTATATATTAACAAACTCATACCATTTATATGTGCCATGTATAACATTTGCACAGTGTAAAACTTTTTTGTCTCTGTAGAATAGCATTATAGAGGCAAAGGAGCAAAGAAAATTAGTTATTATATTTAGCAATATAATTTAACCAATATGACAACGACGTTTATTTGGTCTTGGTAAACATGAAAATTTAAGAAGTTCGTTACTTTCGTATGAAGCTTTAATTACATTGTTTTTGAAAATGATTATTTAAAAAACTGACTATTCTTAACTTGAATCTATTTTAAAATTACTTTGAATTTAAGAAATCTGCATGTCTTAACATTCTGATCTATTTGGCTGTTGTAGCACTCAAAATAAAGCTGCTTTTATTATTAAATAACTCTATAGTCTATGAATTCTAGGGCTTCAATGCTGTATTCAGAAAAGCTTTCCATTGACTTCTGCCCTTAACCAGTTGGATCCAGTTACTACTTTGAAAATAAACCAATCTTGAAACAAGCGTGTATTGAATTGTGGTTCAGCATTCATAGCATTCTGCAGAGCGTTGTTAATATCCATCAGAGGTCTTTCCTTGCGGGACTTGTCCGCGAGGCTTTGGTTATCTGAAGCGATTCTTTAAAACGAACGGGAGCTGCCGATTTATTGACCACTTGTTCGTTCTCCACATGATAAATTTTCTCCTCTGCCGTTTTTGTTATTCGTTCTTTTTTCCACGAATTGCAATTTGGTCCTCATTCAGCTTGCCCAGTTTGATTTCACAGGAACACTCGCAACACATCCGGTACTTGCCTTCACGTAATAAAACCCTATACCTGCCAACAGCATTTCATTAGTGGCGCCTCCTATCTTCCCAAACTTTATCGTATGGACCGCAGTGTGCTGATGGTCCAGGACTTTCCGGACTTCCTGGTATATACACACAAACATGAGAAGTCAACACTAAAAGTGATAAATAAAACATAATGAATAAGAAAATAAAAATGGAAGTACACACACACACACACACAAAATGAAGAAATAGGTCAGCAGACTCTTTAGTGTATGCTGCCTGTTTTATTTTAAAGTTTTTTTTTTTTTTTCATACTTTCTGTTCTCTGATACGATCTATCAACAATCGACAGTCACAGTTAAGTTATAGTGAGCGATATCGTTTATTTCGACTTCATTACAATTGAAATGAATGAATAGATTATATCAATTACTAAGAAATACGGTAATTTTGGAACTCATTTTGAAATTAAGTTTACAATAGAGAAATACATAACAGTAGAAGAATGCGTCTCTAAATTACATAATCAAATGGTATTTTAAGAATACCGACAGATCTTCAAATATGTGATAATGGAATATTGGACTCTTCGTTTTCATCATTTGAACATGATTCAACATTGTGAAATTCAAGGTAATAAAAGTTCAGATGTAAATACCAAAATAAGCTTGCGGTGCTCAAAATAAAAGAAATAGTATGAAATTGAAGTTTTTGTACTTCGATACAGAGGTGAATGCAACATGATTTACCTCATGTGCTGATCTAAAGAAGAACTTATCAGATATTTTCTGTTATCTTTTTTTTAAAAAAAAATGTTCAGAATATATGGTTATTACTTACAAATTGCGTCTATTTGACCGTTGCTATCATATCGGATAACCGACATCTTATAATAATTTGTCAGAAGAATACTTTTATTTTTCAAGTTGTTTTCTTGTTTCCAAATATATCTAGTCTTTAAATTCCAATACAAGTTTTATCCAGTGACTAAATGTTTGAGACCAAAGATTTTGTTGTCATTACTGATAAACCACTCACTAGCCATTATGTTTCAAGCGCGGGAAATCTAATATTGTTAAAACTCATACCAAAGTTCACATTTTATTCATTTTTATCGTCTTTCCCCGCTGTTACGGTTTGCCTTTTTCGCCATAGTAGTCACGAGGTTATTACGTTTTGTTTGTACAGATTCTGTTCAATGCGCTTATGAGTCATCATAGAGTCTTGTATTTATTACAATGGCTTCCTCCACGTGTCGGCAGCTTCTAGATTTTGATTGATGTTTTTTATTATTATTATTACTTTATATTGTTATAGTATCGAAAATAATATCAAAAGACAGAAAAATAAAGTTCAGTCCTTGCTAATGATGACGAAATGTGTAAATAAGTTTACAGAGTACAAGGCATTATAATATATTGCGTTTTGTTTCCTTCTTATCGAATTCTAGAACTTACCTTTGATAACGAATTGTATTTTCGGATAAAAGTAAGTCAATGTCCGTCAGTACACTGCCATAGTATTACGATCCTGAAGAAAACGATTGCGTCATTCAAGCATCATATACAGCTTACGTGTCAATTAGTACACCATATTAACTCAGTGAAGTTTCTCAATGCCATATTCCAAAGGTATTTCTAGAAATGGTTACTACTAATACTTACCTAGCAAAAAGAAGTAACATGGTTGATGATATGTTTATTTATTTATTTATTTAATCTGTCCTACTGAATTCTTACTGTTATAAGAGCAAAGTGATCTCGCATCCTGAACTGTCTTTCTAACTTTTAATGTCAGAATATTGAGCAAATGAATTTGAAGATTGAAAGAAATTGAAGTAAACCTGAATCAAGACAGAAAGTACTTAAGATTCAGGGAAAGAGAAAGACAGAAAAATTGTCTTGTTCAAGGGAAGTTAAGTAAGGTAGCATCCTATAAAAAGAGCTCAGACGCGGCTATTTGTCCCAATTACTGAAAATAAGTTAATATTGAAGTGTCGTTTATTTAACCCATCTAAGTGGATTTTCATTGCTTCCTTGGACCTATGAAGTAAACTAGAGTGACAATATGTTCAGTAACGTGTTACATCACGTGGCATTCCCAGTTATCACTCTACGACAATCCGATCTTTAGATTTCATATCTTCAGTGTAATCCAAAATTGCCTATTGAAGTCATTACGTATGATGTAATGCTAAACACATGTTATTCTGGTAGATGTACTAGGTATCTGTAGTTTTTGTTATCTTGATAGATTTCTCGGACTACTTCGTTGATTGTTGTTTAGTTTAATGTCCCTTTTAATTACCGAGAATGTGAGACTTGGACCTACAGTTTAACGTGACATCCGAACAACAGGAGCTCCCATCGGAAACAGAACCAGAATCCACAACGAAAGCACGTTTACTTATTATAAAACTACAGCGGAGCTCTTTCAGACTATTGCTTCTGATACAAGTGCATATCAAGATAGCAGAGCTGTAAACTACTGTGTAAAGTATGTATTTATGGTAGAGTGAAATAAGCAATAAATTTCAGATTTAGGACAAACTAAATTGTTATATATGTTTTGCATTGTTCACTTATTTCGCATACAAAAACAAAATAATGTTTGTATATGGAAATTGCTCTATATATGATGTAATAAGCGTATATTATTTAATTTGATTTTATGACAATTCCCGTCTCTTACTTTCAGCTCCTCCACGACTGCAAGCGTTGAGAAACCGTGAGCTGAGTGGCACCGGAGCTTCCATAAGAGCATATGCCCTCCACCTGGCAGCTGACAAAAGTACGACGTTTGCTCAAAACATCGAAAATTTCATCTCATGTACACGGGAGAGTCGAGAAACCAGTCCGCAAGTGGTTATGCGGAACATGAGACAGTTCATGTCTGGAATGAAAAACTACTTAGTGAAGCATGGCGAACGAGAATTTGAGAAGGAAGTGGAAAAAGAACGAACAAAGGTAAGCTTTGAATAACATATTTAGCCTTCGATGAAATATAGTATTCACATGTCAGGAAAGCTAGTAAAGTTTTCTAGTTATGTATGTTGGTTATATATTAGAGATTAACAAAGAGGTTTATATTAGCTATTTTATTCGTGTTTATAACAAGAGTATGGAAGAAATTTGAAAGATTAAAAAAAAGTCACGAGAAGACTTATCTGATATTGTGGACGCCCAAGTAAATGCAGTAAAGGATATATTTGGTTGAAGTTTGAAGTACAAAGTCTTTAATTTTAATTAATTTATAATATATATATATATATTTTAAGTTTTAATCTTGTCTTCAGTATATGTACTGCATTGGTGCAATATAGTATTATTTTAGTAGTTAAATATACTGCATATGATACAAACTTTTACTGTACTCTTCGAATCACGGTGCCAAATTTCGCAAAATATTTTCCAAAGTAGTCATGAAATTCTTTCTTATTCTCTCTCTCTCTCAAAAAAAAAAAAAAAAAAAAACTGATTAAATGCCATTTGGTGATATAAATTCAACTATGGGCTTCTATTTCGTTATTTTTATGGTAGAGAAAATCTACTTATCATCAAATGTAGCTGAGATATTACGCTACCATCTTCAGAAAGATTCACTGATCATCCTTTATATACAATAGCATCTCTGTACTATTACTTGCGCATCACCTTAATGTATTTTAACTGAAATGTACTTCATCACAGTTCACTTCAATGTAAATACTTTAATCTTCATTTTTATAACATAATTTTATTTATTTTTAATTTTTTCATTATTATAAACTTTTGCTTTAATTGGAAGCGTGCACATTTGGTGAATGGGGTTTCGGGTTCAATTCCCAGTGGAAGAACCTTGAAATTTCAATACATTATGGTGAGTCGGATTGTACCCTATACTGTAGATCCACGTCTCACTTAGCGTTGGTTTGAAAACGGACGCTGAACTCTATCCAACCAAATCTGTTCCCTGCATTTTTTTTACAGCTATTCAATTATTCCATGCATGTGATTTTTTTTTAAAATTACTGATTATTTTTTAATTAGTTATTATTAACAATTTTACCACAGACATTTTCTAAACATAATATTTATATATTACTTAGTTATTAGTTACATAATTAATGTGGATAATTAAAATTATTACGTATTATGTATAAAATTTTATGAAATGATAATTTTTGGACATCTTAGTTCGTACAGACAACTCTTCAATTACAAACTAAATAAATAAATAAATAAATAAATAAATAAACAGAAACCTGAAAATTAATTGTCCGTCAGGCACTGGTTTAAAAAGCACTCCATTGGTACAATTTCGGAAATCTTATGTTCTAATTGGCCGCTTCTGAATAAATCCCACACATCGTAGCCTTGTAAACAACATGGTTTGTAATTGCAATGTCTTAAACTAATTATTATCATATTTTACAATAATATTTCTGATATGTGACAAGTTGCATTGCGCATGATACAGGGTTAAATAGCGGAATTAGTGTTTTCACATATCTTTCTACTAATTTGATCCAAATCATACGTAATGAGAAATAATATTCTAACAATATTTTTTATTTCGTTATTTTTCCAGCTGAAAGCCAACGAATTCCTTAACTTGGATGCCATTTTGGAAGGTGTAATGCATAAATTAGTAGTACGACCTTTGAAGGAACATTTGTATACGCTGTTTGTAGAAGAGTATACCCGTTCTGGAGCCATTAAGTTATTATCTGACAGTATCCATTATGCACGAACGAAGCCTCTTCATGAGCTTGGAATCAGAGTATGTATTAAAATGGGTCATTAAAAATAATGTTTGTGGGAAAAAAAAAAGTTTTTGAATACATGTTGAATACATTATATCCAATGACCTTGAAATTTACATATTTCTAATATTGTAGCAATATAAAATCTTAAGTAAGCATCCTTCCAGATATTCTATTTCATTTTATTTGTCCGCTGTTTCTAAATTCCACTCAGCCTTGCTAAGCAGTGCTTTCTTGATAGGATGTTCTTCGCCGTCTTTCCGAAACATGCAAGATCTTATAAATATTACGTTGCTTTTTCTGCGACAATTGTCGTTTGTACCATTATCTTTTATAAATTCTCCACTTGTTTTCAATTCACTTATCTCAGTAGGTTTTTTTAAGCATTTACATTTTCGTACAATCTCGAAAACCCTATGAAATGTACTGTATTGTGTTTCTAAGTAAGTGTACAAATAATTGCGTGAATTTTTTTTCAGTTATGGAAATCCATTAAGGACAAGATATAGGATTTTTAAGAAAAATAAATCTATCCAGTGGTTGAACATCTTATATCCATACACAAAGTGAATCTTCATTAAATAATTCCAGTAGTCCTTGCTGTTTTCATCAGTAACATCTTCAACTCCTACGCTAATTCCATTGTTGATCCTCTCATCTAAGAATTTTCCCAGAAGAGATAATTCTAAAAAACTTGTTAAGTAATCGTTATATAAAATTTTTTATGGAAATGTACAAGAGTTTTCTAGTATTTCGTTTGCACAAGTTTCCTAGTAACGACTGTTTCCTTTTATGGGATAGTTCTTAGATGAGAAGATCTACATTGCATTTAACATAGTAGTTTTAAGAAGTAAACTGATGAAGTAGCAGAGAGTACCGAAATTATTTAATGAAGATTTACTTGCTGTAAAAAGGCAAAGTTAGTATTATTTTTAAATATATATCCTGTAGTACCCATTAGCAAATTACCCAGTGAACATTGCTACGTAGATGTCGATATTAGTGTTTGTTTATTTGTCATTGAATCCTCAGGAATGTTGTGAAGGGCAGGACGTACTGATCAACATTAGGTCTCGATTGATAGTAGGATTTATATATGTTTTAATAGAGCCTAACACAGAATTACAGGTAACAAAAGCATGCGCAAACTGTGGGCTGCGGAGAAGCTCAACAGTTAGTGCTTGGTTCTTATCAGTCGATCTGTCATGGCTGCATGACTAGAACATGAGACCTTGCAGTTGAGACGTGGAAATGCAAAACCATTCATCTATACCCACTTATTCGTCTATGTATACCGATATTAGTGGGCTACTGTTGCATTATTGTTGGATTACCGTTGAAACATTCGAATTATGTCTTTACTTTCCCTGTATGTCTTGGAAACGCACAAGATTAATTATACAATGAAAATCAGTATAGAGCATTTCCAATCAGATTTCTAAACATCTAACAAAGTGCTTAAGTTAGTCTTTGTGTTATTTCATCCTGTGGCTTTTAGTTAGTTGCAATCTCTTTAACAAGCTCTTCTATAGCTTCAAGCAAAGTCATCCCGTTTCCATTGACACTTCATGTTACGTGTAATGATACACAACTTGATAACGAGAAAGCTGTAGTTTATATCTTTAATTTGTCGTTGCCACTTAATTAATTATATAGTTTAATAAGCGGGAAGTTAAATCATGTATGAAATCGATAAATGAATGAAATACATACTTAAAAGCAACTTAATACTTTTTTCATTACTGATCTAAGAGTAGTACCTCAAAACTGGGTCATAGATGTTAAAATTAATCCAGATTTTAATCCATCATTCTGTCATTTCAAGAAGTCACTTACATAAATTCAGAAGCCTAAAATGTTATGAAATAATCAATTACGTAGAATAAATATGTACCTAGCTTTGTAGAGATAAAAGAACTCTACAAGAAGTAATAAAACGCAAGTGTATATTGGTTAATAGTTCAGTAGTAAAAAATAAAGTGTAATTTTTGTTAGTATACATCGAAGAATGAAAGAAACACTGTTGAGTACTCCCTGGGGTTAATTTCTTTTGTATTTTGTTTTATTAAGGTTTGTGTGTATGTATATATATTATAAAACATATATTACTTATTACTTTGCAGGCGAAGATCACTCCCCCTACAGGTGCAGAATTGAAAACTATATGCCATTTCTTAAAACGGTTACAGGAAGTTGATTCACCCTTGGAGAAACTTGAAAACTTGCTCACGTCAATATCTGCCATTTTTAACTCGGTAAGTAACGTAATTTGGAAGGGTTTTAATATATAACAATTGGTATAAATTTTAAAACAGTCTAAAAAGTTTCATTCCATAGTGCAAATATTATATTTTTTGTTTTCCCTGATGATGCTAGTCATGACGCTTGAAACATCAAGGTAATATCATTAATAACCTCTGGTAGCAATAACACTTATTGGTGTTTGAATTTAGTTCTTTCCGAAATTTTTTATAACATTTAACGTTTTTACGTTATGTGAAAACAAAGTAATTTAATTTCAAATATACACATGGGAAAAATTGGAGAAGAGGACACGTGACAGGAGAATGGGGAAACTAAATTACTTAACCAGAAAACAGTATGCATGTCACACAACACTAAATATAGGACACTATATGTTCTTTCGCTAAATGCTTTATCAGATATGGAAGGAAGAAGCGAAACTAAAAAGGAAAAAGATATTAAGAACAAAAAAGAAGCTGTGAAGCCGCCCGATATATGCTTATATCCGTAGCCTTACATCTAGATTGTTATTTAGAATTCCTATCTATAAATTATTTATTATTAAAACGACCTGAGTATCACTGTACAGTAAATAAACCTAAACCATTGTATGCATTTAGATATAGTTCTAAAATCTCCGTATTTAAATTTCATTTTAACAGTACAAACTGGTAGATGATATGTTGAGTGTGGTTCGTGTTTTATAAATTTGTGCTAATTCTGTAAAGAAGTAATGTTTAAACGTAGATTATATTCTAGCTTAGAAATATTTTCGTATTCTTTACATCTTTAATGAATTGGTATACAGTGTAAATTACAGAATTTGAACACCTAAAGGTGTAATTGTTTACATTTCATTGATCTCGTTGTTATCAATTATATTAATTGAGAATGTGCGCCAATATTGTGCATAGTCGAGTTTATGAATTTGAGCCATTTATCTTTCTGAAAGTTTTGTAGTATTTATCAATAGCTAACAGATTCGAAATTTGAATACTCTGTCCCTTTTTATACTTAAGTTTTAAAATATGCTATTAATAATTGTGAGTGGAAAGTGTATGTTCCTGAAATGAAGGTGGGTGGCCTATTTTGTTCATAGGTCTTTACATATTACATAAGTTTTGATTTTGTTTGTTGTTTCTATACTGTTAAGATCGGTATGTTTAGCAATTTGTAAAATGTGTTTGACCTAGTTGACTAAACAAACTATAAACTTCTATCTGTTGTAGGTAAAATCAACAAATCACAATCGGGGCGTACTTTTGGGTGCAGATGACTTCCTTCCTTTGTTTGTGTGGGTCCTTGTACAAAGCGGAATGGTAGCAGCGGAGATTGAAGCTGAGTATATGTGGGGTCTTTTACACCCCTCTCTGCTTTCTGGAGAAGGCGGCTACTACCTCACAACACTTTCCAGTGCAGTTCATGTGCTCAAAAACTTCAGGGCATGTTCCGAAGAACAGAACAGAACACTGGGGCCAGGCGAAAGCCTTGATGTGAGTATGCTGTATTTCGTGTAATTGATTTCATGTGAATGCATTGATTTTTTTAAGAGTAACAAAATAAACATGATGTAAACATGCAATTCGTTCATAAAATCATCTTTAAATTAAAAAATGAAATCTTCCATTTTCTTTATAAATATAACTGTGAAAACCATGGACATTTGAATCTGTCAATGTTACAGATTTGCTTTGTGGACTGGAAAAGGCAAAATCAATAGAGAATCAAGTGCACTTTAATAAGTTAATAACATTTATTATTATTATTATTATTATTATTATTATTATTATTATTATTATTATTATTATTATTATTATTATTATTATTATTATTATTATTTAAATAGAAACTACAAGAAAATGTTATAAAATGGTAATTAGATAAAGAAATGGTATAAGACACTAATTAGGTAAAGATATACACTGTTAAAAGTTTTCTGCAATCCAGTCTTTTGTCAAGTCTTGAGGAAGACATAAGAGTTAACTATTTTGTAAACTATTTTGTTAACTATTTTGTTACATTGTGGCCACGCTTTAAATGAACTTCTAGTTTTTTCATTAGCAATCAGTTGTCAATTTTTAAAGCCAGATAATAGTGAGTAGACTCTAGAGATATTATCAATACGGAAAGAAAAAATATATAGATTAAGCATCAGATATGTAGTAAAAGGGCAGTATGTAATGTTTTAAGAGTCCAAAATTTTATAAGGGTTTTTGTTTTTGTTTCACGAACAGATATTGTTAGATATTGTTTTTATGTATGTTTAAACGAATTACTTGTGAATAGAATTTCAATATATATATATATATATATATATATATATATATATATATATATATATATATATATATATATATATATATATATATATATATATATATATACATATATATAATGTTTTTTTGAGCATGAAACACACAAAAGTACTAAAAAATATTACATTATCTTGTATGATCTCTCCACAAAATTGCTTTCCGTATTCCTGATGTATTTCTTCCCGAAATTTGAATGTATTATTTCTTTTTTTGTAGTGGCGAGTGGCCTCTTTAACAGATTTTCGATCAGTATTGAAGATAGTTGTTCCTGATGAAATGCATGGAAGTATAATTACAAAGACGTTACCTGTTAGGCCAAACATGACAACGAGGGATGTTTGCAAGATTATAGCTCACAAAGTTCGTATTACTAATCCACAAGATTATGGATTGTTCAAGCTAGTAGACGGTGAAGGTAGGTTTATTTTTTTTAGAGTGGGTTTTTAAACGATAAAATGATTAGAGAAGATAACTAATAATTATTATTGCTTATTATATGGTCTTTCTATAAGTACATTAGTTTCCCAATCCTATTCAGCGCAGATTTATAGAGAGTTATCAAGAAAGTAATAACATTTTAACGGAGAAGAAATATATATTCACAACTCAGTTTCTCAATAGATATTCTTATAAGCGAATCTAACGACACCAATTATTGATTGTCAACGAACTCGATCTGGGCCTAATATTCTAATGATGATCAGCTAACCCAGCAACAGGGGAAAAATAATAGATTCAAAGTTCTTTTTAGGTTAAGAAACTCCTTAAGTTTCCTTGAGGTGCCTTGTATCACACTGTTGAAGAATGAAAGACGAGTTTCTCCTTACTCTTCCTTTCGCTTATCCCTCATTTTGATGGACTAAAAGGATGAAATAACGGTCCGACGTTGTTAAGTTTCGACACTAAGGTTGCAATGGCCAGCATCTACAATTACGTTACGAAAGAAAGACAACAATACAGTATTGTACTTCTAATTAAGCACATTATCCAATCTGACAGTGTAAGATATCTGGTATACTGTAAATATGTATTATATAGAATACTAAGTTCAATGTTTTTAGTTTGAAGCCAGGACTTTCAAGTTGAATCGGATGCTCTAGAGTTGGTCCGTTGCTTTCGAAATCTGTTAAATCGAAGGGTTGGTGTACTTGATTTGACTATTGAGTTCATGCAATGTTAAGCTTATTATCAGTAGGACTTCCTATTAAAATGGAATCAGAACCACAAGGACTTGAATCCGGTGCATTTGGCAGGTGCATATGCCCAACATACAAGATCAACTCAACCTTCCTGGGATAGTATAGGGAAACACATTATCCGACACAAAGGTATAGAACATGATGTTGATGTAGCAGTAGTGTAATTTCAATAATTGCTAGTACAGCAATCTCTTGGTACTCTGAAAAACTGGTACAAATGAGGGAAAACTAAGTACCAAACGGCAGTTGCCTGTACACATCGTACTTTTTCCTTCGTGTCGTACATAATTTATTTGGTTTCTTAGAACTTGAAGTACTGATATTGTTAAGAAAAAATTGTATTAAATTTGTAATTTTTGTTATCATGTGCAAATGCGGTTATCATAGTTGCAACACAAGAAAAACTACCATATTTTCAAAAAGGTTCATTTTTAAAAATATATCAAATATCTCCACATTCCAAGTTCTGACACAAAGCATGGACAAATTTTCCATGCTTATTTTATGAAAAGTTACTTGTTCTTAAAAGTAGTTCGTTTTCGTACATTATTTATTATTATTATTGTTTTTGAATCAATTTATTGGTAGTATCTTGAAATTTTTATCAGATTCTCCAGTAACTGAATACAAGATCAAAGTATTGTAACTTCATAGCATTTCTTTTTCTTTCTTAGAAACTCTGCTGGCAGATGGCGAATGTCCTCAGGATGTGAAAGGAATTGTTACGCAAGCGGGAAAACATTGTATGTTTGCCTACAAAAGAATAGATGCCAAAATTGCTTGGCCACGGACTTCAACTCCCCAATAGAAAGGATGATTATACATTTCATTATGTGGAATTTTTAAATATTACCATTTACTTGTTATAATGAGTGAAGTGTTCTCTTCGATGTTTAACTATGTAAAACTTACAAGTGTGTGGTGCGAGTGATGTAGATAGAAACTTTTTTTTTTTTCGGATGTATATGTAAGGAAAGAAAATCTTCTATTTGAGAGGTTAACGAGTAGTACAAGGACCCAGTGAATAACTGAAACCATGATTCACAATCAAGTCATGAAATTCAGCTTACGATAGTTTGTGTTGAACATACAAGAATAACTTTCTCCGCTTACAGAGAAAGTAAGAAATAGCGCAGAAATATAATGTTCCCATTTGTCCTTATTTTTAAAACTAAGTACTATACAAACTAAAGGCTGTGAGTGTTATGAGTGCCATGTTTGTAAGTGTGTAAACTTTTTTTTTTTTTTTTTTTTTAATATAACATTCATAACTCTTCGTAATTCACCCTGTATAGAGCATATGAAGACCAAAGGATTGTATGAAATGATGTATCTTTAGCTTGATGGAAGGAAACGGACTTGATTGTCAAAATAAAAAACTAGTAGAAAAACAAAACTGAACTTTGTAAGAAAGCATACTTTTCGTGCAGACACAAACTACCATTCTTTTTTTGTATGTTTATGAAACTAAATGTTGTTTGACATGAGTAATGACATACTCTTATGAACTTTTCTTCCCTCATTTTCCTTTATACGAGTAATATACACAGAAACTATTCGTGTGTAAGTATTAAAAGTGTAACATTTGCAACATTAATGATAAAGGGACAGAAAATATTTCCATAATAAATCCAGACTAATAAAACTCAATCATTTAATCTACGATTGATTTTTCTACCTAATCGTCATCAATGCTAATATCATTTAGTCATGAAGATATATATATATATATATATATATATATATATATATATATATATATATATATATATATATATATATCTGTTGAATAAGGGTTCAAATAGTTAACTAAAAAACTTGAAGCAAAAAGCTTTATAATTTTTGAACAGATTCTATGTTTTTTGAAGTATACTGTATAGATAGGAATTTTTAAAGATCTACCAAAAATTTTCTTCTAAAAACAAAAGAAGATATATTGCAAACAAATTGAGTGACATAATTTTAGTTTTCATGCAATATATTGATCGCTTTTAATTTGTTAAATATTTTATTTTGATTTCAAATCTTGAATGTGCAAACGATAAAAAGAAAAGTTGTTTATCTGTTCATATGAAAAGAATGTTTGCACTAGTAAAAGCAAAGAAATACATTTAAAATTTAAAAAAAAAGAAAAGAAAAAAGAAATTAAAAACTGAAAATTACTTTACTTCGTTTGAAGAATTCTGAAAATTACATTACAGTATACTATTAATGCAAGTAAAGATTTCGATTATTTCCTAGTGGTTAACTGACATAAAATATTGTGTGCGTGTCTGGTAAATTAACAAGTATATTAGGTAAATATATATATATATACATTTAAAAAATCTAAGTGGAATTCAAGTGAATGGTTCAAAAATCAACCATTCTCTTTATATTCATCATTCTGATATTAATTGGATTTCGTTAACAGAACATTTGTTCTTTATCAACACATATTATCGATGTTTGGCAAGGCCTATGGAGTACGAAATATCGATTATAATAATTCTTGTTATCGTTGACAAGAATTATAAGGGACCATACGTAATTATATGTGAGCAAACACTTCATTATATGTAACGTTATTTTTCATCCAGGTTGAAAGTCAATTATTTTACGGTTACTTACTTATTTAACAAAGAGCTTAAAAACTTATTTCTTTCTATGTTAACTTATTGATTTCACATGTTTTCGTCTCTGTTTGTTGATATGCTTTTGGCATTTTTTTCCAATCCTTATATATAATTTTGTTATTCTTATTACTTAATTTAAGTAAAGAAGCTTGCAACATAACAAAATTCTTTATCAACACGTTATCCTAAGTATCCTATATACATAATTTTTATATTGTTATTTATACATTCTTTTCTTGTTGTTTCTATTTAGTAAAACATAGAGCTCATCGTGAATACTAAATGTTAGCCGTAAAAAAAAAGTATGTCTTAAACATCAGCCAATTTTATACGTAGAAAATACGAGTATACATGTGTAAACAGTTTCCTTTAGAAAATAGATGTTCTTATGAAAATCCAAAATAATTTATATTTCTAACTCATGTCAATTATCAAACTGCCGAAATTAATGTTCATATGGAATAATATATAGTAAATAATAGTATCTTGAGTTTCTTTAGTTTTTATTTATGAAAATAACTCATGACACATGTATATTCATAAATTTCTGTCTCAGTAATAGGAGCGTACGTTCGTATTACAAAAGTCGCTTTTAAATAATTATAATGATAGTGGCAGATTTATAATTGTATAATAATTGACTGCAAAATGCTTTCTGCTGATGCACAGTCATTAAATAAACTGCATACTTACTCTTTACATGTTCTTTTGTTAATAGCTAGGGAACGAATGAACCAATCTAAATACAAAAGAAGACCAATATTCATATAGAAACTGTTAAGAATTGTTTAATATACTGTTTTTATTCAATTGTAACTTGTTGTGAATACTTAAAATGTCTTGCTGCTAAATCTAAGCGTGAGCACTATTTAAAAAAAAAATGCATTTCTTTCTCGATAAAAACTAAAATCCATTTTGGAAGAAAATCCACTGACTTGGCAACATTGAGTCTACACGATGGTAAAAACCTACAAAATACGGACAGAAACAGATATATTTCGATTTTTGTTTCCTATTGCTTCGATAAAATGTGTCCTCTACTTTACGGATTGTATTAACAATGCCGATTCTAAGACAAAGGGCATTTTTTTTTTGTACCAAGATCTTCCTACAGTCGGGTAAATATGATACTTTTGTAGCTCATTAAGTCCTACAGATGTTTATGTCTAGGGCTTTTGTAAAACCTATCTCCATTCTTTAAAAACTGCAACACTTCCTTATTTTCCAGATATTATTGTAAAAGGTACACTCATGTCCAAAATTATTGTCACATATCTATAACTGTCTTCTTGTAAGAATATAATTTAAATATTGATTTTGCAAGGTACTTTTAATACTGATGCTATGTGTGTAATCAGGAAATGTATATTTGTGGTAAACTTCGTAGGAAAACAATTATAAATACGAAATTTAGAATGAGTAAAATAAAATGTTGGCAAATGGATAAGAAAATTTTATTTTCGTTTTATTGTGTTTATTTACTGCTCTTTTGACATGAAATTTGCCACATACATGTCTTTGCCGATTATACACATACTCACATTATAAGAAATACCGGGCGAATTCGTTATCAAATTATATTCATAGAACAACATATTTATAGACATGCGACAATAATTTTGGACATGAGTGTACATCATGTTGATAGTGGACTATTACTTATTAATATTAAAGAAAATCCGTCCTTACCTTTCTAGGTTTACTATTAAATTTTGAAACACATGAACACACACGTTTAATATATATAAACAATTTTAGTACATATTTTTGGACGAAAGGAGAACCTAATTCTTTATATATTAATCAAGAATCATGCTTAAATTGGTTTGTTCGTTTAAAGTTATTGACAAAATCATGTTGTAGGGTAGATAATGCGTGTTTTGGGGACTGTGCATTCGAATTTGAATTTGACTGAAAGAAAACAAAATGAGATATATTCAAGTATAATTTTCAAACTCTAATGTTGTAATGGGAAAGCATTTTCTTTTTCCTTTTCTGTAAAATATTGTACAGTTAATAATGTATAAACTACGTGTTATATATATATATATATATATATATATATATATATATATATATATATATTGTATATGTATGTGTTAGTATGAATGTTAATTATATGGAGCGAATTTGTAGGTGAATTGTTGTTCTTATTTTCTCTGACAAAAAAAAGAAGTGTTACTTTTGTGCCTTTCCTTATTTTTTCGAAGAAAAGAATGTGAGTAAGAAAAATTAAAAACAAAATTGTAAAGAAAAAGTGAAAATTATTGTCATAAATGTGGAAGATGAGAAGCTTAGCGGAACTATACATTTTTAAGATTAAAAAAAAGTAATTTTTTTTCTTGTAGACATACTCTTATTAGGTGTAGCATCAGGGCATACTATTTTCTCTCGATACCAAATCTATTTGTAGGTTTTTGTTTCTTTCTTTCCTTTTCCATCTTGTCTATAAACTGTAAAGGGGCCTTAACAAATAGTCAAAAAGAAGAAATAATAGTATTTATACATGTATGCATTCAGAGTTTAATTCTTACATACAGGTATACCTAATGTAACCTACATAATATCTTCTGCTGCTAGAATAACATGTCGTAATATTCACCCATTCGCTCGCTTTTAGACTTTCCCTTCACTGCACGTGTAGTTATTTTTATTTACTAATAATGCTAGTCATTCAACGAAAAGATTGTCAATTTAATATAAGAGCAAACAAACAAACAAATGAAGAGATTTCTTCTCACAAAAGAAATCTCTTCAAACTATATGAAATTGGATAGGTATTAATTTGCATTTGGCTGGTGTTCCAAGCTGATTTTTTTAAAAGGTTAAAAGATCTTTATATGTTTTGTACTAAAGTTCTTTTTTGTTTTTTTGTTCATGCACACAACTTGTAATTGTGCATTGTATGTGTCTTTGTAATTATGTATGAAAGTCGAAATAATATTTACGAGATTTTTTTATTGATACGCTTGTATATATTAATACTGTGTACTGACCCTGAATAATAATATTAATAATATGGCTATTTAAAAAATAAAACTTTGTATATTCAGTCTTTATTAGTGTTTTTCTTCTGTTCCTTAAAGCAAATCTAACATTTTTTGTGAAATAAATTGCTGATATATATAATATATAATATTTCTTCTGGAAAATGAAGATCATTACTAGGAGTCCAATTAAACTCTTCGACATGAATCAAACTTGGCATGATGATATGGATTGACCTGCTGTATAAACATGTGAAATGTTATTCAGGCTTTCGGTTCCCGAGTTATGGTCCGTCAAATTTTGAGTTATACAGTGAAACCTCTGAATAACGGACACCAATGGGACATGAATTTTTGTCCGTTACTGAGAGGTGTCCGTTACAGAGAGGTTACAGAAATTTAATTTCTCACAACGGTAGTTGTATGCAGTAAAACAGAAAATACATTTTGTATGAGCGTAAACGCGTAAAATTCAATATGAAAATACTCTATTTAGTACGTATTTGAGTTACTGGGAGGGATGAAGGAGAAATTCATTTCTGTTAAATAATACTACTGCTGGGGGATGTATTAATGTATTCGTATACTGCAAAAGATAATTCGTGTACGCTAATTTTCTTAAGTACATATAAGCATTTTTCACTTATTTCAAGTTCTCACAACCTTCTCAAAAGATGCGTTAGGAATCAACTAATGGGCTAAACTTTTGTTTAGCGAAAAATGCATGGTTTTTCTTCTACAAGGATAATAAAGCTCTTTAGCAAGTGTGCACTGAGAATCCTCAGTACGGTTGCAGAAGAAACATGTATGTTGTGTGTTTGTGTATCGCAGAACCGAAAATAATTTGTCAGTTATGAAGAAGTTATTGAAATGTTTGGGGGGAAAATGACTGTCCGCGTCCGTATCTGAGAGTGTCCGTAAAAGGGAGGGTTTTGTCCCGTAAGAGAAGATATGTTTTTGCTGGGACAAAAAAATCTGTCCGTATTATAGAGGTGTCCGTTATTGAGAGGTGTCCGTTAAGGGAGGTTTCACTGTATTTTCGAAAACTAGAAATCATACACACAACTCATCCTATATAAATAAAGTTTAGCATTCTGGTAGACCTTGTTCTTCTATATAAACATGCAAAATATTATGTTGTGCAAGTTTCCAGGTTATGGGCAGTCAAATTTTGAGTCATATTTTTTTGAAAGAAGAAAACACACGGAACGCATCCGATCGGAATGAAATTTGGTGCAGTCGTAGACCTTCACCTGCTATATAAGCATATGAAATACTATGGTGAACGAAGTTTTGATTCCTAAGTTATGCACAAAACTCTAAATCAATAATTTGGGCATTCTTTTATATAAGCATGCAAAATACCATGTTTGTTCAGGTTTTCGGTTTCTGAGTTATGGGCAGTGAAATTTTGAGTAATATTTTCGAAAACAAAAAAATATATACCGAACACATCCTATTGGAATAAAATTTGGTACTGTCGTAGATAGTGTTGTGAAGGCCTGGAAAAAAAAAACGGAAATTTTGGGTAAAAAAAAAAAGTTTTTACCGTTTTTCCCGAGCTTGGAGAAAAACGAAAAAATTGAGAAAAATTGAAATTTTCGAATATTTTACCATATTGTGCTTTTAAAATGAAAACTATTCTGTATTTACTAGTTTACAGTTAAGATCATTGAGTAGTTATGTTTCTTGTATTATAATAGAGAAATTTTGTGTCAATAAATATATTTGCACCACTCCATTAAAACTAGCATTGTGATAGAATGGAGTTATGGCTACGAAAGATACTGACATATAATCCTAGTTAGATTAATTAATATAGACGCATTTAAATTATCTTAAGTAATCTTATAATGGCAGGGAAGTGTTAAAATAAGAGAGCCAGCATCATTTTAGTTAATACCAATATGTTAAAATCAAATACATTTCATGGAGATATGTATCTTCCTTGTGTTGAGCAAAATTTCCGGAAATTTTGAACCCATTAGAAAAAAATTTTTGTTTGGAAGTATTGGCAAAATCCTGAAAATATAATTTAAAAACTATTTCTTCGTCTGACGCTAATTTTATTTGCTGTAACGTGTCTGCAGCATATATACAACGTATTTCGCTAGCAGAAAAAAATACTTAAAGCAACAGCTTTTAATTTTACTTTTTAGTTTTCTGATTTCTGATAAAAATCCCTCTTTATTATTTGTATATTTTTCGAACAACTCAAAAAAAGAGAGAATCTTATTTACATACACACACACCGCACAAGTGCGTAAATTTGAGCAGCGACAAATATTACAGAATTTAACATGTGAAACTTCCGTTCGTTATTATTAAAGACTAGCAGAATACCCGTTCTTCGCATGTTGGAGAATACGTTTCATTTTTTGTATAAGGGGCACCAAAACTGTCACCAATGAACTCACGGACCCCAAAAACTATGAATTCGACACTAGTATCACTCATTTTTAATTAATTTTACATTTAATTAAAAATCTTTCGCAGTATCTCCACGGAATTAGACGCAATTTCTTTGTAAAGTGACATTAATGCTATTTCTCAATGATGTGAATCAAACAAGTTGCTGCTGAATATTAGAAAATGCAAAGTAGTATTATACACCAGAAAAATGAACTATGTACGCAATGTGTATACTATTAATCAAATGCCAATTGAGAGAGTGGATTATGTTACTGATCTTGGAGTTACTCTGCAGTCAAACCTATTATTCGATATTCATGTCAACAGAGTAGTTGGTGAGGCCTTTAGGAACCTTGACTTTGTGATGAGATTAGAAAGTGAATTTTCTAACACTACCTTAAAACATTATACACTGCCTATGTACAGTCTAAGGTGGAATATGTAGCAATAATATGGGGTTATAATAGTAACAAATATATAAACAAAATCGAAAACATTCAAAATAATTTTGTGGGCTTTTTAACATATAAAGAAGTAGGGATATATCCAAAATTTGAGGACTACAAAGATCTTCGAAACAAATATTCATTACAATCTCTTGAAAGCAGAAGTCATCATTTCATTTTATCTTCATTACATAAAATAACTCATGGTGTAGTATATTCAGAATATTTGTTATCAGAAATCAAAATTCACGTCCTACATAGAACAACGAGACCCCATAATGGCATATTCAATCTCTCAGCGCAAAGGACTAATGCACTGGATGTATCACCTGTCAGAAAAATGTGGATATTGTATAATAAGATGTCACAAGGACACCCAGATATAGATATTTTTATTTATAAACAAAATTTTCATTCGACATAAATTTTCTGTATTCTGTATATCGTGCTAATCTGTATTTTAACGTATATTTTGCTTTCATATTTTATTATATATGTATTTTACAGTGTATTACGATACAATTGAGATCATATTACTATGTTATTATATGTGTATGTTAGTGTATTACCATAAAATGAGGGAAAACTGTAATTAGGCATTTGCCTGATGTTTTTCCGAAATAAATAAATGTCACCCTACCCCTTTTACGAGTACTAATGGGGGCTGAATTTGGATTTAAACGGCATCGAAAGTGTTCATCTCAGCCACCCCAAAAACTATGGATTCGACACTAATATCGGTCATTTTCGATCATATTTATATATCCCTCCGCCCCCAAATTGCGGGAATGAATTTGGATCTAAACTGCCTCGAAAATGTCACTGCCCATCTCAGCAACCCCGAAAATTATGGATTTGATACTAATATCGGCCATTTTCCGTCATTTTTATATATCTCTTCCTACCAAAGTTTCGGGTCCAAATTTGGATTTAAACGGCATCGGAAGTGTTACTGTTTATCACAGCAACCCCAAAAATTATGGATTCGACACTAATATCTATCATTTTCGATCATTTGTATATATATATATATATATAATATATAATCATTTGTATATATATCCACTCTCCCCCACCCCCAGGCCACGGCGCTGAATTTGAATTTAAACGGCATTAGAAGTGTCACTGCTCATCTCAGCGACCCCGAAAACTATGGATTCGACACTGATATCGGCTATTTTCATTCATTTTTATATATGTATATCTCCCCTTCCCCCTCCCCTAAGTTGCGGGCGTGAATTTTTATTTAAACAGTATCGGAAGTATTACTGTTGATTTCAGCAACCCCGAGAACTATGGATTTGACATTAATATCGGTCATTTTCGATCATTATATATATATATATATATATATATACCCTCCCCTTCTCCCAAGTTGAAGTGCTGAATTTGAATTTAAGCTTCATCGGAAATGTCACTGTTCATATCAGCAGCAATATTACTGTTGAAAACTATGGGTTCAACAGTAATATTGGTCATTTCAATATATATCCGCACTTCCTTCCTCCAAGTTGCACCTTCAAAGTGAAATGATAAAACCCATCTCAGGCCTGTACCTCATCAATGTTGAAACTTTTTATCGAGATCAGTCTGGTGGTTCAAGAGTTGTAAGTTACAAACATATTCACTTTCATTTTAATATATACAGATAATTTGTCGCCCTAGAAAACCGGTATTTGCCTACATACAAAATTTTGTTCATAAAGTTTATATTAAAGTCTGTAGTTGAATATTAAATAATAGTAATTATATGTCTTTGTGCATGAGTATTATTGAAATTTGCCTACTGCTCTTTCTTTTAAGAAGTAATTTGGTTAAAATTAACAAAATTTCAGCAGATCAAAGAGCACATTAAGAACTCAGTTTCATTCAAGAGCCCTATTTGTTGCAACAGAAACGCTTCATGATGGCAGATGTGTATGCAATTGTAAAAGTTCTTTAATTAATACATAACGAGGAGTAAACGACTAAAAGGCACATAAAGAAGATGAGTATAGACTATTAATTTTCAAGAATAATTACAACAGTTTTATTTTCGAATGTTTCTTTTTTTAAATATTCACAATATTGAAATTTCTCAACTTACATTTTTCACGCGTTCGAAAAACCTAAAACAAATATTTTTGTTATTTTCCCAAACGGTTTTTTACCAGCAGGTTCAAAATTTCCGGAAGCATGTGAAATACTATGGTGTACAGAGTTTTGGTTCCTAATGTTTGGGCATTCTTCTATATAGGAATGTAAAATACTATGTTTGTACAGGTTTTCGGTATCTGAGTTATGGGCAGTCAAATTTTGAGTCATATTTTCGAAAACAAGAAAACATACACGGAACTCATCCGGTCGGAATGAAATTTGGTACGGTCGTAGACATTGATCTGTTATATAAGCATGTGAAATACTATGTGTGCAAAGTTCTGGCTCCTAAATTATGCACAAAGTTCTAAATCAATAATTTGGGCGTCCTTCTATATAAGCATGTGAAATACTAAGCATGTGTACAGTTTTGGTTCTTAAGTTATACACAAAGTTCTAAATCAATAATTTGGGCATCCTTCTATATAAGCATTTGAAATACTAAGCATGTCTACAGAGTTTTGATTCCTAAGTTACGCACAAAGTTCTAAATCAATAATTTGAGCATAATAAGAACGTAATAAATATCGTTTAAATAGTAATTAAAATATCAGTTTTGGACAGAAAAAAATCAAATGAAGACTATTTTTTACGATTATACATATTTCACTTCTACGAACTGTGTTTACTGTTCTTGTATCCTGGATATATTTCGGTGTAAGTGTTAGAGTAACAAATTATAACAATATGCCAAATTTCTGTAGGTTCCAAAACTCTCAGAATTTAAGTATGAATATATGGGTTAGTTCTCTTGCCAAAGAAACCTTTGCTCGTCACTTGTTATGGTAAAAACAAAACAAGTGTCGGTTTAGTGATAGAACTCTCAACTGGCTTGGTTACACCCCTATGTAAGCTTGTTGGTAGACAGCACAATGTGTCTTAAGTTTCTTGTAGGTTCCCCCACTGACATTCCACTAATTTTTTCATAATCATTATTCTTCCTTCTAAACAGTATATTCGTAGGATGTTATTTCATTTCATTTTTAACGATCGAAACTTTTCTATCGTAGTAGTTTTTTCTTTTAACATTCTCACACATGCAAAATACTCTTCATGCGTCTTATCAAATACTGGAAACACTTATTGTAACCCTAAACCAGAGTTTTCTAGTTTTTGACACTAACTGTATGATTTAAAATCCTGGTTCATATTTTATTAAAACAATAACAAAACGTAGCTAATGTCGAGTTACTTCGTACAGTATTTTTGATCATAAGGAAACATTACCTACGGAACTGCAATTGTTTCACTATCAAGTAACGAAACATAGTTATTGTTGCCTTTTTGAAGGATTATATATATAAAATATATAATATATAATAATATATATAAAATATATAATATATAATAATATATATAAAATATTCATGCGTTCGTAGTATTCCGTTTTTTTATTTTATTTTATTTTATTTTATTTTATTTTATTTTATTTTTTTCACCTGAAACACCAATATTTTTGTCTTGGTACACAGTTAGAAAGTGGCTGCTCTAAACCGCAAAATAGCATATTTCTCTCTGACTTCAGCCATAAGAACAATGCATATAAGCAACAAAACATTTTGCTAAACAGCGATAGTACATGTTCATTATAATCAAATCACTTCTTCCATATTGTTATTAACCGATACCTGAAAAAGAAATGAAATTATTAACATCGCACGGTTATACCCTTTACGCTAAAGGAGACACATAGTTAATGAAAGTGAATGCTTATGAAAGATTAGTGGAATGAGATTGTGAGAACGGAAAAAACCCCGAGAAAATCCACGGACACTATTATGCTCATCACAAACTCGTATGGCCTCCCAGGGATCCCTTGCATCAGAAGTGAGCGCTCTACCACTGAGTCATCATGCTGCCTTTAAGCGATAGCTGTTACATCGTTATCAACAAATAGGAAACTGATTTTTATCTACGTTGGAATTCTTTTGTTCCAATTACTATATAAGCACACGGAAAAAAAATAGTCACCCCCAAAGGAACCTGACGAATAGTAGGAAACACCGCCTCTGGCCTGGATTGTTTTTGGAAATGATTCCATGAGGTATTGAGGAGATCTACTCGCTCATCAGTTCCAACATGGGACGAGGATGCTTATATGTGTTTTATCCACTTCTTCAAATAGTCCCACAGTTTTAAATCTGGGTATTTTGCATGTCAAACAAGGTGCCTAAATGCTCTTGAAACCATAGTTCAAACGCTTTGTTCCCTGTGGACACAAAAGGTGTTTTCATCTTAAAAGATGGGAGTGTCCCATCTCCATATATTATCCAACTTCTTTATATATTCACTTTGCGTGTCCGCCCGGGAGACGAGGAAATTTCAAGAACTATTTGATGGATTGATTGATCACCGTCAACTGATCGATCACGGTTAATCGATGATTGATTGATCACGGTCACCGTGTACGGAACACTGCTACTTTTTTTTAAATCGAAGGTTCATGAAGCGGACGTTCTTTGGTCTATTATATCCGGGGAAAATTATCCAAATCTACACAATAGCAAAGTGACTTATCAAACAAATCACTGACAACAACAGTAAATTTCTGAATGTGATAAAAAAAAGAAATCAAGAACTAATTTCATTTCTTGATTTCTTTTTTGGTCTATTTGGTCTATTTCTATGCCTTATTTGGTCGACGCCAACAAACCTAAATTAGCGGTCATCAATGTAGTCGACATGCACAATTCAGCACCTTCCAACTTGGCGATAAGATGCACCCAGAAATGGTTAAGAAGCAACGAATTTAATGATTTATAAGTAAATGAAATTGCCAAAGTCAAAATTTGATTAGAGTTATGAATCTCCAATTATTATTTCGAATTTGAAAAGAAAATTTAGACAAATAGACAGACTGCTCATGGGAAATCCTTTTTGGTCAACATCGTAATGGTCACCATTTTGAGACTGATATTATGAAAGAATGCTTCAAATTTATTGGATACTTCCGTCTTGTTGATTATATTCTAATAATATATAAAGTGGATAACTATTTGTCGCCTCAACAACAGTTATCAAAAATTAAATTTACTTACAATGCGAATTTGAGAACCAATTTTCTTGATCTTGCAAGGATAATTTATAAGTTGACACACAAAGTCGTGGTTATTCACTTAGTAAATAGGATAGATAAAAGAAAAGGCTAAACAGGCCTTAGAGGGCAATGGTAAGGACCTATAGCCGACTTGTGGCACTCCTAGCTTTGAGGTGATGTGCGATCAGCAAATCGGCCTTCTACACCGTTAATGCAGGACTTCTAAACTAAGTTCGGTATTTCTTTACTTCAAGTAGCTTCCCAATTGTCCTCACGACGCTGTAATGCTATCACCATGTGGTAAGTTCGAACGGTCACCCATTTGTCCTCTGACCTGACCCGGCACTCCTTGACTTTGCTGATCTCACGGAAAGCAATATTCTAGTGTGGCTAGGAGAAATAGGAAATATGAAATTAAAATTATCTGTAATTCCTCCATATAAAATTGTTTTATTTACAACAACAAAATAAATCCAAGGACACATTTTACAATTGTATTCTATACACACCATTTAGAATTACTGTTTTTAAACATATATTTTGAATTCTAATACAAAATTTGTTTCTAAAACTGATATTACAACTTTCCTTCTTTTTTTAAAGGATAATTAGATGTATTTATCATTATAACATACAAAAAATTAAATTGTTTTTAATTTTTTACAATGTCGTTTGTATTACGAAAAATGATATAAATGGCAACGTTTTGTATTTAATAAGTTCGTTTTCTTATTTAGTAGAATCTTATTTGTTTTTTTTTTTTTAAAAAAAAAAGAAAATCAAATATTGGAGTCACATATAAGATAAGTAACAGAATATATTTCGAATTCGCAGAATTATATGAATTTTCTTGTCTCATGCTTAGTTACTTATTATCCCTCTCCTCTCTTTTCCTGTTTGTTTAGTTCAATATTTTATCCCAGTTCTCATCTTTCCCTTGTAATCTTTCCTTTTCTCCAATTTCGGTTGAATAGTTTCAATTTATTTTTTATTTGAGTTTTGAGCTTCATGTTTGCTAATTTATCTTGAGAGTATGTTTGAATAACCCTGAATAAAATTTAACGCTGGATCTTCCCATGAACGCTTTACTGTATGTTTAATGCTTTATTCCTAAAAACTCCAACTTCCAGTTTCATGGAATTTAGAAAATACCATGGAAATGTATGGGCTTTTTTTCCCCGGGCTGAACTAATACACATTATGAAGTTGTTTATTTCCTAATTCATTAAATATTATTAATATCATATATGTTATCGTAATGAGCATCCTATATCCCTTGTAACACTCTCTCGTACGGGAGCTCAAACGCCTTTTAATTCGCGTTTTTCATTTTTTGCAGTCACAATTGTATGCTCTTAAATCTAGGCAAACTGTAACTGCAACAGGTAATTTTTTATCGTGGATGAAATAGAATAATTTAAAATATTCCCAAAAGAAATTATTTGCTTAATAAACGAAACATTAAACGAACCCACTCTTTTTATGCTACTAAATACCTTTCTTTAACGGAATATTTTATTCCTATCATACTAAATTGTTTTTGTGTATGTTAAAGTAAACTATATAAATTCAACTCTTGGAGTACTGTGCATTCATGTAATACAAATTAAATCGATGTTCCTTACATTAGACTCCGAAGAAAAAAAAATAATTGTATGTATAATATTATGTATCTTACTGCTACTTAAAGATAACAGACTTTAAAAATTTGAATTTCTCTGTAGAAAATGGTTAATTGATAAGTGTATATATATACTATTATAGAATTTCAAGAAGCAATTTCGGAATTTCCGAAATTTATCTTGTACGTATTTTAAATGCAGTCAATCTTCTTAAATCATGCAACATGGTATGGATTAATTATATCATAATTGTAATACTCATATTAATACATTGCTAATTTGAGTCTTGATACTGCCTATTACAATATCTTGTCTAAAAACAATAAACAAGCTTTGTTCTTATTCCAGTCTATGTACCATTATCAGTTGTAAACTGTCATTGCTTATGAGAAAGTGGAAATAATATTCTGCTAAGTACAGACATTTAGTAACGTAAAACAGTAAGCTTCTGTATAAATTTCTGTTTACCAAGAAAATAAAGTATTATTTTTAGACAAATTACTAGATATCTTGACTTTCTTACCCTAAATTTCTTAATCTTTGTTTTGATTTTTAGTGTTAGAGCTAGAACAGCAGAATGTAAATATAGTAATATTTCTTATGAAAAATCTTATGAATATTATAAATTCTGTATGCTTTTGTTATGTGTGTTATCGAATGCCACCTTTTCAATAAAGATCTAATATGCATAATAGTAATTAGTGTGCGAAAAGAGAACAATAATATGAGAATTCAACATCAATCAAGATAAGAAGATAAGTTTTTCCGTTGATAGTTCTAAGTTTACCATATTTGTTAAAAAAAATTCATTTATTTGTTTATTTAGACAACTTCTTTCAACATTAAGCTTTAACTTAGGTTCATGAGTTGCAATTCAGTCTCTTTGTCTATTCAAATGCACATGTAGCTTATCATGTTATTTCATATGCTTATCAGGTTTGAAAGGGTTAAAAAATAAAGCTAAAACAGAAAAGAACATTAAAACAACTGGAATAATTACATTACTTCTATTTGTCAATAAACATATTAAAACAAAGAGTATTAGTTAAAAAAAAAAGCTTCCAAAATGTAATAATACAGTTCGTTTATCAACTCAATTCATGTTGTCAGAGGAAAAAAATATGTTGTATTCACAGAACATTTCAATATGTTCGTTATAAAAATCTGATATGTACATCATAATACATGAGTAATTATGTATTGGAGTATCTTACAAAAAAAAGTACATATAAACACTTCATGCACGCACATAATAAACACACAAATTCTTACGCCCACACACACACACACACATAAAAATACACATGGAAATATTGTAACACATTTAAGGGTTGTTGAGCTTATTTCTTATCCAGTCCAAGTATCTGTCTACTCTCGTATACACTCCTGGTACTCCTTCAAGTCCACACTTATTAGAACCGAAAGATACGATTCCAACTTGGTAATAAACGGGAGGTCGGTTTCGTGATTGGTCAATCAAAATCAACGGAGAACCTCCAAATCCTGCACAGGCATCCTTGTTTAATTCACCACCTGCACACAATTGATTGCTAGAGATTGGAATCTTGGAGCTGTATATTCGAACACAATCCGATGATGAAACGATTGGAATATCTATGACTTGCTGTTCACTAGGTGTTTCTATTAAAAGAAAGAAAAAATAAGTTGATACAAACATTGTATACATTATTTGAAGTAATTACTTATCTATCCATTCTAATGAAGACCAAGAAGTTTTATTACGAGTCTGATTTGTATTGCCAGCAAAAATATATCTTCATCAATATTGGTATCAGTGGTGCTAAATCCTTGTTCTGTGAAAATACTTGTAGATGTATGGACAGTTCCTGTATCGACTCTTGTGGCAATTTTGAAATTATAGGTAGCTTGAGTTTTATATCCGGCAATTTACAATACAATTTCATTGTTTGTTCAGAGTATCTCTCTCAAAATTTAATTTTAACTCTTTGGTTCTAATAAACTACGATTCGTAAGTGGATCTTCAAAGTAGCTCTATGTAATGCTAAGTTTAAACGCACAAAAAGTAAAAATAAAAATAAAAGTAGAGTCTATAATCCGGTTGTCTGCTACTGTGGCCCATTCAGTAAAATGTTTTTTGTGATGAACTCTGTGAAGGTGGAGGAGCTGCGATATCACTAGATGGGCAGATAGCTGCCAGATTAGTGAGAGTGTACAATTTTCATATACCTTCGTGTAATCCGGTGATTTCGGTAACCCAGCACAACTTTTTCTGATATCCGCTGGAATGGTGAGAGCTTACTTTACATTGGAGTGTCTTAATATTAAATTACCTCACTGTTTCGATTGTATCTTATATCTTTTTCAGTTGTTAAACAATGAAGGAAAGTAAAATAAAAGAAGCACGAAAAGCACATAATACGACGCAGTATAGCTCTCTAATGAGCAATAAACAAAGCATTTTTAAGTATTTTATGATTTCTATATCTATTTGATACAAGTAGTAACCATTTTACTCATCTGAATATTATCGGTTGTTTCAAGAAGTTAAAGTTAATGCTGTGAGATGTGAGGAAGAACACCAGTTGAAGTTTTTGATGTAACCGCGAAAGAAGATACACAATACTATCGAAACAGTACGATAACTTAATATTGCGACGCTTTCTGAGTTAAGTTTAACGTTAACTTCAGTTTGAGTACTTTTTCTTTAACGTAGAGAAAACATTATCTTCGCAAGTTAAAGACCCTGGAAAGAAGTGCTTTTGAAATCCTGATTATTAGAATATTATTAGTATTTTCATCAGAAAATTTCATCATAAAGTTGTTGAAATGAGTCTATTACGCTACAGTATATGAACATGGTCGTTCATATTGAATGCTATGTTTATGCTGATAACTTCATTATGATTGATAGTAACACAGACTGAACCTAGTATTATTATTATTTCTCTTAAAGGCACTTTTTTAAAGTGTCTTCAGACAACATATATGCAATTAGACTGTTTTTAGATAATTTATAAAGTTTATAAGATACCGTTCAGTTTCTTAGAAGTTAAATAAGTTTGAAACAAGTCTTCAGATGAACAATATACACAATCTCTTTTGTTGCTACAGAATTTTTGAGAGAATTTCTTTTTCTTATGTCTGAATTTATTTAAGCTTTTCTGATTGAGATGCAGTGTAAGGCAAAAAATCTAAAATAATAATTTAAAATTATTAAAAACTGAATTTTGCTTTGTGAGAAAGTGTTTTTGCCATATTTATACTTAGCATCTTTACATTTATAAAATTTTTAACACGATACTTGTACTTCACTACAGGATGTACCTTATGATGTTTAACTATTAGGAGATCATATTCAGTAGTTAGCTCTACTTCTCTCTCTCTCTACGTCACTCATATTGAGTTTGTGCAAATGTGACAAATTCGTTTTTTTCTAAGAAACGAAAAGCGCTCAGATGTCAAATTTTGTTGTTATATCCAGTGATTCAAAATTTATACCCATCGAATTAACGGAAAATATTTGAAGAGACAACTTTCTGACCCGGAGACCAGCTGAGGCAAATTCGAATCCATTAAAATTCGGACTGCCTCCCCAAAAGTAGTTCCTAAGTGAATAATCCCAAAGTTTAGACCTAGATAAATCACTTTCTCGCACTCGAAAATATTCTCGTCATTTTATGAAAATCATTTGCAGATAGTATGTCTTCTTATAAATAAATCTTCTTTAAATCTCCCTTAAATGACTTTTACGTGTCTTGAGATCTAGTCGCTTTCTTGCACCCTAAAGCAGTATAGCATCTCCTTTCATGGATATTGCTCAGCACAATTGTGCTTTTCCCATACTAGTTTTTACGGAGTTCGTTCCTACATTGTTAGGTAAAATTAAATAGTATAGCCGCGTTTCATTAGGATGAAAATCCTCTTTTCCCTTCCTCCTATGTTCCATCGGTAATAATATATAGCTGAAATATCGATTATCATCTAAATATTGGATTGATTAAATGTAATAATAATAATAATAATAATAATAATAATAATAATAATAATAAAACATAACAAATCATAAAAGTAAGTGAGAGCTACAGAAAGATAGATGAAGGATGTATGTGACTTACTGGTAGCTAGTTGGACCACATTCTGTGTACACAGTTTTTTAGAAGCGAAGAAGTTATTAACATAAGCACGGAAATGTCTTAAAAGCAAACATTTATTAAAATTGATATTTCAACTGAAAACCCAGTACTACAATATGCATATGCTATGTATCATGAAAATGATTAACTTTTATTTATTTATTTATTTATTTTTACATAAGTAACATTTCGACTATTGACTACTCAGATATTCAATATTGAGATAGTTGAAAGGATTTAAAAAATTTTTTAAGAGAAGCCAAGTTCCGAATGACAAATTGTTACTGAATCATCTGTTTAGCGTAGTCGTGTAAGTGACTATAAACATTTTAAAGAAACAATGCTTCGATTAATCATCTTCAAGTCATTTGTTAACTACAAAATACTTTGATATTAAAAAAAAAAAAAACATTTAAAAAATTAAAGCTTCATGACATTAATTAAAGATGTGATTCTTCATTTTTTATTATGTACAAGTCAAATTCTTTTTGTATCATGTTTATGCAGCTGTCTTATTCAGAAATATTTTTTGAATCGGTAATAAATTTTAAATGATCATAGTGCCAAAGAATAATATGGGTATAACAAATGTAAAAAGGTTTCTACATCAAAATTTTGTGAGCTATTTCGAAGAACTTACCATCACTTCCAGGTACACTGCCCCATCCAATAAGTTTCGCCCTTCGGCCAATCAGATATTCGTTGGTTCTAGGAAACAAACAAATAGGTTGGACAGAAACTGAAAAGGAAATAAAACAAAATAGTGAACGAAAATATTATTATATTATTTAACATGCGAGGAGTGGTAATAAATGCGAAACTTACATTTGTCACAATAGTTAGCTTTTTCATGAGTTTCTTTTTGTTTATTTGTTCGTTCGTTCGTTTGTTTGTTTGTGTGTGTGTTTGTGTGTGTGTGTATGCCTTATGTATGTATATATATGTATATTACCGTTATTACCGTTATTACCGTTATTACCGTTATTACCGTTATGTATATTACCGTTATTACCGTTATTAGCGTTATGTATATTACCGTTATCACATATATATAATCTCGAAAGTTTTATAAAAGAATAGAGAAAATTTGACACTAAACTCTAACTTGCATTATCATTACAACACTAGAATTACCACTCCTATACATTCACATAACTTCAGGTTAACAAGAGCTCAAAACTCAATACATCACATATTTTTAGGTATGATAAACCTTCCAATTCTGTCAAATGCCAAATTTTATAATTTAATATCAGACCAAATTGTGTTACAAAATCATTTGTTCTGCAGGATAAAAAGGCTGCCTTCAGTCTGATCTTTCAGTTAAAAAAAAAAAGTATGAGAAAGACAATTGAAGATTATGTATGTGTACTTTATGTGTTGCACAAGAAAATGGTAAACAGAAAGCGCTCAACATTCAGTTAGTATTTTAGAATTAGTGTTGTGTAGTACTTTCATTATCACTGTATTACTCTGTAAAGTTGGTTCTAAACGTTGTATATCTTAACGAAGCCATGAACTCACAGTTTAAAAAGTTGGAAAAATATACAAAGAAACAAAATTAGGTAGTTTTATAAACATTAATATTCGCAAATAGCTTTTTTCTTTTTTTTTTTAATGAGTTACATGTATATGCAGCGCCAGCAATTTTATGTTCTTACTCATTTATTGAGTGGTGTAATTAGAGTGAAAAAATAAAAAAGATCTGCGTAAGATATAGATTAGGAAAATATCTTGTAAGAGATAATTAGACTTTTTTTACAAATTCTTCAAGTGAAATATATTACACTGATACATTTATTGTATGTCTCAAAATAATGAGAAATCAAAAATTAGGAATTGCTAAGTGTTGTTTTCAGTTTGATTATCTTAAATCACTAATGTGTTTTTGTTCCTAGAGATCTTTCCAAAATGTTAATGTAAAAACTTTCTAGTACATTACTACCTCTTAAAGATTGTTTAGATTATTCAATATACATTTATTTTTGTATTTTATTTATTTATTTTTCACTCTTTTTACAAATTAAACTGAAAATTTAGCTCTCTTTGGAAAATCTCTACTTCCTTATCTCTAGATAAAATTATAACAAATAAAGGTCTATATTTTCAACTTTTCGCAGCTTTTCTAAGATCTTGTATTAAAATATACTAATTACTTAAGCAAATAGAGGGATTCCCAAAGGGAGGTATGTAAATGTTTTAACATAATATAATATAGATTTATAACGTACTACTAGTTATCACACATGAAATATTTTTAATAAATAAATAAAATAAATAAAAGAAATTGTTATTTGATATTCTTTCGTGCAAAATCTACAAAGGCTATTGCTTGGCACTCTTTTGCCCCAAATTTACCACAATGATACCCTAATTTCTATAATTTACCTCATTTGAGAGAAATATTATCTTGTGAACGGAAATGAAAATTATGTGTTATAAGAATCAGGAAAAACTTTTCTCTACATTACATACTTAAAGAAAATGTTTGTTGTTAGTGTGGAAGTAGGTTTCAAGAAGATATGTATGTTTCCAGTTAAAGAAACAAAATTACTGGGCGACGAAATAGACTATGACGGTAAATATGGAACTTGAAGAGTACGGTGCAAAGAAACATGAGGGACCTCGGAATGCAGTAGAAGAACCAAAATCAGGGAAACATAAGAAAGAAATGATATACTTGGATTGTTGAATCATATTTCACTAATTTTCATAAGAATGGTTAAATATGTAGAACCACATATTGTGTAATGTATTGTATATCGTATAACAACTTAATCTCAAACGTTCATAATATTTAATCGATTGATAAGACCGAGCCAGAACAAAGTTTGTTCAAGGAAACTTTTGCTTTTGTTTACACTACCTTGGCCTTATTTTTATTTTAATTGTGAGCTATTAGCGTTAATAAAGTTTATAAGAAGGAAAAGTAAAAGAAAAAACGGAAGAATATTTAATGTCACACTAGATCAAGAATTTACATTAATACTTTATTCACAATCAAATTTTAGTGTTACATTGTAAATAGCAATTTATTGAGGTACTTGCTATGCTTGTTTCTTAACGTATAAGAGTGTTTTCAGAATTTAATTTCAGATATAAATTCCTAGACAAGCATGTTCATTGCTTTATCAAAGGCATTTTCATTCGCGGTAAAATTTTCAAATAGGTTCCTTGCATTCAATTTTTTTTTCGTGTCACTTGAAGAAATTTACTAAAGATAGACGAGATATTGCTGCACATGAAACAAACATTGTGAAAACTTTTAATTTATGACTGGCAGGCACGAATATGCCAAATGCTTATGCGGACCGCGCATTGTCTGTTATTGCATGACACAAAGTGGTATGATATTATCCAACATACTTTATTACATACATAGAAGTGGTTCAACCAACAAGTCGACAGACGGGTATTTTTCTGTTGTAATAACGATGTTATTGTATATATGAGCGGTTCGGGGAAAGAAAATGGTATGTCACATTTTCTAGCTTTGGAGCAAATTGGAAAAGAAAGTCCAACATATCAATGCAATTCAATGTAATGATATATTTCAAACAAGCTTTCCCGCCATCTGCTGGTACATTTCAGAAATTAATTTACCTACATACTATTCCGTGGTTCGATCCAAACCCATTCCACCTAATAAGAAGTTTAATGTTTTTTTTTTTCAAGATATTTGAATATAGTATAAAGTAATAAAGGAGGTTGAAGGAGATTAACAAGACTTCATAGATTTGTATGTGGTTAGGTGTAAATATATTTAGTCACATGGCAACATATAATTTATATGCTCATAATATAGTTGAATTTATCTCTGTTGCATGTTATCCTATCAAAAGAGGCTAATAGACGATATCTATATTACAAGAATACTGCAGTCTACTATATAACTTTCTATATAACTGCTATTTATATCGCGAAAGTTATTACCTGACAGATTAACAGGTCGTGTTAGAAATAACAAAGCCACATCATGTCGGAATATTTGTGGTTCGTATCCTTCATGTGGTACAACCCTCTGAACTGGAATATCTTGAACTGGATGTGCACAGAAATCTTCTGAACAATCTGGGTTCAAACTGGAATCATATTCACCCAATCGTACAAGAGAGCTGCAAGATAAATATTATTTCATAAGTTTTTTTTTTAAATATAAATTGAAAACAAAAATTACTTTTGTTAGACAAATGTATAGTATTAATATTGCTGTAACACACCGTAAATGTTTAAAAAAATACTGAGATCCAACTTCTCTTCTGTTACTTGTTTTCGTGATTTTTGAATTTGTTATAGTAAAGTGTATATTAAACCTATGGATAAATATTAAAATAATAAGGTCTCCATTACATGGATTACTAAATAAATAAATTTTCGTTATAAAATCTTGTAGAAAAATAAATAGGTATTAACAGAAAATAAATGAAACCATTTGAAAATAAAGATCATATCATAAAATCATTTTCTAATTGAAGAAATGTCGTTGCAAAGTTCATCGTTCCATGTACATGTTCGTGTTGCAAAGTGTTTGTATATTGTCCTCAAAAACAAGGATAAAAGAAACAATATATCATTACTAGAGACCGGATGTTAGGCAAAATGCCTATTCTTTAATATTAAAGATATGATCAAAAGTAACGTTTTAAAGTTTATATGGGGGGTTATAGTTTCGATTTAAGCCAATTTTATTTTGCCTATTTTTGCCTATTTCGCCCCTTACTGCCTAAATAATTCTTTAGTGCCTAATGTTGCCTATTCCGCGCATTTTCTTCAAAATAAGCCTTTATTGGGAAAATATACAATGTAAATAACACACACACATATACAGTATATCTATATATCTATATATATATGTATATAATATATACAGAATACATATCAAACTTCGCTTTTATATGTACAGTGAAAGAAGATATTAACAGACAAGTATGTTTCTATATTCTTTGAATATTATCTATGACTTTAATCTATTTTTTAATTGTATTGAATATTTGTCTTCATTATTTTGAGTTACATTTTAGTGCCTATTTTATTGCCTATTTTTTAAATTTTTAAGTGCCTATTTGCCTGCCTATTTTCCAGATTTTTAATGCCTAAACATCCGGTCTCTAATCATTACATTTCTGAGTCGATTTGCATGTCGAATGGGCAAAATTATAAAGGTATACTGTGCAGTAGCGTTATTTCAGATTTTCCTTGGGAGTTCGTTGGGAGGGACTCTCAGATAAAATTAGTTTCACGTTTTTTTAATTTTATTTTATTTTGAAATTAGCGTTCCTTTCAGTAGTGACGCTATGTGAGACGTGAATCTAAAAGTTCATGTGAGAAGTGACTCACGTGAGTTTCCTCAGGGAATCGAACCCAGGTGTCCCACGTCAAAGGCACGTGCACTCACCGCGTAGCCACGAGGGAACTCTTTCACGTTTTCCTTGGTATTATTATACTATTATATTTAGCTCAAGGAGAAATTGTTCCCTTCCCCTTAAACCCTAAATGATGCTCTTGATACTGTGGGGTATAGTGAAATGAGAATGATAATGTAGTTTCAGGTTGGAAACTTTTTTTCTACTATACGAAGTAAGATCGTTCATTCGTACTAAGTCTTTAACTTGTTTCGTATTGTACCAGTCTTGACACAAGAATATGGCATATACAATTACCTATTTCAAATTTAATTGTGAAAATTTTGAATTTCCTAAACCGACCGGATGTGGTTTATCTAGTCCGGGTGTTGATTTTTTGTAACAATAAAAAATCCATTTTTTGTCCAGATTCGAAATGTATAAGAAACTTTTGTTTCAAACTTCTATTCTTAATTTACTTTATTTATTTATTTAATTCTTTATTTTTTCATAAAACACATTCTCTGCCTAAAAATGGCAATAAAAATGTAATGAACCAATAAATATAATGCATTAGGATATCATTCATTAATCCCTTCCAGAGTTAAGGTACATAAATATTATCCCTCTTGTGCGATGGGTCCCTGGTTTCGATCACAGGCCAAGTGAGTTTGTGGTGGACAATATCGCATCCATGGATCTTCTCGGGATTCTTCATTTCCTCCCACATACTCATTTCATCAATTATTTCATAATTATTCGTCTCCCTTAGCCTACAAGACACAATCGTGGGACGTAAAATTAGAAATGTCATTTCATTTCGTGTATTTTGTCAATATATTAAGTACACTATATTCTAGCTAACTCGGTCATTTGCTGTACAAAGGGATGTTAAACAAGGAGATGGTCTCTCGACAAGTCTGTTTATTATAGCGCTGCATAAAGCCATATTGGAACTTGACACAGGAGGAACAATATTCACAAAAACAGTACAGATATACACTTACGCAGATGACGTAGCCATAATATCAAGAACAGTGAAAGATCTAAAAGAAACATATATAAAGCTAGAAACAGAGGCAGCATAGTTAGGACTAACAGTAAATGAAAAAAAAAAGACATACAATCATCTCAAAATTGGACAAAAGAGCACAGAACCTGAAAATAGGGGAACTGGAGTTCGAAGGAATTACAAAGTTCAAGTATCTGGGATAGACAACGAAAATAGAATCAGCGAAACAATTAAAGACAGAGTACAGGCAGGCAATAAGACTTAGTTTAGAAGCAACATGTTATTCCGAAGAAAGCTATTGTCAAGGAATTCAAAAATCAAAATATGTAAGACTCTAGTGAGACCAATAATAACTTGTGGCGCTGTTACGTTTAGTCGAAAAATAAAAATATGTAAAATGTTTGTGAATAAAATCTCCGTTTTAAAATAGCAATAGTTTCGTGAGATACTCGTAATTGAGTGACCTTGGTGGTGCCTGTGGTGAAGTGCGCGAGCTTTCCGCTCTGTGTCGCTAGTTGTCGCTGCAGCCAGCTGCCTGCTGCTTAACTAGCGGACGGTGCAATTTAACATAGGTACTGCTTGAGTGAAGTTCGAAAACTTGATAGTGGGAATTGTGAAATGGAGGTGTTAATATTTGAAGTTGATACGACAGGAACCAGTGGATTTTGGCTGCAAGGAGACCAAATGAATATCTAACCACTAAAAAGGCTCTGTAAAGGAAACAGGTTTGGAGACAGGAAAAAAAAAGGGAAATGAAAATGAATGAAACAGTTTCTGGTTTGTATGTTAGTTATTCTTATTTGCATTAGAAACTTCCATTTCACTTTTCTTATTGTCTTGTTTGGAAAAGGAAATAAGGAAAAGGAAAATAAATGAAAGAAACTTGGATTCTGTCAACTTACGTTACCATTAAATGCCTTGGTTAAGCTATTTGAATAAACCCCTTTTGGATTTTTCTTTTAACTATAAATTAAGTTTCAGTAGCTAACCCTGGTTATTCGTATTGGGTAGAGAATTTCAATATCATTTAAAGTTTCGATAAGCAGTGCTTTATTGCGTTTAAAGTGGGGATTTTATATCTAAAAATTCTAGTGTCAAACAAAGCTTGGAAAAAAAAAAAAGTTAATGTGTGTTACTTTCTCATTGGATGTTGTATCTGATAGTTAATTTAGTCCACTGCAAGACTTTCTTTATTACTTTTCGTTCAAGTTATTTGTTATAAATTTCACAAAATAAAGTGTGTTAGTTGTTATCTGAAATTGGGATTTTGCAGTAATTTGAAACTGATACGAACCTATTCTACCCTTCTATCGTAACTATCGCGCTCACTCGATGTGTGGACGTTAATTGTCAGTGTTGGTTGTTTTATTTTCAGGAATTATTTTGCAGTAAAGAATTTTAATGCTATTTATATTCCTAGTGGGTAAAACAGCTAGAACTGGGAATTGGCGGATACATGAAATTATATATGTGTATTTCATTACGCAACACATATATAATTTAAATAAGGTACCTATGTTAAATTGCGAGTGCAAAAATAATTGAAGGGTTTTCATGAATAGGGTTTCTCTCTTTGAAAGTTTCTGTATAGCAGAGTTTCTGTGGAAGGATTTCCTGCTTAATGCTTTATTGGCAATTTGTTTATTGCAATTGGTACTGTTTGTATATTGACGTTAATGTGTTCGTACCTCTTGCATTGTTTATGGCAGGTTGCTAAATGCGTAAAACTGATAGTTATGGAAGTCGCATGCTAATGTGGGAGGAAACTTGATGGAAGTATATTACAGAAACATAATAGATATAAAATTCCCAATTTATATTGTAGTGTTTATATGTATATATGTAATTCCTCTCTCCCTGTTATATTGTTTTGTATTTAAGAGTAATATGGCACAGTTTAATGACATAAGGGCTGGTTTTGTACACGATAATGATCAATCTAGCTCTAGTGGCGATGAGTTTGTGGGGTATCAATATGAAAATCCCTTATTTGAAAATGACCTGAGCGGAAGACAAATTCCTAATTATAATAGTACTTCTCCTAATATGGGAAGGGGAGCCTCTAATATGAGAGGGGGTGGTCGGACCGAAATGGTACCTCCACTAACCCGTCAATTTCAATTCAATTTTTCAAGGCATGCGTCGGATAGCATGTATAAAGTCTTAATGGAGGAAATTAATAGTTTACCAGTAGTTGATGGAGAAAATACAGACTTGACTTTCAAGTTTTTGCTTCGTTTAGATAGTTTTCTCAGGGGACGGGATTTCCCGTTGGATTTGGTGCTAATCGCTTGTCTTTCTCGAACAAAAGGGGAAATTCAGGAGATGGTACAATCTCTGATTGGAAGTTCCCTCTCATGGGAGACTGTTTGTAGGCGAATAATGTTGCGTTTCATCTCTACTATTGCTAGAACTCAATATATGAAGTTATATTTTTACACTACTATGAGTGAAGAGGAAACACTCTATGACTTTATTGATTCAAAATTATCTATAATTAAGGTTTTGGATATGAATTTTGATGAACATACTATTTGTAGTCTAATTGTAAATATGGTTACTCCTCGAACGCATGAATTTTTAGTTGAGCACGGATTTCCTAACACTTTTGAAAACTTGTTAACTTTAGCTGCTAGGTTTGATGCTTTGTTCCGATATAAAAGGGATTATTATAAGTTAAGTAAACGAACCTTAGGGGACAAACAAAATCTGGTCGCAACACAAAAGTCACCTAATATGTTGAAGGCTCGTGGCATGCGTAGCACAGTGGTTCAGGTACCGAAACAAAAATGTTATATTAATCATCCTAGTGTTCATCAGTTAGGTTATGAAGACGACTCAATTAGTGGAATGCAAATGAGGGAGAATAGTCAGGCTACAAAAGTAAACAGATCTTTGGGTAATAATACCCTAAAATGTAAATGTCCTCATTCAGATTTAGATAAATTCAATAGAGTACGGGATGTTCATTCTCAACCACGGTCTAATGTGAAAATAAATGAATTTGGGGAATCTACTGAATCAAGTATAGCTCATACACCTGATAAAAGATTAAGGAATTTAATTTTGGTGTTAATTTATATAAAAGGCGAAGCTGTACCTTGTGTAATAGACACTGGCAGTAGTAACAATTTTATTAGTCAGCGCTATTATCAACGTTTAAGTAGTATGTGTCGTATAAAAAGTGAGAATGTGAATTTACGAACTACGGGTCTTGGAAATACTCAGATTCTCGTCAAACAGAGAGTTCGTATTTACTTCCGCATGGGACGTCAGCAGTTTTGTGAACTGTTTTATATCATCGAGTCGGTCGACTTTGATATTCTTTTGGGTAACAGTTTTCATACAAAGTATAGTGCTGTTATAGACTTACCAAATAACTTATATAGAGTACAAAATCGAAGATTAAGCGTACCTATACAAGATGCCTCCCAGTTGTCGGCAGAAACTGTGCGCTCTTCCCTTTATACTTCTAGGGGAGAGGATCGTGGAAGGCAACCACCATGCAACCTAGGTTCGCTGGAAACATCTTCTACTCCTAGTACTTCTGCGAGTTTTCAACAACAGCATGGATTGCTGGAAGCTGCTGCATCCACGTCACATGGAGCTGTTCCAAAAGAACCAGACCCAGAGTTGGAGTTTTGCTATGATCATTCGGTTCTTCATCCAGAGAGGATTACCGAGGAAAATTTACAAGGTAATTATAAGGTTTCGCCTGAACTTTTACTAATAGATCCTAGTTTACAGAAATATGTTGATAAAATTTTAAATAGTTATCAAGATGTGATTTCGGATAAAATCGGTAGAGTCAAGAACTTTGAATATAAAATAGAAGTAACTGATAATACTCCCATTAGACAACAACCTTATCATCTCCCTACCTTTAAACAAAAAGAATTAGAACAATATATTGAACAACTTGAGAAAGATGATGTTGTAGAGAGGGTAGACTTTTCACCTTTTACTTCCCCATGCTTTCTTGTAAAAAACTCAGATAAAAGTAGTCGTTTGGTCGTAGCGTACGGAGAAATGAATAAGCGGGTGATTTGTAATAATTTTCCGTCTCCTAACATGGAGAACGTTATATCAAGTATTTCTAATCACTCTATATTTAGTAAACTGGATCTCCGATCCTCTTTTTTTCAGTTGACCTTGACGAAAGACAGTCGTCCTTATACTGCCTTTGTTACAAAAAATAAAATTTATCAATTTAAGGTTTGTCCTATGGGTTTTCTAAATAGTCCATTTGTGTTAAGTAATTTAATGAATAAGGTACTTGATGGGTTAATTGGAAAGAATTTGGAAATATTCTATGATGATATTCTATTGTTTAGCTCTAATGTGGAAGAACATAAGAAATTGTTAGAGGATGTTCTCTCCCGTTTAAGAAAATGGGGTATAACCATTTCCCCTAAGAAAACATTTTTGTTTCAACAATCTATAAAGTACTTAGGGTTTCGTTTTGAAAAGGGAACTATGTGTATTGACTCTGACAGAATTAAGGCAATTCAGGATATTCCTAAACCTAAAAATCGAAAAGGAGTGAATAAAATATGCTCATTTTTTGCATTTTACTCTAAATTTGTAAGAAATTATTCGGAATTGATAGCTCCTCTACAGGAATTACGATCTCCTAAACGAGTATTTAAGTGGACAAAAGATCATGATATTGCTCTTCAAAGATTGAAGGATGAATTTTGTTCTCATGTAATTTTGAAAGTTCCTGATATGAACTCAAGCTTTATTGTCCATTCGGATAGTAGTTTGCGTCATTATTCGGGAGTTTTGAGTCAATATGATGAAAATGGTAATTTGAGACCTGTTGCTATGTTCTCTAAAGCAATTCCCCCTACAGATTGGAGTAAAAATGTCTATGAGTTGGAACTTAAAGCCCTCACTCTTTGCTTAGAACGTTTTGAATATTATCTATTCAATCCATTTGTTGTATACAGTGATAGTAAAAGCCTCTCTTGGCTTCTTACAAATCATAAAAGACAACGTCGGTATGGGACTCTTTTGGAGAAACTTGCACGTTTTAGGTTTAGAATAGTACATATCCGCACTAAAGTCAATTGTATAGCTGATTTTCTCAGCCGTGTTGGCAATCATTTAGAATTTTATACGAAAGACGCGGATACTGTTGAAGTTGTCAAAGATCATGGTAAAAGTGTAAATGTGTCTTTTGTAAATTTTTGGAAGTATCCTGATTTCAGTATATCCTTGAAAGAACATCAAAGGAAAGATCCAGAGCTTCAAGAGATTATAACCAAACTTGAAAGTAAGCAAGAGGTAAGAGGTTACAAATTACAAAATAACATCTTGCTAAAACGAACAAAAGGTAAATCTGGTCAAGGTTTTAGAGCTGTCGTACCTTCTTTTTTAATTAATAGCATTCTAGAGTATGCTCATAATTCTTTAGTACCGGGAGGTCATATGGGAATTAAGAAAACGATACAAAAGGTTGCTTCTCGCTTTACATGGTCAACAATGTATTCAGATATAAAGAACTATGTGAATATTTGTGAGATATGTCAGAAATGTAAAGATAAAACTAAGAAACCTATGGGAAATTACTATACTAGAAATGTTAAGCATCCGAATTACATTTGGCACATTGACGTAGCTGGGCGTCTTCCCAATAGTTCGGGATATGAGTTTATTTTGATTGTAACAGATTCTTTCAGTAGATTTGTGTTTTTAGAACCTTTGAGACAATTAAATTCTAAGACTATTTGTAATAAATTATTAGATCTTTGTCTGAGATTTGGATTTCCAGGTTCTGTCTTGCACGACGGCGCGACATATTTTGTATCAGAGTACTTTTCTCAATTTTTGTACTCTTATGGTATTCAGGATGTAAAATTATCCCCTTATAACCCGTCGCCGAATAAGGCGGAAAGAACCATAAGGTCGGTGAAGAATTTAATTCGTGCATACGTTGATAAGTCACAAAGAAAATGGGCCCAATTGTTATCTAAAATCGCGTTCACTATCAACATTAGCATGAATGAAATTACTGGTTATTCACCTAGTGAAATTTATATGGGAATAAAGTTTTATCATCCTCTTGACATTAAATGGTTATTAGATCTAGAAATTTTGGACGATGACCTAAATAAAGATGAGAAATTTGCTATTATCTGTAATAACATTCAGAATTCCTGGAAACGTAGTGAAAAAATTTACTCTCAGAAACATATTCCAGTTAATATACATGTAGGAGATCTTGTCTTAGTAAAAAGAATGTTAAAATTATCAGTGGAAAAGCACTTTAACCCTAAAATTGCTCCTCCTTGGGATGGCCCATTTGAGGTGTTAAGTAAACCTACACAGAACACAGTGTGGTTGAGAAGTGTAGAGAATCCTAATATAAGGTTGAAACGCCATGTATCCTTTTGTAAAATCTTTAACGTTCCTCCTAATGCTCAGAGTAATAATAATTAAGATACCTTTATATATATATGAATTTTTTGGTATTTGTATTGAGATTTATTGTTATATGTCTTGTTGGAATACTTGTTGTGTTTGTTTTATTCTGTTTTTTCCTGCAGGAAAATCTTCATTATTGTTAAGGGCTAGGAGTTGTGGTGGTAGAGCCCATCATCATCATCCGTGTTCGTCGCGTGATTGTCGTTAATATGGAATGGAGTGGATAATCTAAGTTTGTAAGAGGATTAACCATATAATATTGATCTTGAAGGAAATTTGGTAATGTACAAATAATTTTTATTTTTCTCCTCTTGTTTTGTTTAATAGTATTGTTTGCCTTCTACAGGGGAGGGGGAAATTAATGTGTTACGTTTAGTCGAAAAATAAAAATATGTAAAATGTTTGTGAATAAAATCTCCGTTTTAAAATAGCAATAGTTTCGTGAGATACTCGTAATTGAGTGACCTTGGTGGTGCCTGTGGTGAAGTGCGCGAGCTTTCCGCTCTGTGTCGCTAGTTGTCGCTGCAGCCAGCTGCCTGCTGCTTAACTAGCGGACGGTGCAATTTAACATAGGTACTGCTTGAGTGAAGTTCGAAAACTTGATAGTGGGAATTGTGAAATGGAGGTGTTAATATTTGAAGTTGATACGACAGGAACCAGTGGATTTTGGCTGCAAGGAGACCAAATGAATATCTAACCACTAAAAAGGCTCTGTAAAGGAAACAGGTTTGGAGACAGGAAAAAAAAAGGGAAATGAAAATGAATGAAACAGTTTCTGGTTTGTATGTTAGTTATTCTTATTTGCATTAGAAACTTCCATTTCACTTTTCTTATTGTCTTGTTTGGAAAAGGAAATAAGGAAAAGGAAAATAAATGAAAGAAACTTGGATTCTGTCAACTTACGTTACCATTAAATGCCTTGGTTAAGCTATTTGAATAAACCCCTTTTGGATTTTGCTTTTAACTATAAATTAAGTTTCAGTAGCTAACCCTGGTTATTCGTATTGGGTAGAGAATTTCAATATCATTTAAAGTTTCGATAAGCAGTGCTTTATTGCGTTTAAAGTGGGGATTTTATATCTAAAAATTCTAGTGTCAAACAAAGCTTGGAAAAAAAAAAAGTTAATGTGTGTTACTTTCTCATTGGATGTTGTATCTGATAGTTAATTTAGTCCACTGCAAGACTTTCTTTATTACTTTTCGTTCAAGTTATTTGTTATAAATTTCACAAAATAAAGTGTGTTAGTTGTTATCTGAAATTGGGATTTGCAGTAATTTGAAACTGATACGAACCTATTCTACCCTTCTATCGTAACTATCGCGCTCACTCGATGTGTGGACGTTAATTGTCAGTGCTGGTTGTTTTATTTTCAGGAATTATTTTGCAGTAAAGAATTTTAATGCTATTTATATTCCTAGTGGGTAAAACAGCTAGAACTGGGAATTGGCGGATACATGAAATTATATATGTGTATTTCAAGGTATGGACAATGACAAAAAAACAGATGAAGAGAAACTGAGACGGGCCGATACAAGAAAACAACAATTGGAGAATGCGAAACAACATGGAAATAAACGAGATATTAGAACAAAAAGACATAGTGAAGTATATAAAAGCGGAAAGATTAAGGTGGCTGGGACATGTCGAAGGAACAAGATAGGATGCCAAAAAGGATATTACAGGAGAGAATATATGGAGGAAGGAGAAGAGGAAGACCGAAAAGAAGATGGATAGGTGACACAACATCAGATATGGCAGCAATGAGAGTAAAAGGATGGAGGAAGAAAATACATGACAGAAAGGAATGGAGGCGTATCGTCGAGGAAGCCAAGGCCCATCTGGACTGTAGAGCTACTTCGTAAGGTAATTTTTCTTTGACTTGGGGAAGATACTCATCAAGGGTTGCTTTGTCACGCAATCTCTTCATATCTTAGTGATAGCAACAATCCAAAATTAAAAAAAAAAGTGGGACCAGTTGTTCAGACATTAAGTGGATTTAAAAAAAAATGGCAGGTGGCAATTCACATTCAGAATGAATGCAAGAAAACAAAGCAATGAAAAATCTTATTTCAAACACTTTTACCAGCCTCTTTCATGTGCACTTTGAACGGTGTCAAAATTATTAAAAGAATAGTTTTACATAAAGAATGTTTTCTGATCTGAGAAAGCATGTCTCAGATTTCAAATTTAGGTCTAGATAGACCACTTTTGGTCCATTTTTGAAGTTCATAATATTAGGGGAAAGTGGTCGAATTCTGCGCACTTAAGGAAAAATCGTTATTTCTCCGCTGTTTTTGTACGTATAACGACATAACTTTGCACAGCCATTGTTTGCTGTGTAGTAGACAAGATAAAGACGTAGTTTGAATAAAAGCTCACACTAGTACTCGATAATAGACAAAAAACCTGAACTATACATTTGCGCAGAATTACCCAATTAGGTGGGTAATTCTGCGCGTAATATGGGGTAATTCTGTGCGAAGCAAATCTATATGTTTAAAGCAAGAAAACATTTTCATAACATATAACATACTTAGATATGTAGATGGAATGGGTTCAGAAAAAGAACGACAAGGTGGGCTACAAGTTTTACTATATACTTTATTCTCTACTTGTTTTATAACTGAACAAAACTATTACATATTTTTGAGTGTATTGAAAACATAAGCGTGCGATGATAAGGAAGAACAATGTCATTCTGTGATGTGACACCAAAACTATGTTCTGTTGAAGTATGAATTCCACAATCACGACTAGTTTCCTCGACGTTTTGTACCAACCTGTCCTCATCATCTCCAGCAGTAATACTATGTTAGGTGCCTCCATAGTGACATTGTGAAAGTCTGATTCTGAAAATTTGTCAGGGTTTATGGTATTATTGCCACAGCCCTAAATCCAGCTATGGCTTTCTCCATAGTTGTAACTTTGACGTATGCTTCATCGAAAATACTGGCAAGATAGTACATGTGACGCCGTGGGATTTATAAACATGGGAGGGACGAAGATTCCAAATGCACTACAAACATACACAACAGTGACTGTCTTTCCACGCTCGCATAACATAGCAGTTCCTACCTGTTTCTGACCTTTAGGTGCTAAAATTCTCACAAGTTTTTGTACGTTCGAAATACCCCTTTCGTCCACGTTGAACATTCTACTTAGGGGAAAATGGCGCTGCTTCATTACTGTTTCCAAGTTATTGAAGAATAGTATCACCGCTTCTTCATTGAATCAATTTATCCTATTCAAACTTACTCCCTCAGGTTTCCTTAGGCTTATTCTTGGATTTCTTTAAAGAAATAGTCTCAACCAGTCATTTCCATCAAGTTTGGTAGTTCCATCAAAATTATGGGCAATTCGACTTGCTTCAGCAAATTCGTATGCCATACGCCGATGATCTATACGTGTGATACCAAAAAATAAATTTGCAACGCTTATCACATAGTTCACCAATTCTGTTTTGTTCTCGCGAGAACACTTCCGAGAGTAGCATGTTCCATATTTCCAGTTTTCATCCGTAGACAAATAGTAGAATTTTCTATCCTGTACAATCTTCCAACTTCTCGAATCGCACACTCACTTTTAAGAGCACTGATAGCTCCCCTTAGTTGTTCCTCTGCATAACTACCTCCCGTAGTTGCTCTTTCTATGCTTCCCTGTATCTTTAATCAGAGAGTGACGATATTTTGCAGATCTATTACGTATGCTTGTTATTAACATAAAACTTCTTGAGGTACAATTCTGCGCACTGCGCAGAATATCCCATCGATTTTGCGCAGAATAACCCCACTCCGCCATTTAACAAAAAACACAAAACTACGAGCTATTAAAATTTGATTAGAACTACGAATTGCCGTAATTATAATGTCCATTTACAATATAAATGGAACATAAAAGTAACGATCTAGAAATATATAATATACAGAACGTACCTCTTATTTCTTTTGAAGAGAATTTAACATCAACAGGGAAGAAATAATTCAACTGCCACTTACAGCCTAAACATTTGAGATAATGGCTTCCCTCCTTTAATGTTAGTTACTAGTAACGGTCGCTTCATGGCAGCAGCAACCAATGTGTCATAAAGAATCTCCAAGTTGAAAAAACACGTGTGCGCAGAATTATCCACCGCGCAGAATTCGACTACCTTCCCCTACTATTTAATTTGGTACATGCCATGTTTTATCCTGCCGCATCGTGTCATTTTCCTGTCATGGTTTGTTTCAATACTCTATTTCTAATTAGAGCCGAGTAAAGACAGTGCCAATAACGTCCTCAAATTTTATATACAGTATAATCAAATGCAAAATTATTAAACATTATTAGAAATACATTATTACACATCTATAATAGATTACATTTGATTTCTTTTATTAGGATATGTTATTATTTGCTTTCTTTTTTTTCAGAATATATATTCTCCAGTTTTCAGTGAGGTCACCTGAGAAGTTTCACTATATTGGCCTTAATATGTTTTAGAAATCTACCAAATATTATATATATATATATATATATATATATATATATTAAATACTTACAGTCTGTAACCTTCTGCTTTTGCTAGTGCACAATGAGCCGCTGTAAGGACAACTCTTCTTGTAATAAGAGATCCTCCACAGGCAAATTCTATTAGGCCTGTTGCCAAATCTGGAAGAAGCAAGGGTAAAAAAAATCATGATGATAATTTACCTACAACAGAAGTATTAATGCTGTTGTGCATTTTTTAGACTTGAATTATTATTATAGAATTATACATTTTAGAATTATACATTTTAGACTTGTATTAATATATGTAAACTTGAAAGAAGCTAATGATCAGTTTCATTTTACGACAACCAGACTTGAAATTAATCCGTTAAAAATTAACAATTAAATTAAGCAATTAAAAATTTTGTTAATTTTAAATTTTAGTCAATTAAATTTGCAGAAGTTAATTTTTAATTGATAGTCGTTAAAAGAATTCGTATCGATTAAAAAAAATAATTACTTTTTTTTTCGAAAACCATGTTAAATGGATATTTTGCAATAATTTTCATCATTAATATTTTTCTCATTTTATAATATTTTAATTTTATTGTTAATAATTATGAGATTTGTTTGATAAACAGTAACTTTTCATAATAATCGATTCATTTTCCCATGTCCTTACTTTTATCAATTAAAATTTTCATCAACTTTTCAACTCAATTACTCGTACGAGTGGAAGGTAAGTTCTTGTGGACAGCTTTCAGCTTTCTTCTCAGTTCTTGGGTAGGTTACATTAAAGAAAAAGTCATTGAAATATGAACTAACAAAGTCTCAATAAGAACGTTATAAATCAGATATTGGTTCCTTATATGTGAACAAATACGGTAGTATACTTTTGTAGTATAATAAGAATGAATTATTGCATTGAACTGAATCTATCAGTTTAGTGTGTACTGTTGAGTACTGTGTGTTGCCCTAACGGATTAATTCATTTCTAATTTAAAGATTGTATTCCTTTATCAATATGAATTCATTATACTAGACTTGTGTAATATGTACGATACTTACAAGTTAATACAGATATTTACAATTGTCCAAGTTATTAAAATTGTATTGTTATAATCAGAAATACCCATATAAACTATGATATGATGTTAAAATTGGAGATAAGGTATGTACTAAGATGCCAGGCCCTTTGTGGTCAAATGACCAACATGCCTATTTTTTTTATTCACGTGATCCTGTGTTCAATTCCAAACATGGGTAATTAGCCCGGATACAAACCCGAATAGTGTTTCAGATCTCACTTTAATCTCGGTTAATAGACCCGATCTCAAATAGTCTCCTTGTTTGAAAAAAAAATAGGAGACGTTAAAGTCTAAATTATAAATCATTATATTAGTGCATATTTCCTAACAGCGAAGAAGTATAAATAGAGCATGAGTATGGCGTTTCAGTTACTTTCGTGATTTAACCTTCATCATATTTTCAGAGTAAGAAATTGAAGTATATTTTCTGAAACTTTCTAACTAAATGATAGCAAGTTAAGAACACATGGCAATTATTGGCAATTTACTTGGGGTGGAATTTGGGCTACAACAGAAAGGATTTAAGTTTGCCCGGGACGTACCGGAACTTCCTTCTAGGAAATCAGTACCCAGAATGAATTCAATTCCTGTGCGACATTTGTATCTTAGCAACATTTGGAAATTTCTTTTAGTTCTTTATTATTATTATACTGTATTTTGGGTTCATCTGTCAAATCACTACTAAATAATAACTTACTTTCTAGTTTCCTTTGATTCTCTTTACCACCATCAGAGAGTTATCATCATATTTCTGTTTTAAAAAAATATTAACGCTTTTGGACATAATATGCATATGTGGTTATTTAAATTAAACATGTTGGCAATTAAGTTTTGTAAGAAAAAAATAATTTCTATGTAAAATAAAATAACTGCCTGTTTAAGAAAACAATATAATATTCGTCCCAACTTTAGTTGAAAAAAAAAGTTGGAACTAGACCTAAAAAGACAGATGAATTTGGACGCCTTATTCATCACCTTTCATTGTTTCCAACCACAGGAATTCAAATCATTCACAGATTGAAAATTTGAAAGAGAACTTTGAGTAATACCATGACCTTGAATAAATTTAATAATGTATGACAAAATGAGGAACAAAATCATAGAATGTAGGACCTAAAGCAGAAGTGTTCTCTTCGACAACTGACAATCAAATTTGCAAAGAAAGAAGGGAAAAAATGTTTAAGAAAGAGTACCAAATCAACATTTTACTAGATCTGAATACTTACTTTTAAATCCAATTCTGACGACCCACGGATGAGCTCCGAGGCCCCCTCTCCACTGAGTACGAAAATTCATCAATTGAGAAATTCCGCAAGTGTTACCACCTCGAGGTGGGGGATTGAAACCTGTTCCTCCAGATGAGGGTGGAAATTGTTGTGGATTACGCCCAGTTCCAGGACAACATACTAGAGGTCTCACTCCGTCGTAACCACACGTTAGTTCCCTCAACTTTCGAGGCGCGAGACAACTTCTGTCCAACAGGTCATACATCACTCTACAGTCAGCCAGAGGAATACACCGCGTATCGAATGAACACAGAGATTCATCTATGTTTGTGTCTGTACCTGACCTGTAAGCTGCCGCTGAAATAAGAATAAATTAAAATAATTTGATTAGAAATGCTATATTTGAGATATCCGCAAACTGTAGCATCTTATGTGCAAAGCTATGTATACGTCTTTGTCATTTAAGTCTTAGATAAGGCATATCGAAACACAAAATGAAAAACAGCACAATTCACATAAATTGATACTTTAATAAATATGGGAACTTCTGACAACTGCACAATATTTAGGAATAAGAGCTACTAGCACAGGGAAACTTTATGATGAGTTTGGGTTATTTTAAAATTAAAATGTACCGTTGTGTAGAGTACAATGGCCTTCGTATATATAGGATCAAGTTACGCTAAATGAATGAGCAAATACTTTCTATGTGTAATATTAAGCAATATACAGAATGTTCACAAAGTCTTGTCACGTGAAATTTGAACTGTTATAACTCGGGAATGAAACGTGTGACATTAATGCGGATTACACACACAGATAATTTGATTCTTTTGCATATTTTTCTGGAGAAATTAAATACGACAAAAAATAAGTAAGAACATACGTAAGAAGAATAAGAATAGATTTATGTGTAAAAATAAAAAAGATTTTTTTCTTTGATTGGAAATATTCCCAAAATCCAATGCCATGAGATCTCCTTCTGTAGTTTTAGACATGGCACGTGCTGAATTATCGAAACAAGTCAATATGCTGTATTTACAATATATACAGTAGATTGACAGTTAAATAGCATTTTATGACATTAGATTAAAACACTATTGTTCTGAGAATTTCTTGACTGTATATAATTGTTAGCTCAGCCTTGAACTCAAGACCGATATGTTAGGGAACACTTATACATGTTCATTTGTGCATATTAAAACTTTATGCAAGTTATCTACCACATTATAAGATTTGCGAGTAATTGAAATCGTACAATGATAACAATAAAATAATCCTTACAACTTTACTCGCAACTTTATTTTAACTTTAACAACTTTATTTTCAGTGGTGTGCACAGCTCATTGACAAAAAATGCAACACTGTTAAAACCATTATACAATCATTTAGAACAGACCAGAAAATTTGTAGTATAGAATGAGAATATTAGCAGGTTGAGGCCCTTATGAGAAGGTTAATATATTCAAATTACTAGATTCAAGCTGATTATAAAACTAGATTAAAATAGAAACAGTCAATATCATAATATACCATTTACAGGCTATGGAAATTAAAGCTTCATTTAATTATCATTTAAAGGATGAGTCAACCTTGCTTAAAATTGCATATTCGGCATGCAAAAGATCTTGGTCACTTATTGTCATATTGTCATAAAAGATTGGTTCTTTGAATTAAAGATTATAACTGAAGATACTTAATAATAATATCAAGTTCTTTGTTATAAAGTTAAAATAGTTTAATTTTTGTAAAAAAAAAATGCTCCATTGTTTCTCCCAACATTTGTTCATTTTAAATTGTTATAAGACATTTCGCATTTTGAGTTTAGTGCTACCAATATCGATTGACTGCTTACACTATAAATTGGCACTCTTAATCCTTTATTTTTCAAACAGTAATCGCTACTATATTTGCTATCCAATACTATTTGAATAAAGTATTTATCAATAAATTCCCTTTTTTCTGATAGAGACAGAAGTCCCCAAAAAGTTAATCAATATTTGCACTCATGCGAATAGTAGTTCTTTTTCACTTTATAACATAATAGTTGTATAAAACATTTCTGTACAACTTCGATTTTGTTAACAAGTATATTAAATAAACTGTTCCGAACGACAGCCAAATTGAAGTTTAGATCCAACAAGTGTCTCATATAAGTACACATAAGAACAACCATTTATAAAATCAAGGCATTGATTAAATGTAAAACCTATTGTTTTTCTCGTTGATTGCACTATATCATTTATATGATTACCAAAGTTCAGTTGGCTGTCATATATAATACCGAGATCTTTAATTTGTTCTACTTTGTTCATTCTTATATTTGCTGACAAAATATTGAGTTTTATTAGTGAATGTCTTATATTTAGATTTTTCAGAGTTAATCGTTATTAAATTATTTTCGCACCAATGACTAACTGCATATAAATTTTTCTGCAGGAGATAATTATCATACTTACTATTAACTACTCTAAAGAGCTTTATGTCATCTGCATACAACAGTATTTTTGAGTACTTGACATTTTTGGGTAAATCATTGATAAATAGAGAAAAAAGAAGCGGATCCAGGGGAGACCCTTGAGGTATTTCCTTCCCTATTTAACCTTGATTTGAAGTTACATTGCCTATTTTTACTTTAAAAGTTTTATTATTTGATAAGTAACTTTCAAACAATCTAATATAATATAGTACTAGGCCAATGTTCGATAACTTACTTAGAAGTAATTTGTGACAATGGAGTCAAAGACCTTTGATATATATTTGGCAAGGAAGCATTTGTGCACACAGGTTGGTCTATACTTTTTGTCTTATCTTGGTGTCAGGAATCACCTCCCAAACGTTGTCGGTGTTGTTCTGAAACACCCTGTATATAGAGATTGATCGATATTTTCAAATATCGATGTGATAGAAGGTTTCTGTTTGATAGGCTATACCAATATTTCGATATGTATGAATCGAGTCTCGATATTCACTTTTTTATATATATTAAATTCCAGATATTACACAGCCCTATTGAACCTGTGCCTTTTCAGCCATGTAGTTTAAAAAGACAGAGAAAAGGAACGAAAACGAAATCAGTATAATAATATATATTTATATTAATGTCTGATCTCAAAGAATTCTTTCACTTGTGCTAGCACGTAGCAAGTTGTCACGCTGTTTGACAATGATAAAATACAGAGATATCGAGAAAAAGCGCAGCGGTGAAAAAAAATAGGCAGCGATAAAACAGTAACTAAAATATAAATATAATAATTAGTAAATGAAGAAAGTTATTGGAAAGTATATGCTCAGAAGTGTTTCGAGGGAGAAATATGTTAATTGTATACAATCAAAATGTACTGTGTTAAATTTTCAATAAATCTGAATGAATTAAACACGTATTCTTATGAATATATTAGTAAAGCGATGTACTAATAAATTACAGCGTGGTTTACGATTATGAAGAACATATGTTCTCTGTATCATAACCTCTATCTACGGTATGTGAGATTGATCAGGATACGCAACAGTAAATCAACACGAAGCATAAAAACTCATGGATTGTGCACAAAATGCGCACATTTATCACTTCACACACACATTCTTTACATAATACAATCAAGTTATTACACGTGTGGAATATTCTACAGGTTACACTCTTTCCACTGATCGAGTAGATAGCGCGTAGTTCCGGGTTCGATTCTCCGTAGAATAGCATTGCGGCTGTCCGGATTCTTAAAATGTAAGCTCACGTCTCATATATTCTGGGTGCTAAAAAGGACGCTAAATTTCAACAGCCTAACAAACCAATTCTATAGGTTGGATAGCATACTGTACGAATAGTTTTAAAAGTTTTAATATATTAATAATGATATTATTCAGTTTGTTATGTAAATATCAGGAGTGGACTGGCCCAACCTAATACCCTTCAAATACAGATGAACTCCCCAAATTTTAGGTAAAGATGGTCTCATTAAACTTCAGAGAGCAGACTAGCATGATAAATACTTCTATCTATATACATAATAATATTAATATGCTGTAAATAAAATTACAATTAAAAATAGTTTTCAAAACAGAACATTTTCTTCTTCACGTCTCTCGACATCAAAATGTTCCATACACGAACATTGCGTAACTTTGCGCCACAGTTGCAGGGCAGACTCGTTGCCAACACATAAAGTTGCCTTTGACTATCGGGTCCCGACGAGGCAAAAAATTTCAATTTCCCATCAAAAGTGCTTTTTTGAGGTGAAACATTTGTAATGTTATTTTAATACGACAATCCAGCATTTAAATTATCGATTTATCACATCAGTACTGCTAAACTGCTAAAGAATATTGCTTGGCTATATCCTCCCAGTTGCCAAGGGATCAGCTCGCTAGAAGACGTACCTAATTGTGCTCTCAAGATACTCTGGCTAATTTTATTATTGTAAAGAGGAGAGAGAACAAATTCGAGAGGAATTGCTTCAATTTGCTCTTCATTATAGGAATTATAATTATCAATTAATATGTAAAAAGCAGGATATTATAGATAATGAAGCTGACAGCGAGCAATATGATCATATAAAGGAAAAAGAGGAAAACGAAGAATGTAATAAGAATGAGAAAGGGATGGAAATGCAAAGCTGGAAAACAGAGTAAAATGTGTCTAGCTTGCAGCTGTTTCACGAATTAAATCTAGATGGTCTATTCCTTCGTTGTATAAAGCATATAAGTATGCTATAAGTATGCTTTAACTCTTTCGTGTACTTTTTGTACATATCTTATGAATAAATTTTCTAAATTATGAAGGTAATCAAAAAATCGTTTGCGTTCTTCGCTTGGACAAGATTTGTTTAAAAAAAAAGTTTCTTCTTTCATACGTAGAAAGATCATATACAGTACGTTGATTGCGACCAACTTATTGACGATCTTGTATCTAGCTCGAAATATTTGAAGCTATGAGCAACTCATGCATTGAAAACGAAACAAAGACAAAAGTTATCCATGGTCCACCGTTAGTCACATGGAATTATTAATACTAGGTTAAATTTTTGGTTGGCATTTATGTATGAATATAATTTAGAAGTAGATTTTAATTTATTTGAAATAAGATCGGATTTACTCGATGTGTTTTAATTACTTATTCTTTTTCGAAGTTGAGGTTAGATTAAGTTTTCAGTTCTAATGATACTGATGCTTTAAAATATGAGAATGTTTTGTTTTTGAAAAGGTGTTTAAATCAATTACATAAATAAGTACGCGTAAAGGCATCAATTCCAGTATCGTGTGTATTTACAATTAAAAATGATGCCAATTGAGGAGCTTATTTGCAAAAGAGAACATTTCCACCTCTTTTTCTTAATTGACCTTTAACGGAATACACTGTTCTTTGGTATTCCAATGTTCCACAATTGCTAATTTTACAGTACAAAAGAATGAATGAGTTGGATATATTCCATTGTTTATAGACAACTCTAAATTGTGATTCTACCATTCCCATTTACAAATTCCCTATCAGGTAATCTGGTAGAGCTTATTCCATGAGATCAAAAACAGTTAAAGATCAGTTTAGCAAGAACTGGAAATGGAAATGTTCTCTTTTGAAAATAAGCTCCTCAATTCTTGTATGCGTCAGTATGAACATGTTCATTCCTAAACTTTTTGAAAACTGTTATAATTATTATTTTGTTTTAATATTAATATAGTGGTACTACTAATATTTAATATATGGTAAGCACATTCACCTTCAGCAGAGGAGACCTGAGATCGACTCTCGGTGTAAACTCATGTGGTTCAGATACCACATTAAGTTTTAGATCCACATCTCATACTTGGTGAGAAGAACGTTAAATTTCAAACCAATCCATAAAATACTAATTGAGTATTTGAATTGTATTGCATTACTTCTGTTGGATTGCACGGAATACTTCCATGATTGAACAATGTTCCTGTAATGTGTAGACTTCCCTACTTCTCTAAATTGACGCTTCGTAAAGGCTTCCACACAAATTATTTGAAAAAGTCAACAGAAGCACCGATAGACACCCATGATTTTCTTTTACATGCATAAAACTCGGTCCAGAGACGTCATTTAGAAGATCATTTGGTTATCTGTATTTTCTGACCCAGTTCCTGATCCTTTTCTTGAATTAACCCCGGGAGTCTATTCTACCTGATATAGAACGTCTGACGATGCTGCAAACCAGCAGTAAAATTTCAAAGTACAGCTCGATCTGCTGTTATGTTTAGCTCAGAAACATAACATAGTAACATAAAGACATTATTTGGTATAACATGGTCAGAGGAGGCATTCTTGAACTAAAACCAATATTATAAAGTTCTTCTCGGGCAATCAGCCAGGTGAAAACTGGTGGATAGGCCAACGTTTCGAGAGCTGTCATCGTTCTCGTCATCAGGGCAATTATGTAGAGATCAGCGGATATAAGTAATATATACTCTGGGCTGGAGAAAATGCTGGTTCCTGATTTATCAGAAGGCCATAAAGTTTTATTTAAGGATACATCCATCATTACCAAGAGCACCAGTTACTGGACCAGGATAGTAGCCGAATCTCTCGCCATAGTTCATGAACCGAACAACGTTAATAGAGACACTGGATTTCAACTCAGCCCCCTGTGGAACCCGGTCATCAGTACCACAGCAAAGAAAACGGCACACAAACATTCAGATAACCCTCAGTCAATCGATAGCACGGACTACGGAACTTAGCCAGCCAATCACAGCTCCAGTTTTTCAGATTGAACCAGCCAATCAGGAACCAGCATTTTCAGCCAATCAGGAACCAGCATTTTCTCCAGCCCAGAGTATATATTACTTATATCCGCTGATCTCTACATAATTGCCCTGATGACGAGAACGATGACAGCTCTCGAAACGTTGGCCTATCCACCAGTTTTCACCTGGCTGATTGCCCGAGAAGAACTTTATAATATACGCCGCCAGGAAAGCTTCAAATCTTACTTAAAACCAATATATTCAGAATTCCTAGTACTCTTTATCTCATAGTATGCTTTATGTTCTACTGAGCTATCCTCCGAATTTTAACTTGTATTTTGTGTTACATATATTAATTAAATGCATTATCACTTGTAAGTTACTTTTTTAAAAATATGTTTTCGATTATCTTTTCTTCAGCATTACAAGACTTTTTTCTGCAATTGTTAGCAGTTTTATTACTAATTGAACAAGCAGATTCAATGCTAAAATGAACACTTTAAGGATTTAAAAAAAGGAAACACTGCCTTCCTGCAGTGTATTAGGCTTTTTGCCATATACAGACATATTGAGTTATCTGTTTGCTTTGCAGACGATGAACAAATACTGAACTCAATACCAGTAAAAACAAAAAAAAAAAAAAAACAAAAAAAAAAAAAGAGAGAGAGAGAGGGAGGGAGAAGGACTGAATAAAGAAATTAGTGCAAAAGAGTATATTGTGTGTGTCGTTGCGGAAATAAATTAATACGGAATTAGCAGTGTTCTGATGGCAATTGATTACGAGGACTAATTAGTCACGACCATTACAGAATTAGGAGTAGAAGTTGATCGCGCATACAAACGAAGAGTTAATTCCGGGAAGAAAGCTGACAGAAATTATCGATGGAAGGGACTTTCTACTAATGGATGACGGACGGAGGATCCAACCGTATTATTTTAGGCTTTTATTCTTTATATTTATTCATTTATTAGACGGAAATAAATCCTATTCTTTTTTTAAAGTTTGTGATGTTCCAGTGTGATCATGACAAAGGCTGTCTACGGCTATGTTTGTTGCTGAAAGACTGTGATGTATAACAGATTTTTTGTACTCTTTACTTACGTGTATTCACTTTGAGACGGGACTTAGTTCTTCATTGTGGCAATTGTTAATTTATTTGCAGTGATTGTTTTGATGTTCGTGATTTCTTGTGTATTTAAAATATCTTATGTTATAGTTATTTGAAATAAAACGTGTGTATACATGAAGTAATTAATCACTGCTTTGTCAACAAGACCTCTACGTGTACATAATTTATGTATGAATATGAGAACAGTGCCAGAACTTTCATATAAAGGATATTTTCTTCTTGGTAAGATTGATAGGCGAAAGGGAATTAGGCCAAATGCGAATTCGCATTTACTTAAAATGATCAATGTTATTTTTATCTGTGAATGGCAGCTGATAAACTATTAGGCGAAATGGGAATTAAAGCAGATTTCAGATGAGAAGCGGCATGGCCTTGAGTTGGCTTTACGCGGCGTCCAATTGGCTTTGAGCGGTGTTGACAATTCGCGACAAGCAGTTCTGCACGCTGACTTCTCGCGTTACTGCGAATCTTGACAATAGCAGAGGCGCTTATTAGAAATATTGTATTAGCACATTAACTGCTCACTTTACGAAGTAGAGAAAAGAATTACGAACACATACGTGAAAACTGCATCTTTTTATGACAACTGGTTGTCATGATACACGCTTTGAAAGGTTTCCATATAAAACAATTAGTAAAACGAGCGTTGAGTCCCGTCTAATTTCCAGTGGATTTTTCTTCGATTTGGAAATGGAACTCAACTTTTATTAAAGGATCATATAAAACAATTAGTAAAACGAGCGTTGAGTCCCGTCTAATTTCCAGTGGATTTTTCTTCGATTTGGAAATGGAACTCAACTTTTATTAAAGGATAATCAGGGGTGTAACCAACAGGTTGTTCTAGGGGAACATTACTTTCAGGGGGAGGAAAGCTTTTCACACATTAAAAACAGAACAAATGACCTCTTTCAGAATATGAAAGCATTCTAACTCACCATGTATACTATACACATATGTTTTCTCGATGCTACCTTAACAAAAGACGGATCTTGACAGTACTGAAGTTGAAAAGCAGATTGTAAGAGATAAATCAATAAGCTATTCATAAGAAAACAAATGCTGTTTCTAGCAGTCTGTTTATCCGACTTTGTGTTTATGTAGGTTAAAATACTAAAAGGAAAAAACTCGAAAAAATACCAACTCAGATATTATTATGCAATAATATAGTAGTGAGAGATCCTGGGGGGACTGAGGGGGCGAGGGCCCCTCATTTTATTTGTAAATGTGCAATATTAGGCATAATTTGAATGCAATTTGTCTTAAAATCATCATATATGCTTTCTGCATCTGAATGCACCCCCCCCAATTTACAGAGAAATCAGCGTCCTTGTAATTAGGTACAGAAACTGTATTGATGTTTTCTTTTTTCTTTTTTTAAAAATCTTATTTTATTATAAACGTTCCTAATTTGCATTAATTATTAAATAAGTTTACTAAACATATACTAGATGAACCTCATTTCGGGGGTGGAAATAGTTTGAAAAGTCAAGGCCCTCTTTTCCCCCGTTTCTACACCCTTGAGAATAGTAAGCGATCGAATTAAATAACAAGCCTCTGCAATTTGATTCATATATATATATATTCGATTCCCGGCGGGAGCTCATGTGGAAGAACAGAAGGTATGGGACATTCGTAATATTGTTTTGAAATTGCCTTCATGCAAGATTCTTCCTTATTCGACAGAAGAAACGCAGTATGATTTTTTTTCTTCGTTTCAATACCTTACGTATGTGTGGCCAATTACGTACTCCTTCTTTACTCCTCTAGCAGGGATGCAAAAGCACCAGGCGTCTGAGTGGTGTCATAAATTATTGTAACCCAAAACAAACTCGACCATATCGTGTTGCTTACGAATCAGATGGATTGTTGTTGTGAGACCTACATCAAGTATAAGTATAAGAGTATGTTATTATAGGAACAATTTTTGGAACTCATAATAAAAAATTTACAAGAGTCAGATTCAGACAATGGCGAAATATTAATTGACATAGACGATAGTGAAAATAGTGTTGAAGACGAACGTTTAGCAGTTCCACTGGAATAAGTTAATAGGTAGGTTATTCAGTTGCTATATATACTTCTAGGATACACAGCCAAAATCTTTGAGTTTGCTGGAATAGTATTTACATTGTGAATAATGTTGCCAATGTATGTGTAATAATCTCAACTAGAGGAAGAGCGAGAAGGGAAAGGGGAGTCCGAAATCCGGCAACACCGCGCGGAATATCGCACCGCATTGGCTACTGCCCGTGATGCTTTACATTTGAAAAACACAATAGGTGAATAAACAAGTAAATTTGGAAAGGGAGGCTGGCCCATTAATATTTCTAAATAAGAAGGAATATGTATTGTAGTTTTTATCATGTCAATTTGATTACAATACATCTCATAACGGAGGGATTGGTTTAAAATCTATGCAAAAAATAAAATAAAATAAAAATAAATAAAATAAAATAAAATAAAATAAAAATAAATAAAATAAAATAAAATAAAATAAAATAAAATAAAATAAAAATAAATAAAATAAAATAAAATAAAATAAAATAAAATAAAGCATTTCAGGAGCAGGGAGATGAAACTCGGTACATAAGTTACACATTAAAAATAATAGAATAATTCCGCGTCCAAAATGCAAAAATTCCACGTCCAAATACCAAATTTTTTCATCATGGGAAAACGACTGAACAGTTTGAAATGCATTTTTGAACACGGTTAGCACATGGGTCGAGTTACATTCTTATCATTTCACTTTTATTGATTCACGTTTGCATCCTAAGGGGCAAGGAAAAGTTTCAAATATTTTGCAATATATTTGAATATTTTAATATATAAACCTTGATCTTCATGTGCGAAAACTGATAAAGAAATGTAAATTAATAACTTCTACGCTAATTGTAATAGCTTGGTATCAGTAAGATTATAAAGAATGAATATCATTTATGCATTAGAAAGAGAAATATTGGTATTACATTAAGTCTTACGTAAGTGTTTCCCTTACGAGAAGAGGAAGAAACAATTGTTTAGTATTTTAACAAGCTTATTGGTCGTGTTAAATCCAGGGAACAATGACACAGATGCTTGCTAAACACTATATTTCTCTGAAAATAAGAAAAACTTGAAACATTTCCGTGATTGTTCCACAAACATCACCATAGAATATCTACACTGACAGCTCATTAAAGTGAAAGAAACAAAAGATCAAAACATGATATTTAAATCCCAAATCCATGGGAAGGTCACACAAATTTTCTTTTCCGACACTGTTTTTTCGCACTTTTTTTTTTTAAAAAAAAGTATGAAATGAATACTGACTTGGAACTTTAAATGGGTTCTATTAATAAAATGAAACGAAAAACATTCTGACCGTATCCTTGCACTTTTCTCCCGTCTCTCCCGCATGAAAGGGAAGGTTGGAAGGGCGAGGAAACGGATGTAGACATCCTACCACTGTCTAAACATTGCAAAAGGCACTCACTACTACAGTGATTGCTGTTTGTATCCGTTAAAGTCCAAGGACATTATATAATGTGAATGAAACTTTATATTGTTTTGACATGAACATCTGTTCATACATTTATCTAAAGATCTACTGTTTACGTGGTGAAAAGGATATACTGTTATGGTATTAACATTTTAAAAATAGTTTCTTCGTATCAAAATGGCACTAAGAAACAACTCAATTTAAGGTTACTACTAACTCAATCAAAAAGATAGGGAATATTCAGGTTAAGGTTGAACACAAGTTTGGGGAAGAATGCTAGCTACAATATAAGTTTTAGATTTTTTTTAACGAAGAAATTAAGAAATATGATCCAGTTTCTCGTCATAAAACATTTAACTCTAAATAGAGGAACAGCTACATTTTAAACGATCTTTCTCGAATTTGGGTGAATAGCTTAATGAAGAATAACGAAAATGTAGAAAGTAAGCAAGGTACACAGAAAAAAGGTATTAAAATGACTCAAAATGACTACCATTATGACGTGTTACTCTTATGTTATTTCAACACCGGGTCCATCGCCTTCCGACCATATCATAAATAACTAGTCACTGGCAATGAAAATTTGCATTGTTTTTTTATTGTTTACTATGAGCAAAGCTTTACGTAATATATTTAGTATTTATATCAAGTAACGAATAAGTATTATTTTTGCTGTAATCAGTCACGAAAATAATTTTGTAAGCCTATGAATTGTCTGACAACAGTTACATGAGTAGCAGTGCTGCCGTCTGTTGTTCTTATGTCTTAGCACATAAGAACAATAGATGGCAGTACTCGGCATAAATGCCAAATATACTGCGTAAAGCTTTGCTCATAGCAAACAATAAAAACCAATACCATCAGTAAAAGTAATATAAAGTTAATTTGTTCTTATACTTAGGAGAAATATTTTCATATCTGGCTTAAGTTCGTACAGCCTACTTAACATAGTACCTTTCGACAACCAACAAACTTCGGTATGGAAAAATAAAGTTTTAGGTTCAGCACTGAGGTCGTCACACAAAGTCTCAAACAGACGAGTAGTCAGAGCACTTGACTTTACAGAATTAACAACTTCAATAGCTAATGATAATAGCCTGCTTCAAGTTCTCTGGTAAAGTTCTTGCAGCTAAGGCTTGCCTGTGAATTAAGCAGTGCGAACCAATAATTATAGGATTTCTGTCCTTTACCAGCTTTATAAATCCAGACCGCAAAACCTAACATTGCTGGAGCTCCAACAGTACATATTCCTACAACTCTGTCCCTAGACACATCATTTATAACGAAAAAAATTACTGATAGTAGAAGAAACATCAGAACCTTTGAATGATCTCCGAAATTTTTGAAAACAATATTTTTTCCATTAACCTCTTTTCATTTATGAATCGACAGCATACTATTAAATGACAACACTGAGATATGTCCGTGGAATCATCACACTGCAGGCAAAAAATGGATTTTTTTTTATCTTTTGAAGTAGCTGATCTTTTAAATCCAAGGTCATTTCATTAATTCTACGTTTTACAGTATTGTCTGAAAGCGATATTTTGTCCTTTTTTTTCTGGCTTTCTTCCCCAAGTACAAATCTGACTGCCTTAAGAGTCTTCATCCCGGCGAAATTAAAATACCGCTAATTTTACAGTAATTATGTGATATCTTCAAATAGATAAAAGATAATTGAAATATGGAACAAGAGCGCCCTAGACAATATTATTTTGCGTAAGGTACCGTTATCACAAGTCACCTAGTGGCTTTCCGTTTTCAGCTGTTTAGAAACGCGAAAATAATAGCCGATTTTCAACTTGGCTCGAAATCGAAAGCAGATAAGTGAGTCGTGATAACGGTTTCTCATGTAAAATAATATTGTCTAGGGCGCTCTTGTTCCACATTTCGATTATCTTTTATCTATTTGAAGATATCACATAATTACTGTAAAACTAGCGGTATTTTAATTTCGACGGGATGAAGACTTAAGTTAATAGGTTTGATAAAAGCCTCATCAATAGTAGGAGGTTTTCTTTATCTTTAGCTATTAGAAGAGAAAGTTCATATGAGGTATTATGAGTGTGTAGCCCCCCTCACTCCCATTCCATTTTAAATTTTCCCAGTTTCTCTTGGCTGAATTGGAATAAGGCTGCATGGATTATACGTCGACGCAAACTTTGTGTTAGTTTTATCCTTTTCTATGAGTTGGCAGTCCTGTGAGTGGTGACTTGTGCTTTCTGTTCACCGAACAAAAGGGATGTGATGTGGCCGCGATGCTACAAAGAAATAGTACCACAGAATCGGAAACAATCTAGAAATACTTTTATTATTTTTAGTATTTTAATTAGTTTATTTTAATAAAGAACACATTTAATCCTTTCTAATATATATATTCGTTGTAAAAAAAAAACACTCACAGATTTTTTTAAAATATTTTCTCTGGCATGACTGGCGCAATCTCACCGACGCCAGAAGGACAGCGCGGGAAACCGTGTGTGTGCAAATGGACGTCGTAGTGAAGAGAAGAGGTATACGACACAGCACAAAAATCCAATATTAATTTAACAATCTTTTGCGAAATTGTATTAATATAAGTAAGAGTGAACTGCACAAGTTATGTTATTTTGTTATTCACGCAAGCTACAGTGAAGTTCTACGAAAATGATACAAAACGCTTTAACTTAGCTCAAACTAAGTACGAGCACACCGTTTCAGTTTCGTGCTAACGTTGTTCAGACCTAAATAATAAGTCTAATGTTGAATTTCACTCGTGTTTATGATAAAGAAATGTAGGTAAAACGAGAGATCAATTTATTTTATAGATTGTTAACCAGTGGAACCATAAGTAAGTACATGGCCAACTATACAGCTGGATAATGAAAATTGAAACTGACCTGGAAAACAGGACATCCCTTCGAAGAAAAATGGGAAGAAGATTCCAAAGAACTGCCCTCCAATACCTCTACTGACCCCCCCCCTTTTTTCTGAAATCTCCAAAACCCAAGTGCGTGTGTGAATTGGTGTTTTGTTAAGTAATCTGCCGGCTTCGTCGTTACAGTATAAAATTCAAATTCAAGTTTTCAAAATCCTTTTTTATTTTTTTATTCTCCAATAAAATTCATGGGCTTGTATTTAATATGGTAAATGACAAAAGAAAATTCTAAAATATAAAACTTACAAAGGTATCGAATTAAAACATTGAAGTAAGTATGTATGCTGTATGTATAATACTTGTGTTTAAGTAAATCAATATCATACATGTATTATGTTTCAGTTGCTTCATACCAGTTTATTACGCAAATCACTACTGGAACGGTAAGAATATTTATTTGGTGTAGAAATTGTACGGATGTGTATCGGGCGTGTCACTGAGCGTGGGTACGCGCATAGACTGACTTGGATCGAACCCATCTTAATCGATGATTATGTGCAATTCTTCCCACAATCTCTAACCACTACTGTACAGAAAAGAATCTTATACTCCGTTCCATCATTCAGACTCATTACAAATGGAAACACTCAGTGTCTGAATGAAATAACTATACTCAGTGAAATCACAATACAGGCGTACCGAACAAGACACGAACCCTACCGGTCATAAAAATGGCGCCCGAACAGGGACAGAACTCCTGCACCGTAAAGCAAAAGTAGTGATTTATGCGTTGAAATATTGATGTACAAGGTAAGTTTCTGGCTCGTATTTAGAATTTTCACGTAATTGTTTAAAAATGGATGAAAGTAATGTTAAGTTAGTGCTGGACGCACTTAAAGCAAATAAAGAGGAACTCATTGAACAAACTAATATGGTACGTGAGTCCTTAGAAAGCAAAATTGAAAAAATCAACGAATCTTTAGAAAATAGAATAGCTGATGTTAGCGAGCAAACTAATAATGTGCGTGAGTCTTTAGAAATTAAAATGGTAGAAATATCAGAGGCAACAAAAAGGCAGATTGATAATAAACTTGAGGTGCAATTAGAAATATTTAGAAAAGAATGCGTAGGTAGATATGAACAAATATCGAAAGAAATAGATGAGAAATGTGAGAAGGTAAACGATAAATGTGAGAAAATATGGGGAAAAACAGTTCAGAATTCGCAAGAACTTGAGGACATTAAGGTTGATTTGGGTAAATGTGAAGAAAAGGCGGACCGCGCATTTGAGAAAATTGAAGCAATCGAGGAGTCAGTAAATAAAATTGAAGGTAATTTAGAAATTAAAGAAAAAATGCTAGTGGGATTAAACGATACGACTCATAAGTTAGAAAGAAATGTTGCAATATTGCACAGTAGGGTCGACACTTTGTCACAAAACACTATCCCTCCCGGTATTGACGTCGTCAATATGAGCCAAAATATTGCTTTGATAGGTGACAGGTTGTTAGGTTTAGAAATTAAGGTAGATGAAACCCAAACGAAGTTAACCTCATTGACTGAACATGCTAGCAGAGAGGGGAGTGAACGTAACTGGCGTAGATTAAGTACATCCGGTGATGATAGGAGTAGCCATAAGTCAAAATACAGCAGTAAGGAAGAAACTAGTAGTGCCAACCAAACAGATTGTAGTTCTTCGACAGCTAGTGAGACAACAAAATTAAAGAAGCGTATTAAAGTGAGAAAATCAAAAAGGGGTGACGTAAAAAGGGCTAAACGACGAATATTGCGTCATGGTGACATTGAAATGTTCCCAAAGTTTTCTGGTTTAGAGGATGATGAGTCACCAACTTCGTTTTTAGAGCAGTTTAAGATTGCAGCGCACGCTGTAGACGTACCTGAATCCCAATACTTAGATGTACTAGGGTTTATTTTTACCGGTAACGCTCGTGAGTGGTACAAGTCAAAATTAGGTACATTTCGTTCATTTAAAGATTTCACTAAAGAATTCAAAGCTCAATTTGATTCTGAACAAGTCATCGCAAGTAAACTTTCAGTGTTGCAATCGCAAGCGTTCAACCCAAAAACTGATGGTACTGTTACTGATTTTGTTCACAAAAGGTTCAATAAGATACGAGGTTTATCACCTAATATACCAGATACTTTCATTGTGAATACGATTAAACAGTTGATCCCTATCTCTTACCGACGACAATTAGCGTTGTTCCCAAATTTAGATTTCAGTTCATTTTTAACAGCTATACAAAATCTTGAAGCACTGTATTATGACAGCAGAAATAACGATAGAAACAACTTTCATGGTAGAACTGTACGTGTCAATCAGGTAAATGAAGTGCAAGGGAATTATGAGAGTTTTAATAAAAGGGGAAATTATGGTAATGAAAACCGCAAAAATTCAGGCAAAGGTAAGTTTGACGGACCCAGAAGGAAGGGAACTCCGAATAAGAGAAAGTTCCATTGGAACAAAGGTAAGAATAATTATAGAAGAGATAATGATCGCAATGAAGGTTAAGGTAGTAATCATAGTAATTACGAAGATGATCACGAGTATGAGAATTCAAACCAAAGCGAAAGGGTGAACTTTGTAAATAGTAACCGTGATGAAGGTATGAATCGAACACAGCCAATGCACACATATACTCAATCTGCACCACAATTTCCGTTTTATAGTCCAAGAGTTATGTTTCCTCAAAACAAAGATCAAACTTTAAACTAAATGTGCTCTCCAACGCGAGTGCGGTTGGTAGAGTTGGTAATGTAAATGGTAATTTTGGTACTGAAAGTCAAAATGCACTCAAAAATGATTCGCAATGCGAGCTTGTTGTAATTGGAAAGAACGTAGTGAATGTTGTAAGTTGGGACACTGATTCATCTGAAAGTAGTGATGAAGAACAGAAATTTAATAGTCAAGCTAGGTCAGCTGAAATAAAAGTACAGATTTTAAATCAACCAGTAGTAGCCTTGTGTGACTCTGGAGCTTCAGTTAGTATTTTGTCTTTAGAGACATGGAAACGTATAGCGTCAATCATATCACACCCTCACTTGCGACCAGCTCCACATATTTTGTTGGTGGATTTTTCAGGTAAGAAAAAGAAACAGGTGCAAGGTGAAACAATATTGTGTATTGAAATAGGGAAGGTTAGTTTTGACGTACGTGTGCTAGTTGTCTCTGACTTGAATACTGAATGCTTATTGGGTAGAAATTTTCTCACACAATCCAAGGCAAAGATAGATTTTGGTGATAATTCTATTACGGTTGAAAAGGAAGGGGAAATCGTTAACGTATCTATGCTAGGTGGTCAAGCTGACAACATGAAAGTTACAAAAATTCTGACTAAAGGTGATGTACAGAAAAAGGTAAATTTTGTATCTCAAGTTGGTATTGATACTAAAATAAATGCTACTAACGACAGTGATGATGAATCAGAAATTTTATTTGAGATTGGAAAAGTGAATGTAGAGTGTCCCATAGTAAATAATTTGGTCAGTGAAAAACAAAAATTAGAAAAAGAATGGGCTAATCATGTTGTTCTTTCTGATCAAGCTTATAATAAAATTCGTAATTCTTGTAGTAATGAAAAAGAAATGAAAGTGTTAAATTTAGAAGTTGCTAACGAAGATAAATTTTTGTTTGATTACTATTCACAGCAAATGTCAGAAATAGATTGTGAAATCGAAAAATCGCATTGTAAATCGTTAGATAGAGCTGCAGTCTGTAATTCATTCGACAGTAAAATAGAAAATGAATATGTGTCAATTTCAGAAATACGGGAAAAGGTTAGGGAAGCTCAATTGTCTGATTTTGAGAAAGAGAAATTGTTCAAATTGTTGCTGAAACATAGGAAAATTTTTAAAAATATTCCCGGACGTTGTACCAAATTTGAATATGAAATTGAGGTAGACACAGACCAACCTTTGGTTAAAAGGCAATATACATTACCATATAAATTCAAAGAGCATATTGATTCGCAAATCGATGAGTGGTTACAATGTGGCGTAATAGAATCTTGTGTGTCAATCCATTCACACCCAATCTTTTGCGTGCCAAAGAAAAATACTAGTAAAATGCGAGTAGTAGTCGATTTAACTGTTTTGAACAAGCATGTAAAAATAAAACAATTGAAGGTAAATAAAATTGATGATCTGTTGTTAAAGTTTCAGGGTGCTAAATACGTATCAAATATTGATTTAGTAGGAAGTTATACACAAGTTCCAATTTCTGAAAATTGTAGAGATTACACAGCATTTTCGTGGAACGGTAAAATGTATAGATTTACATCTATCCCTTTTGGATATGCAAACGGAGGCGTAGGATTAATGGCTTGTCTTTTGGTTGTGTTAGGTCATGCATTGTTTGATAAATTAGTTACGTACATCGATGACATTTCTGTACCAACATTTTCTTTTGATGAACAGTTAGAAATTTTAAACCTATTGTTTACAAAATTAGAAGAAGCCAATATGACTGTAAATTTAAAGAAATCTTCATTTTGCAATACGAGTTTTCAATTTCTTGGTTTCGTAGTCACACCTGAAGGCGTGAAAAAGGATCCGTCGTATGTAGAAACAATTCGAACATTGCCTCGTCCGAAGAATGTAAAGGAACTTAAGCGAGTGTTAGGTTTGTTCGAGTGGTGTTCAAAATTTGTATATCATTTCGCTCATTTAGCCAATCCATTGTTTGAACTTCTGAAAAAGAATAAAAAATGGGTTTGGACTGACGAATGTGAGCAAAGTTTTGCCCAGTTAAAAGCATCGTTAGCTGAAGAAGTGCTGTTAAATCATCCGCTGTTAGATCACGATTTTTGCTTAGTGACAGACAGTTCCTTGGTAGCAGTGGGAAGTATATTATTCCAAGAAGTTAACGGTGAAAAACACATACTTGGTTTTTACAGTAAAACTCTGAATAGTGCACAGCGAAATTTCACTATCACGGAATTAGAGGCGTATGCCATCGTTACAGCCGTACGTAAATGGGGACATTTATTATATGGTCATCACGTGAAAGTTTACACAGATCATAATTCGTTAGTGTTTTTGAATAAAATTCGCCATTGGAACTCTCGTTTGGCTCGGTGGAGTCTCGAATTACAGGGATTTAATCTAGAAATAAAGCACATTTCAGGGAGTGAAAATGTTGCTAGTGATGCATTGTCCAGGATAGTTTTAGCCCCTCCTAGTGAAATTTTGGACATAAACAATTTAGAAGTACTTCCGTCATTCTTTAGAAACCTCACACCCGGAGAGTTAACCGAAAAACAAAAGGAACATCCTGAGTACAGTAAAATTATCAAATTTCTAGAGAAACCAAACGATCCCTACAGTAAGATGCAAAATAGAAATGTAGAGAAATTCTACAAACTAGAAAATGGTATATTGTTGTATAAGAACTTTCACTTTCCCAATAGTTGGAGAATTTGCATCCCACCATCTTTAGTAAATCTGGTAATTGAAGAAATGCATAATAACCGTGGACATTTCGGGTGCGAAAGAACTGTAAGCTTCATCAGCGAGATCTGTTATTGGAAATCTATGCGGCGAGACGTGATGAACTATATTAACGATTGTCTCGAGTGCAAACGAACTAAAGTTGATACTCGACCCCCAGCTAGACCTCTAGAAACCATACAGGTGAAAGGCCCCAGGAGATTAATTTCGATTGACGTCATCGGACCTCTAGTGCCATCTCCTTCAAAGTGTAAATTTATACTCTCAGTTTTGGATGTTTTTACTCGCTACCTTGTTCTTTATCCGATCCGGAACGCTACTACGAAGTGCGTAGTTAAATGCTTGGAAACATTGTACTTTTTGCACTTAGGAATTCCTTCAGCTATATTGGCGGACAACGGTAGTTGTTTTATCTCTAAAAATTTCAAACAGAAAATGGAAGAATGTGGTGTTAAAATATTTTATTCAACGCCCTACCATCCGGCGTCGAACGCGGTGGAGAGAATCCATCGGGAGACGAACAGGTTGTTCATACTATTTTGTAAAGATGATCATGGTTCTTGGGAGAAGTTTATACCACAAGTTGTAGTGTTGCTGAACTATTCTATATCTTGCAGTCTTGGCGCGAGTCCAGCCAGTTTACATTTGAACGTTCAGGCTGAAAAACCAATTTTCGAACATTTTGGCATTTTTACGAATGATACGAACGAAAACGATAATGAGAGTTGGGACAATAAATTGGTAATGGCAGATTTTAAAAGAAAAGAAGTGATCCGAAAGCGAAATGAAAGGTATAACTCACAACAGGAGAGTAAACACAAAATACAGGTGAACGATCTGGTTTTTTTTTTGAAACAAACAAACTTAAGTTCCGCAACAGACAAGAAAATTTCAAAATTTTTCAATGTGTTCAAAGGACCCTATCTTTGTGTTAACAAACCATCAAATTCAGAAAAGGTGTTCGAATTGTTAGATCCTTTAACTGGTAAATCACTTGGTTCGCATTCAGTGGATAGACTTAAGGTGTGGAAACCTACGAAACAAACTCGTAAAATCTGGTTAGACCTCGCAGTAAAACATAGTTCTGAGAAATACCATGATGTAATTTCAAGCGAATTTAAAAATTCAGATCTAGAAAGTAGTGTTGAAACTGTTCTTTGCAATGCATTAACTACAACACCAGTATGTTTGTCTCAAAGTATTCAATCGAGAAGTAATAACCAACGAATACATAAAATTTTAGAGAAATTGCTAGATGTTGACAAGTATTTGAATTTTTTGTACTGTAAAAATCTGTGTTCATCTGATGTGTTGGAATTTGCGTTGGTAAACTTACAAAATCCTTATGTGTCATTGAGTGAGAAAGTACAAGGAATGTAAAAAAAAAGTCGTTTCATATGATATATGGAGGCATCTGTGATCAGCTATGCGACTTCCAGATGGCCCTTGATGTTTCTTTTCCAAAGTAATGGAAAACTTAGCAAAGATATACGCCAAGATATACCCAACCCTTTATATGTTGGGTAATGTAGTACTTTTCTTTAACGCTCGGAGTAAGCTATTTTGGTAAATCCCATTCTTTATTATTTTAAGTTTTTAACCTTGTATTCTTTAATTCAGCCTCATCTCGGGGTGGTAAAATAAATAATTCATTGTGGGTAGGTTTCTTCAAAATTTAGCCAGGCAGATCTTGTCGAGTGATCAGAAAGAGTCATAGCTGAATTATTACGTTGTAAAAATTTAGCTGTGGATCTCAAAGGCGCCGATAAATTTTATTAAATCTCGACTAAAACGTATATTATTGAATATTGTGCGAAAATAAAGTTTTTAATATGTAATATGTTTTGAAAAATTATTTACTAATGAGAGAACTCATTTCGTATATTCATGTCACTATACTATTGCATTATATTTGAAAATTAATTTGTAAGTTGATATAGTGTTGCTTAAATGTTTTATTTTAAAGGTTTGAATAATGAAAATATTACACTATTAAGAGTTATTTTGAAATTTAGTTATAAATAAGTATATACGTATAGAATAGTTATTTTTGCATTTATGTGTCATTTTTCTCAAAATATTGAAAATTGGTATATCCATTGTAGTACGATAAAAATATTTAGTATAAGATGTAATTACACGAGTCAGATACTTACAAAAAAAAAGATTGAAATTTTATGATTTATATAATGGTGTAAGAAATATATTAGTTAAAGGAATATAAAACATATATAATATAAAATAAAAACATAATAAATAATCAATATATTATTCAACTTATATTGAAATATTGTATTATGAAAACAAATGTAATCTTATATTTACACATACAAAAGGAGAGCCCATTTAAAGTATATAGCCCATAAAATAAAATAGCCCATCTACGTTTGTGTAAAGTGTTAGTGAACCATAATAAGTCAAACATTAATAGTGCAAGAAAGAAGAGGAATAATAATCGGAAAAAAATAAACTTTTGGGAAGAGGATAATCCCAAGGTTCCAGGATTCTGATAATCTTCAAAGAAGATCATCGTCCCACTCGCGCGCCATTTATGAGCGTGTAACCCCCCTCACTCCCATTCCATTTTAAATTTTCCCAGTTTCTCTTGGCTGAATTGGAATAAGGCTGCATGGATTATACGTCGACGCAAACTTTGTGTTAGTTTTATCCTTTTCTATGAGTTGGCAGTCCTGTGAGTGGTGACTTGTGCTTTCTGTTCACCGAACAAAAGGGATGTGATGTGGCCGCGATGCTACAAAGAAATAGTACCACAGAATCGGAAACAATCTAGAAATACTTTTATTATTTTTAGTATTTTAATTAGTTTATTTTAATAAAGAACACATTTAATCCTTTCTAATATATATATTCGTTGTAAAAAAAAACACTCACAGATTTTTTTAAAATATTTTCTCTGGCATGACTGGCGCAATCTCACCGACGCCAGAAGGACAGCGCGGGAAACCGTGTGTGTGCAAATGGACGTCGTAGTGAAGAGAAGAGGTATACGACACAGCACAAAAATCCAATATTAATTTAACAATCTTTTGCGAAATTGTATTAATATAAGTAAGAGTGAACTGCACAAGTTATGTTATTTTGTTATTCACGCAAGCTACAGTGAAGTTCTACGAAAATGATACAAAACGCTTTAACTTAGCTCAAACTAAGTACGAGCACACCGTTTCAGTTTCGTGCTAACGTTGTTCAGACCTAAATAATAAGTCTAATGTTGAATTTCACTCGTGTTTATGATAAAGAAATGTAGGTAAAACGAGAGATCAATTTATTTTATAGATTGTTAACCAGTGGAACCATAAGTAAGTACATGGCCAACTATACAGCTGGATAATGAAAATTGAAACTGACCTGGAAAACAGGACATCCCTTCGAAGAAAAATGGGAAGAAGATTCCAAAGAACTGCCCTCCAATACCTCTACTGACCCCCCCCTTTTTTCTGAAATCTCCAAAACCCAAGTGCGTGTGTGAATTGGTGTTTTGTTAAGTAATCTGCCGGCTTCGTCGTTACAGTATAAAATTCAAATTCAAGTTTTCAAAATCCTTTTTTTATTTTTTTTATTCTCCAATAAAATTCATGGGCTTGTATTTAATATGGTAAATGACAAAAGAAAATTCTAAAATATAAAACTTACAAAGGTATCGAATTAAAACATTGAAGTAAGTATGTATGCTGTATGTATAATACTTGTGTTTAAGTAAATCAATATCATACATGTATTATGTTTCAGTTGCTTCATACCAGTTTATTACGCAAATCACTACTGGAACGGTAAGAATATTTATTTGGTGTAGAAATTGTACGGATGTGTATCGGGCGTGTCACTGAGCGTGGGTACGCGCATAGACTGACTTGGATCGAACCCATCTTAATCGATGATTATGTGCAATTCTTCCCACAATCTCTAACCACTACTGTACAGAAAAGAATCTTATACTCCGTTCCATCATTCAGACTCATTACAAATGGAAACACTCAGTGTCTGAATGAAATAACTATACTCAGTGAAATCACAATACAGGCGTACCGAACAAGACACGAACCCTACCGGTCATAGTATCCACCATCTTCGCATTTTCCTCGTGAAAGGTTCCAAAGAAATCGAACTTCATATGTATCAGTGAGTTTCTTTTCATAATAAATAAAATCTCTGGATTGTCTTTGAAGGATGGATCTACTATTGACAAATGTAGTTCCAATCGGAAGCGGCGGAAAGTACCATTGCTAAGGACAACACAGTACACAACATACTGTGGTAGTTGAATACAATCTTCCTTAGTGAACGTAAACCATACCTGATGTAATTTTCACCATACAAACTTCTCTTTGAGCTGGAAGCTGCCATTTTACTTCACACGCATGGACACATTGACAGAAACGAGAAATTACAAAGTCAATAGATACAACATTCAAAATACCACAAAACAACTTTTCAGATCAGAACACCGGCCTGAAAAATTAATGAAACAAACAATAGCTTGGGAATGGTTTCAATATTGCATATGTAGATAGTCTGCTTTATGTTTATTATATTGAAATAGCGACACTGTTGAAACAAGAAAGAAAGAATCTCTTTTCAATCGATCACTAATCAGCTTCAAGTTATGGGTCTTCACTACAACGAAATTAAACTATCGCTAACTTTAGAGTTTGTCTGTAATATCTTCAAAACAAATAAAAAATATTCAAAAAGCAGAAACGTAGTGAACTAGACAATATGATTTTGCACATGATACCTTTACCACAATTCACCTATCTGCTTTTGGTATGCCGCTATTTACAGAACCCATAAAAAAATGCTAAATCTATCTACAATTCCAAATCGAAACCAGATAAATGAGTTGTGATAACTGTATCACATGCAAAATCGTATTGTCTAGTTCACTACTTTTATGCTTTTCGAATATTTTTATTTGTTTTGAAGATATTACAGAAAAACTCTAAAATTAGCGGTAGTTTAATTTCGTTGTAGTGAAGACCCGTAATATAAGTAATGTAGTCTTTTCGTATATTAATTGTTACCAATAGTGCCGAAAATAAATAACAAATGCTACTCTACTCTCCTTTAACATCACCCGCAACTCTTTCCCAGAGCTGGATTAACTCATCTGGAGACCCGGGGCTAGAAAAAATATGTGACCTCTGTTCACTTATCCTAATACATTTCTCTGAAAACACAGTAAGAAAGTAGAAATATATTCACTTATATATTTCATATTTTTGGTCATATTTTATATTCTGATGATGGTTGTATTTTGTACGATTCTTTTTAGACAGCCAGTTGAGATTTTGATCAGAGTGGAAGCCCCCGTTCATCTGGAGACCCGGGGCTACAGATCCCATAAGCCCCAACCTTAATCCGGCCCTGTTCTTTGCTTTAAAAACTGTTTGTTAAGAATTACATTTTTAAAATAATTTTCCAAAGGGTTGTCGGTATGTTGGAAAGTATTAAAAAGAGTTAAAAGCGACATTTAAATAATTCATAACTGATTTACAAGGACCCAAGAATAGCCTATATACTAAACGATTACGATTTTTCATATGGTTATTTAACTTACAAATACTATAAATGTTGTTACCAGAGGCAAGGGTGCCCATGTTGTGGTTTCCAAGGGGGGGAACAAATATAAGCGAGGTTTCAAATATAATTTCAAATTTTGCTATAACTAATGTAAAAATTCTATTGGGCTTTCGATATTCCCAAGTACGATCTTCTCTTAGGGGGGGAGGGCGAGCGCCCCACCTTGCCCCCCTTGATGGGCGCCCTTGACCAGAGGCGTTAAACTAAATATCGTACAAACGCAAAATAACTATCGAGTAAGAACTGTCGTTTCATAAAGACCAAATTTGGTATTATTATTATTATTATTATTATTATTATTATTATTATTAATAGTACTGCACTACAAGTTTGTGGAAGTCTTGCTGCAAATATAAACTCGTGAGAATAGATTATTATTATTATTATTATTATTGAAGATTTGAGAATTCAAAGCTGTATCTGAAGTCGCAGAAGGAGTCAACCATAAACCATATATGGTGAATGAGTAAAAGTGCGAGGGATGGGGGCGTGAAGTATGCAAGGTTTATGAAGGGGGTCCGGGTTAAACAAGATTGGAAGCCAGAGCTCTATATACTTAGTTGCTTACAGTAGATAAAATGTTTGAATTACACATTTCACTTTGTCGGAACACATATGCAACGACACACTAGTCTATTTAATGGCGTTTTGTAGATATCACCTTCCTTATTTTCTACATTTTTTAAAGTATGTTTTCATTATCTTTAAGATTTCCACTCAAATAAAAAAAGAACGTGAGGGTTAGCTTATCGAAGAGTCTTAATGGTAACAGATCGAGAATGTTTAGAGTTCTGGTCCCGAATACCTAAATAAACATTTTTAATTCGACGCGCTACAGGAAGGGAACCGAAATACATTTCGACACATCAATTTTGTTCAAAAAATTCTAAATTCAACATGTTTCCAGAAAAAATCGATACATATGGACGTGTAGACAATGACATATTTTGGATGTGTAAACAATGATGAAAAGTCGTTTCTAAAAAATATCCAAATCAAGCTCGAAAACTGATTTATTTTTAAAGTGCAGGAGCGTCATTTAGAAAGGGTAAGAAGTAATCGCTTTCCCCGAGTTTAAGAAACACACTTATTATTATTATTTTTAATAAATCAGTTGTATACTAATATGACATAAATCAGTGGGAAATTCCACTCCCCCCCCCCCAAGCAAATCTGACATGACACTGCTGAAACACTTCAATAAATAAATTAATTTAAAATGTCTAACACTGATGGTATTTTCTAAAACAAGTTAGAAAACGGGTGCATAGAACAATAAATTTTAAAAAAAAATGTTATTTACCTCCACCTCTACCTCTACCTCTGGTGCCTCCTAAATAGAACTCAAACTTATATATTTTCTTGCAGTCTAAGAATTATTATATAGTCTTAAATACGCTTTCCGTTATCTTCCAGAAGCTCGTTTATTATTTCCATCTAAACTTTAGGGTGTACTCTAGGGATGGCCAACATTTTCCTGAATCCGGATTCCGGAAAATTTATTTTCCGGAATCAGAAATTTCACATTCCAGAATTTTTCCGATTTTACTTTCTGGATTCCAGAAAATAAAAATTCCGGAATTGGCCACCTCTAGTGTAGCCTAGCCAGCCTTTAACTAGCAAATATGTTTTAAGCAAATTCACTTGTTCTCAAACTCAATACATAAAGAGGATACACCTATATCCTAGATTAACATTTTCTCGTAACTTCCAACAAAAGTGTTTGCACAAACTAATGTGACATTTCCCAAATACAGAGTATGTGCTACATATTTAACATTCCTTGCCCACAAGTAATATAAACTTCCAACAATAAGGTCCATTTTTAGGACCGGATAAAGAGGACATGTTCGGGCAAAAGAAGAGGTCTGATAATTCTATCCCAATAAAATAATTAGGTGGGGAATTATTCGTCTTCAATCTAATTATTCACAATTTTCATTTAGCGTAATTACCGTATATAAGGAGAAACTCTAGCCTAAATCCGCAATTAGAGCAACTTGAGCAAAGAATCTTCTAATTATGAGGCAATCACTTGGTTCTGGAAAGGTGACAATTATGGAGCACTAAAAATCAAAACTGGGACATCTTAATTACACAATAGTGAACACACACGCTTCTTTGCCTGGGTTTTCTACTGAAGGATATATGTTTATATCGCTTGAAAACATTTTTATTCCTTCGTGACATTGAGAAGCATGCGTTGTAGTGAACAGAAGAATGTAACACCAAGGACAAAGAAGAGAAAACGTTTCAGGAATCAGAAAATGCTCATATATGTGCATGTGAGGAGCATACAGAATGATTTGATGCATACTACGCTGAATGCAATATCTCAAAAAAACATTCTAAAAATCGCTTCAGCGAGTATTTGCTAGTAAAACCGTAAAACTTGAACTGATTTTCTTCTCTACAGAAAGTCTTAGGCGAAATATAGTATTCCATCCAAAAACACCCTTTAAACCACTCATTATAACATTAGTCTTGCAGTTAAATCAATGCTAATGGTGCAGTATCTATAGTCTACATGGAATGTACGGACACAAATTCAGATTTTGTTTTAAATGGTATAGTAGTAAAGAGTATATTTAACATGTCTTGCTTTCTGTTTACATCCAGCTAATCACTGTTGCTTACGCCAGTAATTTCCACTAAATCTGGCGGATTTATATCACTTACAGCAAAAATTGCTTATTATAAGATTGGGACAGGAAGGGATTTTGGAGGTTTCACAAAGTTAATAATCGTTACATTATATATAAGAGAAGTCTTGAATGGGTGAGTAACTGACTGACCAATGCCCTGGCCAAAACTTAATAAGCTAGAATCTTTAAACATTGACAGAGCATAGGATTTGTGACGTAAGGTACCACTAACGAAGATTTTTTTTTAATTCGATTAGGAAAAGGAAATAGGAGTGACAACTGTTACATTAAAATGTCCATATTTCGGAATCTCTGAAGATTAGAAACATAAGAATTGGTATTTGAACTTCTCATTTAAAATAATTAGACACATGTAAACATGTTTCAGCGTTGTTGTTTTTTTTTTTCAAATTTGACATAGAAGGAAAAAAAGGATAGGATTACAATTATTATAATAAGATGTCCGTATCTCGGAATCTCTGAAGATTAGAGTCATAAAATTCGGTATTTGAACTTCTCATAAAAAATAGGTATTTCAGCGTGTTTTCACATTTGATTTTGGAAAGAAGAAACTAAGGCGAGAAGAAAAAGGGTCGAGAATTATATTATTGTAATAAAATGTCCATTTCTCGGAATCCCTTAAAGTTAGAGACATGAAGATTGAAGTTTGGACTTTTCATCTAAAATAATTAAACACGTTTGTCAGCATTATTTAGAATGGAAGAAAAATATGTGGAAGTGTTTCCCTAAGATATCGATATAAGACGTTCGAATTTGGTGTGAGATTACGAGTTCAGACGAATTTTATATCACAGATGCAGAAGGAAGAACGCAAAGATTGCTCCCAGTAACACGCAGAGGGGATTTGCTTGCTAGTCGTTACATAATTGTTTGTCAGTTAACGTGCATGTGTCGCTTGCTGTCTCGCTCGACGACCTTCTTAGTGTTTTACATGAAAAACATAAAATAATAATAATAATAATAATAATAATAATAATAATAATAATAATAATAATAATAATAATAATAATAATAATAATAATAATAATAATAATAAAAGTTTCAGTTAAAGACAGGACGTAAGTTGAAAACTCAATAAATAAATAAATAAATAAAGGAGAAAAGGAAAACATGATTGGCAACTCTCTTCCATTTGGAAGAAAACTTTAGAAATATAAATAAATGTTCTTTTTTGTGTGTGTGATTGACAGATAATACTATAATGAATACAGGCAATACGTGCTATGTTTGCAAAAGAAGATTCCTAATGATATGCTGAAGATATTACAGATGTGTGTATAATTTTATCAAAGATGTATTTCCTTTTCCCTCCACTCTCAAATGAATAATCAGCGACCGAAAATGAATGAACTTTCCAGTGATAATATATTTATCAAGAAAATAATCGACACTTTTCGCGGTTGGTTGGATTAGCATCTCTTTGAGCACCAAGGCTATGTGAGACGTGGACCTACAGTTTAACGTGAGATACGAACGACATGGACTTCCTTGGGAATCGAATTCCGCACCAACGACAATTTGCAGAAAAGAATATGCGCATGGTTGTGATGTTCATTTTTTTTAATGTCTAAGTTTACATTTATTTTTCCGTCTATCTTAGCAAAAAGATTGTTGATTTTTTTGTACTCAAAGAAATTATTAACTTAACATAATAAATAGACTATTTGAAATACTATCCCTTGGAAGTCCAGTGAAATTAGACTTTGACTTCGAAAAAATTCTGACCAAGCTGGATTTTTGTGGAAACCTTTACTTTGATATCTTCAGCATATCTTGAAAAGTACCTTAATTTGAACTTTAAAAAAAAAGAAAGAAAAAAAGAAAAAGAAAAAGAAAAAGAAAGGGGGAATTCTAGTTTCTTGGAATTATCTCGAAAATTATCAATCTTTCGAAGAAAATAGTCCAATCTTTCGAAGAAAATATATATATAATTCGAAGTACTCACCAACTACCTCTAGAAAAATTGTTGCGGAAGCACCTCAAGATTCTAAAACATGGATTTTTAGATAGCGCACATATTTAGTTTCTAAGTGAACTCTTGACCCGACCACGGTAGGTCCCATAGTTTTGGAACTATGGACCTTAAGATTTCATTTTTAAATGTTTTCGGCAGCCTATAACTCCGAAAGGAAGCATTTGTACACTCAGATTGATCTATACTTTTTGTCTTACTTTGGTATCAGGAATCACCTTCCAAACGTTGTCGGTGTTCTTCTGAAACACCCTATATATATACTGTAGGTTAAATTTAATGTTTTCATATGTTTCGAAATACTTGGACCCCCTTCAAAATGCAGGGGAGGGCAATTCCCAACCCCTTGACTCACCCCATTGGTAGCCATGCTCCTATTGTTTTCTTGGGTGGAAACTTGGATTATTAATAACATTATTTCTCATATTTATTTCACAGTTTTGCAAAGCGTATGTTTCAATTTTTGCCTATATCATGAAGCCAGTTAAATATATAATTTTGTAGAACTAACTCTCGTTTTTTTCATGATTTAAGTCAGGTTTCCTCTATCACAACATTCATGCTACGCCACTGATTACAAACCACTGAAAAAATAACTGAACATTTTTTTTACCTCGTTTGCAGCATCACAAAATTTATGGGCTTTAGAACTGTAAGAGGAAGGAAAAAGGAAAGAAAAAGTGAAACATCTCCGCGCTCTTGCTGCATCGCATCCTGATGAAAATCTCGGAATCTGAAAATATATCTGTATCTTTTGCATCTTTAATGAATGAAGAAATAAAAAAAAAAATCTCAAGGGCACTTTATTGTGGAGATAAGCATCAATGTAACAAGAAAGAAAAGCACCATTCTTTCTCCTTTTTTTGTGTTTACTCGACTTAATTGTGGCGAGAAACTAGGTGAATGATGAACCTGTTAGGATTTTTATTATTATTATTATTATTATTTTCAGATTTGCCACTTCATGGGGAGTGGTGCTGCTATGTCTCCTACAGTTTTTTTTTTTCAAATCAAGGAGGAAGTTCAGTATTTTTTTTCTTTTTTCATTGTTTCGTTAAGTAATCGCTGTCAAGGCCAACACTGAATGAAGCAATACGGGAGGCGGATGAAAAATAAAAGAAAAAAACTTCACACACCCGTTACAATTTAATGACAATTCTAGGTGAAGGATCGTGTGAAAAGAAAGAAAAAAAATGAAATCGTAGTAAGTAGCAAATCGAGGAGTTGCTTGAAAAATTATAAAATTGAGCATGGACAAACCTTTCAAAAGGAAAACAAGGATGCTTTGTTGTAACTGTACACAAGGTCGCACTGCTTAATAAATACATTTTGTTCTGCATCTCGTTTTTTTTTTCTCCATATATTTATTTATCTTCTGCTTTAGTAAATCGCTAAGTAAATAAAACATTACCATGGCGGTAGTGAAGGGGATTTCTATGTTTATCTTTACGAAAGAGATCATTTATTCTATGTAAATCATAGGTAAGATATGTTTAATTGTTCCTTAACTGAAAAACAAAATAATTTACAACACACAGTGTGGGAAAGCAACTTCTGCAATATGATGCAAGTTTTTTATTTAGTTTTTTTTAAACATCTGAGGACGGTGGGACTATAATAAGCTTGGATATCTTATAATGTGCATTAGCTAGTTTGCATATATATATATATATATATCTTGCCCTTGATACATTTGTAGTAACAAAAAGTCTGCTGCAATTGTTAAGGTAGTTTAATTAGAAATATAATATAAACAAGGAGTAGTGTTACAGTATACATGAAATTTGATTTATCACAGTGTACATAGCATGAAAATTTGATTTCTTATATATGTGTCCTCATCCTCTATTTCTCACTCAATAACATCAGTAAGATGAATAAATACATGAAAATAGATTTTTTCTTAAGTCATTAGGTTTGTCAAATCAAAAGTCGTTTTAGTTTTATTTTTGCGTTATATTTAGAGATGAAACTTTTTCTCAACAATTTTGATATTTTGTAGCATTAGTTATCACAATTTTCGCATTTATGTCGCATTTATTTTTTTAATGTATCACAAGTGTTTTTTTCTTAAATATAGAACTTGTAAACAGCATATTTTTGGTAGTAAGGTGTAAAATAATACAAAAATTAGGATACACCTTGATTAGGTGCACATTCTAACTAATGTACTTACTGAAATATAGAAATTAATGCAAAAATTTAAACACTTCCTCTAACGTCATCCTTAGTTAAGGATAACATGCAGCAAGACATTACCAATTCTTCTTTTAAGTTTGTTCTCCTGTCAGTAACAATCATATTATACTTGGAAAAGAATCTCTCGGCATCAACAGTCAAGACTGGCAACCATGTTGAACGTAACGTACTGACAGCAAAAGACTTGTGATTAACTTTTAAACTGTTTAACAATGATACAATGTCAACTTCCTATCATCATTGTTGAGACCTTCAATAACCTTACTTTCACGGTAAGCAACTAACAGATCATGCCTGCGATATAAGCAACGATATAAACGACAGTTCAGTTTTGTTGATGTCTACATAGTTATGAACTGAAACAGTTTCTCGACCAAATAATTCAAGTCAAATCATATTGAAAATGCGCTGTTTAGCTATTATTAGCAATAATTATCAAAAATTCCACTTTTTCGTTTTGATTCGCATTTATCGCAAGTAATGCCGAATTTCGCAAAAAAAATCGCGAAAATATAAACGTGATTTCTGGCTCTGAAACGACAAGTTTGAGGTTTCCTGAAACATATACGCATTTTTGTAATGTTTCGCACATATAACATTAAGGAAAAAGTTTCGTCTCTAGTTATATTCCATGGACACATTAGTAGTTTGTATCCTCAGTATTATACTGACCCGCTAATCTTAACAACACTGCGAGTAGTCTATGAAACAGAGATAACATCTATAATTACTTCCATAGGAATACATGAGGAATCGATTTCTGATTTTCCATATCTTGGAATCAACTGAAAGGACCATGTCCATTAACGAATTTAATTCCTAACATTTGATCCAGTACATTCTGGCCAAAATTAATGGTGATTCATTAAGTAGTTAGCCGCACAGCCAGAGTATATATATATATATATATATATATATATATATATATATATATATATATATATATATATATATATATATATATATATATATAAGATCTAGAATATAGAAAGATATATAACGAAATTTTTGGTAAAACAGAATACTTTAAAAAATAAATAAAATCACACTTAAGTTAAAATAACCGCGCATAAGATTCGAACCTACAACTTTCTCATTACGAAGCAATAACTTTCACCTTTTCTGTATACATAAGTCATTTCACATTATACTGCAACAATAAATATAATTTAAATGTAGTTATGTCACACTGTTCGTGGACCTCTAATGACACGGAGGAATTTTGGAAACTTCTACATGACATTAAGAAAAGAAATCAGGGCATGAACTTAATACATAGATTTACAAAATGAGACGAGGAAAGCTCTTCGTGAATCGAGACGAGACGAGAACACTTAATTTCTCATCTCGTCTTGTGGGCAACAACACTCACTAATCTCAATGAGGATCGGGGTGACTCGCGGGGTTCCGCTCATTAACCTCGTTTAGGATCGCCATTTTCTGAGATGTTTAAATTCGCGAGCTCAATAAGGCTCCTGAGCTCAATCGGCTTCGAGCTCAATAAATGAATTCTATAACTGGATAATGAGCCTGAGACCGAATCTTAATGAGTGTGAGCACACAAGCAAGTACAAGCCTCATTGGAAATAACGAGCTCGAGTCTTAACGAATCCGAGCCTAGTGAGCTCGATGAGCTCGAATTTGACTGAGAATAACGTGCCTGGCCTCGATCGAGTACGAATCTAACCTAGCGTGAGCCTCCTTGACATTACTAAGCGTGAGCCCCATTGAAAATAATGAATCTGAGATAGCGTGAATCTCCTTGAGATAAATGAGTGCGAGCACAATTGGGGATAATGAACTAGGGACAGGCTAAAACTCCTTGATATTAGTAAGCGCGAGCATCATTGAGAATAATGAACCTGACAAAGCGTGAGCCTAATAGAGGATATGGACTTGAGATAGCACAGTTCTCCTTGAGATTAGTAAGCACAAGTCCTATTGAGGATAACAAATCTGAGATAGTATGAGCCTTCTTGAGATTAGTGAGCGTGAGTTCAATTAGGGATAATGAACTTGAGATAGCGTAAATTTCTTTAGATTAGTAAGCGCGAGCCGAATTGAGGACAAGAAGCCCCGAGCCTTGATGAAGCTGATCCTAATGAGCTCAGTGAGCTCGAGTTTGACTGAGAATAACGCACCCGACCTCGATCAAGTGTGAATCTCAGCTAGCGTAGAGATTAGTAAGTACGAGCCCCAATGAAAACAATGAACCTGAGATAGTGTGAATCTCCTTGAGATCAGTGAGCGCGACCCCAATTGGGAATAATAAACCTGAGATAGTGTAGTTCTTGAGATTAGTGAGCCCGAACCCCATTGAGGATAGTGGCCCTGATCCCCACTCAATATAACTGAGCAAACTGACCATTTATTCGTCACTGGACTGGGCTTTTATACTCTCAACGCGGCTAACGATCGGGCTCATTATCTCTGAAAGGATCGTGCTTACTCGGGATTGAGATCACTACCTTCAATGGACCTGGCGCTCAAAGATTGACCTTGAGCTGCACCTCGCAAATCTTTTTTCCATTTGTATATTTGGGGTTCTTTCATTTGCTACCACTATTTTATTTCTCGATTTCTTCCATTGTCTTTCATTTGAATATATTGTCTGTGTTATTTAATCACTGACTACAACCGTAAGGCCTAACACTAAAAATTACATTTCTTTCTAACAGAATTTACCAATATTAAATGCTACTTAGTGCCTGAATTCTAATAATTATAAAGGGATTTCATCAAATGATATTCGCAATAACATATTTGAATTTGAAATATTTGCGATTGTACTACTAGGAAATAAATTACTTTCACATCTAAATTTGTTAGCAATGAAAACAAACATAGGGTTATAATTAATTTCTCTCTCATTTTACTGTATATTTCACGAAGGAAATCGCCATAAAAAATACTGTGAGAATTTGTGGTAAAGCTTCTTTTTTTCACTTATATAAATATTCCATTAATCTTGAACATAGAATTACTAATGTTTTGTCTGATTGTGCAAGCGTACTCATCATGGGAAAATAATTACAAATTATTACAGTAATAAAATGTGATATATATATTTCAAGTGTAATATTTATGTGTGTGCATGAGAACACTGTTTGTACTATACATTTGTTACAGAAAGTGACATATAGAAATCATGGTTATAAAATTTTCATAAGGAACTCCTGCGTTTTCCTTCAAAGGAGAAAAAGCATATTAATGGGTATTATCAAAGTGATGGTTTACGAGGTTCCTCTCTATAATAGACATACTGTGAATAACTGTCAATATATCAATAGCAACAGAGAAACAAGGTGGTGCGAGGGTCCTTGGTTCAATTCCAGACTACGTGAGTTGGTCGAGTATGTCGAGTTCAGAGAACACTTGACCCATGACCCACTGACCCCCCAAAACTCATCGTCATCAATTCTGACCCATGATCGGCGTCCGCCTCTCCACTGACTAAAGAGTGTACGCTTGTAATAAAACAATGCTGTGAAATTATCACTAATCAGGATTTGAATTCCTACAGTAAATCGCTCAAACATCGCTCTGTTACAATACCGTTTGGTCTGACCTTTACGATGTAAAATGGTAAAGTAACCATATAACCATAACCATATAAATCATGATATCAATATATTTACGGAATAGACTGCATTTTGTTGCTAGTTAAGCTGGAACATTGCAAGGTTTTACAACTGATTTGAACATTTCTATTGTTTTATGCATTATAAACATATGGTGAATTAATATTTTACGTCTAGTTACAAATGGCTACTTTATTGGTTAAAGCAAAAAACAAAAAATGGTTCGAGGGGGAATGGAACCCGAGACCCTTTACACGTGAGATGTAAATGCTCTCACTCAGCCACGCCGTCACTTGATAATTTAACGTGTCGTATTATATATGTGCGAGTCGGAAACTTTCAGACACTTTTTCTCCGTTATTTCTGGCTATTGCGCTCTCCCAATTTGTAATATTAACACTTTAAATGTTCACTACTACCTCACGAAAGATGGCCCCGAAGTTCATTTACCAAAGTGTGCTCTTCTTGTTAGATATACTCATCTCAGGTAAGTAAATAGAAACAAATAAAAAAAAGGAAGAAAAATGGAGACCTTGAAAGTCAAACGTAGACAAAACCAGTGTTCAGAAGATGCTGCCTACAATACACTGAGCAGAGTGGTTCATTGAGTCAGAACGGGTCATGGTGGTTCTGTGCGTCAGTGGGTCACAGTGGGTGGTGAGTCGCAGTATGTCATGTCTTATTGACTCACGACTCATTGACCCACTCACAAATCTTGATCAACTGACCTACTCCATCTATGATCATGTCCGGGGGTTTTCTTGACGTTTTCCTGTATAAAAATGAATGTTTTACAAACTGCGTTCTCAACTCCTTGTGAAGCCCTTAAACTCAACTAAAGGGGCAAAGGTTAGTATAATATTGTACAATGATTGAGTGGTAGAATGCTCACTTGTAGGGTAAGGATTCTGGTTTGATCACAGACCTTGTCTGTTTGTGATGGACAACATCATGTCCACGGGTTTTCTTGAGGTTCTTCCGTTTTCTCCCACATTATCAATCCACTAATTAATCAGTCGTCTCCTGTCACTCAAAGGGCATATCTATGGAACGTGAAACTAGAAAATTCATTTCATTGCATTGTGTACCGTATAATATTATGGGGATTGAAATCGAACGCAAACTTATGTATGGCACTCTAGTTATTTCTCACTCAATTTGGTGTGAGAATTCATGGAATCAACAAGTAGAATAGGGAGCATAGAGTGTAGCATAATATTGTAGGACTAGTGGTAACTTGCAGAAAAGAGTACCAATTGTGGAGTGTAAAAATAGTCATTTCCAACTGGATGCTATATGACGTCACAGTTTGTTGCTCCTATTCTCAAAAAATCACACAGAGAGAACAAGGAGCAGATAGAAGCAACCTGGCGTTAAGGAAGAAAACTGAGTACAGGCAAAATAAGAATATCGGTGGCGTATTTGATTATTTTGGAGATACGCTACTCGCACACTGCCAACACTTTCCTCTATCTCGTCCTCTTTTGCTCTATCTGTTATTTATGTTATTTCTCCCATTATTAAAATGTATCCTACGTCATCACTCGTGGATTCATGATTACCGGCACATAGAAACTACTTTTAACAAGGTTTGTTTAGTGATGAGCCACAAAATGGGAACTGAATCACTAGTAAGGTTTATAATTAGAGAGCAAGAACGTCTACCGACCATCAAACGTAGGACCACGTGGGTTAGTTATTTGGCTACAAAGGGGAACTAAAGGGAGCATTCAGTTTGCAGGGTTTACGAAGAAAAATGCCAGCTGAAAAGATTAGAAATTTCTGCTATCCCGGAATCTGGATCGGAATTAATGGAATATTATGTTGACATCAGAGGTAAACATAAGCTACATGCAAAACTTTAAAAAAAAATAAAAAAAAAATCGAAAGTTTGACCGAAATAGGCTAATAATAATAATAATAATAATAATAATAATAATAATAATAATAATAATAATAATAATAATAATAATAATAATTAGAGAAGCTCAGTTGAGCAATCCCTTCTCCTAGAAGAAAATAGGTTCATCATATCTTATACAAACACCATACATATATTTTAAAATTATATATATATAAAAAAAAAAAACATTACTTACCCGTAGCGTCTTCTGTTGTTGAGTGTTCAACTAGTAATGAGGTTTGGAAGAGGCCTATAAACAGGAGATTCCTTGTAAGCATCATATGTAGAGGACTACGAAACATACTAAAGACTACTGTTCTCATTCACTCGCTATGTTCAAACGTAACCTACAAAGGGAGAGAGAGAGAAATTTAAACTAAGCAAATTAACTAATATTTCTGACTAATATAGAACTAATATAGAACTTGTAAGTAAACTAATATCTCTTTTCTTTTAGCATCCAAAGGCAGAAATATAAGTTTTAAAAAAAGGAAGGCAAAAGAATCTTAAGTAATACATTGATAGATCGACACTAATGCCTGATACGAGGAACACGGTGGCCCTCCTTCCTCGCTATTTTCGAATGCACTTCTCTCTTTTAAAATTCATTATCAAGCAAAATCAATCTACATATGAGGTGTTCCGTTGAGTTGAGTTAATCTTGAGCTTAACGTCCCTTTCAGGAGCGAGGGTATATGAGACGTGAACCTACAGATTAACCTGGAATCCAAACCACATGCGCCCTCGCCGGGAGTCGAACCCGGGTCTCCCCACCAAAGCGCTCAGCCAACAAGGGGTCATCACCTTTAACGAACTTCGTATCGGACAATGGTAAAGAAATTCATTCAGAAACGGTGAAATAACATCTAGAGGTATGTACATATCTTTTGTTAGTTATATTAAGCATACATAATTAAAAATAAATAAAAAGAAAGAACTATTAATAGTAATCTTCATGTTTGATATTCTGAGAGAGAGAGAGAGAGAAAAGAATACAAATGTCATGTTAGACAGAAAGAAAAAAATCAAGGTATCAGAATATGGTATATGGGAAATGTCCTTTCGAGGAATGTGTCTTATAGAATTAGAGAGCGCTGGTGGGCGTTAACTCAATGCAAGTGACAAGTGAAACAACGAGGAAGGATTTCAGTTCTGTGAATGTCGTTGCATTGTTATTCTCATGAGATGAGATCAAAATGATAAGAATATCAGATCTCTTAAGTAGGTGAAAGTCTTTCAGGAAAAAAAAAAGTTCTAGTTAAGTGTGCACGGAAGGTCATATTAAAATCGATAAATAGAAGAAGCGCTTAAAATTCTATCATCATTATAACCATAACTATTCTATCATTAGCTATTGGTTGGTTATTAGTGCCAATTTTGGAAGCAATTACACACTGTGGTCAGTCTTTTTAAGCTAAATTAAGATTTGCGTCTCTTTCAACAGGAAGACTACATGAAATGTGACGTACAGCTTAACGTGGGATCCAGGAGTGGAGCTCAGGTCTTCCGGTCAGTCTTCTTTCCAGGTTCGTAGCCAGAACACTAAGAAAGATGGGATAGCTATAAAAGTAACCAAGAAATTCTGTCGCTTTTTGTGGAGGTCTGTGTTCAATTGGCCCTCACACCGTAAGTTGAACGCGAATGGAGATAAGGCGAAGGTTAGTTGTTGGTGTGGGTATGTCCAACATACTACCTGGTTGTAGCAGTTCAGTTACAAAGTGAACGTGCGTAAGGACGTGTGAAAATGGCACCTCCACAGAGCATCACATAGGCGTGTATGCTGTACGAGTTCAGACTGGGTTCGAACGCCGCCGCTGTAGCGGGACGGGAGATGTGCCAGGCCTTTGGTGAGGGTGTCATGACTACGCGGACAGTTAAACAAGTTTAAGGACTGTGGCGAAACACTTGAAGATGCACCACATGCCGGAAGACCAATACATGTACAAAATGAAAATTTTCAGGCAGCAATTGAGGCGAACAGCAGCCAGACATGTGAGAAACTGGGACTACAATTTAGTGTGAGTGGAGAAACCACACTTCAATGAACTTGGGAAGCACTGCAAGTTGGTCGATGGCTCCCACATGATTTGACACCGGGTTAGAAGGCAATGCGAGTAGACATCTGTGTTTCTTTGCTGTCCCGTCTGAGGAAGGAGCCATTTCTGGACAGGTTATTGACATGTGATGAGAAGTGGGACCTGTACGAAGCTCCACGGCGCCGTCATCATTGGTTAGCATTTCATGAACCAGTTCCTAAACAGCCGAAACCAGCACTGTAGCAGAAGAAGGTCCTCCTGTGTATTTGGTGAACTACTTTCGGCATCGTATATTGGAAACTGTTACCAGCTGGTCAGAGCACCAATGCAACTGTGTACTGTCAGCAACTGAGCCGTATTTAAGAAAAAACTCAAAACTCTGGAGCCAGTACTTCTGAATCGCAAAGGGGTCCTCCTATTACACGACAACGCTAAGCCCCACGTGGCTAAGATGACCCAGGATGGCTCATCATTTTACGCCTTGGATGGGAAACACTATTGCATCCGCTATACTCCCTGGACATTGTACCGCATCTGTTGCATTCCTTGGACAATTACCTTAGAGGACGCCAGTTCAAATCCCTAGTAGGGGGCAAAATGCACTTGATACCTCCTTTGCTTCACAGCCCACCAAGTCTACCGCGATGAAATCAATGACCTTCCAGAACGTTGGCAGAAGGTCGTCGATGCTGATGTGGACTATTTTTTATCTTCAAGGTACGTCTTAGGTGACATATCGATGTTCGAATGTGGTGGGTGAAAAAGCGATAGAACTTTGTTTGTTACCTTTATAACTTGAGTTCACGTTACACTCATACATACAATTAAAGGTTTCAGAAGGCTGAAGCTGGTCGCAGTGGGAGCTGAGCCCTCCGGTCAGTCCCTAGCTACGGGCCTGTGTCCTTCCTTCAATTTTGAATTTCTACCATTTTTTCAAATCACGTCCTTCAGAATATAGTTTGATCTTTAATCAGTTTCTTTCACTACTTTTTAATAATATTACGTATTGTTCTTTTCTCTCCAAATGCTCTAACACTTACCGAATGTACCGCTTATTTGACTCCACGCAGTTATTTTCAACGAACGTAAAAAGTTCGTTACTGAATTCTCTATGTCTGTGAGTCTGTCCGTCTGTCTGTTATTTGCAATTTTTTTCAACTTTGAACCCTGCATTCGATAGAGGATCAAAAAATATCTGAGAAAGTGATTAAATATTTCGCGTCAGTCTTACCGTTCCCGAGATATTGGCCAAAAAGAATGACCGATTTCCAGAGATTTAAGGCGCCAAATCTCGGGAACCGTAAGTCATAGAGATACCATATCGATGTTGATCAATACCTAAGAGGATGGTCAATATTTTGTACCAAATACTAACCAGTGGCCACTATCCAACTGGTTATTGGTTTGGCCAGTGGCCATCAATTAATATCGGTACCAAAATATTTACCATCCTCTTAGGTATTAACACAAATATGACTTACCGTTCCCGTGATATTGGCCCAAAAAATGCCGATTTCCATTTATTTGAGGAGCCCTATCTCGGAAACCATAAGTCACAGAGAGATCATAGTGGTGTTGATCAATTCCTAAGAGAATGGTGAACATTTTGGTACCAAATAGTAACCGGTGGCCACTGATCAACTAGCTACTGACCAACTGGCCACCGTTTCCCGGATATTGGGCAAAAAGTTCGAATTTCGGGAGATTTATGGAGCCATACCTCGGGAACTGTAAGTCATAGAGAGATGATATTTTGCGAATTTTTGCGAGAAACAGAACAAAGTACGGATAAAAAGATTTACTTTTGCATCTAGGATCAATCACAGCTATCTTTCCTGCTACATCTCTCCATTCTTTTAAAGTTCGTTCTGGCAATGCTTTTGGAGCATTCTCAACTGTTTTTATTCTCTACATTAACAAAACTGGAATTTATAAAAATATCTAATAAAAATAAAATACCTGTAATAACTAATAAAGATAAGGTAAGGTAAAGGACTTCTTCCAATCGGAACAAGCCATATGACACATTCTGGGCGGAAGTGAAGTTCTACACGTTCAAAACTTCTACACACAGAAGGTACTGTAGTCAACACCACGCTCTTACTCTGCCTTTTTTCCCTCGGTTTCCCCAGGGATATATTTTGCTGGTTTAAAGACGTTGTTTGAACCAGTGACCACATTGGAATGAGAGTAATAAAAGAGAGAAAAAAATCCTACCCACACCGGGGATTGAATCCAGCTTGATAACTATAGTTAGCTATAGTTAGACGTCTTGTCAACTAAATCACGACAGCTGTAAATTTATACTAATATCTACTTTTAATTAGTTATGTAATGCTAGAATTTTTGGTAGTTATAGGCTCGACTGGTTCCAAAAATAAAGTGTATACTCACTGAAAAAAGAAACTGGAATATACTGTTTTGTACCACTGTTCTCTCCCTCTCAATAGCATTATCTAACTTTTATCAATGCTTGTAATTTTGACAAAGTATAATCTTACGTTCGGTACCCGTTCATGGTCGAGTGGCCCAAATACGTGCTTTTACGTGGTTCCTGGTTCGATTCGCGGTAGGGGGTACTTGTTTCGGATATAAACCAGAATAGTGGTTTCAATCACAATTTAGATACTAGAACCCGTCTCATATAGGTTCGGTGCTGAAAAAAGGGATTGTACTCAAATGAACCAAGTTTATGTCCGACTCGGAAGCATCACATTTCATGGACATTCACTACAATATAGTTCCTAAAATAACTTAAACACTAAAGCACTTACAGTGTATTATAATAACTAAGAACTACAATGTCAAAAATCGAAATTGATGTAGTTAATTAAGAAATACTTGTGACTAGAATTCTTTCATAAACATGAAAAAGAAAAAAGAAAAGAAAAAGAAAAATATTGGCGTATAACGTGCTGGATTACATTCTGGAGTACAACATGTGAACTCACTTTGAGTTCATTGAGGATTTGTTAGAATTTACGTTCTCCTACATGGAGTATTCAGATCTGAAAATTGCAAATATTCAAATTTGAGGAATTTGTAATGAATTCTTACTTATGATATAATCAATAGCGTTGCTAAGAGTCTAACTTTAATGGAGGTTGAAAAGGCTTTCTATCATTGTACACACTTGCATTACGGAGGAAAAACCATTTCAGTTCTCGGTTTTTCATTCCTTTTGGATATTTAGGGTATGTTTAAACTCTACTATACCACTGCTATATACTGCTACTACTGCTCATTATTCTCAAGATCAACACTCTATCCTTTCCTTTCAGATCTTTTTGAACGTCTTTTGCTATTTTCTAGTGTTGCTCTTATCTGACAATCCTGAAGATTTGTGATTCTAATGTTCAGAGTTAAACTATTAGATTCTAATGGGATTTAATTATAATGTGATTGGTGTAGGTGATTATACATGAAGTGTACTCAAAAAAGGAAATGGCATGGTCCACCACAAATTTGTGTGGCACCTGAGACCCCTCGCACCAGAGGTGAGCGCTCTACCACTGAGCCATTCTATTCCGGGTACTTCCTACCATCCACATCCATTTACAAAGCACAGCCACAACCTAAACGTCATTTAATTTTTTTTTCTTAATTTTCTAATATCTGTAAAATTGAAGAAAAATAAGGCAAATATTTCTCTTTTTGAGCAAAATAATAGAAGTGTTCAGAGGTTAAAAATTTTAGTGCATTATATATATACGAGTATATGATCAGAATAACCGTGTTCGGAAATCAAAATTAAAGTATGATAAATATCTTTTTAAAAATTGTGTCATATAAGACGTATTTTGTCACATTAGTACATCAAATCTTCGATTGAGACAATTTTGTTCTGTATGTAGAATGCACGAGTATGTTCTAAATCCTGAGTAGCCAACCATCAGCACGCATGTTACTAGAACAGGTTTTTTTTTTATTTAAAGGTATCATTCTGGCATTCGCCTTGTAGAACTGTGTAATAATCTTGGGAAAACTTCAATAAGAATAGCCGAACAATGGATTAGAGCCCAGAATTTTCTGTTTCCAAAATAGAACGCTAAATAGTAGTCTACGGACCTTTCCTTTGAACTATTATCAAATCTTATTGACTGATGATGTTATAGCTGTGGCTATGATTTAAGATCTCAACAATGAAAAATCTCGTGTCTTAATAGTTAACAATGTCCCACATATAATTGTGATCATTTCTGTTGCCAATTCAATACGTTGTAGAACCAAAAAGGTAGAAAATTAATTTTAACAAGGAAAAAAGCATAACCTAAAACATTCCACACTTAACCTTTAAACTTGAATTATCACTCCAAAACGAAACCAAAACACAACTATCATTCTATCTTAGTATAGAATGCTATAAATAAATGAATTGTCATTATTGAAGTTTTGACTTAATTATATGATTATTTTTATCCTCTTATGTATCGAATAACCTTAACAGCCGTATCATCAAACAGGAAATGTTCGCTAGATATCTTCAAGGTTATTTTGTATTCGAAGATGAGAATTATAAACTTTCTTTGTATATGGAAGAAAGGATAAATATCTGAGGTTCCAAATCACTGATTGCATATCCGGCCATCTATTACGAATAATGTAGTAATTTGCATACAAAAAAGGTCCCTTGAATTCGCTTGTAAGGTGTAATTTGCTATATATTTCAGTTTCTTCTTTAAAAAAAAAAAAAAAAAAAAAAAAATCTTAAAATTGAAGATGAAACGTATTTTAATGCACTAACTCACGGTCACCCTTCACCATTCATTGAATGGTTTTTAGTTGCTTTTATACCTTATAGGCACATACATCAGCGGTGGTTTAGTCGGTAAGGCGTCTACTGAAAACCAGATGGTCTGGGTTCGATCTTGGTGACGCTGGGATTTCTTTCCCGTTCTACTTCGAAGCAGGTCACGGATTCCCCTAATCCTTAGCCACGGAGCCTATTTCAACTACATCAGAAGTCAAAAAATTGAGAATTTTACTTCTACATCAAATTTGGGCCAGATCCGTAGCCATAATATTAAGATAGAGGGGAAGGGAGATAGTTTTCTGAGGGGTTAACTTGATTGTTTGGTCCTTTCAGCAGCGAATCTATATGGAACATGGACCTGAAGATTAACGTGAAATCGGAGCTTCATGAGTTTCCATTAGGAATCTAATCTTCTTCCGCACCAAAGACGGAGGTCTAACTTGAGTTTACCTTATATTCATAGATGTTTTCTATATTATATAAATGCTATTATTGTGAAATACAATTTTCTTTGATGAGCTGCGTAGAAATAAAAGTATTTGAAATGCACGCTCAATATTGTAAACAATTAGTACAGATTAATGTGATTCTAATATAGTCAGAAAATTTATTACAAAATGAAATAATACGTAATTCTACGGGTATTAAATGAATATATAGAGCATGTATGTCTGTAGCAGACAAAACTATCTGGAACTTTCATGGAAAGATAAAAGCGAAGTAGCTCAAGTGGTAGAGCGTTGGCTTCGCATTCGGGAGGTCGTCCCGATATGCCCGTTCGCTGTCGACCATTCTGACTGGAGTTTTCCAGGGTTTTCTCCAGTCCTACCAGACAAATGTCGGGATGACACCCACTAAACGGCCCTGGCCGATACTTTCCCAAATCCTTTCCATTGTTATTGTTGTTGTTAGATATCCAGTATAAAATGGCCTTTAAGCTGTATCTGGTGATTGTTAAATGAATAAATAAATAAATAAATAAATAAATAAAAAGGAAAGACCGGAGCAGCCTAGATTAGCACAATCTGTGAAATGCAACTTCCGACAAAAACAGTTGACCTTCAGAAAAGACCCATGCGTCTTTCAGCAAGGAATCTTATCAAGTAGACATAAATCTTCATGATAATAGAGCGGCCAAGCTTAAAAAAAGTCACATTCTCTGAGTAAAGAAGCAATGAATTGGAGATACTAAAATGTTAAATTAGGTTCTCTATTCCCCCCTCTCAACCAATCGGAACTTTTTTCCTTTTAGTTGCAATGAAATATGCTATAAGAATGTATTTGTGTGATTATTTTTAAACGTATATTGAAACAAATAATTGAGAGCTAACCCACCCTCACCATCCTCTTAGGCTACCTCGGTCTGTCCCGAATTGAGGGCAGTTTTTACTAATTTTACAGGCACAAATAGATTTTCATCAATGTGTGGTTCTATGTTTGATTTTACTACATATCGGCTATTATTATTATTATTATTATTATTATTATTATTATTATTATTATTATTATTATTATTATTATTATTATTATTATTATTATTATTATTAATAATAATAATAATAATAATAATAATAATAATAATAATAATAATAATAATAAAAAAAATAAAACCTCTGCGAAAACAGCAGAGAATCAAAGTTTCAATTTCGTCTGGCAGATGTCATTCACTGGAGCATGTTTGGTGTTATCTAAGTGCGCATGTGTTCTACAATTGAATCGGTGAGTGGAAAAAACAGTACTAGTACAAAATCAGCCATTTTGAGATAACTAACATAGAACTACACGTTGCAATGAAGAACAGTACAATTTTCAAGTCCTCACATGTTATAGCAGCTAGTCATGGTGCTGAATGAGTAGTAAAGCAGTATCTGTTCTGGACTAGTACTACTGTTCCTCTCACTATAATCCGGCTTTCAGGTGGCACTAGGAGCGCAGGTGGCGCTTCTGATTGAAAACTAAACATTTGTATTTGTTGATGCTACTTCGTGACTTGCGCAATCCGTTATCGTTTGTCGTAGAAGAAAGCGATTCTTCGGGTACAATCCTCTGAATACAGGGCTCCTGGCTCTATCCCGCTACTGGGAACGGACTTGCCGAATTCGTACTCTTAACCAAGGCATGGACCACTGGACTGTCGTTTCTCAGCATCACCGATATAGATTTGTTTACTAAAAACAGTTTCTTTTGCTTTGTTTAATATCACGTATGTTTAATTTATTTTCATAAAATATTGTTTCTATATTGTAGCTGTATTATCAAGAGTGAACAGTTCATTAAGTGAAATTGAGTGGAAAAACAGTACATGTCCGGCAATAATTAATACTTTATTTAAAAAGTTTGGCATGTTTTTTTTTTTTTTTTTTTTTTTTTAAAAAAAGAAAGGCAAATACGGACATTCTTATGAGTTAGAATAACAGTTTTAAAAAGTTTTCATTATCGTAATATCAACTATATTTATGACATTTGCAAACAAAAGTTATTTTTTGCAAATATCTCAAAATTCCCCCCCCCCCTTTTTTTTTTGACTTGTACTGTTTTTCCACTCACCGATTCAATTATACATCTTTGTTTCAATGAAAGAAAATGGGATATGGACAGCCAGTGTTACCTGTGAAGATGTTAAGGGTCTTCACTACAGCGAAATTTAACTACCGCTAACTTTAGAGTTTTTCTGTAATATCTTCAAAACAAATAAAAGTATTCGAAAAGCAGAAACGTAGTGAACTAGACAATACGATTTTGCATGCGATACCATTATCACAACTCATCTATCTGCTTTCGATTTGGAACTATAGATAGATTTAACATTTTTTGCGGGTTCTGTAAATAGCGGCATATCAAAAGCAGATACCTAGGTGAATTGTGGTAAAGGTACCACATGCAAAATTGTATTGTCTAGTTCACTACGTTTATGTTTTTCGAATGTTTTTATTTGCTTTGAAGATATTACAAAAAAACCTCTAAAATTAGCGGTAGTTAAATTTCGCTGTAGTGAAGACCCCTAAGAATCTTCATTCCGGCGAAATTAAAATACCGCTAATTTTACAGTAATTATGTGATATCTTCAAATAGATAAAATATAATTGAAATATGGAACAAGAGCGACCTAGACAATATTATTTTGCGTGAGGTACCGTTATCACAAGTCACCTAGTGGCTTTCCGTTTTCAGCTATTTAGAAACGCGAAAATAAATGCCGATTTTCAAAGTGGCTCGAAATCGAAAGCAGATAAGTGAGTCGTGATAACGGTTTCTTATGTAAAATAATATTGTCTAGGGCGCTCTTGTTTCACATTTCGATTATCTTTTATCTATTTGAAGATATCACATAATTACTGTAAAATTAGCGGTATTTTAATTTCGCCGGGATGAAGACTCTTAACGAGTTGACTCCATCAACGAAGACAGCCGAGATAATCGTTTTAACTATATATTGCAGAAAACAGAATTCAAAAATTCGCTTTCGTTCACTAGTTTTCATGTGCAGTAATGGATGTAAAACATTACAATCTTCTAAGTCCTACTTACGTGATCGTAATAATAATTTTCTTTCCATGTTAAATGATTTCAAAATCTGATTGCAATGTCGTGATGCATTAAACACAAATGTTGTTGTTCCTCATAACTTAATTTTGAGCTTTAAGTGTTACATATGACACGAATAACCGGCATTCATATTCTCGCCGAAAGGGAAATGAATAAAAGATGAAAAAAAGAAAAGAAAAAATAAGAAATCAAGACACGTTTTTGGAACAAGACAACCAAAACCCATCATTTACGTAGTAAAGTATGATATGGAACAACTGTAAAACAAGGACAAAAGGTTTTTCACTTTCTTTAAACTTGTCTGTGTAAACGTATGTCTTACTACGACATTAATCCTTTCTTGATTGTTTTGTCGAAAGGCAACCTTTACTCCATTTATCTAATAAGTACGCAAATACACTATGCTAGAAGAGTAGAGGAAAGACGCTGTTTTTTTTTTCTCCCTCAAGTGGCTCCAAAAGGTATCATATATGGAAAACTCGAAATTAGGGATTGATTGCAAATTAGGATTATTGATGAGCTAATTAATTATAACTTCATTACCCAGATATTAACTTGTACACACGTCAATTAGTATTCTTTCGCCCCTTTTCCTTCTTCTAATATCAAGAATCCAGATGCTTGATAGTGATAATGATTATATAGGTGCTACAATAGTCAATAGCCAGGAAAAGGGGATGCAATGGGCGAAAATCCGACCATCCTTGTCTTAATCTCTTCTAATCCACGCTGCATAATAATGTCCATGGTATGTCCCATAAGTCCCATCTTTTGGACATCCCATCATTCTTTGAATGTCCAATAACTCCCATATCCGAAAATACTTTTGTTTGGACATCCCATATCCATAAGTTCCACACCCTTTGGATGTCACATACCACAGGCCTCGTACTTTGGACGTCCCATAAATTCCATACATGTTCTGAGACATTCAGCCTAACAATAGGAATACTTTAAGGATAATGGAAATATTCACGAGATTTCCCTTGGGTTTCAATGGGCTGCGCCTGTCATGGGACAATATTTTTAGACATCCAAAGGTCACCCTATGATTACCCTGCGAAGAAGCCAGAAATGCTGGAGGAAGTCTCGCTTCTGAGACATAATGGGACATCTGGATTTTCATATGAGACGTCCCTTGAACATTCTGAAATTGCGAGACTGACATCCCTTGGATGTCCAAAGAGAGTATATCTGTGATATAGGGCTATGGGAGGATATCGGATTGGAAATTAATTTAGATAAGATTAAGTATACAAGCTGAGATCGTATTCATGGTAATGTATTAACTAATAATGTTCAAAAGATGAATACATTATAATTCTTAGGATTAATAATAGTGGCGTCATTTGAGGAGGGTAAGGGGCGGAGGACAATTGCCTTCCTCCTGAGTTTAAGAAATACATATATTTTAATCAATAGTGTACTACTATTCTAATAAAAAACGTGAAACTCTTATGTCGGTGGAGAACCTTCCTCCTCCCCCCTCGTAAGCAAAATCTCAAATGGCGCTAATGTCTAGTAGTAAGAAATAAGTTCAACAAGGAAATAAAGCTTAGACTAATGGCGGGAAATGCATATTATTATTCTGTACACAACTTCATTATATTAGTGATTAATATCGAAGAAATTAAAAGGAAAACTTTATCCAGGGAAAGGTTTATTCTGTCCGGCGTACTTACACAAGGGGAGTTCCTCCTTATATAAAAAAAAATAAATATTTACCTAACTAAGGTAAGCATACAAAAGTTTAGACACTAAATGAATTTGGGAGCTTGAATCCCGCTTTATTTTCGACAAAATTCTGCGTATGATACTTATTTTACATGTTGTATAGATGTGAAACGTGATTGTTAACATGACGAGAAGAGCAGGCTGAAATTAATTTTTTTCAAAAACAATCTTTGGAAAAGAAAATGGCAAACAAGAAATAAAACAGACATGTGAATTTAGATAGTTGCAGTTGCAGAGATTTAGTGAAGTTCACCATATGGACGTCACTAATCATCGTACGTCTATTGATACTTACAGATCGAGACGATATGTCACTACATGAAAAGTGAGCTGCATGCGGGATATATAAAGTACTAGGAAAATTTTAGGAACAAACCTTGTGGAAATGACTTATGGGTAAACCAAGAAGAAGGCAGGAGGTACCGCAAAAAATAAAATAGAACCTTTGGTAATTTGACAACAATAACCTTGACTTATTGACTTAACACAGAATATATATCGTTTCTACGACGATAAACTTTCTAATTTAGAAATAAAAGAACATACTATCCATAAATGATTCCCTCATACTCTGTTAGCGCTTCTATCCCTAGTCGTGTCACTGAATCTTACATAATAAATATACATGGATATCGTGGTACAATTAAATTCTTCATTAGCAGAGTCTTTCTTTCTTATCAAGTAAGATGAATCAAATGTGAAGAGACATTCTGTAGGAGGGAGAGATCCGTCCTACCTCCAAATGGGCTATTTGTACGAGTCGTTGAATCTGGTTCTGCATATAGTACCTGAGTTATAATCTGAGGTGAGCAGGATTTTGATTATAGCCTTTAGTGATTTCCAGGGGTTTGCAAATCATGAGTTGCTGGACTCTGCCAGGTTGAGGCCATACCGTGAGATTTGGAACCTTACTCTGTCAGCTCAGAAAGCTTTCGAAGGAATGTGAGCTTGCCTTAATGCTCCGGCAGGTACACTGGAGATGAAAGTAAACTCCCATTCGCTAGGAGAGTTCCTTCCGGAAGTAGGTAAGCTGTAACTGGTAGATGGACCTCGGCTAATAGCACTAATGGGCAAATATAATTATCCTTCTTGAGAGTTCATCCAATACAAACAGATACACTTTCCGAGATGAGACAGTCTTCAATTCTTATCTCGTGAGCAACCCTAATCGAATACCTGTAATTACTGTCTTTGTGGTGTAATACTTCGTAAACGAATATAGTGCTTAAAAAGTTAGAAACTGTGTTTGCTATTTTATTAGAGCCTTATAAGATTGTAATGTTGACATGTCCATCTGTCCGTCCGTTACTCCACATGATAACTCTTTGGGGGGGGCGAAAGTTATTTTTTTACTTCCGTTTTTTGCAATACACGTCTAGAGCGATTATCTTGGCCGATTTCGTTAATGGAGTCAATAAGTTGACATCTTCACGGATAACAGTGACTTTAAGGGTGACTATCCATATCACGTTTAAAACATATAACATTCCCTAGCTTCTATGCAACCTGCACAGTAGCAAAGATATGTTTGTTGCCTGTAATAACATTATATGGATTATCCTTTCTGTCTTTTAGCAAAGTTTATTCTCCTTTAAGACGTGAAGATATTGCAGATACACATATTGTTTTCATTTCTCCATTTTATTCTCCGCACTCATATTCAATTTCATGTTCATGAGAAGTACGGTATTCTTGTGTCCGATAAAGCCACTGCAATAGCATCGAAACATTATACTGTAAAAGTTTACTCTTTGATATTAATTGTGGGTAAGTTATTTACATTAGCATCAGTTTAATATACGAGAGACTCGGCCGAACATAATGTTAAGCGCCACTTCCGCTGAAATTCAGTTATTAGGTGGAATGGGTTGGCATCAAACTATGGAACAGTAGGAAGATATTTAACTTCGGAAATGTACACTCATGTCCAAAATGATTGTCGCACATCTATAACTGTCTTCTTGTAAGAATATAATTTGATAATGAATTTGCAGGGTACTTTTAATACTGATACTATGTATATAATCGGAAAATGTATATTTGTGTAAATTTCATAGGAAAAGAATTATAAATACGAAAATTAGAATGAGTAAAAGAAAATGTTGCTAAATGGACAAGAAAGTTTTGTTTTCGTTTTATTGTTCTTATTTACTGCTCTTTTGACATGAAATTTGCCAGATACATGTCTTTGTCGATTATACACATACTAACATTATAAGATATACCGGTCGAATTCGCTATCAAATTATATTCCTAGAAAAAACATATTTATAGACATGCGACAATAATTTTGGACATGAGAATACCTGTGGATGGCAGGGGAAGTTTATTTGGCATGTATCATTGCATCGAGTTGATTTAATTTTGAGTTTAACGCCCCTTTCAGCAGCGAGGCGATGTGACACGTGGACACACTGATTAACGTGGAATTCGAACCACATGAGCTCCCGTCGGAAATCGAATCCGGATCTTCCACACCAAAGGTACGTATGCTAACCACTTAGCCACAAAGAAGCTCTGTATCACGGCATTGAGTTGCATGAGAATATTAAATCTTCTTTTCCAGTTTACTTGAAAGTTAGAAGATGTAACATATCCAAGCTGTTACAAATGTAACATATCATTATGTTTCTCCAAATTGCTCATAACTTCAGAAAGCCTAATAGTCGTTTAATAAATATTTTCATTGACAAAGATCTTTGAAAGTGAAAACAATTTCACAAGAAAACAGATTATCTCTAGACAATTTTTCAAGGAGTTTGGTTTACTAAAACTCCCTTATATATTTACCCTGTCCATCAATCTGTCCTGGGCACAATAATGTATCAAGTATCAAAAAATGAATGTTGATGAATCACAACTAAGTTTGGTCAGAATTTAGAGATCAGCAATCGACTTCATTGATCGAAGCGATATCCAAACTGAAATTTTTTTTCCTTGATCACTATAGAGGAAATAGGATAACAGATTACGGGAAGTGCTTCTCTGCATTTAACTAAACATTCCAAGAATATATTCCATCTGCACTTTAGTCTGTATATTAAGACCAGAAGTGGCAGAAATTCACCACTTCCGGGTTTAACGTTGATGGCTACAGAGCAAAAGGACAAGTGGTTTTTTGAAATTGATTAAGTATCACAAAAACATATTCCATTTCCACTTCAATATCTCTACTAAAACCGGAAGTAACAAAAATCAACTACTTCCTCTTTTATCATTCATCATTATAGAGTGAAAACAGTTCCAGATAGCGAGGAGCGGTTGTCTGCAATCAATTAAACGTCCCCAAAATATGTTTCCTTTTCACCCGAATCTGTCTACTGAAACCGGAAGTGGCAAAAATCAAACATTTACAGTTTTAAAGGTGATCGTTGTAGAGTGGAAACGGCAACCGATAGCAAGGAGCGGTTTTTATGCAATCAATTAAGTGTCTCTAGAATATACTCCATCTCCACCCTAAAACTTTCTGTTAAAACCGGAAGTTGCAGAAAATCATCCACTTCCGGTTTTAACAGCGATTCGTTATAGAGTAAACACCGTAATACAGTAGATAGATAGAGAAGTTTTTTTTTCTGTGATCAACTAAGTGTTCCAAGAATGTATTCCATTTCCACTTACTGAATTTCTGTCTACTGAAACAGAAGGTGATAAAATCTATTACTACTTCCGGTTTTAATATTTATTGAGAAAAGATCACGACATACAGTGCACGCGCCTTTTAAGTTCCTAAACTGTGCATAAATAAACATCTTGTTTCGGAAGATTAAAAAAATATGAGTTATTACTGATAGCGAACAATATAGCTTTTACCACACTACTAAAATTAGTTTTTCTTAGTTTTACTCGAATATTCTCAAGCATCTCATTTTGTTTAGCAGGACTTCATCTATCAATTAATTTATCTACCATTTCAGGACACATTGTAGTTAAACAATATTAAGGTTTAAGATTTAATAATAATATTGGGCTATATACAATAATAATAATATATTAAATATATATACAATATATTTAATAATAATATTGGGCTATCAAGTACACTGTCGTCTTCCTAGTGTCCGAATGAAAAACTTTATTGACGAACTAGCTGAAATACCCATTCTTCATATGGAGGTTGTATTTGGAAGTCAACGCGTGTGAGGGTATCACCATTCATCTAAGCGACAGCGAAAACTACGAATTCGACACCAATATCGGTCATTTGCTACTACTTTCACATGTCCCGGTAAAAGCCCCCCTTGAGACCCTCGAAATTAAAAAAAAAAAACGCTTAGTCTTAGTCTGGGACCCTGGACCAAGGTACCCGTGATCCAAATTTGGTAACTCTCGGTCCATTCGTCTGGTCCCCAGGCCGCACACAGACAGACAGACAGAGAAAAAACACAAACTCTTTATTTTATTTATATTAGATTAGATGTATATTTCACTATAGCACAAGTGAAGTTCCAGGTTTAGAGAAGAATAATAACTTTTTTTTCGATTTCCTCGAAAACTAAGCATGAGAATTCACATTCACAACGTATAATCTTGTTTAACGAAATAAGATCTGTTAGTAGATATCATCATAGAACCGTTTTAATTTTCCTTATTCATTAATTATATTTTAGAATTCATAAGATAATCACCAGACACAATAACCCAATGTTCAGCAAGCGGTTCCTGTTAAGGTCGTTTCTCTATGTTTGTTAATATTTTGAAAGAAATTATTATTATTATTATTATTATTATTATTATTATTATTATTATTATTATTATTATTATTATTATTATTATTATTATTATTATTATTATTATTATTATTATTATTATTACGCTTTTCCGTTCAGGTTGCTTTGAAATTAATATTATCATCTTAACTGAATGCATCATTTATGCATTTTTCATTTTATTTATGGTAAGACGGCATTATTAAAATGGTCAGCATCTCCTGATATAAGCTATTAAGATTTATAGAATATAAAATAATAATTATATTCTTGTACTTGACATTGTAGACATATGTTTCGAATGTTTTCAAGCTGACGTTAATGTGTATCCCATCTTCTTATTCCTCATCATCCTTATGTCATGTTCTTATATATTGAAAGTGAGGAACATTAGATTACAGTTTTTGTGAGGTTGGAAATACCTGCTTATACACCACATTTGGTCAACGAAAAGTTTTAAAAAATGAATAAAGGAAAATTGTTGTGGTGTATTATTGGGAAAAACCAAGCTTGTTAAGTACACATCATTTATGCGCGATTGCTTTATAGTTTTTTTTTTTTTTTTTTTTAAAGATGTTTATTTCATTGGAATGGTTGCCTCTAGGGAAACCACTGATATATTACCAGCCATGTTAAGTCAAGAATAATGTATTCCACCCACTACTTTTCCTCTGCTCTCCAAGGAAATTTAGTAGATCATCCTTCAACCGCAAATATCTTACAAATTATCTTTGACTTCTCAGCTAGTTTTGTGTCAAAATATTCTTTTAGCATTTTGATGATTCAGAAGCACTTACGTTACACTACACTTATATTACACCTATCTAACAAATTTCAAAGACGTTAGATTGAATTTAAATTTAGCATCCCTTTCAGTAGCGAGGTTATGTGAGATATCAGCCTAGACCTTAACGTGAAACCCAAACCATATGAGCTCCCGCATGGAATCGAACCAGGGTCTCTCGCGCCAAAGATGCGATTTCAACGTAGTGAATTTTAATATCGAATAAGCAGTAAAGGTCATAAATTAATTTAGAATTATATTATTAGTAGTCAGTGGCCTATTTACTATTTTGTTTCGGGGGGCTTCGCTAACTTTAGTAATGAAAATGTGAAATTTCTGCAAGATATTTCATATACTTTAATATAGTAAATAACATTTCGGGGAGGGGGCCTTAAGACCGAAAGCCCTCTTAAATACGCCACTGTTAGTAGTAGTAGTAGTTTACAAATACTCATCAAAATATGTTTAGAAAATGAGCAAGGATTTTTTTTGTAATATTCAGGAATGTTTTAAAAAGTTTGCAAATAGCAGATCACGATAATTCATAAGTATTAAAGCTATCAAAAATAACATTTGATCATTACTGTTTTCTATAATTTTAGGAATGATTTGGAGGGAATTTGTATACAATATTAAATTTAAAGAAATAAAAACTTTTTTTTTTTTTTTTTTTGCATATACTTTCGATTAAGCGTATTTACTAGCGTTTAAAGAAAAGAAGTCCAAAGATCATACCAATTCCGCAGTTCTCACTGACTAGAACAAAATAAAAGTGTCATTGTAAAAACTCATGCGTAGTTTTCGGGAAAATTCAAGAAAATAAATTAATTTGTAAGCCTAAAAATTGATGTTGAATGAAAACCACGCCATCTATTAAGATGAGACTGATATTGATGCATACCTTTATTAAGCTCTTAATTATGACATTATGCGTTGTGTTTAATGAGATATAGCAACAATTATGATTAACTCTTAAACTTTACTATTTTCGTTTAATTATGATATTGTCCAAATATAAGATATATGATTTTATGACAATTGATAGATCCCACCGAGCTCAACAAAATCAGATGATTTGAGGATCAAATCTGGTTTTTCGAGAAAGTCCAAAGAAACTAAATTTTGTGAAAAAAATGCATGTCGTTTCATTGTCAATCTGATGTAGTTGATAGTTTTTGCTTTCTTCGAATAAATTATTCATTTATATATTTATTGCATATGAAAACCAGTTGGGAATGCTCTAAGGACATTGCCAGAACGAACTTAAAAAGAATGGAGAGATGAAGCGGGAAGGATAACTGTGATTGTTCCTACATGTAAAAGTAAATCTTTTTATCCGCACCTTGTTCTGTTTCTCGCAAAAATTCTCAAAATATCATCACTTCATAACTTACAGTTCCCGAGATATGGCTCCTTAAATCTCTCGAAATTCGACCTTTTTTGGCCAATATTTGGAGAACGGTGGCCAGTTGGTCAGTAGCCAGTTGATCAGTGGCCACCGGTTACTGTTTGGTACCAAATATTTACCAACCTCTTAGGTATAATTAACACTAATATGATCTCTCTGTGACTTACTGTTCCCGAGATATGAACTATATTTTGGCCAATATCACGGGAATGGTAAGTCATAGAGAGATAATATTTTTGTTAATCAGTACCTAAGAGGATGGTAAACATTTTGATACCGATAATAATTGGTGTCCACTGGCCAAACCAGTGGATAGTGGTCACCGGTTACTATTTGGTACCATCCTCTTAGGTATTGATCAACTTCAATATGATCTCTCTATGACTTACGGTTCAAGAGATATTGCTCTTTAAATCTCTGATAATCGACTATTCTTTGGCCAATATCTCGGGAACGGTAAGAGTGACGCGAAAAATTTATTCACTTTTCCAGATTGTTTTTGATGCTCTACCGAATGAAGGGTTCAAAATTGAAAAAAAAAAAAAAAAAAAAAAACGCAAATAACAGACAGACACACAGACATAGAGAATCCACTAACGTACTTTTAAGTTCGTAGAATATATACTGTTAAGTACCAGATTATGTCTAAATTTTTTCCTAACAGAATACTACTTGTAAAATTATTTAGCATCCTCCTGGACTATACGCCATATATATATATATATCTATATATATAAAAGAGAACGCACAAATCCTTTGTTCCCTCATCACGCTAATACGGCTGAACCAATTTCTTTCATTTTTGGGGGTTATTAGGATTTGGACCCTAGATGGTTTTTATCATATCACTTTAATTTTTAATTACCAGTGTCTTGAGATAATTGACCATTCAAGTGTCCATAACGTACAAATCCTTTGTTAGTTCATCATAGGTAAAAATAAACGTATTTATATGCAACCCGCATGACCGTGTCACTCGGCGGGTTAACATAAATGACAGGCGATATAATGTTAACATTTACTGCAATCTACTATGGTTTTTATCATATCACTTGAAAGCGAAAAAGTAAAAATTATCTAAGTAACAAAGTTTATTGCGTTCCGGGGTGACCGCAGCGAAGCGGGGCGGGTTAACATAAATGACAGGCGATATAATGTTAACATTTACTGCAATCTTCTATGGTTTTTATCATATCACTTGAAAGCGAAAAAGTAAAAATTATCTAAGTAACAACATTTATTGCGTTCCGGGGTGACCGCAGCGAAGCGGGGTGAACGCTGCTAGTATATATATATATATATATATATATATATATATATATATATATATATATATATATATATATATATATATATATATATAAGTATTATTTTATCATGAATGGATAAACATACGAATAGGAATGGTGAAAGAATTGTTGAGTGGGTCTGTTATATGAAATTCATTTTAAAATATTTCTGAAATAATAGTAATAAAAAGAAGACGATAGATTCTGTTAGTGTTTAAGATTATTTTGATGGAGTTTGTCACGAAAGTAAGTTTAAGTTCCTTTTCTAAAAGTAAAATAGGGGTCTAAAGTGCTTTGTACTATTATTTGGTTTAAGTTTAGAAAATACAGTAATATTGGTCTTTATTATTATTTTAGTATCATTAGAAAAGTGTTTTTTTTTTTGTTTTGTTTTGTTTCAGACAGTACTTCGTAAAATTTGTTGATTCATGTTTAAAGGAAGTAATAAATGATGTTAAATAGTTTTAAAGAATTTTAGATATCATTATCAGGAAATCATTTGAGAAACCTATTTTTAAATATCAGTAATCAAAGGAAACGAAGAGAAGTATCTTGTTTAATTTTTAGTATGCCTCAATCAATAATTAAAATCGGAAACTAAATTTTAAAAGATACCTAAAATTAACACAAAAGTGCAGGTGTGCGTTCCTTGGGTTAGTTTTAGTTATACTATATAGAGTAAATTATTACGAAGACTAAATTTTAAGTTAAAAAAAAAAAAAATTAAAATGAGTAATTGAAGAATGTCACGTCCAGTTGATGTATTAAGATAGGCACGAAGTTTATCCTTCCTTGCTTGTCTAATGGGTGGTTCTGGATTCGATTTCTGATAGAAGACCGTTAAAATTTGAATAATTGTGGTTTGAATTGCACATTAAACTGTACGTTCACGTCTTCTATATGTTCAAAACTGAAAAGGTGCGTAACAGACTTGAAGAAACAAGCAAACGAAGCTTGTCCCAAAGATTATTTTAAAAGTCCCATGTGTATTCAAATTTGTTTCGAATATTTTAAAAATGTTATCGATTAAATTACTTATACACTAAATTCGTCACTGCAGAAATACAAATCCACTGTATTAATCAACTGTTAGCACATGGAAATGATATTTTGCTGCATTTAAAATGCTTATTCTTCGTAACTTTCAAAATCCAACATTGTTTTTTATAATCGAATGGTATGCTTTTGTGCCTTTTGTCACACAATCTCTGGTACAATTCCTGTTCGAGACAGGATTTTTATGGTATTAACCCAGTATCTTTCGATTATATTCGCGAACTACTGTACTTAAATCAATTAGAAGTAACAAACTGTTGTTTAGGAAGCTATAAATAATGCCATAGTTGGAAATGGACCGGATGTGCTGACCATATACTATGAAATTGAACGTGCTCCATCTTGCCGTTCATACTTCCCCCTTCCTTCACATTAGGGTGACCACACAGTTTTTAACGGGGTTGTCCCGTTTTCTCAGTAAATCGTTCGGTGTTCCGAGGAAAAAATGCAAATGAGACGCAAAATATCCCAATAATAATAATAATAATAATAATAATAATAATAATAATAATAATAATAATAATAATAATAATAATAATAATAAATAATAATAATTAATAATAATAATAATAATAATAATAATAATAATAATAATAATAATAATAATAATAATAATAATAATAATAATAGCCTTCTTATTTTAGGCTCTTAGTTACGTAGTATACTAGTAATTTCTTATATAGACTTCAACAGTTTTTGATGGAAAGACCAACCCTTCTACAAGATATTGTCATCGAAATATATATATATATATATATATATATATATATATATATATATATATATATATATATATATATATATATATATATATATATGAGGCAATTGATTTCCCTAATCATGGTTCCTGCTAAATGTTAAAATCTAATGTAAAAATTCAAATTGAAATAAGGTTAAACAAATAGAAAAATAATTATTTTGAAAAGCTAAAGGTGTTTTCCTTACTGGCACGATTAATGACATAACTAACTATATGGATTGTCAAATTATGCCAATTTGCCAAGTGTCCGGTTTTTAAAAATCTTCTAAATCTTGTCACCCTACTTTTCATGAACTACAGCCCCAGATACTTTAATTTGACTTTATTTTGAATGGATAAACATTGGTATAAGAACTACACACGAAGCCTACAGCAAAAAGAAAGAAAAGTATTTTGCGAATGGAATTAATGAAAAAAAGGATTCATCGAATGTTTCAATGTGGAGTCGACGAGGCAGAAACGTTGATACTATGCAGAAGTGGTGAAATACGACAAGAAGCTTTCGAAATATGGACACGGAGCACGGAGAAAAATATGGGTCAGACGGAAAACCAATGAGGAAGTGCTAAGAAATTGAATAAAATAACAAAATTGGAAGTAATTAAAAAGAGGAAAAGAAACTGGTTACTAAGACATTATTTGGGAAGAAATTATATTCTATGAGATGTGTTTGAAAGTATGATGGATGCTAAAAAAAAAAAAAAAAAAAAAAAAAAAACGGAACGGTATAAAAACTAGAACTGATTAACAGTATAAATACAGATAATTACGTGATACAAAAATGGTGGGTGTGCTGACTTGTTGATATAGTGATCATTTCTAGTTTGACCAGGACAATGTGTTCCTGGTTCGATTCTCAGTCACGCGCAAGGGCGCCGATCCCGGGGGGCCTTGGGGGCCCGGGCTCCCCAAACCTCATGTGGCCCCCTATTGTATTTTTGAATATACAATATTTGGCATAAGTTGAGTTCAATTTGTCTTAAAATCTTCATATATATACCTTCTGCATCTGAATGCTTCCCCCCCCCAAATTTACAGAGAAATCGGCGCCCTTGGCCACGCGAGCTTGTGGTGGACAACATTATACCCGTGGATTTTCTCGGGGTTCTCTCGTTTTCCCCCAAATTCTCCTTCCAGCAATTATTTCACAATAATTTGCTTTCATTAATTCATGTCTCTCCTTTAGCCTAAAGGCCATGATTGTGAGACGTACAGCTAGAAACTAACTCATTTCTAATACATCAAGAATTTTGTGGTTGACAACATCCTTTCCGAGGGTTTTATCGGGTACTCTCGTTTCCTCCCACATTTTCATTCTACCAATTTTTCTATCATTATTCACTTGCCTTAATCATCGTCTTCCTTAGCCTAACAGGATATGATCGTGGGACGTTGAAATGAAAGATTTCTAATACGTCAAGAGGTTAGATGAGAACCGTAGTAATGTAAAATTACACGTCCAATGATGACAGAATACCAAATATTTATATTAATTATATATTGAAAATAAAATTTCCACTAATAAGAAAATAACATTCCTTATAGACGTGTTGAAAAAAGAGAATCAGCCGCTTCAATCAAAACAATTTATGAGAATTGTCAGTACTCACGCGAGTGTGCTTGGAGACCAGGATTATAAGTAACCAAATCACTGATGTGTAACTGGAGAAGTACTATAAACGCACTGTGTGTATATGTACGTGTGTGTATATATGACACCTACCTCACCCACTTCCAGATGAGCGAGCGATCGAGCTGCCAGATAGATTGAGCGCCAACAACACAACTGATCTCCTTTCTTGCGTGTTCACCGGCTTTCTACCTGTGCTACAACAATATCCGCCCGTTGCGCCATCTTCGCTATACCAACCAACTAGTGCAAGGAAAAAAAAAACACATTGTATTCCCCTCTTCTCATTCCTAGTTTTCTTCTTCTTTTTCATTCGTTTTATTTCATTCTTTGCTATCCATACACGAATATACTCTCCAATGACGTCATATCTCCTATCGTTTATTCTTTCTTTCTTCAAAAAATTGTATATTCTATATAAACTTGCTTCCATATATTCTTTTATTAATGAACTTTTTCATGTATCTTTCCTGTTTAAAAACATCAACTTACGAAGTCTGATATTTTCCCACATTCTGCATAATACGTTACATATACTATGTGACGCATGTGAAAAATCCCGCAAACATAAAATCCCATTTGATGACCATAAGAGCATATTGTGTTAGTATTTTGTGCGTGTGATGCACTTGTGTATGTATATTGTTACGCATTACAACTACATATTATTAGAAATACGTAGAAATGTCACAAACGGGTTTTGTGTGAAAATTAATTGTAGTATCTCATTCACACACATATAAATGTAAAGATGCATATATTATACATTTATTTTATTGACTTTCACTCAGAATTATTTCCTATTTATAAGACATATTACAGTGGCTGACCAAAAACTGTAATTTAATATCACCGCGTAGAATTAGCCTTTAATATAGCACATACCCAAAATCTCACGAAAAATATTTCTTATTTACGGAGGTACAAAGCTTCAAACAATGCAAGAATCTACTGCTTACGTCACTGTCATATAGCGTCTTTAACGTTTTACATTTCCAAAGGGAAATGCTTTCGCAGCCGCCGCGGTTGTTTGGAGCTGAAGAAAGCTACGATAGCGGGCAGAGGCAGACAGATAGGCTGCCGAAAGAGCATCTTGATCTTGAACAAGAGTACAGTAGTGCTCGAAAAGTTTTCTCCTGACCTATGTGCCAACTCTCAAAACTTGGCCCCAGACTCGTATTTCCAGTCGCCATGGCTACCTGGTGCTCGGCATTTTTCGAGCTTGAACAGATAAATATTAGCAGAAATTGAATATGTATTATATCCGTTAATACTTTGAAACTTTTTCTTTTCAACAACTTCACACGAAATAGTGTTCTAAGCTCTTTGGTATATATATGGTGGTACATTTGCAAAAAATTAGATCGTAAAAGTATTGCGTTTCGTACCTTTTCTGAGGTCTACAAGGAAAAAAAAATGTGAATTAAATATTTGAAGAGTTCAGCTTTTTCTTAAGTTTCGTGAGTGTAGGTTGGTTTCATCACTCACTGGAACAGAAAATTGAGTGAATATTACCGGTTATGATATCAGAAACGTTCGTAATCAGAGGACGCGCTGGATGAGTGGTGAAGCACTTAAATCTGGTGCGTGGGGTCTCTGGTTCAATTTCAGGACATGTGAGTTTGTGATTAACACCATTGTGTCCTTGGACGTGAAGCTAAAAATTTCATTTCATTTCATTCTGTAATCAGCTAACTGAAACTAGTGCTGGTATGATTACTGTGCTATCATATCTGGTTATTTGTTGGTTTAAATGTTAACTCATGAGTTCAACAGAGTTCAGTCAGGTAATAACTGGGAGCGTAGTTCAGATGATTTCTAGAGTTTGTCCTTCTAGAAGTTTGCATTTAATATAAGTATTTGGGAGAAGAGAGATCTGTAAATGTTTACATGGACTAATATAAACAATTTACGAGTATGTTCCATTGACCAAATAAAATGACGGGAAGCACGAAAATATTATATTGAAATAATATTGTTAATGTGTAAAGTAGTTTACAAATATCACTGGAGAATTCTCAGAAAGTTCATGGACATGATCACCATCTCAAGTTTGTGTGTCCTAATATTGAATTCAGTAGAGAGTTTAGGTTACATTTACTTGGGAAAATGTATTCTCCCGGGTAAATTTTCTCGGGCTCCCCTCTGAACACATTCCTATCGAATATACACCGAATCTCGTTGCCAGAAATCAGTATTCTACTATCAAATCACCGTACCCATGGATGTCTTTTCTTAAATATGAATAAAATTTGCTTCGTAAGGTGATTGGTGACTCAATATGAGAATATTAATTAGTGCATTTACTCAGACAGCAAACAAGTGCATATTTCCGTAAAAGGTACCAAATAAAATAATTTAGTGCAAATAAGTTAGTGTTTAATTTAGTGTTAGGCCCTACATATTTGTCTTTAATAAGGATAATGTTAATTTCATTCTATATTATTTGTCAGGAAAACACTTAAAAGTATACATTAAAAAAAAAAAAAGAATCTTGTTTTTGTGGTTAGAACGTATTAATTGTATTTACTGTAATTTCAATGCGAAAAAATGATTTCGGTTTGCGAACAGTTTTAGGGAATGAAACAAATTTAGTTCACAACCTGAAGGTCCACTGTACTGTAATTGCCATAACATTTGGAACTAGCATTTAATGCAAAGATGCTTTCAAAAAACCTTTCTTTAATAGTTTAGTTTCCACAAACTTCATAGAGTAGAATACTTGTTCCATTGATTTTAATATTTAATAATCAATTTTAATTAAAAATAATTTTAAATTTATATATAATGCAAATACATTTTGGCATAGCAAGGGACATTTAATAAGAATTGAAGCAGAAATCAGAGAACTAAACACATAGTTAAGATTATAGTTGATTTCAAACCAAACAAAAGAAAATTGAAATAATCAGTTTGAGGTCCTTTTCGTTAAAGAATTAAGACTTCTCAGAATTAAATTTTATTATTGGTCGTCAAAGCAAATCTTAATTAAGCAAAATATGAAAATTGACTACCGTCCAACAGCTATTGATTTTCTTTCAAGCAGCATTAAGAATGCAACAAACGTTAGACTCGATTCGTTTAGCTTCATACCACACCATGGAAAAGAAGACCAAAGGACAGGATGATGATGATATCAACGAATTAGTGCAATGGAAATGTGGGAGGAAACGGGAGAAACCTGAAGAGACCCAAGCATACTCTATTTGTCCTTCACAAAGCCCACCTGGCGCGAGCTAGGATTGAACCAGGGACCCAACGTACCAGAACTGAGCGCGCTATCATTAGGCCATTGCGGTCAGCATAGGAGTCTAGGTAGATACCCAATATTGTTCACCTCTACAATGGGGACATTATTTTCAATTGTTCCACCCAGTTTTTAATTTTTTTTTAATTTTTGTTTTACCAGGGGGCATACGGTAGTATAAAAATGCCGAACATAGATCCAAAATATTTCACTGTCCAAAGACGAATAAGCCTCTTTACGAGGATCACTAGGAAAGTTTTGAGATACGCATTGTTGTGGCACAGTATTTGAACTCCAACAATTGCGTTCGGTAGTGATATCCAGAGCGAAGAAGCGAAGCAACTTTCAACTCGCCTCGCTTATTGGCGTGGCCGTATCACCTTTACTTGTTTGTTGATGTGAGCAGTATTCGGCTGTCTAGAATGGAGCTCGAAAGGGAACATTTTCGGGCAATGATCCTTTACGATTTCAAAAGTGGTTTGAACGAGACACAAAGCCTTGACCGTTTGCAGGGGGCATTTGGGGACCTTTCTCCTTCCCGTGCTACAATTTTTCGGTGCTTTGGTGAATTCAGAAGAGGCCGAACATCGCTTAAAGATGAAGAGAGAGCTGGATGTCCGGCAACAGCTGTGTCAGATGAAAACATTGCCGATGTGGAACAAATGATTCGAGAAAATCCTCGAACAACTTTCAAGGACATTGAATCTACAGTGAACATTGGATCGCCAGCAGTAACAAAAATTTTTCATGATCATATTCGGTTCAGGAAGGTTTCATCTCGTTGGGTGCCTCACACTTTGACTGAACAGCAGAAGCGCATGTGTGTGGAATGGTGTGAAGAAATGCTTGCAAGATTTGATGGAGGCAATTCTCGACGCGTGTCTGATATTGTTACTGATTATGAGACTTGGACCTATCAATTTGACCCTGAATATAAACGCCAGCCTACAGTTTGGATCTTAACAGACGAAAATCCACCCACGAAAGTGAAGCGACCGTGAAGTGTGGAGAAGAAGATGGTCGCAACTTTCTTCTCCAAATCTGGCCATGTTGCAACTGTTCCACATGAAGAACAAAGGACTGTTACTGCTCAGTGGTACACCACTGTTTGCCTAACAAAAGTGTACCAGAAGCTTCGGGAACGGCGTCCAAGAACTGGATTGCGTGGGATTCTGCTTCATCATGACAACGCGTCCGCATACGCGGCCAACATTACAATTCAGTTTTTAGAATCTACGGAGGTCAAACATATGACTCATCCGCCGTATAGCCCTGACCTGGCCCCGTGTGATTTTTTCTGTTCCCCAGGATCAAAGATCGCATGCGTGGGAAGAGATTTTGCAGCCCTGAAGAAGCTGTAGTGGCTTACGAGAATGAACTTTCAACACTTGAAGAAAAAGACTGGCAACACTGCTTCCAAAAGTGGTTTTCGAGGATGCAAAAGTGTGTACAATGTAATGGTGAATACTTTGAGAAAATGTAAGTGTTAAATTGATTTTAAGCATGTAAGTTATTTCACATTTCAAAACTTTCGTAGTGACCCTCGTATTAAACACTTGTAGACACTCTGTCTGATGGAGCGTCTTCGGAGCACATGCCTAACGAACTTCGTTGTAATAGGTGAACTTCCATTCTTTTTCGTTTATCTTTGTTTTCGTTCTTTTCCACAGCTTCGGAGCCGCGGTGGCAGAGTAGTAGGGCGTTCATCTCTGATACATATGGTCCTTGGTTCTATCCCAGCTCGCACCAAGTGAACGTTGTGGTGGGCAAACACCGTGTGCTTGGATTTTCTCGAGGTTCTCCTGTTTCTTCCCTCTTTCTTCATTCCATCATTTCATTAATTTGTCATCATCACCGTTTCCTTTATCCTAGCCGGCATAATCGTAGGACGTAAAACTTAAACATTTCATTTAAATTTTTCCCTCGAGAGCACCCTCGTGGTTAAGTGGTTAGCGCGTGTGCTTTCAGAGTGCGAGACCCGGATTTGATTCCCGGCGGGAGCTCATGTGGTTCGGATTGCAAGTTAAGCTGTAGGAAATTAAGCGTCTCGTATAGCATCGCTGCTGAAAGAGACGCTAAAATGAAATCAAATCAAAATCTGTTCTCCTTGAAACAAAGTATCAACTTTTATGATTAGTATTACTTTATTTGAATAAACATTTACTACAGTAAGTCTCCTTCTGATCAAAACTCATTATAATTACGATATTTAGATAATGGAAACCACTGGTAATTAAGAGTCGGTGAATATTTGTCAAGTTACCAGAATATTCAGGAATGACACGACAACACTAACTTTTCTACAAGTGGAAGAAATAACACTTTTCTTAGCGCAATCATAAAATGTGTTTTTATGATGTGTTGTTCCCAATTGATGTTTAGTGGGAATACGATCTACAATAGGTGAGAAAATAATTCACATTTCAAGGTTCAATTAATCATCATTCTGACCCTCAACCTCACGTCAATACGTACTCTTTTATTTATTTTATTTCTTCTCACGTTCATATGAGATAATTGTCTCTCAAATTTTATTGAACTTCACTCACTACTATATCAATTACCTATCCCTTGGCCTCCTTATTTCATTGTCTTGTTAATGTTTGCCTATACGTTCTAGGCTAGATGCTACAACAATGTTGACATGACATGTTGTGTGACGAGTTATTGAAAAACTTTACTGAAATGTTTAATATTGTTCTTACGTATCGTGCAATGACGTTGTTGATTTACTGTAACACGCATCAGCTCAGATTTTTGTCAATTATATTTAGTGTTTCCTATGAAACGAGACAAGATATAAGGTTTACTCATTTTATCTCATAAATTTTGCAAAGTTCCGTCCAGTGGCGCATCTAGCCCGGGGCCAGGGAAACCTAGGCGTCCAGTTTATTCAGTGACAAAAATAGTTGAAACTATTATACATATTTTGAAAATTTATTGAAAGCGTTCCTTTTATTCTTTATGCGAAGTTTTTTTGAAACATTAGATATAGTTTCAGTTTCAGTTTTTCTCTTAAACAATATGTAAAATAATATTTTAGGTCCACAATGTCAACGTCCAACCTAGCCATAATATCCATTGGAAGAGAGTTAATTTGGAAACTTCTGCAGGACCCATGAAAAACTGTAAATCAATTTGCAAACATAAGCAATCGACAAATTAGTTCTTGAGTAAATCACGATTATGTTTTGTGCCACTGTGTGCTGGTAATAAAATACAGTATAAGAAAAAGGAACAGAGATGTTTAATTTCTTTTATTTTATATGAGAAGCAAAAATTAATTGTAACAATTTCCTGCTATTCAAAGTTTTACTGAATAATATATATAATTCGTAATCGGAAAAAAAGTATTCGTATAAAATTAATATCCATGTTCACCATATTCACAAAATTGTCAGTTCTTTGCGTAGTTCCTGCCAAATTTCTCATAGTACAAAAAGCGCTTGAATTGAAGGGCTGATTCAAAAACTCAGACAAATCATTTAAAAAAAATACTATTTGTGATACATTCATACAGTACTATTTGACTAGCTTCTACTGGTAGCATTATTCAACTGGTAAACAACAGTTAAGTTGGGAGATATACATGAAGGGGATATAAAATGATTTGCATAAACTCATGATATACCTATCATAGTCTGGGGTCTGGCTGGGGCCCCCATATTTTACCTTCTAGATCCGCCACTGGTTTCGTCTCGTTCGTTTTGTAAATTAATTCAATCTTAATTTCATCTTGAAGTTACCAGAAGTCAACAAAAGATGTGATATAACAACGTTTAAACCATATTTATTATTGAAGTACGAATATAATATTTTGTAAATTACATTACCTCTCGTATTACGACTACAATCTTCTCTAACATTGATATTTCGTACTGAAATATGATTAGCTTGATTTCTGTTAGTATTGCCTTGCAACTAGACTGACTCTCATAATTTTGAATTATCATTATTAAGTGATTGAAATTAATATACTGCGAAGAGATCAATACTTGCTGTAGCCTAAAAGGTAATAATATTCTTATTGATGCAATAATGCGTGATTCTTGCTGATATGGATTGATCTGCTTCAAGTCATTATATGCTGAAATTACAAAATCTGTAAGACTTTTGTCCACTTTGGATCAAAACGTCGGTTTCTAATCTGGGCATCCCGGTCTGCTAACATAAAATCGTTTTCAAAATTTGCTAACAGCGCATTTTTAAAATCTGAATAATTACGCAGACTACCTCTGATCGCTTTATACCATACCGGACAAGGTGGCAACAATATATGTGGCAATATTTTGAGGAAATTAGCCTTATCTATACCAATTAGTTCACATTCTTCTTCATTTTTTTCTAAAAATGTACTCGCTGGGATGTCTTCAGTTCCACCGCTGAATTTAGTTAAGTATCTGATTTCACTAAATTTCACGCGATTACATTTAGTACTAAAATACCTGTTTTACGTGTGTATGCTTCCTTCGACGTGGTCTTATTTCTTCGTCCTCGATATTAGAGATGGTGTCCTCCCTTTCAGAATAACCTTCTGATGGGTTGCTGTCTTCTTCACAGGGTCTTGATTCCGTTCTCCTATTCCTCATACACTGCGTTACACTTTGCAGTACTGGTTTTCTCTTTGATGGTCTGTACCTCTTCTTGCAGTCTCCGAATTTGATTTGTACGTTCACTGACTTGCGTTTCTACTACATCAACGGTACTTCTCACCACTGCAAAGCTATGGATAATTTGTTCTATCCTATTGTCGGTTATTTCCAGTTTGTTATTTATCTGCTGCGTTACTTGCTCCAACTCCATCCGCTGTCCAATTTGTAGTTTCACTTGTTCCAATCTAGAACCCATCTGTTGTCCAATTTGTTGAGTTACTTGTTCCAGTCTGGAATCCAAATTTTGTGATATTTGTTCCAATCTGGAATCCAAATTTTGTGTTACTTGTTCTAATCTGGTATCCAATTTGGAATCCATCTGCTGTCATGGAATTCATCTGCTGTGTAATGGAATTCATCTGCTGTCCTAGCTGTCGTAAAAGATCAATCACATCCGTAGAAGTCTCAATTGCTGGGATATTGACACCTTCAACTGGTAGTCATTTTAGTTCTTCGATATATTATTCTTTTATTACGTAGTAAAATGTAATCCGTGATGTTGAGATAGTTTACTAAAACTTCTGACTAATCTCAAGGTTTCACGGTTTCGGCACCATATAAATATGTAACGTTATTTACTTTCGTTACATTCCCTGATTCAAAATATACTTTGAATATTTATAAAGTCCACGAGATTACAATGAATTACACCACAGTCATGCACTTTTGGATACGTATATTTTTCAACATATACTGTATTTGCCACATTAAAATAATATACATTCAATTCTAACAATATGGTTCTTCGTTCTATATATTTCTAAATTACCATATCAACCTGATAAACAAGTTGTCATAGCAACGAAAACAAGAAAAATCTCGATATAATACAAAATATTTAAAGTACTTCTTTATATATATTTTCTTCTTAATAGCTTGTGCCTTTTAAATAGCACTTTTGCCCGTAAATAGAAACGATACTTAGAAGTACATACGAAATATACATTATCGTTGTACAGTCTCCAAATTTTAAAAAGTAAGCCCTCACTTAATGAACAGATCTTTGCAACCAGGAAGATATTCTTCTTTTCTTTAAGTATTTTTGCTTATGTATATGTTGGAAGGGGGATAGAGGATCAGAGTGAATTCGTCCCCCATCATCATCATAGGTATTCTGCAATTATTGGCAGGTCACTTGCCGCATCTGAGAAGTTACAATGTTCCACGGTCTCCCGCTAATCTTTTTGTCTTCATGTACAATTTCTCTGTTTTCATATCGTCTATCAATTGTAGTAGCATTGCCCCTCCCTCTCTTTTCTGCTACCATACCCTCTAGCATGTCCCTTGTGATACAGTTCCTTCTTAGCAAATGTCTCAACCAGTTTCTCTTTCTTTTCTCAATAATATCTAAAACTATTCTTTTTTCCCCACCATTTCTAACACTCTCTCATTCGTTTTCTGTTTGATTCCAGTTAATTCTCTTCATTCTTCTTCACACTCACATTTCGAAAGCTTCTAGTCGTTTTTCATCATACTGTTTATTCAAGTTCCGCAAAATAAACTTTTCATCCTCCTAAATAGTGTTGTCAACGGCTCGAGCGGCTCGGCTCACGGCTCAGTCACCATATATATGTACAACGTATGACACATTCAACCACTTGTGGTTGCTTTTGGTATATTGTTAAAAAAACACACATATGTTTAACTTTAATTAATTTTTCTCCATTTTTTAAAAATGTGGGTTAGACCACTGTTGCGCTCACCCCCTCAATTGGTAGTTGAAGTTCGGAGGTTGAGGTCGATGGAGATCGATTGATTGTTAGAGTTTGGAGGTTGAATTCGAGTAGAGGTTGAGTGGTAGTTGCAGTTCGGACGTTGAAATCGAACCGAGTGAGGTCAAGAAGCAGTCGGCTGTTTGAAGGTTGAGATCGTAGTTTTCCGGAACTAGTGTTGTCCAGCAGCTTGGCTTACGGCTCAGTCACCACCGAGCCAACAGCTCACCTAACCGAGCCAGCTCGGGCCCTAGGCTCAGTTGGGCCCGAGCCAAGCCGAGCCGATGGCTCACCTGAGCTGAGCCGAACCGAGCCGATGGCTTACCTGAGTCGAGAAAAACCTAGTCGATGGCTCACCTGAGTCGAGCCGAACCGAGCCGATGGCTCACCTGAGTCGAGCCGAACCGAGCCGATGACTCACCTGAGTCGAACCGAATCGAACCAATGGTTCACCTAAGCCGAGCCGAACTGAGCCGATGGCTCATCGCAACCAAGCCGGCTCGAACCGATGCCTCAGTTGAACCGAGTCGCCTATGGCTTAGGGCTCGAGCCGAGAAGGTTGACTCCTAAAGGCTTCTTTCGCCATTCCTATCCTTGCTTTTATTTCACGTTCGCACTTCATATTACACTGGTCGGCATGAAAATCCTCCCACGAGGGTGAAAGGGTGTACCGGATAGATTTCGAGACGCTGATTACGAATATCTCATCGAGAAAGTTCCAGCACATAAGGTTTTTTTTTTTTTTTTTTTTTTTTTTGGCGGGGTGCTGTTTCCATAATTGACAGAAAAATCGTATTTTTCGTATTTAATATGTGTTTTCCGTGTTTGGAGTGCATAATTCTGAATTTTTATCTTAATTCAAGAACTGTTACTAGGCTATATCCCAGAAACATTCTTTTCTCTAGCTCACGTACCCCCGGAAACGTACCCCCTCCCCTTGGGTTGCAAAGATTTATTGTCGTTCCACACTGCATACACTAAAACCTAGGCGTTATTGACGGAGAAAGGTTTCGTAATCAACTTGCGATCATTCGTTGGCTCCCTTTTGTCTAGAGGACAGACAGATTGTTGAAAAAAGGGCGCCAAGACATACACCACGTTGTCACGTGAAACAAGTATTTCAGTTTCGAGTTGATCGTGTTAGAAGGTGGTGTTACGCTGTGTCTGTGTATACCGTAAGTGAAAAATATTTCTGCGTGAAATATTGACGTTTGTGTTAAACGAACATGCCGAGAACTTGCAACAATCCGACAGATTCATTCTGCTACATATGTGGGGAAGTGATTTTCAAGGGATAAAGTAGGCCATTGTCACCGTTCCTGAAGATAGCCTACCATCTGTACTTCGGGTGTAAAATCGGCGATCAGGATCGCGTTTGGGCTCCGAAACAAAGTTGTAACTCGTGTGCGCGTACTCTCACAGGATGGTTGAAAGGTACACATAAATCTATGCCATTCGCCATACCTATGTTTTGGCGCGAGTCCCGTGATCATGTTTCAGACTGTTACTTCTGCCTGACTAATATAAAAGGTTTCTCAAAAGACATGAAGCACAAAATACAGTATCCTAACTTGGATTCCGCGAGGAGACCTGTGAAACATGATGTTTGTCTGCCTGTACCCGTACCACCAGACTCATACACCCTGTGCAGTGTTTCATCCGATGAAGAATCTGCTGCTTGTGAGGATGTTGCACAATCTACGAGTACACAGTCAGATCCTGATTACGCCCCAGTGCCTGACATTAATGAACGACATGTGATAAGTCAGGAAGAGGTGAATGATCTGATCAGAGACTTAAACCTTCCCAAGTCTAAGGCCCTGTTGCTTGCATCACGACTTCAACAATGGAATCTACTAAACCAAAATGTGAATATATCGAAGTATAGGAAAAGAGAGGTGAGCCTAGTTCCTAATTTTACAAAAAATGGTGATTTGGTGTATTGCAGTGACATTCCATCGCTTATAGGACAACTGAAGTTGAACTACAACACTGAAGATTGGAGGCTATTCGTAGATTCCTCTAGGATAAGTCTCAAGGCAATAAAAAGCCAGCCATCCCTATTGCTCATGCTGTACATATGAAAGAAACATACGAGAACATGCGAAACCTGTTGCAGAAAATAAAGTACGAACAATTCCAGTGGTCTGTATGCGCTGACCTTAAGGTTATTGCTATCCTCACCGGTTTACAAGGAGGTTACACAAAGCAGTGCTGCTTCTTGTGTCAGAGTCAAAGATCAGTACACCATCACAAAATATCCACCAAGGAAGCAACTGGTCCCAGGGGAGATGAACGTGGCTAATGAACGTCTTGTGGATCCGGAGAAAATATTCTTACCACCCCTTCATATCAAATTAGGGCTCATGAAGGTCTTCGTCAAGACCCTGAACCGGGATGGTGAAGCATTTAATCATCTCAGAAAACTATTGCCAAGACTCAGCGAGGCCAAGGTGAAAGAAGGTGTTTTTACGGGACCTCAAATCAGAGACCGTTTTAAAGATACTACATTTTCTTCTAAGCTCAATGAAGTGGAAACTGATGCTTGGGAGGCCTTTCGAGAAGTGTGCAGTAACTCTTTAGGGAATCATAAGTCACCTGATTACAAAGACATTGTGAGCAGGTTAATTACTTCATTTTGTAACATGGAATGTAATGTGTCCCAAAAGTTACACTTCCTGCATTGCCACTTGGACTTCTTCCCTGAAATGTACAGCTTGGGGGAGGTCTCTGTCGAACACGGGGAAAGGTTTCACCAGCAAATAGCTACCATGGAGAGGCGCTTCAGTGGTAAATGGAATGTGAATATGCTGACAGATTTCTGTTGGAATGTGACACGCGAGACACCCTGTAGTAATTACAAGAGGAGTAGGAAAACCAAGTGACACGTAAGTGTTAAACTTTAACTTTTTATGCAATTTTATCTGCATAATTTATATTGATATATAAATTATAACGTGCAAATTATTATGGGTGGAGAATAGCATCTTTGGGCGGATATTGAAACAACCCCCTTCTCCCTGAAAACTGGTACGTCCTGGAGAAAAACGGGTTACGGATTCGAACTCAGGAGCTCGAAATCTACAGGAATCGCCTATTTTCGTTCACGGAAGCGAAAAAAAGTTTCATTTTGCCGACCAGTGTTATCATTAATAATATTATTCAGGTATCGAAAACTAGTCATATGTTGTAGTTTCTCTTCTTCCATTTCTATACTTAACAACCGACTGCTTCGAACAAAGAACTGCTAAAACAAATTGAAAACTAAAATTTGTCATTTTCCCCAAATTTCGTTTTTTTTAACTGACACTGATATATAGGGTGAAAAAACAGCAATTTTACCAAAAATTCCTATTTTGTTTTCTGACCCTTTACAGCACCATTCGCAACACATGTCATGGAGTTGTGCAATACATCAGTTTGGAAAGGCTGATAATATACCCATTCAATGCACAATAATTTTCATAAAATATACCCGATTTTGATTAAATATAATGTGTTCTTCCCTTCACGCATAGGAAATAAATGAAATGTTTCAGTTTTATATATCACGGTTGTGCTTTGTGGGCGAAAGGAGACAGATGATTAATGAAGCTGAAGAATTATGAAAGGAGCTGACGGAATGATGATGTGGAAGAAAATGGGAGAACCTTGAGGAAATCCAAGGATATGATATTGTCTATCACAAACTTACCTTTCCTGTGAACGAACCTGGTACTTCTTGAACCAAAGATGAATGCTCTACCACTAAGCCACCGTCATTTCTCTGTCTCTGAGTCTAACCTAACTTCAGCTACCAAATCAACATTTGCGGTATGACTCATAACGAATATCATTCTCTATTACTTTTCAACACGGCCGTACTTAAGTAAGAATACTTGAATTGGGACGTTCAGATCACAACGGAATCAAGTGCAATTACCAAAATTGTGAGAAAAAGAGACAGTTTAAACGGAACGCTTAATTACATGGACAAGTAAACTTTTTTAACATTATATGAGATATTTACAATATCTGGACATGAATGTTTTTAAGTCTGAAAAAAGTTTCAGATAAAGATCTTTAAAAAATGAAATATGTCTGAAATGATCAAGAGTGGACTTGATTTCCTTATGCACTGAAGGTGCCAATTTGTTATCAATTATTTCGCTATTATGAATAGGATAGTTAATTTTTATTATTTTTTCCCTGGTTATTCAAGGACCGTATGCAGCCTACCGGTCGCGAGTTTAACATACCTGGCCAAGAATAATCAAAACCACGTACATCACAGTATATCAATTTTGTACCCCAATACGAGTTAGAAGTTGTGAAATCTTAATAACATAATATTAATAATCATGGGCGCCTACTACGTGGGTGCTCCGGGGTTCCAGCACCCACGAGATTTTTAGTTTGATAGGAACAATATAAAATAAATATTTCACACTTGTCATTATCACAAAAATAATAAGTAGACCTAATTTAAGCCCTGGGATGGAAGTTAAAATTTCTAACCTCTAAAACACCTTTTTTTTTGGGGGGGGGGGTTCAAGTGTGTTTATGAAAAGGCAACCATGCATCTTGCCCTCTTCCTTTCCTGTCTGGTCCAGTGAAAGGCAGTCCCCACAATAATAATAATAATAATAATAATAATAATAATAATAATAATAATAATAATAATAATAATAATAATAATAATAATAATAATAATAATAATAAATAAAGCTATATTGTGACTAGAATAGAGCACAGCCATTTATGACAGTGTTCATAAGATTTTAACCGAAAGCAAATCAATCAAAAAATATCGACATACCCCTGAAAACATATAACACGTCCCACCATTGATATGCACCCACATAAATTTTGGAAAGTCGGCGCCGTTAATAATGTTAATAATAATAAAAAGCTGGTCAGAAACACATTAATAACTCGGAAGAAACCGCTGTTTCCTAGAACATAGTTTTGTTCAACGAAATAAAATTTGAACTCATAACAAACATACAAATTCAGTCGAATATCTGTTATATATAATTGTTGCATTAAAAATGCACTGGCAATCTGCAAAACGAACAATCTGGTTACGTTTGATCGCTAGCTTACTGAAGTTTGAAAAGGTTTTTGTTTACTTTAAAAAATAATTCAAGTACTTTACTAAATCTTTTAATTAAATTATTTTACAATATAAACAATTATTTTTTCGTTGTGGGAACTTTCACGGACGCATCGATGTGCTGGAAATCACTGGTTGCAGCAAATGGAGAATGCAGGTAGTACGCACGCGACACACACACACACACACATATACACATATAAAAAAACTAAACTTTCACATATGCCACCTCAGATTGCATGTGCCATTTTTACACTTCGTTTCGTCTTTTAATATTGCGCGAAAAGTACATTTGAAATAATTTCTTTCCATTAATTGTTATTTTTCTCTTATTGTTTCAACCGGAAATATTTACTTTATGTTAGCTTATTTAACAGTGGCAGATGGTAGTTTTGATAAATTGAGAGCATATAATTGTACCGTTGTAAAAGAAGTAAATAAATAACCACATTTGCCAGCATTTTTATCACTATGTCAGAATGGTAATGCTGAAGGAAAAATGACTGATGTTGACAGTTGCATAGGCTGATTGGCAAATAAAACCAGTTTACGCTGTTTACGCGCAATTTCTACGCAGTTTGCACAGTAATGTGTATTTTGAATTTTTCGAGATGTTTGTTAGAAATGAAATGAAATCTTTGTTTTACGTCCCACGGTTATGCCGGTTAGGCTAAAGGAGACGGTGATGATGAGTAATGAATGAAATGGTGTAATGAAGAAAGTGGGAGGAAACGGGAGAACCCCGAGAAAACCCACGCACACGGTGTTTGTCCACCACAAAGTTCACTTGGCGGGGGCTGGGATCGAACCCGGGACCCCAAGCACCAGAGGTGAACAGATGTTTGTTAGAGTGTTCGCGCACTATTCATTTATGTCTTTATTTATTGCGGAAGCGCAGCCGTGCAACAAGTATTCACAACTTTTATTCCGACACTTTATAGACTTTCAAACTATGCTATTTATGGGCAGTCGGCTATGTATATCTGACCGTTCGTCCGTCTGTCGACAGTTATCAGAACAAAACCTGTAAGAGTTTTCGAAAAGCGTTATTTTTGGAATTGATTCAGCGTCCCAAGACTATCCACTTCCTCCATTAACCATTTATTCAAATTAGAAGTGGTAGAAACCAACAGGAATTTCCAGATTCAACGTTGACCGCCACAGAACAAAAACGGTAATAGATAACAATAAAAGTTTTTTTATGGAGTTAATTCCAAGTACCAAGAAAACATTTCATCTTCATCCAGGGGTAAAAGTGAATCTGTAAAGATAGGGGGACGGTAGGTAGCGGCATGACGTCACACTGTTCCCGTTTCTACCTTTGCCCATTGTAATTTTTTAGAAACTGGGGGGACGCCATACATATTTTTTGGAGGTGGGGAGACGACGTCCTCCACGTTCCCCTTCACTTTTACCCCTGTCTTCACCGATATGTCTATACTAAAACTGAAAGTTGTTGAAATTTACTACTACTTCCAGTTTCAATATTGATCTCCATATAACAAAACGGCAAAAAATACCAAGAAATGCTTATAGATATAGATTGAATGTTTCTTCCACTATCCTTTTATTCAAACCGGAAGTAGTGTATATGTATGATTTTCGGTTTCAACTGTGGTAAACTTTGATAAACACTCTTCATTATATTCGTACAATCACATTATCAATTTATTGTTTCGATAAATCAGGACCGTATTTACACATGGTTCAACATGGACCATGGCTAGAGGCGGCAAGTTTTGGGGGACGGTAAATTTTCTCGAACCAGTTTTTTTTAAATTCTTCATTTCTAGAAATTTTAGAAACTTATTATTATAATCGTTAGATGTGATTTTAGTTACATATGATAGAAGTAGATAGTGTAATAGCTGATAAGATCTTATTATCCTAAGTTCCGTTAAAAATATATTTCCAAGTCTTGTAGAAGATTCTTTTCTTCTTTAAAGAAGGCGGCTTAACTTGTTTTAAGATATGTTTTGATTATAAATATGTGGTCATGTTTACAATCTTTATATTAAAGATGATCTATGAAATAACAATATATGGAAGAATAAGATAAATAAGTAATTTTAAAAAACTATGTAAAACTACTAGAAATCACTATTATACCCGAATGTATAATATTATCACACCAAATCCGTATAACCCTTCACCAAAACGAGTTCCTCTAGCTTCATATTCGTATTTTGTATATTTAGATTTCTCCATTTTTGCTCTTTGGAACTTTGTAAAACCGTAGATATTAATTTTATAGCAGAGAAAGCGGAAATTTAAACTCGTCTGTCATCTCGAAGGAGAATGAATATGTTATAATACAGGGTAATATTATTTACAAGTGGACACGCCATAGTACTTCTACTATTACGTCCAAGGATGTTATAAATAGAGGATCTGCCCATATGTATCTTCATCCTATTAAATCGGTGAAGCCAAAAAACAACCGAGCATCGGCACATCTGATTGGCTACTCTCGTTTCTGCCATCGTCTGATTGGCTACTTTTGTTTCCGCCATGATTGTTGGCTCAAAACATTGCGATCCTATTGGGCGGAATGGGCAGAGTATTGGTGGCGTAACTGTGACGTATGGTTTCAAGATTTTGTTGTAAGGGCAGATCCTATATTTTATAAGATCCTTGATTACGTCAGATAATCAACATAGCTATTAGTTGAATGCTGAGTCAAAGGTCTTAAAGAACAAAACGGGGAAAACAAAACAGAATTAATTAAACGCCGATTGAAGAAAGCGAATAAACATTGAATGTAACAACTCATTTAAGGCAGTTGCAAGCACTTATGCAATATTGCAGGATTGTAATAAAATATTTATCTATGAAATATGAAAAAAAAAACTGCTTTTGAGAAAATTATCAATAAATAAATTAGGCGCAAGTCGAAAATCTGAGACCATAGATTTATAAAATTTACAGAAGAAATACATATTGTGATTTAAAAAGAGAAATACATAAGTAATCAAACTATATTGGAATCTTATTAGTGACTTGGGTAAGAATATGGACGTACCTAATGCAAAATGTATGCTTGTAACCACGCATAACTCCATAAGGAAGCCACAATGAACTATTCTGGTATGTGAAGGCAGTGTATTAAGTCATGATGCGTAACGATAAAAATGTTAGGCGATAGCTTTTAAAAATATGTAAATTTGTTTTATTTGCTTTATCTTCGTTTATGTGCATACTCACCGTCGCTAACAAGCCTGCTCCCTACAGAAGCACCATGCCTCCGGATACCTCGCGGATCTATCAGCTATGTGGTGTGCTTACATGAATTAGACACAATTCTTCGTTTTAGTGTCCACCTAGTCCAAGTTGGTTGGTGCTTTTTGCACTGTAGTTTTTATGGCATATGCTCGAACGATTAGAGCTTCTCCGTGACTAAACGGTTAGCGTTCGCGCCTTTGGCGTGGGAGACCCGGGTTCGATTCCCGGTGGAAGTTCATGTGGTTCGGATTCCACGTTAAGCAGTAGGTCTCGTCTCATATAGCCTCGCTGCTGAAAAGGGACATTAAATTCAATATCAACTCAACTCAACTCGAACGTATTATTTACAGTATACCCATAACAGTTAAGCCCTCCTGAAGTGAATATACTCCCAGGAATGCAACCTCCAATAAGAAATAATTCTTAAAAGTACTATAAAAGTAATAAGAGTACATTTCCTGAAGAAAAAGTAAATTTATCATAAATTCATATATGGCTTACATTCTGGAAAACTCATCCCAAAGATAAACCACCTCTCTGCTGATTTTCCATAAGAAATAATTTATGACACATTGTAGAGCTTTTAATGAAATATGTAAGTGTGAAATATGACAAAATCATATTAGCTATTTTTGAGAAAAAATGTCCGACTAAATTTCACTCCTAAGAGTACAGAGTAAAGTAAAAAAAAAAAAAATGGAAACAGGACAGTTACTGTGGTGGTCTGCATCTTTTATTTCGGATTAATTTTATTTCGAATACGATGAACACCGTGAAAACTATTTATACAAACGTTCAACTTAATTGGTGTAATTTGGTAACGTCTATTGAGTTACCAGGTATACTAACATATTTAATGTATAGAAAAAAAAAATAACCATTTAGGGTTGACTGAGTAAGTGAGGATAATTATACAGGCCACAAGTTAACACAGTCTAAAAAGGACACATTTCTAAAAAGATTAATAATATTTTTTAAAAAATGAACTTTATGCAAAGCATTTGGTTGGAGATAGTATGAATCTTTCTGTTGTGTGTTCGAGTCCCGCATGGGTATTATGTAGACTATTATACTTCCACCATTCACACGTTTCAGTCTAAAATGCATAATCATGAGGCCTGAAACTAATAAATAAATTATATATATATATATATATATATATATATATATATATATATATATATATATATATATATATATATATATATATATATTTAAATCGTCAATGCCGTTATTAATTTGGTCGTTTCTGTCCCAACTTGTTTGCATGAAATCATTAATTCTCGGGCTCTGCACCTTTCATGTGGAATGCTAGTCTGAGTTTTGTACATTGTAAAACTCAATGGCTTAAAATACAAGCAAACAAACAATTTGCATTTAAATTTTGTAATTGTGGTGGTTCAATATCAAAGGTGTTGGAATCATGGTTTGCAAAGGAAAAGCACAGTGAAAGTTCACTTGCATGATATTGTATCAACACTCTCACTGCTTGCATTTCATTTTCACTCGTGCTCCTATTTTCTCACACCCTATTCTTCTTAGTTCAAAAAATTAAAAGCAAAAAAAAAAAAAAAAGTATATGTGGCATATACGTATATAGGAAGTTGTAATGCTTATGTCAGAGAAAAAGATCGAACAAAAACGTTATCCAAGCATTACAGTGTACTGGACTTCTACACGAAGCGCTGCCCTGGAAAACCCCAGCAGCGGAACAATATTCATCCGTTCATCGTTTGGGTGGATCAAACTCACGATTCAATTTTACTCTCGGCAATATGCCTGATGATTTCCGTTTCCCGACCGTCAGTGGTCATGACACTGGACCCACGGTCATCGATTATGAGAGAGAGGGAGAGAGAGAGAGAAGATACACACTCACACACACACGAATAAAGTAGTAGGCTATTATTAGTATTCTTATTATAGAAGCATGATCTCTGTTGGTGGACGAATTCGCATAATAACCAAATAACCATCAGCTGTCTCCTGTTTGAAATGAAAGAATGTCCGGTGCTTCAACCTTGACAACATTGACCTGACAATAAAACAGGCTACGGCGCGGGGCAGTGAGGAAATTCTGAGTGATTTCCTTTGGGATTTACTGTGTTCTAGCAAGGACATTTCGTAAAAAATCACCATTCAAGAGTTTTTGCACAAATTTCCTTTTCTTCTCACGCGCCGCATCAAAACTAATTCAAATGTATATCTCTATCAGCTGATGGTTACTGACGCACCATACATTCATGACGATGAACTAACGTGTTGTTCAATTAACTTTTATATTTATTAATGATTTTACCGGACATGTAGAAACAGAAAGGACAGGGAAATCCTGATAATCTGTTTTGACGTTCAAACCTATTTTGTTCAACCTATTCCGTTAACTCTATAAGCCACGTATATCCTAGGAAGATACCATCCGGTTTTAATGTTTAGACTTGACTCAATAAGAAAACAGAGATTTTTATACTGGAGTCTGAAGTGTAACATAAATTTATTTCAACTCCCTCGTGACTAAGCGGTTAGCATACGCGCCTCTGGCGTAGATCCGGGTTCGATTCCTCGGAGGAGTTCAGTAGTTCGGATCCCATATTAAGCTGTAGATCCACGTCTCATATAGCCTCGCTGCTGAAACGGGCGCTAAAATCGAATCAATTTATTTTTTTTAAAAAACTTAAAATATATATGTAAATTATACATTAAGTAGAAGCAATATACAATCGTATATTTAGTTTAACTTTCTTCGTTTATATGCTTCGAGGCTAGTGATGATTAGAGAGCGGCTTTTAAGGTGCAGCACCTTTTCTAAAAATGTAATTGTTATAACATTTAAAGTTCAAAATATGTATTTCCGGGCATAAAACGAACTGAAATGAGTGCACTTTGTTGCACCTTTTTCGTGAATGTTGCACCTTTTTTTTCCCCCTTTTTCTTACTTCTTTTAGCCTTCAGCATCTTTATTGTCCCTTTTCTCACTTTTTTAAAAAATTGGACAGAACGCTATGTTTTATTTTCAATCTAGTTTATACATAACATTCCATAAATTTAGAGGCAATCGAAGGATTTGCTAAGGATAAATTTGTACTGAATTTGCGAAACAATCCGGACAGAAAAACCTTTGCAACGTTAACTGAACTTCCTGTCCCTGCGCTTACAAGATGTGTACCACTGGTTTCTATTGATGTCGAGCGAAGTTTCTACACATACAAGGATCTCCTCTGAGCTCCATGCGACAGAAACTAACATTTGAAAATATAGAAATGTTGTGCATAATCAAGTATAACCAGTTTCTGAAGACCCAGTAGTATGTGATGGTTTCTCAAGTCACAATATTGCTAAATTAAAGTTTTCTCTTTTTAAAATACTGAGTTGGGTTTAACTACAATTTTATTTCAAGAACGTTGAATGTTGTACAAGTTTGGGATTAAATAAAACAATTTTGCAATTTATGTCCAATGTTTAATGCCAAGACTTTAACAATGTTTGTTGGTGTAATGAATATAGAATGTTCATGTAACTGTATACTATAGCACTTAATAAAGGTATCCTATTAGAACTTTTTTTTCTTTTTACACCATTTGAATGATTTTTCAGACCCTTTTATTTTCTTTTTCTTACCACATTTTTGCACCTTAAAATCCAGTCCTTAGTTATGATGATCACGAACGAAGAAAATGGGAGGAAACGAGAGAATGTTGAGAAAATCAACCGTACATGGCGTTTGCCCACACAAAGTCTACTTGGAGGGAGTCTAGAATCGAAAAAGTGATCCCACGCAATGACGGACAGTGTTCTACCACTGAGAGATAAACACTCATATTATTGTATAGTGAAGAAAATGTCCAAAGATGAGCCGTACATCAATATATATATACCTTACTGAGTTTTTACAAAGTGATATACGTGACAGGACATCCTCTTGTGTATTTTTGCCAGCATAAAAATCGACAAAACGGCGACTGGCCAACAACAACAGACCTAATAATAGACTATACTCGGGTTTCTCAACCTGGAGTCACGACCCGTAGGGAGGTCGCGAAGATAAGCGGATAATGAATGAACTGACCAAATTTGGTTTAAATCCATCCACTATATACAAGAAATGGATTCTACTATAATAGAAATAGATGGATATCGTGAGATCGCCGCAACAGGTATATTAAAAATCCCAGATAAGTTTATTACAAACCAGAAACTATAAAGGGGTTGCTGGCAAGAGAATATCATAATATGGGTGTCGTGATAGGAATTAGGTTGAGAACCACTGGGCTATACTAAAACATACTGTATACTGCAAGAGGCTTTTCATTCTAACGCTTGCAAGACGGCAGCACAGACGTACGTAGGAGTTTATTTCGGGGGACTCCAAAGCTTTACGGGGGCAGGAGTTCAAATCCAATTATTAATATGTAAATTATATTAAAATTTGGAAAATTATCCCAAAATTAGACTAAAGTTACAAAAAAAAAAAAAAAAAAAAAAGAGTCGGTATTTAGGAAGCGGTGCGGAACTCCAGAATCTATTAACTACAGAGGTGTAGCCCGCTGTTTTTGAGGCAGCTACAATGTACAAAGCCAAAAAAAATGTGCTACAGCTAGTGATTTTGAGTCCTAAAAAACTGGAAAATTTTGGTTTCCGTCCGAAAAACTAAAAACACTGTTTTTAAAGATTGTTTTCTTCTTTTTCTCCATAAATATTATGTACCAGGTAGTTATTATGCTCAACCAAGAACTACAGCCCCGGACCAAACGTTATACCTTTGTGCATAACTATTTCAAATTAAGCCCTTGTACACAGAACCTATCTACATAAGACTGATTTTCTTTGAAGTTTCACTTAAAGATTTAATGACAAAAATATTTATTTATTATTTGTGACTAAAAAAACACCATAATTATTTTATTAACAGATATATCTAATTTCTTGTTTTACACCGGGAAAAAAAGAAAAGAAAAAAGAAATTGAAATCCAAACTGAAAAACTGAATAAAAATTTTAACCAAATTTTCCATCTAATAAAAAGTGTCTTTTTTAAAAAAAAAAAATAGTTACAGCATATAAAAATATAATGTACTTACAAATCAGTTTAGTACAATTATTTTATGGCAGTATTTATAGTACTTCATTAAAACGTTTATCACGTCCGTTCACGATACAAATTCTCGTACTGGCTTAGATTGACAATTATTTTAAAACAGACCTACATAAAATATTTCCATGCTTGATATTGGACACGATCCGCACAGGAGCACTAGATCAATCAATTGTATCAGATGTGGTAGCAAGCTGTACATTTGGCATACGGAAGAGATACCATACTATTTTTCGATCGGTAAGAATCGGCAAATAATCTACCGGACATTATTAATGTGTAAACTTTGTTATTTCAAATTGCTGAAGTGATGTAATCTTACGATGATGTTTTAAAAGCTGTTCATTTAGGGGTTCCAGGAAATCATTTGGGGGGACCTGGTCCCGATGCTTCCACCCCCCCCCCGTGGCTACACTCCTGCCTGAATACGTCCCTGCAAGGCAGTACACACCAGTGATGACACCAGTTTTAATTTCTAGGACAGACAAACAGAGGGACGGACACATTTGGGGGAGCAGCTGCATTTTGTATACCGAAAATAATAATTTTGATACACTTCAGTACAACATGTCTGTGTAACATCCGCCCCTTACTTCCCCCCTCTACTATCGTCTCTGGTACACACTATACGGTTAATGAGCAATAATAATCTAAAATTATCATTCACTCTTAAACTTTAGATTTACAGCAAACACTATCTAATTACTGTTTCCAGAGCTGTTACCATTTCCGATTTTAATATTGATCTATGTACAGCAAAAACGACAAGACATACTCGATTTAGATAATCGATTTTTACTCGATTTAGCGTCTAAGAATAGGTACCACCTTCTCTCTTAACCCTCTATTCAAGCTACAAGCGGCAGAAATGAACCACTTTCGATTTTAACGTTGATTGCTATACAGCACAAACGGTAATAAATAGAGAGAAGCGGTTTTCCGCAATCAATTCGTCTCTCTCGAGACAAAAGGGCGTATTTCGTTTTCTTAACTTTTCCAGGAGATAATTTTAAACCTTTTCTCTTTATTTTTTCTATTGTCTTCTTTTAAACTTTAGTTTGATTTCCTTCGTTTCAGGAATGAAACTTACGAGATCATTTTTTTTTTTTTTTTTTAACAGAACACGATAGAATAAATTATGATAAAATCTTTAAACTTGTCTCCTAGACCTCTTCCCGTTTCAATATTAATTGAGATAATATCACGCCATAAAAATCAAGCTCCTTCACGTAATGTATACGTAACACTACTACTTGTTTTCTAATAGTCTTAATCTGTATAATTCAGGTCTTGTTATATTTTAACATATTTAGTATCCTGAGCTACTGTTGAGAAACAGCTAACAGAGACTATTGCAATTATAAATATAAAGACATTACTGGCGGATCCAGAGAGGTCGTTTGGAGAGAATGGATCACGTCATGAATGATTAATATAAGTTTGAAATAAGGAGTTTTACACCAAATTAGAATAGGCCTCCCTCGTGTCTATTTGGCTAGTATACGCGCCTTTTCCGTGAAAGAGCTGGGTTCGATTCTCTACGGGAGTTCATGTAGTACGGATCCCACGTTAAGCTGTAGGTCCACGTCTCATATAGCCTCGCTGCTCAATGGTACGCTAAACTCAAATCCAAATTCAACAAAATCAGAATCAAGAGAATCTGCAATATTTTATATATAGGCTATACAAAGGTAGTCTTTGGCGGGAACGGTTGCTCCCATTACCCTCCTCCTCGATCCGCCAGTGAAAGACACTCAATTAAATTTAACGTTTCTTGGTTGAATTAAACTACCAAGATTCATTATTTGTTTGTTTACTATAATAAATCGATATTGCAAATGATCCAATAAAGTGCATATTAAAGATGACAAAAGAAAACCGCAAATTTGTTAATTAACGTGCATTTCAACATTTTCAGCTTCTAAACAATTTATTAGAGTCAAGTAATATATTTTTGTTCCTTTACTCTATCTACTTTTAACTACATGACACAAGTGTTATCAAGCCATAATTAATAAGTTCTTCTAGGCATGGTTTAATTCCTACATATATGCGTAATCCTAATTTTTCATTTATATCTTTCCTCCAGCTCCATTTTTCAGTTTTCTTCATATACCATTTTGAACTTCTACTAAAATGACTTAGTTGGCGTCACCTAGCTACGTCAGAAAATGAGCTAGAATGTGCCTTTGGGTAAAATACCCATACGAGAACAGTACTTTTCAATTAAATCAGATTCAACTTGAGCATATATGCTTTTTACTAACCTACAATTAAAAGTTTATACGTAAGAGTTTATCGTATTTTCCAGAGAGTAAGACGCACGTTTTTACTCTTAAAATAAACCTCAAAATAGAGTGCGTCTTATAGAAAAGATTTTTTTAAAGGTTTAAGATCCCACGATTATGCATCGAGGCTAAGTGAGATAATGATGATCGGGGGTAAAGGTAGATCCGAAAAGGTAGTGGGACGTATGCCGTTACACAGTCCCCCGTGCCTATCTTTGGCCATTGTATTTTTTTTTAGAAAGTAGGGGGAGGCCTCATATATTTCCTGGAAGTGGGAGGACGACGTTCTCCTCACTTTTACCCTGATGATGATGAGATATATGCTAATATACAAAGGAGTGTTTATACTTAGAGAAGCGCAACAACATTTTGCACCCCATTTTGATGTTTAAGGTTAAAAATGTGAATCTTACATACCGAAAATTTCAGTATTTTATGATACATTATCTCTTACTGTTGTTGAGTGTAAAACGACTTATTTAAATGGCTTACTTGATAAATTAAATCCATATTAAGCTTATAAACTACACGTGTCCTCGACGGAACGATCGGCGGAGTATTTGTGTGTGTGTGTGTGCAGTCCGTCTCTAAAGGGTTAATATTTATGAAAACTACGGTGGTGTATCAGTAAGGCATCTACCTACTAACTGGTGAATTCGGGTTCGGAGGCAGGAATACCTTTCTCATTCTATTCACGTTTAGAGGCTCATCTAGCCTTTGTAAAATGGATTTTTTGAAGAAGCTTGAGGGATGAAGGTGATCAGATAGTGGTGCTGAACTCCTGTATGTGCCGAAGTCTATAAAGTGTGAAGCATTATACATCCAGACAGCCTTTGGTCGTGCTGTGGATATGTAATTATACTTTGTACTGTGGCCTGTCTTGAATGGAGAGCTCCCTTTTGCTTTTTTTAACTGCTAGTAAATAAGTTAGAGGTTTACACACATATTTAACACAAATAAATAATGATTCAAATAAAATATGCAATAGTAGATTTAAAAAAAGAAGAAGTGTCAAATGTTCTCTTTTGCCACTATGATGTTCGGGGAAAACCACATGTATACACAGAGGAAGGAAGAGAGAGAAAAACGCACGCACAAAATCCCTCCACACAAGGAAAAACTACTGTAGTACTTGATGATATACATATCTATTTTCAACTACAAACTCTAGTATCTCCACATTGAGATTTTTCTGTGTTTTTATGGGGGGTTCTTTCCTGAGGCTTATTCAGCGTTCTGGCTTTAAAACGACTTGAGATTTTCTCACTTTTGTTGTATTTAGATCTTGCAACAATCCTATTTATTTAATACAATGCAAAAACATATCAGTATGATCACTAATTCGCAAACTTCACTAACATTAATATCAAAACCTCAAAACATTTTAAGAGTTAACAGTTTGCGTAAATATCTAGCCGAAAATATTTATATTTTGATTTTATTGCTGACCAATACAATAATTAACTCATGACGCCTTAGTATGTTAGTCAAGATAATTTTTAATACTTTTCACTAGCTACACCGACTCTCACCAAGAGATATCACTAGCGTAGGTGCAATTTGCAGACAAGCCGAAGGCTTGGAGGGGGCAGACTAGTTTCTTTATATGCTTGAGATCGATTACTGTGCAGGAGTTGAGTTGAGACTGCTTACAATTAATTATAAAGTCATTTCTGCCATTCCTCTAATATTCTAATTGCAATTAATTTTGAAGGGTTGTACACTTATTATATCATGAGTATATACATAATTTAATGTTTGAAAGTGTTATTTTCTGACATAAGTCAAAATACCCAAAAAATTGCTTATAAAAGTGAAATATAAAATATATGTGAAACTCTGCCAAATTTCTCTTTTCTAGGGTTAACTACATTTTCTTTTTTCTTTTCATTTTCTTTTTTCTTAAATCTCAATTACACCATATGAACTGAAATATTTGTTTTCACCTATTCCAGCCACCGGAATGTCATTCCATACAATGAAGTTTGCAGTATCATGCTTCACTGCCAGTTTTACGTTTTTTTTTTTTTTTTTTTTTTTGAGATTCTCATTGCATTTGCATTGCATTCACTTCTCTCTAAACGTTGTGAATATTTTCTAACTTTCACATGTAGTTTTAATTCCAGTGCTGAGTAACCATTTTTTTCTTTATCTTCTCTCTTCTCTTTTTGTTTTTTGGTTTGTATATACATTACACAAGTAAACATATAAGTACTCAATGAATTGCTTTATTACTAAAGGGATTCAAACTGTACGATATTTCTATTGAGAGTTATACAACAAACACATATTAGTTAAAACTTTAAGCCACTTCTTTGTACAAATAATTTTTTCAGCCAGATTAATTTATTTTACTTTTTTGATAGCATAAAGGTATGAGAAAAAGAAAGTCTGCCACTAGAGACTTTTGTAAGGAAAATGTGCGTTTAGTGCAAAAAAAGAAGTAATACATATTTTCTTTTTAAAAAGGAGTTTATTTTGTCAATACTCCTTTATATATTTAACCTGTCAGACAAAAAATCTCACGAACTAATTAATGAATCACCACGAAATTTGGTCAGAAAGTGCAGGGTCAAAAGTTGGGAATTAAGTTTGTTGACAGAGGCGATACCGAAACCGGAAGTGATTGAAATAAACCATTTCCACTTTTTTAATGTTGATCGCTATAGAACAAAACGGTAATAGATAGCGATCTTTTTATCGCAATCAATTAGGTGTCCCAAGAATCCATTTAATTTCATCCTTATCATTCTACTAAAACCGGAAGTGGTAGAAATCAACCATTTCCAGTTTTTACGTTGGTTGCTATAGAGCATAAACGGTAATAAAAAGGTGAGAAGCAGTTTTCTGCATTATACAGGGTGGCCCAAAAGTAGTATACAGTATCGTACTGATCAGCTCATTGAATTCTATACCATATCTTATTGTTATCCATCAGGTAGACTTAGTTTCTATATGATTTGTTTTAATGTGTTTTTACTTAGATCTTAAGTTCGGAAGAGCAGAAGCAAATAAATCCATAAACTAGAATGTTATACTTGATCAATGCAGGGGAGTATACCTGCTTTTGGGGCACTCTGTATTGTTTTTTTCGTCGTTGACTCTTTATTGAAACTGAAAGTTGATCGTTATAGAGGAAAAACGATAACAGATAGCAATTAGCTTATCTTTGCAATCAATTAAGTGTTCTAGAATATATTCCATCTGCACTCTAATCTCTCTATTACAGCCAGAAGGGAAAAAATCATCCACTTCCTGATTTAACTTTAATCAATTTAGAATAAAACCATAGTACATAGCTACAACGGGTTTTCTGTACTCAATTAAGCGTCTCAAGAATATCGAATCGACAGAAACCAACTACTTCCGGTTTCAACCGTGTCCGTTACAGATTATAAAGATTAACAGCGAAAACAGGTTTTCTGCAATCAATTAAAAGTTTCAAGAATATATTCCATCTCCATTCTAATCTCTCTATTGAAACTGGAAGTGACACTAAATGATCCACTTCCGATTTTAACGGTGATCATTATAGAGTAAAGACAGCATTAAGTCGAAAGGAGCAATTACTTGCAATAAATTAAACGTCCCAAAAGTATATTCTATCTCCATTCTAATCTTTTTTATTAATACTGGAAGTTGTACAAATCTAGCGACCTTTCCAGTTTCAATATTAATTCAGGAACTATTATTACATGTGAACCAAACTCCTTCACGTGTTGTACTCGTGACACAGTTACTTGTTTAAAATTGTTCTCAACAACAGTTTCGTTACTGTTTACTCAGGGGTTCCATTGGCCTTAGTATCTCATGTATTGTGTTTATTAGTGGTACAAACACACTTTTTTTTTTAATGTTTGTTCAATATCTTTACGTTTATTAGGACTTGTTTCTTTGCTTCGCGTCACTTGCATATAAACAAGCTGCAATATTAAACTACATTTAAAAAGCATTAAAATATGTGGATTAAGTAAAGAATGACTGACGGATGGTAAACTAAACTCCTTTTTTTTTTAAAAAAAATATACTTCTATTTGCATTAAACGCTCATTTTCCTTGAATAAAAAAAGGATGACAGATTTTTCTTTTTCTGATATATTTATGTTGTCAGAAACATAATAATAATAATAATAATAATAATAATAATAATAATAATAATAATAATAATAATAATAATAATAATAATAATAATAATAATAATAATAAAAGTGCATTCTATATTTTCATTAACATTATGATGGAATAATGTACTCAAAATTATAGCTTTTAAGATGTGTTTCCTCTAGAAAAGAAGAGCAAATTATAAGCAAATTGCCTAGGGCTTGTAATCATTGTTATGGTCGCATCCGCATTGTTTCTCTGTGCAAGCATGGGCGACAGAAAGTATATACAATTTTAAGGTGTAAAGAGAGAGATGATTTAAGTAAATTTAAGTTTATTGATGGTCATTATGTCGTAGCCTGTTTTTGTAATCATTATGTGCTAGCACCTGCATTATTTATCTGTGCAAGTATGAATAATAAAAAATTGAAGTCGCTAATAGACCAAGAGTTTTTAAATCATTGCTTGTCAGTTTCACCCACAAACACTCGTATGATATATTTATACTCATATATATCTTGAAAATTATATCCTTATGTACACGTAGATTCCCTCGCGTTGTTTTCTTTTCTTCTTTTCAAAATAACTAAAACGAAAATCAAAATTAATATTTGGAGAACAAAACGTTTTATTGTATAAATTCCTATTAGACGTACTTTTTAAATTCTAGAATGATATTTTAAAATATAAATTATACTGTTTTATTTATATTTTCAAAAAAGTAAATTGTATAAATGGTATTTTTTGATTTACTAGAAGGATACACGGTGGCTTAATGGTAGAGTGCTCTCATTGGGTGCGAGGGACCCCTGGTTCCATTCCAGATCATGTGGGATTATTTTTTGTTTGTTTGTTAAAGTTTAGCGAACCTTTGCAGTACCGAAAGTGAATGAGAGCTCCTTCGTGGCTAAGGGGTTAGCGTACGAGCCTTTGGCGTGGGAGATTCGGACGTGATTTCCCGGGTTCGATGTCCACGTTAATCATTAAATCCTGTATCATATAGCCTCACTGCTGAAAGGGACGTTAAACTCTCAAGCAAATCAATTCAACCGAAGGTGAATGAGACGTGAACATATAGTTGAAACTGAAATCCAAACCGCGGTATTGGTAATGTATTCAAAGCTCTTCCATCAAATCGGGAGTCGAGTCCGAAACAACGTAGATTAAAGGCTCGCGCGCTAGTCACTAGACCATCGGAGAGGGTCATTTGAGTTTGTTATGGACAACATTGTGTTCCTCAGTTTCCTCCCATATACTCATCCCACCAATTTTCTATAATGATTCACTTTCATTACCTAAAAGGTATAAGCTCCTACCTTTAGCTAAACATTCCATCTTTCCATTTACTTAACGAAAGACAATGAATGTTAAAAAAAAATGTTCTCAGATTATACAATGTATACTCATGTCCAAAATGATTGTCGCATATCTATAACTGTTTTCTTGTAAGCATATAATTTGATAATGACTTTGCAGGGTACCTTTAATACTGATACTATGTGTATAATCGGGAAATGATATTTGTGGTAAATTTCTCAGGTAAAGAACTATAAATACGAAAATTAAAATGTGTAAAACAAAACGTTGCTAAATGGACAAGAAAGTTTTATTTTCGTTTTATTGTTCTTATTTACTGCTCTTTTGACATGAAATTTGCCACATACATGTCTTTTCAGATTATACACATACTAGCATTATAAGAAAAACCGGGCGAATTCGTTATCAAATTATATTCCTACAACAACGTATTTAAAGACATGCGACAATATTTTTGGACATGAGTATACAATGGATATTAACTTAGAAAGGTTACGTTCTATAATAATATTCTCCAAATATAGCGCAGAGACGTATTCACATTTTTTTTTACAGATTGTTCTAGGCATCTACGTAGATATATGTCTGGATTATCCTAATAAGTCTATTATAAAGTAGTGTTTGAAGATGATCGATAGAAATATCCTATATTATTTTACAACACATTATCCTAGGATTATAACTGACCTACGTGAGATGAACTGTATTAAAAATATCACAGCTGAGATACAGAACCAAGAGAAATAATGTGCACGAAACACATTTATAATCTTTACATTTTTATTATTATATTTTTGAATGTCCTTGCCCTAATTAAGAACAATCTTTGGTGGTATATAACAGAAAAAAAACTTTGAAAAAGAACATTGAACTGAAAAGAAGAGGGAAAAAAAGTTACTTAAAAGTATGAGAATTAACAGGACTGTTTTTCACACACTAAATAACCAGTGAAACATGTTAAAAGTATCTTTATGGCGACGTTGACAATTCTATAATACTCAGCTAAGGACTGCAATGAAGGCATGTTAAAAGACATGTACGGATTCGCTCTGATGAAAAAGTAATAGATGGATTTATTGCTTGTCAAATCAATATATAGAGAGACTTAGCGATTTCACCTTACTTCGGAGGTTGTTCGTAAGGTCTTCAATAAGAATACAATATGTTCTGCTCAGAAGTTGATCATGGGCTACTGCATGGGAGAATTTGTTACCTTGCCATTTTTCTTAACCGTATACTTCACCAAGTATCACTTTTGAATGCTTCAAAATTTCTATAAACGAAACAATTGTATTTTGCTTGTTTGGATTGGGATGTAGCGTCCCTTTCAGTACCGAAGCTCCTGTATATGAGACGTGGACTTATAGCTTAACGTCGGATCCGAACTACATGAGTTCCCACCGAGAATCGAATCCTGATCTCCCTAGCCAAAGGCGCGTGCGCTAATCGTGTAGTCACGAGGAAGCTCACTGTATTTGCAGTCTCTTATACTGAGGAACGTACAATATATTAAAACCATTCAAACATCATAATATCCTATATGTACTGAATATGTTATCAAATATTACAATGATTAAGTCGGTCTACGTAAAAAGGGCACATAGGAGAAAACTGTTTCGAGTAAACGCAAAAAGAAAGTCGTAATACTATAAGTTGTCAATAAAGTAACAGTTACTGACAAGGAAGGGACATGAACCTATCACCCGGACATCCAAATCAAACCTAGTCCATTCGATAAACATAACAAGATATGTTCATGCACAAAAAAAGGTCTATGGAAAAATAGTAAGTCCCTCGGGCCCATTAACCCTGTTAGTATAAAGAAAATCGTAGACTCGCAATTAAATAGCTATTGCATCAACACTGTTCATTAGAAAATCGTGGTTTACAGTTCATTCTCTTCAGTATGAAACATTCTTTCCAGAGGTGCTTTGTATTGAGGCCCATAACGTATTTGAACATGAAAAATTTGGAGAATGTCGGGAAAATTCCCTCCAGAAATCCCTTTCATCAACTTTGGACCTCTCTGGAGTGGCCTTGGGTAAAAGCAAACAATCCAAATGTATCTCGAACCACACTATAGAGGATAAGAAATGTGTGTACCAAATTTTGCATTGATACTCGGAATAGGTATGAGGGAAAAGCGTGTATTGATATACAAACTTTTCCCTCATATCTATTCCATCTAACAACACAAAACTTTTTACAGTCATTTCTTATTCCTATTGTATTTTTCGAGATACATTTGGATTGTGTGCTTTTACCCAAGGCCACTCCAGAGAGGTCCAAAGTTGATGGAAGGGATTTCTGGAGGGAATTTTCCCGACATTCTCCAAATTTTCCCTGTTCAAGTACGTTATGGGCCCCAATACGTAGCACCTCTGGAAAGCTTGTTTCATGCTAAAGAGAATGAACTATAAACCATGACTTTCCAATAAGCAGTATTGATGCAATAGCTATTCCACTGCCAGTTACTCCTTTGTCCATAGCACCCAATTTTTTGTGCATGAACATATCTTTGTTTTGTTTATCGAATGGACTAGATTTGATTTGGATGTCCGGATGACACGTTCGTGTCCCTTGCTTGTGAGTTGGCAACAAACCGCATAGAAGATACATCCTTTGTAAAATGTGATTTCCCGATAGCACTGTATGCACTTGTATATTAACGAGTAATACATACAAATGTGCAGTATGTTTATGTGCCTTTTTTTACATAGAACATTTTTGCAATACAGAATAATTAATTGAAAGCCATATTAAAGTTTAAGAAATCTTTACTTCTAAAAATATTGAAACTGACATATGTGGAGATTGTGAAATCGTATGTTCTATAAAGTCAATATCGTCATGCTGTTAAAAAAAAATTAAAAAAATTAATTGATTCACTTTGGAGTAAGGATACCTTGTAGTTCTTAGGTTGAGAAAATCTCCAATCTCCTGAATAAGTTCCGAATAAGTAAAAACATTATACTGTCTAAGATAAGTTTTAGAACACAGCAACGCATCACTGTGTAATGATTTGATGACAATTACGTAAAGGGAACCTACATTTTTGAGACAGGTTTTATCTTCAAAGAGAAACTATTCAAAAAAGAATCCCAGTCATGTAAAAGCTCTGCGCTCAGAACAATTTCACAAAGTGATGGGATTTCCCTACACAACACCATTACAATTAGATAAGGATTTGAATTACCAATTATCTTCTTTTATAAAGTTTTCTGATTAGACCAAAGTGTCAGTCGCGCACTGGGAGGAACTATGCCCTCTGACCAAAAAAAAGATGAAGCACATATCCAAAAAAATATGTTATATTTCGAAGTCCAATTTTGAATAATAAATTTTCCATCATTGATTAGACTTTTTCTTGACAGTCTGTTCAATCCTCCGTCATCTGGGTGAATTTTACCACGCATTAAATGAATAATTCCGCGCTCGTAAGAACTAAAAAACACAATATTTACATCTCACGCACCAGGCCCGTATCCAGGGGGGGGGGGGGCAAGAGGGGGCCGGCCCCCCCTAAATTTTGGATGGCCCTTATAAAATTTCACGGTAGACTTGCAAATGAACTATAATATGGTGATGAAGTATAATATGATTGGGTCGGCCCCCCCCCTAACTTCTACCGGGCCCCCCTAAATTTTGGGGCTGGCTACGGGCCTGTCACGCACTACGCCGCTAATACGGTCGGAAGACTGACATAATTATGTACTTTTTTTTCTTTTTTTTTATCGAAATTGAGTTATGTGAGGCGCGTCCTGGTGTCGATTTAAGTAAAGCTATATTTTGAGATACACTCAAACCTTAGAATTAGTTGAGTTGATTTTTAGTTTAACAGCCCTTTCAGCAGTGAGGCTTTACGAGACATTACCTACTGATTAACGTGGAATTCGAACCACATGAGCTCCCACCGGGAATCAAACCCAGGTTTCTCACGCCAAAGGCGTGTACGCTAACCGCTTAGCCACGAAGGAGCTCTAAAACCCTTTGAAGTTTTGGAAGTGTGTTACTAGTGAGTTTTAAAGAGTGGCATGTGTGAAGTGATAAATATGATCATTATTATTATTAAGTATTCTGCCTTTTGGCAGGTACTGGGACTAATGAGGAGATATATATTTATATATATATTAGATTTGGGCCTGGAAATCTGAAAATGTTTCTTCCACTTTTGTCGATCTTCATCTTCCTCTTTTTACTCTCAATATTTTCTCCTATCTTTCAAATCATTGACCAGCTGTGTTCTTCTTCTTCCTATTCCTCGCTTCTCTTTCACCTTTCCTTCTATAGCGGTGTGAAGAAGATAATTTCTTCGCAAGATGTGCCCAATCAAATTGGCATTTCTACGAAGAATGGTGTCTAGAAGTGTTCTCTTCTCTCCTATCCGTTTTAAAACATCTTCGTTTGTTGCTCTCTCTGTCCATTTTATCTTCTCCATCTTCCTCCAACACCACATTTCGAAGCTTTCTAAATATTTCTTCCCGAACTTCCATAATGTCCAAGTCTCTGAGCCATACAGTCCAATGCTCCATATATAGCACTTGACCAACTTCTTCTTAAGTCCAATATTGGGCCTGCTAGTTAAGAGTGATCTTTTCTTGTTGAATGCTTCTTTAGCTATAGCAATTCTTGACCTAATCTCTTTGGTGCAGAAAGCGTCTCTCGTCACAATACTTCCCAGATACTTGAAATTATCGATCTCTTCACGTTTTTTTGTTCTACTCTGATCCGTAAGGGCGTATTTCCACGGGATATTCTCATGACTTTCGACTTTTTCCATTCCATACAGTTTTCCAGTGTCAACTATTTTATCAATCATCTCCTATAATCCTCCTTCGGTTTTAGCTATTATAACCGTATCATCTGCATACCTGATCTTGTTAATGATCTGCCCTCCAATCTTGAAATCTCCAATTCCCATTAATGCTTCCTTCATTAAACATTCACTGTAAATGTTGAATAATTGGGGCGACAAACTACATCCTTGTCCGACTCCTCGTCCAATCTCCACACTATTGGTTTCTCCTTCATTCAAGCGCAACTTCACTCTTTGTCCTATGTACAGGTTTTGAATGAGTCTTCGATCTCTCCAGTTGACTCCGATTTCTTTAAGTATTTTCAGAAGTTTCGTCCAATTGATTCGGTCGAAAGATTTTCGCCAGTCGATGAAGCACAAACACAACTCTTCCTTTACATCAATAATTCTTTATGATATAATTCTCATCAATCCAATAGCCTCTCTGGTGCCGTTTCCTTTCCGGAATCCAAACTGATCTTCCAATCTCTCATTTATCTTGCTTTCCAGCCGCCGTTCAGCATGCGTGCAATGATCTTTACAGTGTGGGAAATCAGGCTAATAGTTCTGTGATCGCCACACTTCTTTGCTTGCTTTTTCTTGGGCAATGCAATCATTGTAACATCAAGAAAATCCTTTGGCCATTCTTCACTCAGGTAGATCTTGTTAATAAGTGAAGTCAGTGCTTTCATTGCGTTGTTTCCTAATCCCTTGAGCAAATCTACTGGTATGTCGTCGTTTCCAGTAGCCTTTCAGCTTCGCATGTCTTTGATTGCTTGTACTACTTCACTTTTCAATATATTGGGTCCTTTTTCATCATCATCCACCTCTTCCTCTGCTTCGATCGCAATATCTTTGGGGCAGTTCTTCTGATCATGTAGATCTTTTATGTATTCCTCCCAAATTCTAAGGATTCTTTGATGTTCAGTGGTTACATTACTTTGTTGATCTTCGATGGCGAAGGTTCGTATACTTTTGTTAGCTTTCCCTCCTAACTCTTGTGTTTTCTGGTACATCAGATCATATTTGCCGCGCTGTTGAAATTCCATTATTTCTTCACATATCTGCTCTATGTACATTTCTTTGGCTTTGTCTGTTTCTCTTCTTAATTCATTATTCAGCCTTCTTTATTCGTTGATGTCCGTGTTTTTTGCCCTTCTGCGTCCTTCCATCTTTTTAAGCATTGCTTCAGTTATCCATGGTTTTCTCGATGCTCTTTCCATCCTGCCAATGTTATTGTGGAGTGTGTTAAGTAGAATCTGTTTAATTTTTCCCCAACTATTCTCTACATTGTCACCACATCGCCCATTGCACATAATTTTTCTTCAATCTCTTCTTTCACATCATCGTCGATATTTCTTAGTCGCTCTAAGTTCCATTTTCGATTTCTCCTCCCATTTGTCTTGATCGACTTTAACCAGGTTTGCACTTCCGCCACCAGGAGATTGTGATCCGAATCAATGTCCGCTCCTGGCAGTGTCTTCACGTCTCGTACACTATTCCAGAAACGTTGCTTCACAAGAATGTAATCGATTTGGTAGCGTTTCTTTATCTCCTGGACTTTTCCACGTGTACAGCTCGGTTTTTCTTTTCTTAAACCACATATTCATCACCACCAGATCATGTTGCCTACAGAAGTCGATGAGCATTTGACCTCGTTCGTTTCTTTTACCTAGTCCAAATGGTCCCACTACCTTATTCTCTTACTACGCTGTTGAAGTCTTCCATTACCATGGCGTTGACTTTACCTTTTCCTTCCTGATGCAATATATCACTGATCTGATCATACATTACTTCTACTTCATTATCTTCATGGTCGGTTGTTGGCATATACATTTGTATTATCACAATATTCACTGGTTTTGCATGTAGTTTTACAAACATCAAGCGGTTACTGCAGTATTCCACTTTGGTTATACTTCTTGCTACTTCATTCTTCATTGCTATCGCGACACCATTCTCGGCCTTATCGCCACCCGAATAGTATATTCTGTAATTTCCCGATACTATCTCATCTTTCTTTGGCCATTTCACTTCACTCAAGCCCACTATGTCCACTTTACATTTGTCCATTTCTACTTTTAAAGTTTCAAGTTTTCCCTCACGTCGTAGAGTTCGTACGTTCCAGGTTCCCATGCTGAAATTAAAGTTATTATTTTCTCCTCTGATGATTCTTCCCGGAGTAGTCATCACCCGGAGATCCGAACGGGGGACTATTTTACCTCCAGAATTTTTTACCTCAGGAAGAACAATCATATTTATTTATTCTCCTCCTTCGTCCCTTCTGGGAAAAAGATAATGTGGTAGTATTCCCATTTCCTTTCCACAACTCAATGCCGTTGACCATCTAGTGGTTCATCCGCCTTTTAGGACAGTTTCCCCTCCTAAGGACAAGAAGGTGCCCTGACCTCCACCCGCTCATCCGCCCTCCGAGAAGGCCGTTGGCACTTGGTGGAAGCTGACTCCTTATCCCGAGAATTGGTCGGTCCCCACCTACGTTAGCCGCCGCCAAAGACGTTGCCCGCTTTCTACCGCGAGGAGGTGTAAGTTGGGATTTTCCCTTAGTTTAGGATGAGACCCGAAGGCTTTTCTCCAACCTCTCCAGTACTTTTAGAAAGCAAATATGATCATAAGGTACTTCAAAGTAGCAATAACTCAATTTCAAGGAAATGAGATATGTCACTATGCTAGCCTACGACGATACTATACGCTATGTGATTATTATTATTATTATTATTATTATTATTATTATTATTATTATTATTATTATCCAATTGATTTATACGAGGAATTTTTCTTCTGTTTTCCCAATACGTTAAGCAAGATGTCTAAAGTAATTCTAAGTTTGCCCTTAATTTCTTTGAGATTTAAATTTAGATATTTTGTCTGTGTATGGCTTTGCCAAGTGCATAACTTCGCTTCGAGTCATCTTCGAGTTCAGATAGACTTGGCGTATAAACCTCTATACGCTTACAATGTACATTTGCGAATTGTCCCTTCGGAATTCATGTAAAATTGATTCAAATGCAAAGTTCTCCGCGGCCCAATGTGTATTGTACTAATTTTAGCGGCCCATACCGGTAATTTGCACATTTATGGGTCTTCATATGTCCGGAATTCAATCATACACTAACACTGGGACACAAAATTGCCCAGTTTCTTTAGATGTAACTGGACATGAATGTGGGCATATGCAGAACAAGTTGGATCAAGTACTGCTTCTCTGACACATGTTACTCCCCCCAATCAATATTTTGGATCCGCCATATTGGATTCAACTTTTGATTTTTCAAATGGGAGTAGGTGCAAGTGATACATCAAATTCATATACAATTTTCTCGGTAATTCACTGGTGTACTGAATTTTATCGTAGCTTATACCGTTTGCATGTTAAATCCTTCCAGGAACTTCGCGAATAGACATTGCAGAGCAATATCAGTTACACTTAAGTTTTTGATGTTGATAAATTAAAACAATTTCTAACTGGAAAAGTACTGTAGGTATAAACAAACTCTTTACAACATTGGTATCATAATTTTCTAACATTTCTAAGAGTGACTGTAATTACTTCCTTGTTATACTGTAACTAGGAAGTATTGTGTTACGGTCAAAATGCCTAACGTAAATCCAGATACGACCAGATTTGGGTGAAGACACGCCGTTTTCGTGTTGACATCAGTGTGTTTTTATGTATGTACGTTCAGTGAATATTTCCATACGTCACGTAAAACATTACATATACAGAAGGGGTCCTGCACAACTTTCTACTTGGTTCAATATTCGTGAAGTGCATGACATTTAACATGCAATACCTTGTAAATTATACAAGCTACGGTAAAACTCACTACACCAATGAATTTCCAAGAAAATTGTAGATGAATTTGATGTATCATTTGTACCTATTCCCATTTGAAAAATCAAAAATTGAATCCAATATGGCGGATCAAAGATGGCGGACGGGTGGGTAATATGTGTCAGAGAAGCAGTACTTGATCCAATTTGTTTTGCATATGCCCACATTCATGTCTAGTTACATCTAAAGAAACCAAAAGCAATTTTGTGTTCCAGTGTTAGTGTATGATTGAATTCCGGATATACGTTATATGAAGGCCCATAAATATGCAAGTTACCGGTATGGGCCGTTAAACTTAGTACAATACACATTGGGCCGCGCAGAACTTTGCATTTGAATCAATTTTACACGAATCCCAAGGGAATACTTAGCGAAATACCTTGTAAATGCTAAACACTTCATTTTCGCTGCCGTATTTTCACCTCTGAGTGAGGAAAATTGTTCGATGAACTAGATATAAACACCCTGTCCTATAAAGGAAGGAGCGTGATTTGAGATAGGAAATTTGAAAAGGGAACACTGAAAATATCGCTATACCTATAATCGCGCCGTAATAAAACCTGCAACTTACATTTAAACCACTTCTCTAGAGTGGTCAATGAGTGACATGAAAACTGTTAACTTATAATGTGAAAACTTCATTTGTTTATTTATTTTGCGTTAACATTACTTATTATTGGGACATAACATCTTAAAATGTAAGAAAGAGCATTAATATCCCTTATTCATAAAATAATAATAATAATAATAATTAGACACCCGTATAAAACACCGTAATTAGCTCAGTCGCGATCTTATTTTTATTTATTTTTGTTATGTTGATACTCACATTGTAAATCAAGTCGTAATGATAGCTAAATAATAAGTAGTAAATTATCTTTATCTTGTGAATTATGATATTGATTATTGAATAATTTCAGTTTACTCTGGAACCTTCTTGTGCACAATTGCAGCCTCTTTATGTAATCAATCATCTTCAAGAGTTGTTTCCCTAGAAAATTTAAAGGAAACAGAATAATCCGAAACACAAATGAGTTGGTTATCTCTTTGTAGGTGGAAAATACATAGTTACCGTAAGTGTGTACATTTACAATATTTAATTTTAAATAGTTACTAATTGAACCTGTGCTCTCTACACAACACATCATTCACATATGAGCATGGATCTCCTTGTCATTCCTCACAACATCTGTACATATCCCTTTACAGACACAAGTGAAAGATGTCTTGATATAAATCGGCAAGGCCGATACCATAAAGAGGAGATTTTTTCGATTATTTTTTCAACATCTCGCACCGTTTGCAAGATTTGAATCTACTTCCGGTTGGAGTTTCTAATTCATGTATAATCATTGATTTCTTTTTTCTTGCATGCAGTATGTAATAAGCAAATACATTACATACACAGTTAATTATATCAGTGATATATGGTGTTCATTGGGCAAACTACTCCAAACAATAAAGATTTATCTTAGACTGGAGAAATGGTTATCCTTCGTTTTTTCATTATCATTTGGCCATGAAATAAATGTCTGAGAGACACAAAATTCATGTATACAACTATGTTGTGTTCGAATGTATAACTCATAGGATATGATGCTTTTTTTAAAAAAAAAGTCAATACTTCCAGTGTACCCCTAAAGAATGCAATAAAAAAATAACGACCGTTTTTTTTTTAAATATCCAATTAGAACTGGACAATCTACACAAAATTTGGAATAGACCAGCGAAAACGGCACGTTTCTATCACTTGTGGTTTTCAAGATCTCATTGTCGAAAGGATTGGAGACAAACATATAAAATTTTCTTTGGAGACAAACATATAAACCTAACATTTTAATATATAGATTTCTACAGAAAAGTTAAAATCCATAATAAAAATAAGTGTTTTTACGTGTTATGGACAAGCTAGGGGGAACAAGTTATGGTATAGTGATTTTTCTTTCAGTAACTAGAATTCATAAAGTAACTACTTACTTTACCACATTTTTTTACCATTCTATATAAGTACTTTTAAAAAAATGTGACAGTCTTAATTGAAATTTCCACGACATGAACAATATTTCATACGTGAATAAGTGCGGGAAGTGGCGAGTGATAACTCTGTTTTCCGGATGATTCTGTTCCTTTTAAATTTTCTAGTGAAACAATCCTAGAAGATTGCAACAAAGAGGAATGATGCAGACAGAAGAAGGTTCCAGCGTGGACCGAAATTATTCAATAACCAAAAATATTACTCAGAGAATATAGAGATGAGATAATTATTTATTTATGTGATATATATCTATAGCGTCCATTAATAAGTAATCTTACAGTTTCTTAGAATGAAGAGTTTCTCGTAATTTATGAGCTGATTTGTACTGATGTACTGACCTGTTAGCATACCTTAAATTTGTGTTAACTTTTTTGCACGTACTTCCAGATACAATTTCCGCTGTGGGATAAAAATTACACAAATTAACAACCAAGGATCTCCAAATTGTATGACGATAAATTTTTAAGTATAATCCACATTTAGAAAGCCAACGGGGTAAAATAATCATTGCCACAAGAAATAAAACCTCCAGGAGAAAGAAAAGAAACTTGTGAACTTACAATTCATGATCCAAAATGTAATATGCTTATATTTCCTGAAGGTATGTGTGCTTCTTATTAGTACACTAAGAAGTGATAGTTTTTATTATTATTGTTAGTATTGTTTTTACAGAACTCTAATTCACATCCTAAATTAGAACCCGAAATCATAAAAAAGGAGTTTGTTGGGGACTATAATATGCATCAATGACAGGACAAATTTATTAAATAACGCCAATTACTGTTGGCTCCACAACCTTAAGCGAACATTGCCCTCAACTATATTAAACTCTCTTCCTACCTTTCTACCGTTTTCATTTTTCAGCGTAAAAATACTCTAGAAACTAGCGTCACAGTATATTCTTTTCTGTTTGCCCTCCATTTCGTGACTAACGTAATACAAACGCTCTATCCAATAAGCCAAGGATGGATGTAACGAATTCGGGGAACTACAACAATAATCGTAAGTAACAAATGATAAATTTGAATGAAATTACCGGTATACTATGGATACAAATTATACTCGAATCTAATGTACATCATTGTTTTGAATACTAGATCTCGATGGAAAAAAGTGTGCGTTAGATTTGCGTAAATACGGTATCTGACATAGTCATCATCATAGGTATTCTACCATTATTAGTAGGTCACTTTCCGCAACTGGGAAACTTCCATATTCCATGGTCTCCCGCTAACCTTTCGCCTTCACGTGCGATTTTTCTGTTTTGATATCGTCCATTAATTGTAGTGTCCTACTTTTTCTACTTCAACATCTAGGCCGCATGGTCTATTCCAATTCTCATGTAAATCCTCAACACATTCTTTCCATCTTCCTAAGACTTCACTTCTCTCGGTGACAATCTTCTGATTCTTATTTTCTACTGCCATCGTAATACGTCCTTGTTTCCTTCGAAGATCCACAGATTTCACCTCCTTGTACGTTTCCTCATATTTTCTCTCTCTAATTCTTCTATGTTCTCGCATTTTGTTTTGTAAAAATCTTCCCTTGCTCTATCTGTTTCCCTTTACAATTCATTGTTTAACTTCCTGTACTCCCATGCGCAAAAAAAATTGCGCGTATACTGTAAATCACGATTTTTCTCAATTATTTCATTTTCCTTATGTTTATGGGTAAAATTCAGTTATTAGTATGTGGAGATAATAGAAAGCAATCCATCTAAGGAGATATTTCCAAAAAATATAATAAAATAATAAAAATATAAGCAAAAAACAAAATTATGTTCGGTTTTGTGTATACTGGCAATAATGTTTTCGAGGGAATTTTCGGAGCAGCACAGCACGATTGTAGAGAGAATTACAGAATTGGTAACAGAACAGGGGGACAGTTGAATCAAGGAACAGGAAAGTGGAGTAAAATATTGCATTTATTGGCTTAAATCTAGGGTGTAAATTGTCTGTCAAATATAAATTAGCTTCTGTAACCAAGATATTGTACGGAAATATATAAACAAAGAGAAAAACTGTTGTCTTAAGTTTGGAAGTGACATGCTCTATAGCCATGAGCATTTATTTCTTAAGAAAAAGAGAAGCAACAAAAGAAAGTCTGTGTGGTCTAGTGGGTAGAGTGACGGACTAGTAATTCTTATACTGTTTTGACCCCAGATCGAATCTCAACCGATCCTGTTCAATTTTTTTTTTTTTTTTTTACGAAACATTATAGAAGTGTATAATTTATATGTTAATAAAAACTGAAACAATACAATAAAGAAATAACTTTTTGTTTTTCTGATGACGTATTTATTTAGAATTAGTATACTATTAGGAATAGCCATTGCTTTCAGTTTATGCTGTTATATAGCTTCTTTTATCATCCTCTTTTCTTAAAAAAAAACAACAACAACAAAACAAATTTGTCTCCAATAAAGTATGAAAAATATATATAGACAGAAACAGACATCTTAGTATCAAACGTGATTTATCGTGATGAAATAAACAAGTTTCCCGTTATTGAAAAAGAAAACTATAGAAAATCATTGAATTTGGTCTTTAGGTTTTTAGCATGCTATATATATTCTTTATAAGACTATACTTTATAAGGCAAGATGTGCGATCATACCCACAAATTTAGCTAGTGGATGAAAGATGTTTTCGGCACAAATATTTTACAGGTCTAGGTGCATGAAACACCAATACGCCATGGTCTTGACCTTCGTTTATTTCACATTATTATCCGACATATCATAGCAGGTAAAAAGCAGCATCAATCGGCAAGAAAAACTGCAAGTTGTGGTCTTAGTCTGTTTTTGATGCTCCGGACTCGATCGCCTAGCACGCCCGTCTATACCTTGACTCATACGTCTATCATTCAGTGCAGGCACATATCCAGCTTTACTTTTCGGAGGGGGTCCGACACGAAAGCTCGTAAGCACGTAATTCTAATGTTTCAAAAATATCAATAATAATAATAATAATAATAATAATAATAATAATAATAATAATAATAATAACAATAATAATAATGCAACAGTTCTGTATTTCTCTTAAACATTTCTTACTTTTCATTTATGAACCGGTCAAACTGCATTCTAACACAAACGAAATCAAAAAAAATATTTTCTAGAGACATGTAAGGAAAACTGTCTGCTACGAATATCACATAACAAAAATAGCAAATGGCAATGAGTGTATCGTTCTAATACAGTAATGTTATAAACAGAACGGAAACGAAATTGTAATCCCATTTAAAAGTGTTCTTTAATTCCCCTGGTATCAATGGCATTACGGTATATTCTTACAAGTAACACTTCCCAAGTGTAACACTCCGATTTTGATAAAATTTGACAGGCAGATACTACACATAAAATAAACGAATACATGTTTTTTTTATTTTCTGCGGAAAAACGGTTTTAGGGGGCAAAAGCCCTCACCCAAAATTTTGAAAGTTAACGCCCGAAAGACAAAAAAAAGTGGACCAAAGTGAACGAAATTGTGCACAGATATGGCAGACGTAAAATGAAGGAATACGTGTTTTGTATTTTCCTGGAAAAACGGTTAGGTGGGGCACAGACCCCTCCAAACCTTTGATCATGAAATATCAAAAGTGCTAGTAACAATATGTCTGATGTGTGTAAAGGACGAAGAATTCCAGCGACACTTTGTGTATGGACAATATGCAAAAACTAAGCGAATACCTGTTTTTTTATTTTCTGCGGAAAAATGGTTTTAGGGGACAAAAGCCCCCATCCAAAATTTTGAAAGTTGACGCCCGAAAGGCAAGAAGAAGTGAACCGAAATGAATGAAATTGTGCAAAGATATTGCAGACGAAAAATGAGGGAATACGGGTTCCGTATTTTCCTGCAAAAAAAGAAAAACGTTTGGATGGGACACAGACCCCTCCAAAACTTTGATCGTGAAATATCAAAAGTGCTAATAATAGTATGTCAGAAGTGCTTAAAGGACATGAAGAATTTGAACGACACATTGTGTAGGGACAATACGCAAAAAACAAACGAATACGGGTTTATTTTCTGCGAAAAATTGTTTTAGGGGGCAGAATTCCCCACCCAAAATTTTGAAATCGTGCATAGATATTCTAGACGTAAATTGAGGTAATTGTGTTTCGTATTTTCCTGGAAAAAAAGCGGTTGAGTGGGGAACGGACCTTCTAAGCTGTTGATTACGAAATATTAAAAGTGCAAATAAGTATACGTCAGAAGTTCCTAAAGAGTATGGAGAATTGCAACGAAACTTCGTATAGGGACAATTTGCAAAACAATAAATGAAATGCGTTTTAATTTGTACGACAAAACAGTGTTGGGGCCTAGAGCCCCTCAAAAAAAAAAAAAAAAGTAAATATTACCGTAAAAGTGCAGGAAGGAATGGACCGAAGCAAATGAAAATGTGTGTAGCTAGATATTGTATAGACTGTATGTAAAATAAGGACTTTCGTATTTTTAAGATGTCCCTATTAATTTTGGCACATCAACAACAAACAGGAAATTAATCGGCACGTGTTTTTGTTTATGCGGAAAAACATTATAAGGGTTAAAGTTGCCTCGTGATATACTACAAAATACGCTAACTGTTTGTGCTTGTTGTTGATCTGCCAAATTTGAAGAAATCTGATGGAGACGCTTGTGAAACACGAGAGGCTTTATTTTTCATATCCAATATCTACAGACAATTTCATTCGCTTTGGTCCTCTCCTTCCGACACTCAACGCCTCGGTCCACTCAACAGTTTTTTTTTCTTTTCAGGAAAATACGAAGCACGTATTCCCTCATCTTACCTCTACAACATTTGTGAACAATTTCATTCAGTTCAGTCCATTTCTTCTTGCCTTTCTTGCGTCCAATTTCAAAATTCTGGGTGGGACCTTTTGTCCCCTAAAACCGTTTTTTCGCAGGAAATAAAAAAGCCGTATTTGTTTATTTTTTGCTTATTGTACTAACACAAAGTTTTGTTCCAATTCTTCGTGTAAATTTAGGCACTTCTGGCATACTGTTATTAGCACTTTTGATATTTCATGATCAAAGGTTTGGAGGGGTCTGTGCCCCACCTAACCGTTTTTTCCAGGAAAATACAAAACACGTATTTCCTAATTTTATGTCCGCAATATCTGTTCACAACTTCGTTCACTTTGGTCCACTTGTTTTTGCCTTTCGGGCGTCAACTTTCAAAATTTTGGGTGAGGGCTTTTGCCCCCTAAAACCGTTTTTCAGCAAAAAATAAAGAAGCACTTATTTGTTTATTTTATGTGTAGTATCTACCTGCCAAATTTTATCAAAATCGGAGTGTTACACTTGGGAAGTGTTACTTGTTAGAATTATAACAACAACGCATTGTCCACAGTTTGGACACTGACTCAAAGTAATCTGACATAAAAGAACCTCAAAAGGGAAAAAGTAGGTTTATTAAAAAGTGCTTGAGGTTTGGTAAGGGACAGCTTCCAGGACCTCACGCTGGATACGTCACTGAGTCAATGCATTGTATTTGTTTCTTGCAAAACATGATAATTAGATGCGTAATATGTAAAATTATATCATAGTTTGACTTTTAATAGGTCTTTCTTTAACACATCCATATTATCCGGCGTTCTGCCTGCCTGTTTCATGTCGGATAAGCGAAACTCTACTGTATTTTCAAAGATAGCATATACACAGGGGCTAGAGGTCTGCACAGGCCGGAATTTTTAGAATGGACCCGGCCCGTCCCCTTTAATTTATAATCTATAGGCATTAGCGGATTAAGGGCGGAGCCAATGGAGCCCAGGCTTCGGAGCCCCAAGCTCAGGGGGGCCTTTAAAATCCCTCTGTTTAATACTAAAATATAGTAATCAACTTATTATATTATAGACTTCAGACCGATGCTATTTTTTTCCCGCTCGTTACGCTCGCGGTATCGCTAGATTTAAGTCTTTCTATCAGCAGTATTTACCTGTTAATAATGAATGCAATTATTTAATTGTTAATAATGAATTTAACTAAACTAATTATTCTAAACTCTTTGCACATTCAAATATTACAGCATAATTCTCGGTAGTTCCATAAGCCTATGAGGCTGTGGAAGGCAGAAAAGAAAATTTATGCACTGGAACTATGGGCCCCCTTAAAACAGTCGGTTCTAGGTCCCCAAAAGCCTTAATCCGCCCCTGTCTATAAGCAATATTTCACGAAAACCTGGTATTTTTTAACAAATGTGTTCGTCATCAAGTTTTCATAAAGTAGTCCCTTTCTCCTTTAAGTAATTTCAGGGCCCACGGTGTTTCAGTGGTAGAGCGTTCACCTCTGGTGCATAGAGTCCTTGGTTCGATCTATGCTCGCGCCAAGTGAACCTTGTGCTGGACAAACACTGTGCGTGGGTTTTCTCGAGGTTCTCCCGTTTTATCCCACTTTCTTCACTCGATCATTTCATTCATTTCTTATCATCACTGTCTCCTTTAGCCTATCCGGCATAATCGTGGGACGTAAAACTTAAAGATTTCATTTCAAATCATTTCAATCAAAAAACAGTTGCAGGAAGTATGTAATTTCGAATAAAACAAACTACTATATAAAATTCTGAGTATATTATTCTTTTATGAAATTCTCGCGAACCTTATTTCTAAATCGAAGGGAAAGAATACTAAATTCACTTTCTTATTATTATAAATCCATTTCAATTGAAGCAGTTGGAATAGTTGAAAAAAAAACATACCCTATATTCCAGTGTGCCACAATCGGTATAACGCGACACACTGGTGTGTCCAGCAAAGTGAACTGTGTGACGCAAACTTTTTCCTATTATTTGCAAGAATATTTGTCGAGCTTCTGTTATTTATTATTATTATTATTATTATTATTATTATTATTATTATTATTATTATTATCAACGATTCTTCCATGGATCAGCTGTCTGTATACGGTTAAGCAACCACAAGTATCACATTGAGGGAATGAGTATAATTATTTACTTTAATAGTAATACAAAATCTATTTGCTTGTATATTCTACGTCACATCTCTTGGACGAATAACTGCATCCGTCTGGAAAGCTAGGACTAACAACAAAGGGATCCGAAGTTGTGACCACACACCGCCCCAAATCGTGAGTGCCACAAGTTCCCTTCTACGCCTTAGCACAATAAGGGCTGTTGCGTTCAGGGAGAGAGAGAAACAACTTAATTCCATTGCAGTTATATGCTTATTAAATGTTAACTTATATTTATAAATTATGTAAGTGATCGTATCGTTTTCTGTTTATTATTATTATTATTATACATTTCTTATTACGTTGATTGCCATGTGTATGGAATTCCATACACACGGCTCTACTGTGCAGTAGAGCGTGATTATTTTCCATACGCAAACAATGTAGATAATCCAAGTTTGTTGTGTTCGTTCTATAGCTGTGTATGTAATTAGATACATATGGCGTAGAAATCAAAATTTAATGTCCATGCCACGTATATGCAAAACCATACACAAAGACATTTTTGAACAAAGACATTGAGTTTGAGTTTAACGTCTCGCTCAGCAACGAAGCTATATGAGACGTCGGCTTACTGATTAACGTGGACTCCGAAGCACGTGAGCTCTCGCCGGACGAAAACAAAGGCCTTTGGAATTGACAATAATCGTTTGGACATTTCAGTCGCACCTACCTAATATTAACAACGTTTCTACGATAATTTCGTAACATTGTATTATTTTAACAAATAAAACACAGTTCTGACCAGAGCAGAATGAAATATATTAAAAACTATACTTACAATGTGTTACAGTTTCTGATGTTTCCAGAGTGTTGGTGTCTGATGAAGAGGACGTTAGGTCCTTGAAACTGTACCACATTGTAAGTATAGTTTTAAATATATTTCATTCTGCTCTGGTCAGAACTGTGTTTTATTTGTTAAGCTACTTATCCAGAGCCATGGAGTTTGTTCATTGTATTATTTCTTTTGTTGATTAGCTTGGTTAGGCTTATTTAAACATTTTTTTTTTTTTTTTGCACCGACGTGTCACATCTCTTGGATGAAAATACACTAGCTCTCACTGGAAATCAAATCCAGAACCAATGCACTTGAACCATTTGACCACAACAAGGCACATTTAAAAAGAAGTTTCGATTTTGTTCGGAAAATTGTGATTAGGTGTAACATTAAAAAATATATTTAAGAAAGGGTACGGAGCAAAGGCACTGTACTTTCTCGCTCGAATTTCTTACATTGACTCATGTTAGGCTGTAACTATTATTGAAACATTTATTTGGGAAATTGCGAATAAAATAATGTTTTGGAAAACTTTGCTAGAAGAAACTTCAGGCCCAAAAGTAAAGTACCCATTGGTCATATTTTCGTTAGAAATAACTCGATCCATATATTAGAATTATTAAGGATATAATTGTATGTGAACTATAAGCAAAAGCGTCTGAGTAATTTCTGAGAAAATCATGAAAAAAGTCACCCCCAAGAATAAATTATCCCTTGTGGATCTTTTCAGGACAAACGAGCTATGCTATATTGTTAGTGTTTTCGTAAAACATTTATTTATGAAATACGAACACAATCGCCTGAGTCGTTCTTGAGAAAATCGCAGGGTAAAACTTACTGTCAAAAGTAATATACCATTTCTAGTTTTTCCGGATGAGGGAATTATACCATATAGCTAGGTTATTTATGTCACATGTATTTATAAAATATGAACAACAAACATCTCCTGAGTGTTTTTTAGGAAGGTCATCGGGAAAAGCTTACCCCCAAAGGTAAACTCTTCTATCTGTAATTTTGACAGTATATCGAGTAATTTTTAAGCAAATCGTCGGGAAAAAAATCACTGTCAAAGTATCTCTTTTGGATTTTTCTTTTCGGAACAAGCGAGTTACACCATATTGTAAGATTATTACAGAAAATATTTTACTGAAATTAGAACAAATTTGTCTGTTATTACTGAGAAAATTGTCCAAAAAAATTCAACCCTTGAGAAAACCACTTCTTCTGTATGCTATCGGAATAAACGATTTATGCTGTATGTTAGTTTATTAATGAAACATTTCTTTACGAAATATGAACAAAATTGCCTGAGGCGTTAATGGGAAAACTATCAGGGTAAAGCTCACCTTAAGATTAAGCTACTCCTTCGAACGAGTTGTTTGTTAGGTTATTAATGATACGTTTATTTATGAAATGCGGTTGAGAAAATTCTGCAAAAAGAACGCATACCATACAGTAAATTACACCATATATATTTTTTTCAGAAAAATTATTCATATGCGGTGGAGATTCGTTAATAAAATATATATTTATAAAAAGTAAATAAAATCGTCACAGCTTTTTTACTTGAGAAAATTGAATTGTTTTAAATTTTAATCCTTCAGTAAATTACCCTTACTTTTAGATGTCGAAGGACATAAAATTCGAAAGATAGTATGTTATTAAAACGTTATGTCTAGAATTCGGTCCAGATACGTTGAACAGTATGGCCTCTATTTGAGTGCGTGTAAAAGCGTGACGAACCGAGAGACGAATAGATGGACAGACATCGAAAAATCATTTTTTCGATATGTAGGAGCCATGTAACTTGAATTCATTGAAATCTGGTATTCGGTTTTTATAACTATAACCACACTTTCTTCGTCGCTCGAATGTGAAAACGAATAGGCCTACACCGACACGTAATGTGATAATTTGTAATCCCAAAAATTTAATTTGTTATGTTTAATGTGTTGTCACGCTAGAAAAAGAAGCTTATGCATGTTAGATCATTTTATTATCAGTTTTTCACGCTACTGTATAATTCGTCGGAAGCATTCGTGTTATTCACAAAGAGAGCTGTAAAATTTAGTTTTGTTTAAAGAAAGCATTCTTGATTTTTTTTACACAGACTTGCATTTGTTGCACTTGTTGATATGAAACAAAAGGGGAGAGTGAGAGAGAGAGAGAGAGAGAGAGAGAGAGAGAGTCAATACTCTAAAAAGGAACACACACACACAGAAACACTAGAACAGACAACGAGTTATGGCTGTGATTGTGTTCGTCACGCTGTGTGTAAAGCTGCAGGTCGCGCTTGTTTTGTTTTTTACAGACACACTCGCAGTGAGTTGAAGTTTGAAGTTACTTCTGCTGTGTTAAAAAAAAAGAAAAAAAAACGGAGAGGGAATGATTAAACATACCATACCATAAACTAAAAACAATCGCTATTAGTAATAAATAGTAAGCTAATTCTGAATAAATACGTCATCAGAAAAACAAAAAGTTATTTCATTATTATATTGTTTCGGTTCTTATTAACATAAAAATTATACACTTTCTACAATGTTTTGTAAAGAAAAAAAAATTGAACAGGATCGGATGGGATTCGATCTGGGGTCAAAACAGTATAAGAATTACTAGTCCGTCACTCTACCCACTAGACCACACAGACTTTCTTTTGTTGCTTCTCTTTTTCTTAAGAAATAAATGCTCATGGCTATAGAGCATGTCACTTCCAAACTTAAGACAACAGTTTTTCTCTTTGTTTATATATTTCCGTACAATATCTTGGTTACAGAAGCTAATTTATATTTGGCAGACAATTTACACCCTAGATTTAAGCCAATAAATGCAATATTTTACTCCACTTTCCTGTTCCTTGATTCATCTGTCCCCCTGTTCTGTTACCAATTCTGTAATTCTCTCTACAATCGTGCTGTGCTGCTCCGAAAATTCCCTCGAAAACATTATTGCCAGTATACACAAAACCGAACATAATTTTGTTTTTTGCTTATATTTTTATTATTTTATTATATTTTTTGGAAATATCTCCTTAGATGGATTGCTTTCTATTATCTCCACATACTAATAACTGAATTTTACCCATAAACATAAGGAAAATGAAATAATTGCGAAAAATCGTGATTTACAGTATACGCGCAATTTTTTTTTTTTTTTTTCGCATGGGAGTACATCTTTCTGCCCTCTTCTGTATCAACCTGTTTCCACGTCTTCCTTTCCCTCATTTTCTACAACATCTGTTCTGTAACACATGATTTCTTAGCCGTTTTGTATTCGCGGCAACCTACTACTTCTTCTGCAACCTCCTGTATACTAAGTTTAATATGCTCCCCACCGTTTGCCACTGTCCGCACCTATCCTTTTCTCATTTGATATTTACCTTCAAATTTCTTAACAAAAAGATTTCTTTCTTCCTCGTCTATTAACTTTTAAGTGTTGAACACTTTGTTGCCTACTTTTCTTCTGCCTACAATTTTAAGTTGAACATCCATTTTAGCCAGCACAAGGTTATGATATGAGAAAATGTCAGCTCCGGGAAGGATCTTCGCATTCTTCAAGCTATTCCGATACCTGACCTAAATACATAACAAGTCTATCTGACATCCTCTACCGTTTATTGGTGATTTCTATGTACATCTTCTTCCCTTGTGCTAATTGAACCATGTGTTTCCAATTACTAGTGAATTATGTCTACAGAAATTGACCAGTCCCTTTCCCCTTTCATTTCCTTCGCCTAAACCATATTTGCCTACGATACTACCTTCCTGTTCTTCTCGCACAACTGCATTGAAATCTCCCAATACAATTACACATGTACCCCTCTTCTCCCTGTCTTTAATTTCTTTTATTTTTTCATAATTTTCCTCTAATTCTTCAATTGTATGCAAAGTCGTCGGTGCATATGTCTGTATGACTACTAGATCTTTCTTTCTTCGCTTGCGCCGTGTGGACTTTGTGGTGGACAAACACCGTGCTCGTGGGTTTTCTCGGGGTTATCCCGTTTCCTCCCACTTTCTTCATTCCACCATTTCACTCATCTCTCATCATCACCGTCTCCTTTAGCCTAACCGGCATAACCGTGGGACGTAAAACTTAAAGATTTCATTTCATTTTTTCTTTCTTTCTTCCTTTAAGTCTTATCATCATAACTCTTATTATCAACATATTCTACTTTCACTACCTTCTCTTTAAACGCTTACCAAGAATTATTCCTACACCATTATGACAACCCTTTTCATACCTGAGTAAAACATTGTATATCCTTCGCTGTTCAACACTCCATTACCTTCACAAACTCCTACCAAATCTAGATTATTTTGTTTCATTTTCTCTTTTAAGATTTTCTTCCTCCCTATAACATGGTACTATGTTCCATGTACCTATCTTAAACCTTTCGCTCTTGTATGTCTTTCTTCCCCTACCTATCTTCCTCACATTGTTACTTTCTCGTCCAATAGTCCTACCCAGGCCATCCCCTCCCGAAGATCCGAATGGGGGGTGGGGATATTTTGCCTCCGGAACTACATTTTGACCTGCGAAAGATCATTGTACGTATGTTCTCCTTCTGTTGTCAGAAAACTAGGGACAAATAGAGTGGTGGTTTCCCGTTGCCTTCTGTCCCGCAGTATCCCCGCTGTTAAAGTCACTGTGACAACGCCTGGAACTAATGTCCAAGTTGCCGTACCAATCACTGATTTTCGCCAACTTGGCTACTGGCGACCTGCTACTTTCTACCAGAACACTCTTCATCTGGCTACTACATTTAGACCAATTCAGTAGGGGGTTGACCTTCTGGTAGTGAACTACCGTCGACAAAGCTCTAAATTTCACTGTAGCACGGAATCCTCTCCCCCCAACACATAAGGGTCTTTGTAAAAGTGGTGTTTACCGGGAAGGTTGTGATGAAGGAGGAGTACGTAGTAAATGGTGCTAATATCTTAGTATCGACTATAATGATCTATAAACTATGGATTATTTTTTCTCTCTAGACTCTATATTACCATCAATGCAAGGACAAGATTCCATTAATCTTTAATAAATAAACTACTATTTTTTTATATAAAGGCGATTTATTTTTTACATTATATATATATACCCATTCCTAAGATACATATATGGTGTATTGCAAGGCAATGCAACTCCTTAAATATATATAGATATATATTTATATATCTTGGAATATTTGTGACCCCCAAAAAAAATTGCACACAAAGAAAAAACTGACCTCAGATTTCAGTGAGTCAAAATAACATCACAAAACTTTCTAAAAATTGTCCACCTGAAGCCAACGACAGCCTTTGTTTTTTTATACATATATTTATTTTTATTTAAACACATACTCCTTGCAAATTTCAGTTAACCATATGATTTCCTTCTTGTGTTAAATATCACACCTTTTGCCACGATTTTACACATGCACAAACAAGCAGCATAAAGTTGAAGATGATATCGGTAAATAATTTTCTTTGAAGTTCTGCAGTGAATCACACAATTGTTTTGTTGTTGTTAAAGAAATACATATATATACATATCACCTTTTTTTCTTTTGTCTTCCAATTCGTCAACATGTTTGCGTCGAAACTTCGGTAACCGTGACAATTCTTTTAACAAACAAAACATTACTTTCACTAACACATTGGTACTGGGAAATTATGTTTTTGGTATGATTTTTTCCCCCTCACTCGAATCTTCGAACTTGAAATATAGACATTGCACTACAGAGTATACTACAACAGTTTCAGAAGCTGTGAAAGCGTTATTACTATTGGATGAAATGGATGTAATTCTCTTTTTCTTCTTTCTAGTTAAGAGATACACATAAATGGATGATTTATTATTATTATCATTACTGTTAGTTTCATATGTTCCGTTTACGACAGAATACCATCTACAACTCTTTGGCTCTTTTTGTTTGTAAACATTTCCTAGCATCACTCAAAACGAAAATCACATCATTACTATAATTATTAGTCTTTTCAATCACAAGGAATGATATTATAAGATTCCAGAAAAAAAGAAAGAAAAATTAACATTTTAATTTTATTTCTTTCCCTCTCACTTTTTTAATTAAAATTCTTATTATTCATTTACGGAAAATTATCAACGTATTAACTTACATTTTCTTTTTCATTATATGTTTTTAATTAAGTATGTGCTGTATTTTAAGAAATACCAATTCTTCAATTGTGTTTATTTACTTGCTGTTTTGTTTCATTCGCTCAACAATGAAAGGATTTATTGGCAAATTACTAATAAAGGAATTATTACATAAACACTACATTTCTTTAACAATTTCCCTTGTACCTAAACCGTTCGAATTCCTTAAGTATACAAAGGGTGTTGAAATTACTACAATTTATTGTCATAGAGAAAAGAAAAAGTTATAAAATGAAAGTGTATACGTGCAAAGAAATGTATTTATAATATTGATATTAAAAGACTGTTTTTTATCGTGTTTTTTGCAATGTGAATACTCCTGTTCATGATTGTTATTTCATGATGCTGAAAAGTTTTTTTTTTTTTTTTTTCACTCAAAGCTTTGCTGTGTATGATACAGTTTCTTATAAGCACAAACACAGCAACTTTTGTTCAACATTAGTAATCAAAAACACATGTGTTCGTCTCACTGAAGTTATTAAGTATATTACTATTATTATTATTATATAAATTTCAAAATTGTGAAAATATACCCCCTCTATATGACATGCAACACTAAATTATGCAGATCCCTTCATTTTTTAAAACTTCATGACATACGCATCAAGAAAAAGCTTTTTTTTTTTTTTTTTTTTTGTATTGTGGGAAAAAGTAACTACAAAAGTGTGTATTAATAGGTCTAGCTTATCACTATAACTAAAAGAATGAAAGAAAGGAAAGTCAATGCGATATTACATAGTAATATTCACTTTTTGTTCACAAGTTAAACAAACCACCATAATCTACACAAGAAAAATATAATAATTAAATGTTAATTTTATGTATATATATATTTATCACCCAATTCTTATTCACTTTACATTATTGTTTCACAATTGCACGTGTACAGCATGCTTACACTCATAAATATATATATAAATAATTCACATTATTATTATAATTATTATATCACTTATCACTTACTACAAAGAACAAGTTAAGCCTTTTATTTATTTCCTTTTTTTGCGATTTCTAAAAATTTTAATTTCACTACCATACTCAGGTAGCTCTGACTTGTATTTCTTTTCTTACTTTTCAGAAAGCATAAGTAACGATTACTTCTCTTTACATAAAACAAACTTATTCTTAAATATTATTTATACATATTATACAAAAAACTGTATCAGTGACAAACATTATCATGCAAAACATCAACAATAATATAAATTCATTCAACACGGATAAGTGGTTCATCTCTCGAAAACGCTGTCTAATGTTTGGTAAATGGTGCCGATTGTAGAAGAATTATAGTAGGAATGTAATTAATTGGTCGAAATAAAACTAATGATGATCGAATTAAAAAAAAATTAAAATATTACAACAGAATAAAGGCTGAAGTTATAAATAATCTTTCTTGCGACGAGATTTTTTTATTTTTTTATTTTTAAATTCAATTATGAATTGTGGTAGTTCAGCTAACAGTAGTTAGTGTAGCACCATTTGAGCTTTAGGGTCCTACACTAACGCTTTTACAACTGTTAAATGTACTATCATCTTCAACTTCAGTCCAACAGAAAGAATTCACTCATTGCAAAAGTTCCTATATATCTCATAAAATTCGAATAACACAGAAATAAAAGAATAAAAGCTTAACAACTGATGCCAAACATTTATTCTGAAAACCTTAGTTAAGAGATTTTAAATTATTATTTGATTAAATACAATCTTTACTTTATTGCCCTGATATTTTAAATATGGATCACTCCATCCGAATACACTGAACGGTGTGGTTTTGATGATATGTCAAATAATCATTTCTTGAATTATGTATAGTATATTGGTCGGTAAATACTTAGAAACTTTCTTAGATGAAAAAAAAAAAAGTTCTTTCTCCAATAAATTTTTTACAAGATAAATTGATTTCAATATAACTGAAAGTACTCGCTTATTTTTAAACTCCTGTAGCAGTTTAATTTTCGAGAGAACGTTTAGCTTTTATAAAAAGTGTAAAGCTGCATATACGTATACAATTATACAAATACAAGGAGGTACACTGGAATTATTACTAGCTTCAGTAAATGCTACTACCCTATATCATTTTATGGGTTTAATAAAGTTTTTATAGGTTGGAAGGGAAGTTACTGAAGACAGAGAACTTTAAAAAGACTTCCGAACTCTCAATACTTGATTTTGTATTTCGCCTTATCAATATAAATATTTATTTTACACAATCTTTTGTTCAAACGATGAACTAATATTCCAAAGAGAGAGAGAGAGAAAGAAATCTTTGAATATGTTTTGCTTCTCGCTACACTGAACTTTAGAAACAATAATAGTTCATGACTTTTACTGTAGCTGTGCATTTTAGAGTCTAAAAAATAAATTAACGTGTCAAGCCACATGTGCTTTATATTAGACGGTGATATATACAGTTTTGATTCGTAAGAACGTAGTAGTATACAATGAAACATAAGTATTCGCAGGATTTTTCGCCAGAGAGGGCAAATCTTGTAGTTATTCTGTAGATGGCGTGTAGAGGTGTCCTCAAGGAGCTGATTTGTGTGGTATCATCATGATAATCAGACATAGTTTTCAGTAAAAAAGACAAGTATATTTTGCTCACCACCTACCATAGTATAATCGAATTTTTTACAACAGAAGTTGGAAGCATAAAAAAATAAAGAAAATGTTGGAGAATTAAATTTTGAAAATACTGCTTACGCCCGGAAACTTCATTAAAATTACTGATTTACTAGAATTCCACGGAGGGGCCACGGTTTCCATTTGTCCCCTCCCCAAGCCATTGCGGATATCCATGCAATGAAGTATTTTAAAAGTGTGAAAGAGAGGTTTAATACTAGAGGTAATTGAAAAAGAAGAAAAGAGATTGTTAGGGCATTGTTTGAAAACAAGTTATATCCTAAGAACAGTGATAGAGGGTGTGATACAGAGAAACACGAATTTAATTCATGGGGCAATTGTAATAAGAATCGTTCTTACAGTAGGTAAAGAGTAGTGTAAGATCGTAGTGCCAGTACGTGTTCTTGAGAGCAGTCAGCTCGGTACAAACTGAACTTTTATTTACAAACTAAGGGAAGAAGAACACTTCCTAATTGTCCTAATTCTTGTGTACAGCTATTAGGACATAATAGGAAAGTATTCTTTCCTAGCTTGTTGCAATAAACATTTAATTTTTCCCGCCGTGACTTACCTCAAGAGTGAATGGAAAATTTCTCGTTTTCTCTCAACTGATGACCAAATACTTTTAATGGGCCAAGGTTGGTAAATTCAGCAGCACAAATAGTAATAACAAATGACAGAATACTTCAATAATCAGAATAGATTTTAGCAATACAAATAATCAACAGCTTTCCTTTAATAGATGATAATCCTTTCTACAACCTGCACACATTACCAACTTCTTTCTTTTTACGCATTGCAAATGTAAACTCCTCTTTTAAAAAAAAGCACAAACCACTTTGAGTGTGTATGTGTGTGTATGTGTGCTTAAGACAAACGTAACAGCTAAAAGCTCCAGACACATTCACACACACACTTACACAAATAGACCTATACACACGATATCTTTGGCCATGATATTACAGCTACATAGATAGGCTTATATTTAGACATCGCACACTCATGCATACAAAAAACACAACTACGTAACAAATACCCAGTCACTCCTACAGAACCCGATCAAAGTTTACAGCAGGAACACCTAGGCGTGCAGTTATGATTTCAAATCTCGTAGGTCTGATATATTATACATATATTTTTCCCTGTATAAGAAAACTTTACTATAATAATAAAATTTTATTTCGGACAGAAGCGAAATAATAATAACTGCGAATATACAAGCATATTCCGTGAGCTAGATCAAAATGCTTAACTGGTACCACAAAATTCATAAAACAAAACTTAACAGTTTCCACCCTTTTATCAACAGACTTTATTCTTCTAAGGGAGATTAAGAGATTATCTTCCCATTTTTTTTTTCTTTTTCAAATCAACAATATTAACTTGAATTGTAGATGCCATTTACGCTTACCCCTGCTTCATTTTCTTTTTTTTTTTCTTTTTTTTTTGGGTTAAAGATATAAATTGTCCCGCATTATCTTTAGTGATTTTCTTGTATTTACGTGCTGGTGAACATATTGTTGAACCGTGGAAAAACAATTTTCGACAAATACTGGTGATATTCAGCAGGTGCAGACGTACTGTTATTAACGGCCATTATTTTACACAATTGTGCTGTCTTTCTTTATCCTTCGATATCAACAAAATTTATCATAAAATATATATATATGTATATAGTATGTACACACACTTGAACACATTCACTCTTTTTACTATCTTTCTTTCTCTCTTGAGAACACACCCACAAATTCACACATCTACATGTTCTTCTAACGTACTTCCATCTCTCGAGACACAAGACAAAACATCATCATGTGCATATATCACTCTAACTTAATTTGATGTTAGAACTTTACACATGCACGTGATTTTATTCGAAAAGAATAGTACAATCATGGTACCGAAACAGTTTTCAAGTTTCACTCACAATTAACACACATGCAATAAACCATTTGTTCTATGATATTCCCATATTCATTGACAGTAAGACTTATCTATTACTTTTTTGGAGAATACTACTGAATGCAACTTCTCAAATTTTACTTTAAAGAAGAATGATAAGACATTTTATTTGTTATTGTTATTGTTGTTCAGAGAATTTTATTACGAAACGAATTGCAATCACATTTAAAAAATGGTATTTCTTTATCTGCATTTGTAGGTTATTTGAAAACATCAGAAATTACAGAGTTAATTGTACTTTTCCTTTTACAGTAGCACCAAAATGACTTTAGAGCCGGAAAATATGTGAATTACTACTTCGTTTCTCTACAAAACCGTCCAGAGTACCAATATACTAAAAGTGCTAACACAGTTTCTGGAGAAACGTGGACAGATAAGCCAGTTAAGAGTTGCTCAGTGGTTGCAATATGTTTATAACAAGTTGTATTGAGTGACTTTGCAGTTGTCATATCGATTTGCCCATGAAGTGTCCCTGCATCATAAAGTACATCTATAAGCAAACTTTCAACAATAAATATTAATTCCTCATTTAGATACCTATTTATGCACAATATTTCATTCATGTGGTTCGAAGAAGTTTATTTAGCAGTTGAATAGCTACGAAATTCAATCTAAAAAGGTAATGATGAAGTAACAGTGAATCCTTTCAAGATATTTAATTAGTTACATAATACCAGTCTACAATAAAGTAGCAAACAGGCCTTAAATCTCCTCGATCGATGTACTTTCAGTAAAAGGGGGCTTATGCCTTTACTAATAATTTAGTAGATAGTTGTTTAATGTATACTTAATTTATTAGCTCATTGAAAACTAATAACAACATATTGGATAATTTTATAAGCTGTATTTAAGACCAGCTTTATTGAAAGATTAATCTTATTGTATGTTTCTTAACCATAATAAACTTGAAGATTTTAACGTGGTTTGAAAGACAAAGAAGAAACAAATATAGTAATAAACAAAACGTGAAACAAAGCACAAGCTATTTATTAGAGCAAGTTAATTACGCTCATTATTTTGTTCCTCCACACACAAAACTTCATTCTCAATAATAGAAAAAAAAAGACAAAACACAATCGAAAATCACAACCGCACACACCAACCAACGTGTAATTCTATTAATGACATTGTATTTTTTTTTTAACTTCATTCCTTATACATTTTGTCCCACATTTAGGTTTAAATGGTGAGATCCACAATTATTCTATGGCACTATGGTATAATATAGGAGATGTTTATATATATATATTTTTAATTATTTTTACAAAGTTGGCAGTGGAAAACTAAATCTTAACGAATGAAAATTACTTTTTTTTTCATTACCACACTACATTAGGAAGCCATATAAATTTATAATTAAAACATAAATTTACAAACACAAATGACTCACCATGGCACTAAAAAGACTAGTCTGTAACACAACACTCAATAAAATATTCTTTTATCTTCCTCTCTCTTTTCTTCACACATTTTATTATCAAATATTCAAGTTTACAACGTATTCATTCAAATGCAGAAAAATAAATTAATCATATTTCTTCTTCTACCACTTATATAAATATATAACTGCACAGACTAGATCATACTTCTCAAGTGCTTATTTTTATTTTTTCACTCGAATATATATATATAAATATATATATGTAAAATATATATATTTATATATATAAATATATATATGTAAAATTGCTCATTTACTCTCATCACCCATTTCATAAATAGTATAACTGAAGCTATTGTGCTGACTTGTTATTTTTATTTATACTTCTAAATTAGATTACCTTCCTAGCATGTTAACCGTTGTTCGTTTGAAAAAAAAAAAAAAAAAAAAAAAAAAAAGTAGCACTACAATTAGACGTTTCGAACAATTCCAACATAAATTTTTGCTTTTCCCCAAAAAATACTATGAACATGGTGATTATTAAATTTAACAAGTGAAAATCCAATTTTTGCCAATGAAAACATGTCTTCTACACTAATATTGTTATTTTTCACACGACTAGTTGACAAAGACTGGATTTCCCGACACTGGTTAATCGTCATATTTGCCTGGAATCTGAAAGTAATACGAATACCTGTCAAAACGTCGTATTTCTTTTTAGTTCACACTGTCTGATGGCATGGCAGCTCTTTGCTAGGAAAGTATCTGATTATATTTTTATTTCCTTTTTAATATTCGTGCGTACTGATTAAATATACATTTTCTTTTGTTTCGCTTTGTAATATAATTCTGCTTTATCTAAGCAAATTGATATTACATGCAGGAGAGCAATTTTAAGTGAATTACGTAAATTTTACGTTTGTTTATACATTTTTTTTCTTTATTCTGGAAAAATGTGACTTAAGCCTTAACTATAAACAGTGTTTTGTTTTTTCGCTTCAAGCAAAAGCTACAGGATTCTTCTAAGTTGGGCACAAAACTGTAAAAGAAAAAAACACTTATATAATTTCACATAATATAATACAATTATATTCTTCAAAAGTAACTAATAAAGACCCATTGCTAATTATGATCTAGTAGGATGTGATATTTTTCGAAACTTTCAAGAGTGAATACTCAAAACAATTGTGTTCGCGATTCATTGCATACAACTAACTTCTTACTAAAATATAAATAAATAAATAAATAAATAAATGAGGTAAACACTACGAAGCCAAAGCACTTAAAAGAATCTGAAGTAATATGATCCACGATAGATGCAGTTTATTTCTTCCATCACAGAGATGATGCAATACTTGAACTCCTAGATATTTTGTTATCTTGTGTGCATCCTTGTTCCTTTAAATTTGGAATCCTAATGTTAACAAGAGTGTTTTTGTGTGACTGTGTGTGTTTGTCTCGGGCTGCTTTTATTAAGACCCATTATTATGCCGAATTTGCCACATGAAGACAGCCACGATTATGTTCAATTTGACTCAGCCATTAAAATAGTTGTTCCAATGATTATATATATATATTTGAAAAGGTGAGTGTAAGGACTCGTCAATAGGCAATGAATGTCACGATATCTTTATCTGTTTTTCTTTACTTTCTTTTAACGGACAATAGTTCAGTCAAATGTAAAAGATGAATGTTTGTTTGTTTGTTTGTTAAACCTTAGCCTGAAGTCAAACCGAATTAATAATCTGAGGGCAATTCGTGCCCTCCTCGCATGTTGTCTTCTTTCGTCCCGACACTGGGAAAATTTAATTATTGAAACCATTCATAAATGAAAAAAATTGAAAAAAAAAAAAACACCATCTATTTTTTAAATATTCATTTACAACGATTCCAGTTTAAACGTAGCTTGTCAACTGGTATGCTTAGGAAAAATTGTGAAATATAGATTACGTACAATAAATGAACAAATCTAGTTTGTCTTCAGTCAAAGTTTGAAAAATTCATCTCTCTCTCTCTATATATATATATGTTTGACTATAGAGTATTGCGATTTTTCTTCATGGCATATACACAGTACATGAGATAGATATAGAAACGTGTGTTCGGCTATTGGCAATTGGTTTTTCTTTACATTCACCTCAACAGAAATTAGATGTCCTTAAGCAAAGGAAAAGACAGACAAAATTGAGCATAAATTACTCCCACACAACTTGACAGTATTAGCGAGCATCATCCCAAAGTTTAAATAGTCAGATTCTTTATAAAAAATAAAACATACATTAAATAGTAGCACAAGGCTTTCCATGATCGTTAAAAAAAAATAAATAAATAAATAAAAATAAAAAAATAAAAAAATAAAAAAAATAAAAAAATAAAAAAAAATAAAAATAAAAATAAAAAATAAATAAATAAATATTAATTACGAAAATCAGCTCCAGAATATAGTCTTTTGGCCCAGTGGAACAAAACAAGTACAGATGTATAAATAAATACAAGAGACAAGGGATAAATTATTTATTACTGGTATTTTCTCCTTCCTTTCTTCGTTTACGCTGTTAATCGCTTTATTCCACGAAAAAAAATCACTATAGACAGCACAAATCTTACAGGAATGGGCTCTATAATCCTAGAATATTTATTACTGTATGTAAGTATTTTTTCTAATATGCAAGAATTAAGAAAATTTAAAATGCTTGTAGATCAGCACTCATTTGCATTTTTGCCTTTCTTTTAAATCCATGAATCGAAGATTAATATTACTTTTGGTATAGCATAATAAGCTAAAAAGTAAATAAAATAAAATAACACTACTGTAATGGGCACAGCTTTTCCGAATGCATTCACGAAATGGCTTTTGAAACTTGAGAATTGTATTTCTTAATGATGAACTTTTTAATACGTTATTTCGTTTCGTAATATTTTACAAATACTGAGTACGTCTATTATATGTTTGTTCTTTGACATCCATAATGTTAGGAACAATATAAAACAAAGAAAAGAATCAAGAAACGTTGAAATGCGAAAAATGGGGATCGAGAGTATCGTTGAGGACGAACCTCTGGACAGTGTAAGTTTATAATTAAGACAGAAAGAAGATACGATTACATATCTTCGAAATACTTCTTACAGCTTTCAATGTGTGGAATGGTGACAAATTTTCCCCGATAATTTCACTTTTCTAATGGGAAGTTATAGGTTGTTTCTTTTCCCATTTATAACTTTCTTTTATTTGCTTCCAGTGTACTTTTTTACTATATAAAAGCTTCTCATTCAAATTACATTCTTTGTTCTAGAATTTCAATGAGAAACCTTGCAATAAGTAGGAAAAATAATTAGGAAAATGTTGCCGCGATCTCATACATCGAAACCTGTACTATTACTATATTATTATTATTGTTCAATTACAATGTGCTAAACTCTGTTGTATTTAAAAATTTAACATAACAAATTGATGCCCAAATACTTTAATGAGTGAACAATACTATGTCAGAAAATCTAGGTAAATACCTAATTGTATCCTATCTATAAGTAGTCATTAGATTTAAAACGAAAATTTTCGTATCTTTACTTTACGCATGTTGATTTGGTGCAAAATAAAATTTTCAATGAAGTTTGGCTACATTTTCCATTTGTGTTTCTTAATTAACACAAGTTCACGAACTTGCACATTCTTTTAAGGCAGTTTTTTCTTCAAATAATATATTAATTCCTCTTTCCTCTAGGCTTTCTTTTAGGTTACCGTATATTGTACGCCAATTGAAAGAAACAATAGAGATTATTGAAGTTCCTACTTTTCATTTGACGTTTTATTACTATTCTTTTGCAACTTCGTGTACATTTATATTCTGTTGTATGTTGCAACAGTATTTACCCTAACGATCTAGATATCTTATTAGAGACAAATTTACGATCCCTTGGGGCAATCTTTTCTAATCAACGAATAAACTTTACGAACTTAAAAGATAATGGAAACGTGTATAAAAATATAACATACGTGTATACTGTAAAATATAATATTCAAAATTATATGAGTGAACTCACGGATAGATTCATATCTAGGATTTCCATATGTTCATACTGAAAAACCACAGAACGATAGATGTTGGGTATTAAAAACAAATAAAGGAATAAAAATATGAGTTCTTCAACTAAACATCAAGGTATAAATTAAATGTACATAATTGTTTAAATCAAAGTAATTAACTTATTTACAACAACTAAAACATCTTTGCTCCACGTTGTTAGCCAACTGGTTTATATATATATTTCCTGCTCAAATTTCATTACAAAAGTCCACCGTCCTCTATACAGTATTGCCTGTACTTTTATATTTCGCAGGTATATCCCATAAATTGATGACAACTGGATTTTTACCAGTGGTAAGTATCGCGCGTACTGAGATAAGGTACTAATCTGTTGGAAAATTAAATATCCCTTTAAAATGAAACAACAAAGAAACATTTGTCTTTATTAAAATATTAATAACTACCAAACAACCTACATATTCAATAAAGAACACTATCGTGGTAATTACCGTCTTCTTTGTGCGAAAAACTTACTTAAAGACTTCAACAGGTGGAGAGAAACAATTCAAAAAGAAAGAAGTTATTTTCTACACAGTTTTCTAATTCGAGTATTGGATAACCTTATTAATATTTTAATTATCATTTATACAGTATTTCAGTGTCCGTATATCAATTAAATTATCAATCAATTTACTTTGTTACAAAGTGTGACTTCTGAAGCCGAGAAAAAAAAAAAAAAAGACGTGTTACTGCGAAGTAGAAAATGCAGTCACTATTAACAATACTTACAGGCAGTGGAAAAATATTTACCCTTAATAAAATTGGTTGAGAATAACTTAGATTATTATTAATCTCAACGGAACTAACCTTGAACGCACTGCGGCTATTCCCTTACACTAAAAGTAGTAGAAGTAGATGAAAATGAAAGTTGACGGATTAAGTGGTAAATCAAATGTGGAAGGAAATGGAACAATCCCAAGAAAACTCAAGAAAAGGATGTCGTCCAACGATGTAAATCAAAGTCAGACTTTTTTTTACTACTAAGCCACAATTCTTTCTTTGTTTAAAAAAAAGAAACAAAAATGGTTATCTAATCTTAATGCTAATACATCCTAATATGTTCTCTTACTTCACCTTGAACTGGGATAACCTACGCTAAAATTATTGCATTAAATTATTTTTGATTTTTCCTAGGCAACCGTTACAACTACCTTCTTTCCAGTGACACACCAAACAATAATAACTAGAAAAATTAAACTGACGATTGATTATAAGTATTAACTTGACTAATCTTGGCATACGTGTATCACTTCGTAATTGCCGAAAATTAAACGGTAGATGTGTATCAAGGTTAGTTCCGGTTAACCATCAAAAGAATATTACAGAAAAAGTGTTAGGATATATCTTAGCAAAGAAATACAAGCAGTAAGTTTACCTTTCAAGATATAATCTGTGAGAAGAGTTGGGACTGTTGGGCTGTCTTCATTTATGGCCTTTAGAACTGTAAGAATAATAATAAAAAGAAAAGGAATGTAAATTAGTTTTCTTTGCAATAGTAAATACATACACATTATAAGCTCCATACAACATTTACCATTCCATTTTTTGACTACTTTTTGAACTGTAATACATTATTTTCACGCGTTGAGAAATGTACTACACACTTGTGACTTACCTTCTTTGGTCTTACGTTACAGAAACTGACTGAAGTTGTTCTCGTATGGTAAATTTAAAGAATGTGCAAGTTCCTGATCTTGCATATATCTTTAATCTAATTCCATCCCTTTATATGCAATTTTCTTTCTTTCTTAACCTTCAATCCTGAAAATGGTGACAGGGTGACACGATAGAAAATAAGTCACAAAAATATGATATAAGATATAATTACTCTGAAAGATTTGGACATTAGGCTGAAGAGGAACTGAACACTTAATTTCCAATTTGTTGGCTAATTGTTCTAACCCGTTGAACTACCATTGACAAGGCACGCTTTTCTGTGTTATGGTGCTTTACTCTCCCTATTCCCTAAAACCTAACGGTCAGTAGACAATTCGAAGAAGTGCTACCACACGGTTGTTTCAGTAGAAGTATGACATTCTGTATCTGTACAATCGTTATTTTTATATTTTTAAATGCTTTTAAAGTATCTCAACGTAAAATACTACGTAGTTATTAAAAAAAAAAATCTAGACTATGATACAACAGCGATACAGTAAGCGTTTTGATCTCATGAGTGGATAGTACGAAACAGATTTAAAGCCATTTTCGGAAAATTATGCAGAAAAACAGCAACATTGTGGGTCTCATAGTGAAGTTGAAGTTATTTGGCATCATTTTTTGATGTGATAATTGGTCATCGCCTGTGTGAGACAAATTACACAAATAAAATTTTGAAGATGTGCTAAATTTCAATATTATCACTTTGTTTATTTAGAGCTATTGGATGTAAGGGCACATATTTGGTAATATCGAGATTTTAGTTGTCATTCACTTGCCCGAATTTAATATGGCGAACACAAGAAGAGAAGGGAATCATTGCTTACACTAAAGCACAAACTTTGGTATTATTAGTTCTTTCTTCCGCCTCAGAGTTTTAAATTTTGCTATTTTCATTAGCACAAGTCCAAAATTGGAGAAGGCGCAAAATACCGTATGCGGTAACACGACAAATGATAATACAATATATTTTACAAAACTGTACAGCATCGCACTAGTATTAATTTTACAAGTTATGGTTATTTTATATTTTGGAAAAGTTTGTATTTTCAATGTATCCAAGGAGTTGCTTTGTTTTAAGTCATTTTTATATTTATAGCTAATCTTTGAATACGACTAGGTATATCTTCGGAATTGTTAGAAATACATGATAATAAAACAAAAAAAGTCACATTAAGAATAACGTTACATAATTGTGTTCTTCACTGACAAAACTAGTTACACATGCCCGCTTCACTGGGTAACAAATAAAGTTTAGTTAAGAATTTTAAACGATTTTTCTTTTAAACGATTTTTCTTTGTAATAGCATATTTTCACATTCGAGCGCATAAAAATGCCTTCTGACCTTGTGTTTGTCCGTACTTCATGCTGAGGGTTACTTTTATGTAGGGTATTGATGGTTCTTGACGGAAGTTACATAAAACTAATGAAAGAAACCTTATCTAATGTATCAAATTTTGTATACAGCTTCCTGAAGTTGTATAAAGCTTTCTTTCTTTAGCTTGTAACGATAAAATTTAAATTTTTACCGATGTGTCTTCCCTCAAGAGCCGTCAGAGTTTTAAAGTTGCAATTATTTTAAAGATACAGAGTTATTTCAATTTAGATAAACGATTTTTTTTTTTAAGTATCAGCTCGAAGTTGAAATTCCAATTTCCATTGGAATTCAATTGCTGCTTGATAATCAAATATCGCAGGTGATCATAATTCAATAATGAAAGTAAAATGATAAAAAAAAATCATCTATGACTTGAGATGTACTATCATATTAAAACACAAATCCTTGATCACTTCATTTTCCAGGAAATATGTACACAACTTTGAAAATATTAATTGAAAAATATATTTTAAAAAATAGAAATTTAAGAGTTAATAATGGTTTTAAGATAGTGTATCTACAGCTAGAAATTTTAAAGTTTAAAATTAAAATTAACTTCAAAATTAATAGTGTAACATTAAAATTAAAAAGTTGGAAAAGTCAATGTAAAATTTACAGATAAAATTAACGGTATAAAAAAATTAACTGATTATAAAGAAAAGTTACTATTTTCAAACAAAATTCATAAATAATAACATACAAAAATCATAAAATTGAGAAAAAATATTAATGCAAATTTTATTTTTTAAATATATTTTTTGTGTAACTCATAGTTCTACTAAAAATACAATTTTAGAGTTTATGTCTAGATAATTTTAAGATGAAGTAAAAATGATAATATTATTTTTATATATATCACGTTAAAAAAGTCGAGGTACACATGATAATCTTCAATAATTGTGATTTCATCATTACAAGATCCAATAAGTTCATGACACACATTTCAAGAGAAGTTGAAACCTATATTGATCCACTTCTCTATCGAAACCGTATATTTAGTTTTTGAAATAAACCACAGAGAAGTTGTAGCAGTACATCCGTTTTTCGAGGGAAGAAAATAACGATTAATTTTTCAAACGATTATAAATTAAAAAATTAATATCTTCAAAAATTTGATTAATTTAAAATTAACAAAAATTTCTAATTCGTTAATTTAATTCATTAATTCTAATTCATTAATTTTTAACAGATTAATTAGAAGAATACCCTATACCTCATTTACCATAGTGTATCTAGCTAATGACGTAATGAAAGACTTAATAGGAATGTATATTTTCGGAATGTATATTATTATAGGCTAACATTACTTTAGAATATATATATAGTTTTAAGACTAATTGCGAGAACGTTCTAACTAGCGAAAACAAATTCAGCATCTATATTTTCCTGTGTAATTACATCGCGAATTGTAACTAGCACAGTTTTAATTATAACAAATTTAACCTGTCCCAAGAGACAAATCTTGATCAAGCGGAATACAGTTGCATCTATTTATGTAGTATAAAAGAATTATGTTATACTCGGTAGCTGCTCTGAAGATGTTTGAACTATATCTCTACCACTGTTGGATGACCTGCAGTTTTTCTTCTTGAAAAGTACTAGATTTCTACAAGCTAGAGACAAAATTCGAATCACCTGAGTGTGTCTACCTGATTCCCCAAGTATTAATTTCACTCGGTACTTACAAAAACTATTTATCTAACTTCCAGTACTTCCTGAAAAATATTTGTCGCAAAGGGATTATTTTCTTTCTTTCTTTCTTTCTTTTCTTTTCTTTTCTTTTCTTTTCTTTTTTTTTTTTTTTTTTTTTTACGTAACTTTCCTATTTCAAAATCTTATTTGCCTGTAGTCAAACAATGAAAAGAGAGGTTCTGAGGTATTACTTTAATTTTTTTTCTCAAACATTTGTATATTTGAAGACTGTCATATTGTGTTTACGCTTTTACACAAAGATTTGTTAGTTTCGTATAAAAAACAAATTTCGGGTAGAATATTTATAAAATACCTCAATTTTTTGCAGTAAACTCTGACACACAAACCCGTTTTAAATTAAGCAAGGCAGTAAAGTAATTCAGCTATTTCCTAGCGTAGAAAAGGGTACGTTTAAATCAATCAAAGTTAGTTGCTTGTTACAGTTTTCTCGGAACTTCCAACCACATTTTAACAACAGATGCATCAATAACAATAACACTTACAACATTAGAATAAAATGAAACGTCGTTTAAGAAATGGTACTTACTTTTGATAAGGACCTGCAAAGCTTGGTTGTCTGGGGGACCACTGCCGAGATGATAAGGAATGACCGTCGTCAGGTACTGCAAATAAACATGAATGTAAAGAATCCTAGTCGATAGTCTTTTTTTTTTTTTTTTTGTACACATTGATTTACTAGAATAGATACATAAACAAAAAACTAACTTCGGCTAAACATGTTTGAACACTATAATCATAACATGTTTTGACGAATCATTGGAAGTAAATAAGTTTCTACTGTTTAAAAAGAGAAAGATATCTTACCTTAACCTCTCTGTATTAATTTGGTTAAAAAAAGGAAAAGAAACAAACTGTTTCAAAGTTTGTCTCACTTCTTCTTCAGCTGGTATTACTCCACTGCGCTGCTGAACTTACGACATGAAGAATGAATTTTTTTTTTTTCTCTCTCTCTCTGAAAACCTCATGACTCGAAAAAATCCTTTTAAACTAAGGAGTATACCAGTTCATCCAACAGTTTAAATTTTGTAGATATATTTTTTTTTCCTAGTAAAGATTTTTCAAAAGGAAATGTTTAGCATTTTTGTCCTAAACAATTTGGAAATTCAGAATGAAAGTGTAGGTTTTCATTTTAAAAAATAATTTATAGAGTGAAAGATCTCTCCATCATGTCATAAGGTTTAAGCAGCGATGCAAAATAATAGAAAATGAAATGAAATTTTTGAGTCTTACGTCCCACGATTATGCCGGTCAGGCTAAAGGAGACGGTGATGATGAATAATAAATGAAATGGTGTAATAAAGAAAGTGGGAGGAAACGGGAGAACCTCGAGGAAACTCACGCACACGGTGTTTGTCCGCCACAAAGTTCACTTGGCGGGGGCTGGGAGCAAAATAATAGACGCCGAAGAACGGGGGAGAAATATCTGGAAACAGTTTTTTTTTGTTAAAAAAAAGTAATATAGGGATATAAATGTAAGATGTCTTTGTCTTGTTAAATATTAAATTCTATTGCATTCATCAGCAAATAATTAAAGTTTCCGATAGTTCAATCATTCAAGAAGATTATAATCGAAGATTGCTTGATAAAAAGAATTCATATACAGAAGTTTTGACAAGTTGTCTGATAATAAATTTTATATCAACGCTATGTTACATGAACGGAACAGAACGGCGAAATCAATTTTATTTCGAAATCATGTTCCGTAACTTCAAACAATATCTACGGTTTCTTGGGCACTTTCTGCTATCTTCATAAAAAGCTTCCAAGATTTAGTAAAATACGGTAACCTATATGTTCAGCCCAATTGTTTATATCAGGTACTATTACCTAGTCCAAGATGGAGAATCTGCGACCTTCAGAGTTGTGAAGTGTGGCTTGTCGTGAAAAATTCTAAATTATATAAGGAATATGAAGCAAAAGAGTAAGTGAATGATAAATTTTCTTACTTTATCTTTTTAATTGTTATAGTATTAGATATTTTAATGTAAATTATTAATGTAATAATAACTGTAAAATAACTACAAAAATTAGGTCTATTCCAAATTATCATATACGGTCTTCTTGGGAAATGGGAATTGTCAATGTGACTAAAACAAAAAAGGATCCCCCACTCCTGACTTAGATATTACAATACATTAATTTATATTGTGTTAAGTTCTTATTTATTTATTTATTCTTGCCTGTGCTATCTATTTCTCAGTTTATATATACTGATCTAAAGATTTGAAATTAACGTCCCTGTTCAACGAACGTACGCAGGGGGTGGGGGTCCTAGGGAGTCCGGATAATTAAAATTTAGTCTAATTTTAAAGGTAATTGTACAAATTTTAATACAATTTATTCTCATATCAAATTTGCACACCCTCCCTCATCGAAATAAATTCCTGCGTACACCTCTGCCCTTTTGAATAGCGAGATCATATAACACGCAAACCAGTGTTTCTTTCAGAAACAATGTTCCGGGGGGAAGCACACTTAGTATTTCGGGGGTATTAATGATACTATTCTATTTATTATTATGGTATAGACGTATTATTTTGGTCTACTCCAGGGGAGCAGTGCCCCCTTCCCCCCAAAAAAAAGTCTGAAAGAAACACTGACGCAAATTTACATTCGATGGAATCCGAACAATTGAAACTAAGAAATGGTTAATACTCTTCGTATGTGTCTTTCGTTTCTCATGAGCCTGTTTAGAAACACTTTTGCTCTAAGTGCTTACACATACATTTTGGCCCAAAGTTGGGTTTTCCGTTTGTCACATGTGCTAATTTGTATATCTATTTTATTATTATGCCATCTTGGTGTTAGCCAAAAGAGAAGACATGCAGTTTTTCACGTATTCACCTAACGAGCTTTACTAGGATTAACTCTTTCCGTAAGCTTTGCAATCACGCAAAGCATCAGTCATAATCTCTTTGGCACTGTCTATCGAAAAAGCATTAATTTAATAGTTATATGACAACTAGAATTCACATTGCTGAAACGATTATAAGATGTTATTTACTAATCTTCTAATGACAGCTGTTAAAGCGTTAATCAATGGAATAAAAATAATGAGGCAATAAAATTCATAAGGTTTTTTTTTTTAAACTTCTTATAATTTTAACAGATATGTTATAAAAAGAAATTCAAATTAATTTACCTATTATACAACAATTGTATTTTGGTATTAACGGATTTAAACGGAATCGGAAGTATCACTATGTTATCTCAGTGACCACGAAAACTATGGATTCGAAACTAATATTGGTTATTTTTGATCATTTTAATGTATCTGCCTCCTCCCCCAAGTTGCGGGGGTGAAACTGGATGTAAACGGGATCGGAAGTGTTACTGTTCATTTCAGCGACCCCGAAAACTATTGATTCGACACTACTATTGGTCATTTTCGATCATTTCTACACACACACACACACACACACACACACACACACACACACACACATATATATATATATATATATATATATATATATATATATACAGTGAAACCTGTCTTCAACGGACCCTTTATTAAACGGAAAACTGTCTTAAACGGAAATATTTCACGGTCCAATGAATTTTGGAGAACAAAACGTGTAAAAAGTCCCTTCATTAAGCGGAAACTGTGTTACGCGGACAACGGAAAGAAAAATAAACATTTAACGGAAAATTCTGAGTTCCGGACTGCAGCGTTTAGAAGATGTTTAGACATTTTGTGAGACATATATATTACACTGTCTGCGATAAAATATTAGTTCTTTTGTTAAATATTTCTGGACAGTGTTTACCTTTGGATTCTGAAGACGTTTTAAAATCCCTATCTAAAGACAATCATAATGTATAAGAATGAAGAGAGTTTAACTGATAAGTTCGGACATAACTGATAAGAGAAACTGTTCAAAGCAGAAAGACTACAAATTGATAATGTAATCTTAATGAAAGGAACATTAATATAGTATATGTGAATAAATTATACAACGGAAGTATCAAACTAACTTAGAAAACTAGTTTCAGTCTACAAAACTGTCATATTAAAACGTTCTCCAGATACAAAAGGGAAGGAAATGGATGATTACATATTCCTTCCCTTATTAGGAGTTTGCAAGAACGGTACTAGACACAACAGCTGATGTCTAGATTTCCTTTTTTTCTTTCTCTTTTAACCAGACCAGTCACAATTCACGGTGACTCATACATGTTTCCACGAGCTCTCTCTCAGGGGCTTTTCCGTTAATGCATGAGTTCATTAAAGCAGGGTATCTATGTCGTATTGCGAATCACTAGTCAAACATCACTGAACAAAGACCGTATTCAATCGGCTTTCGTCTCCGAAGAACCGAGAGTGAATTCTTACGTAATTAAAGCCACTTATTAAAGCAAACATATTACTAATGAATAAATGCCTTAAGATAAATGAAATGAATATTTAACAAACAAAGCACAATTTATTCAAGCCTATAAAAATAATGTTCCAGAGTACTGAAGATGTATTTACGAACTAAATTTGTTCATTTCCAGAATTTTTCCGATAATTAATATTAAACCATATTTGTAAATTTCTTTACTGGCTGACAGTAAGATTAATAAGAGTTATTTGACTAAAAAGAGTTGTTTTTTAAAGAATGAACATCCATCTTACTTTTCCTTTTTATCTTTCTTTTTCTAAAAAAGAAAGAAATAAAAAAACGGCCTCTACCCATTACCTTAAGGCATGAAAGGATTCCAGCAAAGATTCGTCAAAACGGATACAAAGAATTAATTTAGCAAGTCATTCTTTTTGGGCTATACACCCCAGCATTCGTCTAGTGAAACAGAAAGATTATGGAAAATTTAGCCAGCGAATAGGAAGTTTCAATCGCAACTCCATTAGATGATAACTTACCTATGTTATTCAGTTTGGCAACGTGTCTTTTAACATATAATGAATTCATTTCTCACCTTTGGATCCACCCCATTCGCTGCCGAGGGTTTAGCACCTCGACTCCTCTTCTTCTCGACATGGTACTGCCGCCGTTTGTTCTGTACAGCTAGTAATAACGAGATAAATGTGTTTTTCAACTCCTTCTCATACTCCAATTCATCGCGCAGGGCAAGCTCTGCAATTAGTGTTTCCGAGAACTCTCGAATCAACACTTCAAGTTCTAGGTAGAGTTCATTAAGTTGTGATAGATTTAAAGTCTTCAGTTCTGGAAAAAGGTGAAAGAGAGAACATGTAATATGCATTCATTACATTTTACATCAAATTTTTACTAGAAAACTCTATACTTAGCTATATTGATTTATTTAACACTTTACCAATACAGTTTGTGTGGCCAATTTACATTATCAATAACAATAGCAATAGCAGTGATAAAGAATATAGACCAAGGTCTAAACTTAAAGATGCCGTCCGGGCATTTTCCTGATGGAACTAGGAGGTTCCTGCAAAGATCTCAGTCACAAGATTCGAAGTTGGACTTGCGTGATTGCTAAATAAGAATGCTAAAAACTAACATATGCATGCTTTACTATGGGTATTTTAAAATAAAACAAATGTGGTTATTGGACATTGGAACAAATATATTTGGTCTAGGAATTAATTCGTGCGGGTGGACAAGAGATGGCGCAACGAACGGAGCGTCCCACAGTTCCGTGTATCCATACATGTGTTGCAAACCCCTGTCATCGCGTATCGTTCGTAGTATAGGGCAGTGGATTAAAGCGTCAACAACACCAGTTTGTAGTTAAGTGAACATGGCGCAATTTGTGCCTGATAAAGTGTTTTTGCGGGGTGTCCTGCTGCATTACTTTAACATGCAGAAAAGTGCGACTGAAAGTCATCGTATTTTGGTGGAAGTGTATGGTGACCATGCTCTAGCTGAGCGAACGTGTCAGAAGTGGTTTGCACGGTTTAGAAGTGGTGATTTCGGCTTGGCAGACCAAGAGCGAGCTGGACAGCCAAAAAAAATTCAAGACGAAGAATTGACAGCATTGCTCGAGCAGGATTCGTGTCAAACGCAGGAACAACTTGCAGCAGCATTAGGCGTTGATCAAACAACAGTCTCCAAACGCTTGAAAGCCATGGGAATGATTCAAAAGATGTCACATTGGGTTCCACATGAATTGAAAGACAGAGACGTTGAAAGACGAAAAACCATTTGCGAATTGCTGCTTCAACGACAGAGCAGAAAGGGGTTTCTGCATCGAATTATTACGGGTGATGAGAAGTGGATCCATTACGAGAACCCTAAACGAAAAAAGGCCTGGGTGAAACCAGGTGAACCAGGTCCATCACAACCAAAACGAGATATTCACTGTGCAAAGGTTATGCTGTGCATATGGTGGGATATGAAAGGTGTGGTGTACTATGAGCTGCTGCAACCGGGTGAAACTATGAATGGAGAACGTTATCGACGACAATTAATGCGTTTGAAGCAAGCTCTGGCCAGAACAGACATGATAAACTTATTGTTCAACATGATAACGCTCGCCCACATGTCGCAAAACCGGTCAAAACCTATTTAGAAAATGTCGGATGGGAAGTTTTACCCCACCCGCCGTATTCACCAGACGTTGTTCCTTCGGACTACTACTTGTTCGATTGCATGAACAACGATTTGATTGGACAGCGGTTTACTTCTTCAGAAGATATCGAAACATGGGTCTCTGACTGGATCGCTTCCAAGGATGAGGACTTCTTTCGCCACGGAATCCGTACATTGCCTGACAGATGGGCGAAAGTGGTGGCTAGCGATGGACAATATTTTTCTTAAGGTATTTATGTATTTTGTGTTTGTACTACAGCTTCAATGTGTGCGTACCAACCGCACGAATTAATTCCTAGACCAAATATGAAGGTATGGATTGATTGATTTGCATCGACGTTCTTTGTCAGCAGCGAGACTATATAGGACGAGACCTATAGTTTAAAATGGGATCAGAACTACCGTAGTAGTTCGATGATCTCCCACCGGGAATCGAACATGGAACCCCGTGCATCAAAGGCATACGCGCTAGGTACTAAACCAGCGAAGAATATATGGAGATATGGAGGAAGGGGCTGAAGTCCCAATGCATGATGATAATAATTGTACAAGTTACGTAAGGACCTTCAAGCGGAACAGATTAAAATCATTTTTCTGATTGAATCGGTTAGTTGCAGTGATAAAATTCATTGAAAAGTCATGGTACACGGGAATTGTCGAAAATCAACTGAAAAGCTGAGATTCTGACCAGAAACAGACGAAGGAACATCAACAATAATGCCAAATGAAAACAGGCTAAATACCTCCGCAGCAGGGATTTCTAACTTTATTTAAAAATACAGATTATTCCATCTATATCGATTCCGGTGTCAATGGAAATATCTAGGTACAAAAGAACACATATCCCTCATGTTTGAATATGTCCCCATCCTCCTCTTCAACGGGGCCCATGGTGGCTCAGTGGTAGAGCGTTCACCTCTGTTGCATGGGGTCTGGGTTCGATCCCAGCTTGCGCCAAGTGAACTTTGTGGTGGACAAACACCGTGTATGTGGGTTTTTTCGGGGTTCTCTCGTTTCCTCCTACTTTCTTCATTCCACCATTTCATTCATTTCTCATCATCATCAGCGTCTCCTTTAGTCTAGCCGACATAACCGTCGGACGTACAACTTAAAGATTTGATTTGATTTCATTTCATTTCATTTCCCTCCTCTTCAATCAATCTCCGCGTCTCAAGTAAAAATACGTTGGATACCCTATAAGCAACGCATCCCGTCTCATATAGTCTCGGTTCTAAAAAGAACGTTAAGCTTCATCTGAATTGTCGCACCAGGAAGAAAACACACTGATTTCTTGATATCTGTTAAACATTGAAATAGTATTTACACTATTTCTAGCAGCATTTTTAAAAAGCAAATAAAAGGGAGTCAAGCCCTTTCAAGACACACTTAATTTTTGTGTAGATATATATATTAACACGACAATTGTTTATTTTTACATAATATCTTACTTCCCTTGCGTACGCCACTGTATTATATCATCAATATAATTTCTCCTTTAACATTGAATGCACTACATAGACACTGTGGCTTTTTGTTTAAAAATAACATAGCAACATTACATAGAACATAATTCTATAATGAAAAAATGACTAACTTTTCTTATTATTTAATTTTGAATTCGAAGGGCCATGTATTGGGTGTTTCGACACTACTTGATTTAACAGCTTTAATAGCTGAAGAGGACTTTTTATATACTATAGTGAATGAACGCAGTACATGAGGATAGCTTTTACTCGTTTGAATTTTCTATCAGTTTCCTCAATATCTGAATGTTATCTATCTACTATGCGTAGTATAACCGATCCAAAATCAGCCTGTTCTCTTGATTGGTTGATACACATCTAAATTATGTATTATTTTTACATATAATTTAAATTAGAGCGTTAAATTACAATAACCATAGAAAATTTTAATGACTTAGAGAGTACAATGGACTCAAGAACAACGACAAACTTAAATTTCCATAATTAAATTTACCTAGGTATACTTCAAGAATACACGCACAATAAATAAGGATGTTATTTATCTAACATAATACATGTGGGAATATATTTACAATTGTTCTTCATTTTTTAAAAAGTTATTATTTTTTTTTTTTAAATGAAGTGTATATATAGGTATACACAATTTCTCTGCCTGGTCTCTTCGTACTGATCCTGAAGAATGAGAACAATGTCTGTTCTCGAAACGCTGTGCAACGAACACTTCACCTGGTTGATATCTCGACAACATATATTCGCATCACATCACCAGGAAAGTTTCAGCTCCTATTTTAGTATGAAGATAATTTTTATTTCTGGTCTCGTATACGGGGGTGAGTAAATGGATGATGTGGTAAGATGATAACATTTATAATTAAACCATCGTCATCTATTAATTAAAGGTTGAACTTATCCTGTACACTTACTATCTTCATAAAGTGGCGATTGAAGTACTTCCTTCCCCTTCTCCAACGTGTCTGGTGAATCAAGGAAAGAGCCATCGGAATCAGGAGAACATTCCGTTGAAGGAGTTTCCTGAAACAATAATACACAACAATAAATAGACGTGTTTAACACGCAAGAACATATTATACTGCAACATATGATATAAATGACAGATATTAGGAGGAAGCTGAGTGATTACAAGTACTATGTCACTGATGGGAGAAACCAAACAAGAATAGATCCTGTGTTACTTAACAATATATATTTTTCATATACAGTATAGTGCATGTATTTTTTTAAAAAATATCTGTTTCAACAGATCAAAATTATCAATTGCATCAGATTGGCGTTTACATACTTCTTAACATATCCATAAAAATCAGTTTTTCACGAATTTCTCGAAAACTACTTCGTGAATTTATCCTGAAGAAGGGGTAAAAGTGGATTTGAAAAGGTAGGGGGACACACAACGTCACACCGCACTCCGTGCCTCTCTTTGCTCATTGTATTTTTTTTTTTTTTAGGAAGTGGAGGGACGCCATAGACAAAAGTCGCGGAACGAGATTCCCTGAGTTCACCCTCACTTTTACCCCTGCACCAGGCCCGTAGCCAATCCAAAAATGTAGGGGTGTCCGATCCAACCATATTATAGTTCATCATCATATTATAGTTCATTTACAAGCCTACTGTGCAAATTTTAGGGGGGCAGTAAAAATTTAGGAGGCCCGCCCCCTCTAGTCCCCCCATGGATACGGGCCTTCTCTGCCATGAAGCATTGTCATTTTGTTCAGCTCGATTAATATATCGATTGATATGTGTTTTATCTTTGGACAATATCATAACTAAATAACTACCGGTACTAAAGTTTAAGAATGAATTATATCACATTAACTATACACTATATAGTTGTCTTGCTAGTGTCGTAGTAAAATTTTAATTATACTCCGCGTCACCCGAATTGGCGTATGGCAACATCCAATAAGCTCACAGTGTGCTGTTACCAAACCATCAGTGACGAATCTAATCATTCATAATTGTCCACACATATGAACAAAATCACTTATAAATGATTAGATTCCTTCCTGAATGTTTAATAACAGCGTATTGCGAGTTTATTGGCTTATAGAACGGAATCTAATCATCTAAGATTCGCCACTGAAGGTTTGGTAGTAGCGCACTGCGAGCTTATTGGCTGATGTCATACGTCAATTCGGGTGACGCAGAGTATAGTGTATACTTCAGTATCAGTTTCGTGTTAATAGATGGGATGGTTATCATACAGTGACATTTTTTTTTTAAGTTTATAAAATATTAACTTTTTCGGGATTTTCTCTTAAACTACGTATGACGATTTACACTCACATAAATCACTTTGTTCAGGTCAATGAGAGCTGTCAATCGGGTAGATGTCTCATCTTTGGACATTATTATTATTATTATTTTTTTTTTCGTTAAACGTTAATAATATTGTAGAAGTATTCCTCCACCTTTACATTTGATATACTGTATGTTCTTTGGAAGTTATGCATCTTTTTAAAAAATCATGATATTTTCATCTTGAACAATATTAATTTTACTAGACTAATTGAAAATAAAGTTATTAGATTTCTTTTTAATGCTAGGAGCTAACTAACTTTCAACATGTCCAAAGTGATAATTTCAGTGTTGATAAAGACCAAATGGTGGTAGTAGTGAGGGACAAAAATGAAACACTTTTCGAAATCCACGAAAAACAATATTTGGGAATTTCAATGAACAGTATTCTATTCTCACTGTTTTAATCCAGTTTTAAATCAATTTCAAGAAACCAAGATAACGAAATCAGCAATAACATAAACAATACACATAAAATTGTATTTTTTCATTGCAGCATTGCAAACTTAGACAAAACTCATATAACACTCTTCCCCTATATATACATAGAAAAAAGATAAATGAAAAAGGATAATTCCCCAAAATGGACGGTTTAAGTTTAATTTACACTCTTTTCAAAAATTTAATTTGTATATTTCGTGAAGCAATTTTATTATTCTTTCTTGCTTATTATTATTTTTCTTAAAAAGATCAAAAATACTTTACCAAGTGGGGAGCTGATGAATAGTTCGATTTCTCATTTAGCAATCAAGATTTTACTGCGCAAACAATGTCCATGTGTTTTCTTCAGCAGCGCAAGGCAAACTTTGGGATGATACCTTGGCAGTAATATATCCACTCCCTTAACAAACACTCATGTTATTGATGTCAATAAAAACTCCACGATCCTGTCTACCACACTAGCCGAGAATGTGGATAGGAATTCCACTTCCAATGGAGTACATTTGATAATTTTGTTTCCTTCCTTAAGGTTACAATTACCAAGTCGCAAAATGGTCAAGAAGGTAGGTGTGATACTCCTTCTCTTTTAAATCTAGACTTCTTAGAAAACAAATATATAATTTAAAAAATGGAGAAAAATGTGAAATTAAGCATACATACTAGCAATTAGGCAACTTATTGGAACGTTACGGAAACAAAGCTTCTACAGAGGTAAATAAAAAGATACGAACACTCTTTTACGAAAATAAAGATATACTGTACAATGTGAACTTAGGTTCGTCGACGGTGAACCATGATATTAAATCTGTCCTGTAACACTTTTGAAAAGTCATGCATATCAATAAGATAAATTCATGTTCTCTTTATATGAGAACCTTTGTACTACAATGCTAGCAGGAAGAAAGTGGTTTCCTTTTGTTTAAAGATGCGAGTAGGCTATTTCCTTTCCAAATTCCTAATTCGCTTTTATCTTAGAAAGATGCAATAACATATTCGTCTAAATACATTAAATAGGTTTAATAATAGGCTGAGTGCTTTAGGAAAGGAACGTAAAAGAGTACTGCTAATTTATAACTTAGTTTCACACAGACAATAAAACTGTAACTTTGCCTTCAAATATGTTATTTACTGCTGAAACGTTTAAACACAATTAGAATTTTAACAAGAGTTAGTGGACAAATTTCTCTCTTGTCATGCAAAAAAAACTTCACCTGATTTTAATAAAAAGGATTTAAAAGTAGGAACATGACTTTGTTATTTATTATTATTATTATTATTATTATTATTATTATTATTATTATTATTATATTAGTAATGAGAGGAGAGAACTGGAGTTTTCCTTTTTATAAGGCTACTTCTCATTACATTCAAAATCTCGTTACCAATTGCTCACCTCTGTGCGAAGAATCCCTAGTTTGATTCTAGGCCATGTGAGTTTGCGCTAGACAACATCGTATCTGTGTTTTTTCTCCGGGTTCTCCCGTTTCCTCTCCCATTCCCATTGCACCAATTCTTCTATAGGTATAATCAGGGGCGTCATTTAGGGAGAGGAGGAAGAGCAATTACACGAGGAATACATATACTTTAATAGACTGTCTACTAATATACTAGTACAAAACATGTCATTGGTGCTCTCCCCCCCCCCCCAAAGCGAAGTCTGAAATGACGCTCCTGGGTATAATCATTCATTTTCATTAAGGTTTAGTTTTGTCTGCCTTACAGGGCATTAGGGATGGGCACGAGCGATTTCGAACGAGCTTTCTTTGAAACTCGACTCGACTCAAAAGTCATTTTTGAGCTCGACTCGAAAAGTTACCTCTAACTCGACTCGAAGTCGGATCGAGTTTCGAGTCAAACCAAAACGAGCTAAATTCTGTGCGTAGCTTCAACTTATCTCTTCAAGTATAAAACATAGGCAATATAATTATCAATATTACTACTACTACAAGTATTATTATTATTATTATTATTATTATTATTATTATCAAACATGTTCAAAACTGCTCGGCTCGAGTTTAGAGTTGCAACGGCTCAAGCGGCTCAGTTCACAGCTCATTCAGTATCGAGTCGAACCGAAAAAAGAGCCGAGCCAACAGCTCAACCGACCGATACGGCTAGAGCCGATGAGTCACTCGAGCCGAACCGAACCAAGCTCATGGATTACCCCAACCGAGCCGGTTCGAACCATCGGCTCAGTTGAGCCGAGTCGAACCGAGCCTATGAACTCATTCTAACTGAGTTGACTCGATAAGATGGCTCACCGGAGACGTATCGGTAGCTCATCGCAACCGAGCAGCTCAAGCCATCGGCTCAATTGACAGAGTCAATGGCTCGTCCCAACCAAACTGGCTCAAGTTATCGGTTCAATTGAGGTGAGCCGATGGCTCATTTCAACCGAGCCGGCTCTAGGTGTTTGCTCAGTTTAACCGAGCAGAGTCGGCTTACATTACTACCCGGGTTGAGCTCTGCTTGGCCTGAAAAATTCAACCGAGCATGCCTCAGCCTTGATGGCAAATTCTTACATTGGTGCTCATGACATTTGAGACTGTCTCGTTATAAAAATGTATTGTCGTCTCGTTATCGAGATGAGACGGGATGCGGGTAGTGTCCCCTGTCGTGGGCAGCACTAAAAGTAATCCACATTACTGCTTACATTTCTCATGGCTTTCTATTTCCTTTCTAATCAGGCCATGAGTTCAAAACGAGCTAAAACGAGCTGAACGAGCGAGCCATTTATCAAGCTCGACTCGCCTTGAAACTCGACCTTAAAACAGTGACTCGGCTCGGAACTCGACTCGAGAAAATTACCTTTGACTCGATTCGTAACTTGACTCGAATTCGAGTAGAGCCGAGTTTTAGCTCGACTCGTGCTCATCCCTACGGGGCATAATCGTGGAACGTAAAACTAAAAGATTTCACTTTCTTTTTTCTCGTCACCAGCTCTTTTAATCTCACCGTCTACCAACAGTAGATTTGTTTTGGCAAGAAATTTCATACAAAATCTACGAAGTTAAACAGAACAGTTCTTTATTCCAGTAGCAGATTCAAATAACTTTCTGGTATGATTGAAGAAAATGGGATTTAGGGAGTTAGAAGACAGGATTCAACAATAGAATCAACTTTATATTATTTGTGTTTCCAATTTGTTTTATCTTTTTCTTTCCATTTTTAATGAACTTTTGCAAACATTATTTTGATTAAGAAACTATGTAAGTTCGTTAATTAACTTCATTTTTAAAAAAGTTTGTTTTCCTTTTCTTTTCTCTCTCCCCTCCCTTAATCCCGCCGTTTTTTAAAATACAAAATCCTAATTCTGAATTCCGTCAAAATAAACTTTCGTCCAAGTTAAGTTTCGTCTTTTGGGTCTATTTGTCGCTTTGTTTTCATTTTTTCTTTCTTTTCACTTTTCTCTCTAAGAGAGTTTTTCTCTTCACAGAAAAAAAAAGAACAATTTTGTCTACATTAACTTTTCCATTAACCTTTCATGCAACACCATACATATCCCCATTCATCCTCCATCCTCCCAATGTTAACTTGGAAACTTCTACATTTCAATATTCTTTCGTTTTCCATTGTTTACTTTTTCTTTTCTTTTCTTTTTTTTAAAACACTTTTTCTTCAGTAGTCCATATTCCGTTAGCGTTTATTCTTCCATTTCGAATTCTCGCTAAAGAATCTTTTTTAATTTTCGTTTTTTATTTCTGAAATGATTACACTTAACGGACGAATATTTAGAAATCACGGCACAGTTTACATACACATTTTACGTATGCCGGCTAGGCTAAAGGAGACGGTGCTGATGAGAGATAAAGAAGATGATGGAGTGAAGAAAGTGGAAGGGATCGGGAGAGCCCCGAGAAAACCCACGCACACGGTGTCTGTCCACCATAACGTTCACTTGACGCGAGCTAAGATCGAACTAAGGACTCCATGCATCAGAGATGATCGCTCTACCACTGAGCCACCGTGACTCCGTCACGGCACAGTTTCCATTCAGTACTAATACTACAGGATAGTAAGAAACTATTTAAACAAACTCCGGGAGCTGATTCCCGACACCAAAACCAGCAAAATAGTCCTGTGGAAATTTGGTCAGTGAGGGATAGTTTCGGCGATATAAGGTGCCGAAAGCGCGGGAAAATGAACTTCAGAGAGCTGTAATTCAAAAACAACGCAACGTAGGGAGTGCGGTTTAGAATATGACACGAAGTTAGACCTGCTCGATTGAAAAATGTGTGTTTTAAACCTCCACAAGATATGTGCGAGAGATTCCCTATAACCTTGCAAGTAATCCCTATGTTCCTTTGGGGAATCCCTTGGACATATCTTGCGGAGGTTTAAAACACACATTTTTCAATCGAGTAGGTCTAACTTCGAGTGTCATGTCCTAAATCGCACTCTACGTTGCGTTGTTTTCTAATTACAGCAATCTGAAGTTCATTTTCCCACGCCCTCGGCACCTTATATCGCCGAAACTGTCCCTCACCGACCCAAGTTCCGGAGGATATATATATATATATATATATATATATATATATATATATATATATATATATATATATATATATATATATATATATATATATATATATATATATATTGCTGGTTTCGGTGTCGGGAATCAGCTTCCGAAGTTTGTTCAAATAGTTTCTTACCATCCTGTATAATACATTTGCTTTGATCGTAAGAGATAATAATAATAATAATAAAATAACAATCGAACCATTAGTATTGTGAATACTATTTTGTCTTTGAAAAGGACTTGTTCAAAAGGTCTGTTGGACTTGTTGAAAATTGACTAGTTTTGATATAAATGTGTGTCTGAAACTATTCTTCTACTATAACGGGATGTAAACTTTTAACAAAGTATATCAAATATCTCTATAAGTAAGTCGAGAATAGGTACATTATCCAAAATAGACAAAACTACCAAAGAGTACTTTCCAAATGTAAAACGGGTTAGAAAAGTATATAAATAGATTCAGTAGGGCATTTAACTTGGCGAGAGTTAAGCGCAATAATCATTTGAGGACCATGAGCCCTGACTATTAATTTTAGATTAAATTTAAAAGTTACCAAAACGAACCTAAGTAAACGATGATAAATTTGAGTAACAGTGTATAGATTCCACAAATTATACATAAACGTTATCACCAATGCTATAAGCAATTCAGTGGTGCCAATTCATTGTTTTCAAATGACACTAGATCAAGTTATTGCATAATCAAAATGTCTACGTAATATAAAGATTAGGTATATGGCTCCCCACAGAAAATAATTGTAAACTTTGAAATAGGGGAAAATCACTATGCCAAAACCAAATGACCACATCGAGTAGTGGCACCGTATCAGTGATATTCGTTTTATTCTCTCTTTCTGGCTTGACTATGATTCTCAGTTTTAAATAATGATTTATGAAGTTTATTATTATTATTATTATTATTATTATTATTATTATTATTATTATTATTATTATTATTATTATTATTATTATTATACATTGGCAAAGGTAAATGAAGTCAAAGTAATTTTCTTTGTAATACTTTCATCACGGGCAACGAGCTTCCATAAACTTGATCGATCGGTCTTCTCGTTTGCCTCTCAAGTTTGCTACACTGCTTCATGTGCGACACATTATTTGTTCACCATTATGTAGACGTTCTAAATATAGCATGATGTGGTGATATTTGAAAACAAATATATTTTTACTGAGTTCACGACACTGAATTTGTCATATAATTCTTGCGAAGAGCCTGTATAGTGTGTACCATATTACCAAGACTTCTCATTGATTGCTTAGATGCATTTGAACATATTTGGATTTATTGTAAAACTTTTACCATAGTCAAATTTTTATGATTTTAATTTTTTTTATTGGACTACATCTTTGCTGTTTATAGCAGCTACATTCATTTTACAGTTAAGATGATCAAAAGTCGATTTGTATATGGAATGTGGTAATTTTTGATTATGCAAAAAAAAAAAAAAAAAAAAAAAAGTTCGTTTCAAACAATTTAATGTAAACTGCCTCTTATGACCTTAGATTGATATTAAAATTTCCCGCCAAGTAAGCTTTGTGGTGTACAACCAACGTGTACATAGGTTTCCTCTTTCTTCATTCCACTATTTTGTTAATTATATGACAGACAAAGAAAAAGAGTCACATGCCTACGAAAATAAATTGACTGAAATGGTAATTATGTAGAAAAATAGCTATATGTATAAGCTTTAAAATACTGTAAACATTATTGAAAATAAGCACTTCTTCGTATTTCTAAAAAAATATAAATATTATTGAAAATAAATATTTACTTGTATTTCTAAAAAACATGCAAGTATTACTGAAAACAAACGTTTTTTTTTTGTATTTCTAAAAATGTTAACATTAAAAACGTTTCTTTGTATTTGTAAAAATTAACGTTTCTTTGTTTATCTAAAAAAAATGTAAACACTAAAATAAGCGCTTGAAAACTTACTTTTGGGATTACCCTCGTATTTGTTATATTTTTCTAATTAATGGTCATGAAATGAATAAGAAAAATGAGTCACAGGAAAAAATCTTATTCGAAATTAGTTGGCGTACAACATGTATCTGTATGTAGGTTTCTAAAAAATAAAAAAAAAAAATAAAAAAAATTGGTTTTACATTCAAAACACACTATACTGTAGGTACTGATTAGAATTGATTCTTACTGCAAAAGTTACGTTCCAATGAATAGTGAGTGCTATTTTTTTTCACAGAGCGTTTATACTCTAATAATAAACCACTATGCATTGAATATTGTAGCGGAACACGAAAAAAAGAGCTGTTTTTAAAATAAATAAATAAATAAATATATTAACACTGAACTTGAATTGAACTCAACTATTCTATGTAGTCGCAAACAATGCGTCTATCTCAAGTAGTTCTGGAATTAAAAATCATGATCGCATTTGACGCACTTGAACAGGAATTTTTTCCATGACCGCAAATGACGCTACATCATATAAAATTGTTCTATACGTCAAGTCAAGGGCAAAGGGGTGTTCTGAAGAAAGAAAGAAACAAAGAAAATAAGGGGGATTTCGTTGCAAAGAATCTGATTTTCAATCAGAACAAAATCTTTACATTCAATGTTGAGTTCAGAGAACATACCTACTGCATTTGACTGGCCTTAATTAATTGTCTGGAAAATGATCATTATTCCACTCACCTGCATCATGTCATCAATTTCTCTGATGACTTCTTCTGCAGTCTTTACTGGTTCCTGATCCTGATGCAATCCCGATAATATCAAAGAATGCATATCAAGATCACTAGCTACCGCCTCATCCTCATCGATTAAGTCCAGGTCGTCCTCAGGGGAACTCTTCTCCTACAACGGACACAAAAAGAAAAATTAATTAGATTTATAGCTTTGATGTTTTAATGTGATTACACAACGATGCAAGCCAGACATTTTAGAAATTTCCTTGTGTGTCTATTCTTGTTCGGTCAGCGATATTGCTGTTAAAATGGTCTGCAACAAAGAACCAATACATCATAATTATAGAGTCTATTAAATATTGGTGTTTTAGTTTCTTCACATACAAAGCGATACGAAGTGAGTCATCATCACAGTCCTAATCTATAAATAAAACAAGAGATTGGCTTAATTTTCAATATGTTTTATGGGCAAAATCAATTTCTAAACGGGAAAATTCAGTAACCGTAAGTTATGTATACAGATCACCAACGAAAGCAAGGTACACTTTACAACTTCTATGCTCACCACAAATATATCTTTGAAATATTAGATGAATTTTTACAGTGTGATATAAGTAGGGGGCACTTGAATTTTGTCGTGGAGTATGATCAATTTTTCTGTGTAACATTTTTTTTATTACAACTGACAGCGGGAATTTGTCACTAAAAAGACAAGAATTCTGTAAGATTTTTATTGAAGGAAATCTATATTTTTCCAAATAACATCAGGAAACTCTAGGCCAACAATTGCCAAATGTTCACATGATTAAATAATAATAATAATAATAATAAAACTGGTATATATATATATATATATATATATATATATATATATATATATATATATATATATATATATATATATATATATATATATAACATATTTTTGAGTTTAGGAAATACTGAAAATTTACGGCGAAGTATCTGGCAAGAAGGGAGCCAGATTTTTATCGTTAAAAATTCCTACTTATTTTAACAATATAAATTTCTCATTAGATTTATACAGTATTATTATGAATTTAAATATATCCGGCTTGGTCAATTATACATTGGTTAATATATAGTTCGCGATTATATCTACACGAGATTTTTATCGAAAAAAAAACTTTCGCTAGAAGAGTTTTAGAAACCCACATATTTTATGATAATTCACACGCAAACACGTTCCTGACCCAGTACTGAAGAAAACAGCTAACCACTGCTAATTTGCTGGATGGAATATAGGACAAGCGATAATCACATAAACAAACGTTCCCTAACAAGTAAGAAGTACTGCCGCTGCTTAATGAAACAGAAAAAGAAGCAAAGGCGGGAAAGATGGGAAAGATTATTTTGTTTAAAAAAGACAATTGTTGAGGATTACCTTATGTTGAATGTTCAAGCTTTAAATCCTTCAGTGTGAGGATCCCTTAAGCCGCGGAGGCAAGATAACACGACAGACCATAAATATTTGGTCTACTTTTACAAACGATCACATTGAAATAAGACAGAAATTTACGCTCTGCAGCTATAGAACAGCGAAGTAGATAAAAGTATGTTCAAAATAAAGGATGACGGAATCCTCTAATTTCTACTGGGAAGCTACTAGAAACAACAGCCATTAGGGGAAATATAATAAATCAATTCCAAGGGCTTGCAAAAGGAAAGGGGGAACAAATTACATCTTTCCCTCGTGTCCTACGAATTCCAGATAATTGACAGACTGAAATATAATAGCTATTGTGACGACTAGTACTATTAAAATTTAAATTAATATTCAAATAATATGTTATTTTAAAATATAATATTATACTCAAGGGCAGAAAATTATTCGAAGATGTTATTAGAATAACGTACGGAAAATTAGTCTATCACGGGATTATTCTACTAAGGGAGAAAAATTAGCCAGATAATAGGCGGAAAACAACTAAAACATGGGATTACTAAATAATACAAAAAAACTATTCGAATATGGATTAATATAATTCCATAATGAGAGGAAAATTATCGTGCACTATTTGAAGAATGAGTGGAAAACTATTTGAATATGGATAATCTGAATAATGAGAAGAAAATGACTTGAAAATGGTTTATTAGAATAATGAGAGAGAAAAATAATTGAACATTGATTTTTTTTAATCATGGGGAAAATAATTTAAACATAGATTATTTGAACAGTGAGAGAATGGGTAATTTGAATAAAGAGACAAAAATTATTTGAACATGGATTAATTTGAATAATGAGAGGAAAATAATTTGAACATGGACTATTTCAATAATGAGACGAAAATTATTTAGGGTCTAAATGGACTATCTGAGTAATGAGAAGATAATTATTTCAACATGAATTATGTAGATGAGAGACAAATTATTTGAATATTGTTTATTTAAATAATAGGAGAAAAATAATTTAAACATGGATTATTTGAGTAATGCATAATGCTGCCTACAAGACAAGACAGAATTTTCGTGACGAGACAATTGCTGCAAATAGAAACAGATATACTTTCCGAGACGAGATAACACTTTCACGGTGGCTCCTCGAGACGAGACAGACCCATATCTCGTCTTATGCGCAACACTAACAATGAGCCTAAGTTATTTGAACATGGATTAATTGAATAATGAGTAAAATTATTTGAACATGGATTGTTAAATAATGGGAGGGAAATTAAAGATGACGTTTATCGTATTAATGGGCACAGAATTGATCGAATAATGGACGATAGCAGAGCGCTCATCTCTGGTGCTAGGGGCTCCTACTTCGACTTCAGGCCAAATGAGTTTGTGTTGGACAATTTTGTGCCCACGCGTTTTCTCTTCTTTATCCAGTTTCTTTCCTTTTCTCATTACAGTACTTCTTTAATAATCACTCACTTTCATTAATCATCTGTTTCTCTAAGTCTACAGAGCTTGATCATGAGGCGTAAAATTAGATTTCATTTCAATTTTGTGACATTTTCCACAACAATCCCAGACTTCTTGGAAAAACTGCATATTTTAGATTACTTATTAAACATTCTCATTTTGAAAGCACTACTGTATTTGTTTAGTTATTTTGTGTAATAATTTGAAAAACACGAAAATACACTATAAACCAGCTGTACGAACTAATTTAGTCTGTTTTCAAGGAGAATTACACAAATACTGAAACTCCAAACATAAGTAAATCATATTTGATTTACCATCTTTACACACTTCAAACAGCATTAGCATAAAAAAAAAGAAAGAAATACGATTTCACTCAGATTTTACTGTTTTGAAACCGAAGAAACGAACATACCATTAATGACTGCACTCCAAAAACCCAGTCTTATGTAAATTCTTTGGGTTTAACGTGCGAGTTAAAAAGGATATATACAGGTATATATGCGGCCAGAGATTGAGTGGTTGGTAGAAACCACTCTTTCTGACGAAAACAGGCCAATCACTACATTTATGCCTAAAAATATGCTACTGCTTTTCTTATTTTTGAACACGGAACAAAAAACACATTTTCAATTCCTGTTAAGCACTCCAATAACATTAAAAGGCATGCCAAGAAAGCAATTAAAGTGTACAAAAATAAGTTTTAGAACTTCCTGTAAACCGATGATTTACTGCCATTCTTTTCAGAGACGGAATTTTCCTTTTCTCTTTTTTATTTTTTTTTAAAAAAGGGGTAAAGAACAACATATACTCAAAGTGATGACAAGTTACTTATATATTTTTAGGCAGAAGTCATTTTCAGTTTCTTCCCGTTTTTTGTCCTCATTAAAAAGTCATTCATTTTTAATCTACCCCAAGGATTTACTGCTTGTGGTTCTTTTTCTTTTAAATACATACTAAGTGATAAAACCGAAGCGGTGCATGTTTCAGAATACGTTTCTACATAATCTAATTGCAAGAAGTTTATGGTAACTCATGATATCAAAGTTTTAAAAAAAATATTGAGTTCAAATGATTATATGGAACTATAATAGAAAATCTCCATTTTACCTCTTCTAGCTTGAGTTTTGACTCAACGAACAAAAGGATGATGGTTGACGAAGCCACACGATACTATTAGTAAAGGCAGAGGGTGATGCTGACTGCATGTGCCGAAGTCTACTAACGTAAGAAGCAGGCTTATATTCAGTCAGCTTTTGGGTCCCATATGGCCTGTTTTTAATGGGGAGGATAAAGAGGGACCACCATTTCTTACGGAGTACCAGACAAAACTGCTTGACATATTTACTTTGCTGTCCATGTGTCCGTCCGTCCGATACGCAAAAATCACAAGAACTAGTTGATGGATCATCACCAATTTAGACCAGAACGAAGAGGGGGGGAGGGATCAAAAGTTAGGAATTGAGTCTACTAATCCATAGACAATGTGCAAGAATTATTTAGCACTTTTATACGCCTGAGATAATATTATGGACATAGAATTCTTTCTTCAGTTCTAAGATATGTCACAAATGTAGACTATTATCACTGATTTGCAGAATATTAATACTTATATACTTAAAAAAAAAAAAAAAAAAAAAAAAAAAAAAAACGAAGATTTATTGCCAAAGAGATAAAAGCTGCAAGTTGTCTCCTCTTCTCTGCCAAGAGAATAAAGTAAGAATTGTCGTTATCTCCCAAGATCCGGCTCTATATTAGCATTCCATTTTCTTCTAAATTTACGTGAAGTTCTCTTTCGCAAAGCCTCCCAACTGGAATTTTATACCCACTCCTACTCCGCGTACTTCCCATGCGAAACAGTCTACGTCCCACCTACCTTAGATACTTCCATCTTTTTGTCTGTATTAAGATCGAAGAATCATAAGAAACTTATGTATGAACCAACAAGTAAGTGTTAGGAGAGCAAATGACACAGAGGAGTGCAACTGGAAGGGGAGTTTGACATGGATGCTGTCTCTCGCCTACATTATTTAATATCTATCTAGAAGAGATAGTGAAAAAGAGCTTACATAATGAAGACAGCATTTCAGTATGAGGTAGAATGATTAAGTGTATACAATTTGCAGATGATATAGAGCTTGTTGCAGAACCTGAAGAAAAAATCAATAAGATGTTAGAAAACTTGATGAAGGGATGTGAAAAATATGGGATGAAAATAAATGTTAGAAAGACAAAAGCCATAGTGATTGGAACAAAGAAATCAGTATCAAATATGGAAGTAGGAGGGGGAGAAAATAGAATAGATGACTAGTTTTTGATACCTGGGTAGTATTATTAGTGATGATATGAAGTGTTAACGTGGAATAAAAGCAAGGGTAGGAATGGCGAAAGAAGCCTTTAGGAGGAAGAAAATACTATTTTGTGAGACCTTGAACGAAGAGTTGGAAAAAAAGACTTATAAAGTGCTTCGTGTGGAATATTCTGCGTATGGGTCAGAAACATGGACATTACGTAAAGATGATGAAAAACGACTGGACGTTTTTGAAATGTGGATGTGCAGAAGAATGAAGAGAATTAGCTGGGTCGAGCGGAAAACTAATGAGAGGGTGGTTGGGGAGAAAATAACAATTTTAGATATAATTAAGAAGACGAAGAGGAAACTGGTTGAGTCATTGGCTAAGAAGGAGCTTTATTATATCAAAACAGAAACCATACGTGAAGACGAAGAGGTTAGCGGAAGACTGTGGAACCTGGATGCTTCTCAGTTGCAGCAAGTGACCTGCCAGTACTGGCAGAATACCTATATTGATGATGATGATATTCGAGAATCGGCGGCTATTGTAGAATTCCAGATTGGGCAGTTATCTTTATTGAGATGTTTTTACTTTTCACCAATCCCTCTTAAAAAAAAAGTACCTCTCAAAAATATGTAGACATGAGTTAGCGATCAACGGTATGCACTCCTACTTAGTTTTACATTTTAAGAAATTGTAGGCACTTTCTCGTAAATTCTGTGAAGCTAAATGAGTGATTGTCTCTACAGTAACAACCGCATTATATATTCGGGAACCGGTAGCTAGTGAGAATGGTGCATTATTCTGTTCCAGTTTATTGATTTCTTTCTCACCAATTATTCTTCCGCTCTATCCCCCCCCAAAAAAAATGTTCTAGAAAACCTAGAAACTGTTATTTCCTGTGAGTGAGGAAACTATATTGCGTATTTTCATTTACTGTCGACTTTTAATAACGACTGGAAGCTTTCGAAATGTGTATGTGGAGAAGAATGAAGAGAATTAGCCGCGTCGACGGAAAACGAATGCGAGAGTGTTAGACGTGGTCGGGGAGAAAACCAGATCTAGCATCTCCTGGCAAGATTCTGTAGACTTAGAACAAGCGACTGCCACTCTTGCCACTCTTGTACCAACAGTGTAATATTAGCGAAAAAGTAATTAACTACGAAATCCCAGTTCCAATTAGCTCGTCTTTTTTTTTCTCACCAAATACTCCTCCTCCCTCTGCCCCTTTCCAAAAAGTTGTTCTCGAAATCTGTCAGAGTTTTCTCGTAGCTAAGTGGCTAGCAAACGGCGCATGGGAAATCAGGGTTCGATTCTCGCATGTGGTTCGAACCCCACGTTAAGCTGTTGATCTTCCACGTCTCATACAGCTTCGTTGCTGAATCGGGCGCTAAGCTTAAAAATTAAAATCCGTGAGCCCCTGTTCTTCGCTGTGAGTTAGCGACCAATAATACCTTTTTTTAAATATTTTTAAATTTTAAGAAATTGTACGTGAATCTAGCATTTTCTCGTAAAATTCGTGGATAGAACTAAACGGGAGATTGTCTCTAATGGAACAACCCCATTATATTTGGGAAACGGTGGCTACTGTGAACATCTATTGTTCTATTCCAGTTAGTTGCTCCATTTTTCACTACATATCCCCCCTCCCAATTTATTTTATTTTTTAAATTAAAGAAATTGTAGTCACATCTACTATATTTTCCCGTAAATTCTGTACATTTAATGGGCAACTGCCTCTATACTATACTCCGTTCTCCCTATTCGTAGACCTATATGTTAGAATAACGTGATGTCACAAGTTAGAAGCTACACATGCTACGAGCTACTACATCCAGACGGGTACAGTTTGGCGCTTAATGAGTGTTGCTATTGAAAAGTTGATATCCTTTTCTTCCCTCCTTTTACTTATTTTCTTTCTTTAACCATTAAGAGAATCGTAGAACTCTTCATGTTGTTCCTAACTGTTGAGGGTTTTCCACGTAATTGTGCTCTTTTCAACAGAAACACACACACACGATCGAACTATCTCTACTTCTTTTTTGGTTCTTCTCTTTTTTCTCTATTTGCGTGATGGTCGCCGATCCCCTGGTTTCCATGGCAACTACTACCATGATCTCCTCTCATCGCCTACTTAAGTAAAGTTCAACAGATAGCACACAGTAACTTGATCTATGCCTTGGAAATTAAAGTGTTCACGCTATTGTTTTTTTTTTTTTTTTTTTTAATCCACACTTAATGATTCGTACCGCATAATCTTGGCCCCCTATTTACACAGACCATGTTCGATCTTAAAACTAGCGCTGTTAAAATTATTCAATTAATTTTTCTGCTGTTATTTAAATATGAGTTTTCAATTTTCGAAAAAAATATTCGTTATTCGAAAAATTGTTCAAATAATGAACTCTATTCGAATAAGTTCGAATAATGGATTTTATTAGAAAAATTGTTCGAATAATGAATTTTATTCTGAAAAAAAAATGGTTTGAATAATGACTTTTATTTGAATAATAGCTCGAATAACGGGTTTTACTAGAAAAATTGTTCGGGTAACGAATTTTATTCGAATATTCGAACAATTAACTATTCGAATAATGAATTATACAACTTTACGCGTTAATACCAGCGTTCTATACTTAGCTACTTATGCTGTTGACGTTAATAATCAGTATAATCAAAACGCATATACTGTACTAGCACGGTATATATGATTATAGTTTGCTTTGCGAACTGAAATTTGCTTGAAGAAACCTGTATCATTTCATCATACGTTAACTTACGTTCCTTCTCTAACGATCCTCTATCAAATTTCCTAACACATACACACTGATGTCCATTGTGTCCTGGAAATAGCTCGTCCAATTTCTACGAATATAATAATGAAACTAGCAGTGTCACAGTGTATATCACGTGAAAGAGTTTGGTTTGGCACATTGTACTTCACTGTGAAACTGAAAGTTTGAATTTTTTTTAACGGCTCAAGAATGGAAGTTCCTCTGCTGCCGTCTGACCGTCAACAAGACTGCCTGATATTTTTTTCAATTATTATTGACGCCGGAAATGAAAGTAGATTTCTACCACTTCCGCTTTTAGTAGAAAGATTAGAGTTGAACTAGAATATATTCTCGGAACACTTAATTGATTGCAGAAAATTGTTTCCCGTTATACGAGTATATTACTGTTTTTCCTGTTCAACAATCAAGTTAAAACTGTAAGTAGTTGATTTCTGTCACTTTTCGGTTTGAATAAGGGGTTAAAAGAGATGATGATATATATTCTTGGAACGCTAAATCGGTTCCACAAAAACAGCTTCCCGCTATCTCTAATCGTTTCTACTCTATGTAGATCAATATTGAAAACAGAAGTTAATAGTGGATTTCTATCATTGTGGTTTTAGCAGAGAGTTAAGGATGGAGATGAAATGTACTTCTGAGATGCTTAATGGATTGCAAAAGCCACTTTTCGCAATCTATTACATTTTTTACTCTATAGTGATTAATGCTAAAACCGGAAACGGCCGGTTTCTACCACTTTCGATTTAAATATTATCTCCATAATTTCTACCTCTTAACCCCCTACATCCTGGCCCGAAAAGATGGTGATCCTTCAAGTAGTTCTTGAGGTCATATAACCTTATCTCTCGGACTGGTACACGTGCACAGTAAATACCCCTTTACAACTATATATTTCAAATATGAATGTATTCGTAGAGTAGTTAAAGGGCATAACAATGGGACATTCGAAAATGAAATCGTTCAGATTAACGTCCCACGTTATGCCTTTTAGGCTAAGGGAGACAGATGATTAACGCAAGTGAATGATGATGGAAGAACTGGTGGAATGTGAACGTGGAAGGAAACAGGAGTACCCTGAGAAAGCCCACGGACATGATGTTGTCCACCATACTTGGCCGGGAATCGAATCAGGTACCCCAAACATCAGAGGTAAGCACTCTATCACTGCCCCCCTTCCTGGTGGGATATTCGAGTTAAGATTTCATTTCATTTTTTAATCGACTTCATAAAGAAGAGGAGAAAGATCTCAATTCGATCCATGTATACAAGGTGGACCATTTATCTTGATATGCCCTTGTAGCTTTCAAACTAGCTACTGGATAAAAAAAAAAAAAAATACTATGCAAATATCAGCAGGGGGGCATTGTTTGGGATATTCTGCTACCATAAGATTAACCGTCTTGCAAACCATTTTTTTTTTTCAAATGGGACTACGTCAGGCTATTACTCGTACATATTTCAAATCCACAAATACTTAATTTCGATATAGGTGCACCGATTCTGATTATTTTTTTCCTGTTTGAAAGAGTATGCTCTCAGGGTGGTTTTAAATAAATTTAATTAGGATCTAATGATAATCTTCGGAGCTACACCATGAAATTCTTAAACGGCTGACAATGTTAATACTTGTATCGTAATAAACTGACTTCATTGTGTACATGTTCTGACATTAACTTCAACATAGATGTACCGATTATTATTATTATTACTATTATTATTATTATTATTAAAGTTAGGTAATATTATTAGGATCACACTAGTGGGTCTTGTAAGATAGTAATGTTATTAGTATCACGTTAGTGGTCCTTATAAAATTGTAATTTTATTAGGATCACGCCAAGGGGCCTTATAAAATTGTGATATTATTAGGATCACGCTAATAACCTTACAAGGTTGTAATATAAGTACGTTCGTCTATCGGATACTCCAGTTGATAACTCTTGAACTGAAGCGGATTTCTGAATTCTATTTTCTGCAAAAGATAGTAAGAACGGTTATCACGGCTGTTTTAACAGAGTGGATTCGTTAACATTTTCACAGAGGGTATACGGACAAAGGTGATATGTCCACGCCGTAATTTTTGCAGGTGACAACATTCAAAGCATCTCACAAATCAGAGGTTCATGCAAAACTTTGTTTTTATTAATGAAATATTTACTGGAGGTTCTTTTGTTTTAATGTAATGTGCACCAATTGCAAAAATACTTCGGGCATTATCCACATCAGCCAAAACCTGACTTTCGAAGAAAAATGGACATATCACCTTTGTGCAGATACCCATCGAGATAACGACTGTCCATATTTCATTTTATACTATTGAAATAAAGATGTATAATTGTAGAATGCTAGAAATTTACATTTTGTCCCGTTAGATGGCAGCATATCCTCCAGCACTTAACATACAGAACAAAACTGAAAACTTTTATTTTTATATTTTATTTATTTATTTTATTTTATTTTATTTATTTATTTATTTATTTTTTTGCTGTCTTTAGCAGAGTTTATCTATTACTTATTTCAGAGTAATTCTATGGTTAACCACAGGGTGCGAATTACCGGGGGGGATGAGGGGGATTTCCCCCCTCAATCACATTTTGTTCCCCCACAAAGAAGTCAGCTGAAGTATCCCCACCGGGGATGCTCGCTTTTCCCCTCAAACTATGCTTAGTATAACTCCAAATTTCACTAATTTTTTTTATTTCTTGTAAATTTAATCTTCTAGCTGTATTTCGAATTGATCGATGTAAACTGTTCAGTTTTCGTCATTTCTACTTACCACCTAATTACCCACTATTTTCAAAGTTGTTTAGTAGAACTATATTATTATGACTACGGTTGTTACTTGCAACTGTACCTTCGTACCCTTCAGTTCGTCATCGTTTGTGAATTTGAATGTACTAATTGCGTATAACAAAGCCACATATAGATTTATAAATGTTCTTAGCGGTTGGCCAAGAAGAAGTAAACAAATAGCTTCTTCTACCATACTTGGCGAAGTTCGGATATGTCATATTCATCCTCTATATTTGTATCGATTATCATCTTATTTTAATTTTTGTTATAACATGTTATTTCATTTTCCAGTGTACTCTTTGTTAGCACATGGTCTTCATTCCCTAGTAGGTTGTGTGTATGCAACTCAAAAGTTGCATTTAATTTGTGATAATTAGCATAGTAATCACTGCTTTTACAGTTTACGGAAATGAACTTTTGAAACTGTACTCAAAATCTGAGATATAGGTATTCTCTCGTAAGTATATGTTAACGTACACGCTGGGGGATACGCTTCTAGTGAGCAGACATGTTAATGAAGGTGATTTTTAGGTGAATAAGCGAATAATTCAAGATTTGTTTTAGCATTTGTTAATACGACTGGTTCTCCGTGTCATTGTCCGTGTCTGTATAAGCATTTCAACTGGAGCGGGTTTTTTTTTAAAGTTAACCCTTCATTTTTCCATATTTTCGCTGTACAGTTTGCTGTCCACGCAATTAATGTTGTCTGAAAAATTTCAGTGTAATGTTTTACTTTATTTGAATAACGCAGCCCATAGTGAATCAACTCATCTTCAACCTAACAGTAAAGTAATTTTTAAGTGTTGACTTTCCGTGCCCATCACGGAATCGATATTTGGAGAAAAAAAGTCGTGATGAGCACAGCTTTAGCGGGAAGTAGAAGCACAAGCTCGAAATTTGAATGAGATATTTTAAATATTTGGCCTTCGATTTGACCTTGATATGAGAAATCGGGATCCAGCAACAATCCATTTCTTATTTGATAGGCTAATATCTAGATTTTCTTAAAAAAAAAAAAAAAAAAATGTCCGGTTTAACTGATAATTTTAGTGGTTTTCACAAGACTGAAGTAGGTTTTATTTTTCGCAACCTGTATGTAATAACGCAAAGTGGAAGCTTTCAATATGAGTGAAAAAATTAACATATGCTTGTGATCATGGCTATCGCTCGAGCCAAATTATTAACTAAATAAACCTTAGAGAGCTACGGGACAAGAGTGAGTACAACATTAAAACACATTCAGAAAGGTTTAGTGGGGGTGTGTGTATGTCAGACAATATATATGTGCATAGTTATTGTCGGTAGATTTATTAAATTAATAAATCTCTTATTTATTACAGATGTCACACACACATACATGGCATTTATTGTCTCATTTTGAGATTTGAACCTTCAGACTATGTCCTTTGGCCTAATTTTATCCCCCCCCCCCAATATAGATTATCTAATTCGCACACTGGTTAACCATATAAAATCAATTTTTCGTTTTTAACAATTTTAATTAATCATTAAAGTTTAGGATCTTCCCTATCCTCTTTACTACTACTACTACTACTAATTATTATTGTTATGTAAATAACTCGATTACAACAAACAATAGCACAATTTTGAAAAGTGGGTGAGTTAATTCTTACAAATTGCTATTAAAGAACAACAGTTTTTTTTCAAGACCTATCATTATTATGGATGAATTTGAAAGCCCGGCAGTTACGGCGTCCTAAACAGCATCCGAAGACTCTGGGTGTAACCAGCAGTGGCGTCGATTGGACGTTAAAAGTGGGGGGGCAAGACTTGACGGGAGGTTGTATAACTAATAGGATACTACCTTTTTTTTGTTAAAATACCGTATATCGTATTTCATATTTTATTAAGTAAATTTACAAGACCAACGCAAGTATGTACTTGCCCTTTGTACTCTTAAACAGAGATTTGATTCCTTGCTTATGAACGTCTTAAAATTCAAAGCGGCTGATTAATATATTGAATCCTTATAAGAAGTGAAAATATGCTGAAATTGTTGTGTTGCAATAGGTTAATTTTTGGGTTATTTTCCGTGGCAATTAAAACGCAATTTCTGCAGCTTTCTTAACTCCACGGGAGGATAACCATCACGTACTCACGCAACGGCGAATATTATATGGCACCATTGTTTTCTATGAACCAGTAATATATACAAAAACTTTACATTTCCAAATGAAACTATATACATAAATGGGTTACATCAAAAAAGTGGGGGACAACTGCCCCCTTTGCCCCCCTAATCGCCGCCCATGGTAACCAGTGTTCGTAGTTTGAGAAAAATTTCATTAATCTACGGAAATTTCATAGATAAACTTAGCAAAAAAAAGGGAAAAGGTTTTTTTTTTCTGTAAAACGAAAAAATCCAAGGAAATTCTCGCGCTGACTGATTGATCAATATAAATGCTTAAATTTTTCTTTGTTCTTCAGAAATAAGCCAATACAATAGCAAAAGTTTGGGTGTGTAAAAAAGTAACGTAATTTGCACCCATTGTTGGTTGGGTGTATTTGTGTGTATTTTTTGTTTAACAAAAAAGTGAAGGAAAAAGTAAAAAAATAAAGAAGCAAAAGCAAATGAATAAAGCAAGTGGATTGACACTTCTTTCAATATAGCTAAATTAATTTTATTACAAAACTTCTATCATAGGAACTGACACTCAACAAACTAGGGAAAATTTGAGAAGAAACGGGAAAATTTTGTGTCAGTCAAGGGAAATTTTCTTAAGAAAACATACGAACACTGGGTGCAACGTCTTTTGCGGCCATTGAAATAATTCGTAATTGAGAGCGTCATATATGGCAAAGATGCTCTATAAAAATACCTTAAGACAGGAGCATTACTTTGCGGTAATGTGGAGCTTTTAAGCTGGGAGTAAAAGTTACTACCGCCAATGGATGCCAGCATATTTTCTCTATCTTTTTAATGTATTTTGTATGGCGAGACAATATTTACAATAATTTGGATTGACAAAGAAAACGTGTTGCTATCAATTGGTTAATTGTGCTCCTTTAAATTCACGTTAATTCGAATAGTTTTACGGATCAACACCCTTGCCCACACACAAATGCTGTGACTCCTCAAACTTAAATCGAATCCAAGGTCACCATTAGAACACATACGATCAGTTTAATAAAATATGTGTTTAGTTAAGTAAAAGGGCGGTTAGAGCTCCCTTATGGCTATATAGTTAACGTACGTTCTCACATAGCCCTGCTGTTGAAAGGGTCGCTAAACCTCAACTCAAAAAAAAAAAAAAGCGTTTAATATTCATTTTTAAAAAAATAATGAGCACGTTGTTTATTTTGCTTAAATAAAACAAAGTTTGCCGCAATGCTGTTTTCGTCAACCTAGTAACAAAAGAGAAAACCAGATGATTATGTATGACTTCCTTTCTCCCGACGGACTTACAGAAAAGAATACTAAATGTACGTACTAAAGGAAGTAAAAGTTTTTCTATTAGTATGCTCATTGGTTTTTCTTCGTGTACATTTTGTTTTTAAATTCTCTTTTTTGGCTTTTGTTGATTTTTGCCGACGAGACGACCGAAGTTCGTACGTAGTCCTTTGGAGTTCAAGTTGTTGAGAGTTCTTTCTTGGTTGGCTGGATAGAGAATTGCGAGAGGAAGCGGGCCAAGACAAGAGATAATAACAGACAGGGAGACGCCTCCAGTCGACTTGCTCTCCGTTGCGTTATCCATGGATTCATTCCGCTTGGTTTCTCGAAAAATCGTAATCCCTACGCTTGCTCCTTTTCTTTATACTTGGCGGCGCCAATATTACATCGTAAAAATCCTTCAGAGCGCATAGGGAACTGTTCCTCAAAGATAGTAGTTTCATCAGATGAAACCAAATCCTCTAGTATTGCAGCCCACAGAAAGAATTGATCGCTTAAAAAGAAAGAAAAATACTGGTCGGTATACATAAAATGAATTACGATTTCTTGTCACGTACAATGAATCAGATTGATAGTGATAGGTCAAGGCCAAACAGATTCCACTTCCATCCAACATATGCCATTATTCCATTATTTAGACACATAAAGTTTGGCAAACTGCGTTTTATCTTATTAATAAGTATGTATCAGCCAGTAGAACGGAAAAGAAATAGAGCACTGGAGGAATGAGAGAGGGGAGAAACTGAAGAGAGAAAAAAACCGTTGAAGAATATAGAAAAATAATATTAAAATCCATTTTTTACAGAGTTTGATTTATCAAAACTTCTCTTCTACATATTTACCATGTTTGCCCGTCTGGGAGAGAAAAGGTCTCAAGAACTACTTAATGTATCACCATCAATTTTGGCCAAGATGCACAGGATCAAAGTTAGGTTTATACAGGAGGTGCAAAAGTAAGTATACTAGTACAAGAGTTCTTGATTATGAAAAAAAAAAAAATATGATGTCACAATCAGGAAGGAATTACAATTAATCACAATCTCTGAGGTTCTCAAAGTGGCAGCTTTCAGGATTTACACGTTCTTGCAGTGTAGTTGCTACACTGAATCACTCTTTGTTACAGATGATTTTATTAATTTCTTGGCATGCTCCTCTTATGAAATTAGTCATTTCTCAACTAGTCTCTTCGTCTTCGACGTAGCAATTTTCTGTTTTAAAACCTTCCTTCAACTACTGTCTCCTTCACTCCCTCCCTCTCTTTCCTTCTACAATACCCTCTAGAACGTCACTCATAATACAGTTTCTCTTCAGCCAATATCCCAACCAGTTCCTCTTCCTCCTCTTAACAATATCTAAAATTCTTTCTTCCCCTACTGCTAATATTTCTAACACCTTCTCATTCGTTTTCCGTTCAACACAGCTAATTCTCTCCTTTTTTTTCCATGCCCATGTTCTGAAAGCCTGAAATTTTTTCATCGCTTTTGCGTACTGTTCATGTTTCTGCCCCATAGAGTTCGTACTGGAATCAGTAAAACAAAATCTCAATATTTAATTTTAAGTTTGTTTAATGCAAGGATTAGCTAATCGTGGTTGAAAAAGAAAAATCTGACGCCTTAAGAGTGTAAAAATAATTTTGTAATTCATGGTATTTCAATAATCAGTGCCGTCTTGATTTTCTTTCATGATTCCCTCCCCAGTTGGGGAACCAATGAGGTGTTGCATCTCTTAAAAAAATATACAGTATAAACAGATTACGAAACGTTGTGATTTATCTTATAAGTAGTGAAGCGTGGGCAACTATTAAAAAAATAAAGGTCATCACCTATGTTGTACACTATCATCATACTTACACGAAGATAAAACTATATTACATTTAGAAACATACATTGCATTTCCGTTACTATTGGCGCATTGTAGAGTTTATTATTCCTTATATCCAGAGTAAAATTTCCCTATGAAAAGAATAAGATTTCTTAAATGCAAAACTTGCAAGACCAAGGGTTCCAGTGCAAGACCAAGACCAAGACCAAGATCACCCCGGTCTTGGTCTTGGTCTTGCATTTGCTCTTCACTTAAAAAAAAAAAAAAAAAAAAAAAAAAAAAAAAAAAAAAAAAAAGCCCAATGACCTCTTTAAATGAAAAGATGGCCCAAACTGTAACCCCAGGTTGATTCAATTGTTGTTTAAGTATTACATGGGGTTTTCTGTTGCGTAATAGACATGTATTCCTATCAACAGCGCCTGAAAGTTTAAAATTCGCTTCATCTGACCAATACACTTTTCAAGTGATGCCATCGTCATCGTCTTGTCTTTCTGCATTCAATATTACCTCGCAGAATTGCAATCGGCGATCTGGATCATCCTCTAATAATCCATTACGTTACCTTGACCGAATACATTTTCAAACCTAAACGTTGCATCAGACCCAAAAAAATTTACGGAAGAGGTCTAACTCACGAGAAACTCTCCTCTTTGATTTTTTGGACTTTGGATAGACTTTGGTCTGTACAACTAACATTCCATTGTCCTAAGTAGTAACACTGACCAAACAACTAGTCTTTGGTACATTACAGATGGATCCAGTTTCATTAAATTTATTGCGAACTCTGTAAACTGTTCGTCTACTTGGTAGGGGTGTATCAAATTCTCTAGCTCCCTTCCGTGGAACATTTTTAGCATTCTGTGTCTTCCAGTATTGTTGATTTTCCACTTTCGTTGATCGATGGTTAAATTACCACACATGATTATCTGAAAAACAATAAATATTAAAACAGTCTGTATACCTATTTTTGCATCCCCTATATATATTGTGCAGCTGCAGGAACGTTGACTAAAGGTGTTGGATGCTGGTGGAGATACTGTGAAACCTAAAAGTACGTACCGTCCACTATATTATTCTTTGTTTATCACTGCTCTAGAATAGCAAAAACTTTTTTGGTTACCTTGTACATGAGACCTGGAACTACAGCTTAATATATGATCTTCCACCCGGAATGGAACCCGGGTCTCACGTACATGCTAACCATATAACCATTAGGAAGCATTACTGGGTTTGAACAACGAATATTTATGGGAAATATGTGATTCACCTGAATTGTTATTTATAAATATATACTAGGTTGCGCTCGTCTGCAAATTCCTTCACGTTACCGATATTTCTTGACGTCATGTACGAGATAGTGTAGCAACATCTATTAGCCTGACTGTGAACTGCGGCGGTAATGAGTCTGACTGAGGGAATGAGGCGACTTAAACAGTTCCGCCTAGCTGCTTATGTAACCCATAACTCTAAAATATTTTGAAGTTTGTATATTAGCGTTAAATTCACAGACATAGACTATATTCTTGCTTTAGAATAAAGATTTTGACATTTGAATGCAGACGGATCTGCAGGGACACTGTAGCTCAGTGGTCAAAGCCCTCATCTCAGGGAAGAACTGTGTTTCGTTCCATCCCTTCCACGTAAGTTAATTGTGTGATCAACATACTGTTCATTACGTTTTCTCGAGGCATTTCCGTTTTCGCTTCTCATTTCCTTAAATTTTCCCATTGTTATTTACTTGCATTCATTGGAATGTTAAACTAAAGATTTCTATTTATTTTCCTGACCTAGAAATGAGAGGTCCGTGATTTGGTTCCAGGCAATAAGAGTTTATAATGGACAATATTGTGCCTGTGTGTTTTCCCGACGTTCTTCCGTTTCCATCCAGCAATTCTTTCATAGTTACTCACTTTCAGTAACCATTCGTCTCCTTTAGCTTGCAGGACATGATAGTGGTACGTAAAATTAGCCTACTGGTCTCGTACTAGAAACGTTGGACATTGCACTAAATTTTTGCTCATTCTCATCGTGACTCGAAATTATAGGCTCTTGTAAAACACTGTGTTGCTGCCGAAGAACAATTGAGAAACATTGCACTAGAGACTGCTCAATGTACATACATTATGGATTCTAAGCACAACTACACATTAAAATATTGAAGTCACACCTAAAACATTTTATGACAAGCCATCTCATTGTCTTTTATAACACCTTTTCACACCCTGTTAGACAATTAGCAGTTGAGTATCTTTAAAAAAAAATCTAAACGGAGCGGGAGGTAATCGAAAGGCAGGCCATGCAACATTAACTATTAACATGTTTCCAAACAATAAGAGGCTTTCTTTCTCCTCGTACGAAAGGAACAACAAAACATCTATTGAATTGTTTCTCATACTTAACAATAATGGGTTGTCGTGCCTTGCTTATGACAGGCAAAACAAAGACAACTACTTCATTTCCAACAATTATTGCAGTAGAACTCTTTTTATCATTACTGTGGGTTGCATTTAAATTAAGACAACCGGTCGGGCACTTTGGTGCTTCTCATACTGGGATGCCGAGATTACATCTCGCATTTAATATTATTTAGTGACGATATGAGCAGGAGTTATACTAAAAGATCCGTGAGCAGACAATGAAATTATCTTGTGCACATTTCAGTATGATCAGAAACCTGCGACAGGGCTAAGGGATACACATAAGACAATAGTTGAAGATGTTTCGTCTCGAAAAAGTTTCGTGAAAGTGGTCTCCTCTCGCAAGTTATGTTTCATCTCGTCTCTTTGTGCACCCGTTAGTTATGCCAATGTGATGTACTAGAATCGTCTCAAGCGTTAGACTGATTATCGTGAGGCGGAAATCCAATGGAAGATCGAAACCCTCTTAAGAACATAGACGTTTTTAACTATCCTCTATATTTCTGTGTTTGTATCTCTGTTGAGTCTGGTAGTCAGGGAGAGTGTAAAAGTGAGAAAATAAGAGTTAAAAAAGTTTCTTTTTTTTAAGTGATAGAGCATTCACATCTAGTGCAAGGGGTCTCTGCTTCGATCACTCACTATAGTGGTGCCCACGAGAAGAGAAATTTCTCGTGTCTCGAAAATGAGACGAGAAGTACCATTCTAAATTTGAGTCGTGATGAGAAATATGACGAGTCTCGTCTCGTTTTCAGGATGAGAAGTCTCGTGGGTAACATTAGTTCATTCAAGTCTTAGACCTCAAACGATGTTTTACTGTTGCATGAGTAATAGTATTTAAAAAAAAGTATAAATTGATAAAGTGATTGGTTATACGAACGCAATGAAGATAATTTATTATCCTTTAAAGATGTGAAAATCATTACACAATATACTCCATTTATACATATGGTTTAAATGTTGTTATGTCATACTCTTTTTGGACCTCTCGTAATGCGGAAGATTTATGGTAAATTGTAGTTGGAATTAAGAAAAATCAAGATATAAACTTTATACGTAAGTCGATAATCGAGACAAGGCGAAAAAGACTTCGTCCAGGATGGAGAGAAGACGATAAAAGCTTTATTTTTCGTCTGAGGCAAAACTACATGTGAGCTTATGATGGACAAATACCATTATGTTCTTGTGTTTTTTGAGAGTGTTTTCGAATTCTCATTCCACCAACTTATTTACATCCACTTTCATTAATCTCCCGTCTCCTTTAGACCAAAGGGGTAAATGTGAGACGTTAAGTTAAAGACATCATTTCATTGTTTTTCAAACTCTAAAAATTGACTTGGTATGAACCTTACAAATTTGGAATTAAACAAATCTGTTTGTGAATACACTACTATGTAACTTATTTGGAATTTCTGTTTCTTTTCAGCTTTACAAACGAAGCGAAGTATTTTCTTTTAGCAAGTATTTCTCACTTTGTACTAAGTGTTGAGAACTTTTCGTAATAGAGTATCCCTGGTTGTAACCCTGACGTGATGATTAGAATTCCATAGTTAGCATTACACTGAGTTTAATCTCCCAAATGGGGATTCAGAACACAAGGGATTCAAATCCAATTATCAAAGTTGTGAGAAGAAAGAGAGATACTGTAAAGTTTGTAAGCTCCATTTAAATACGTGGAAAATTGAACATTGCCTTTTACATCAAAAGTTATTTACAACATCTGAACATGAATGAATGCCCGCAAAGTTGCTTCAGGTAGAGAGCTTAAAATATGAGATACGTCCAAAATGACCAAATTTGGAGTTGAATTTTCTGTGCACTGAACACCTCGTTATAACTTCGTCACAGAAAAGAAACATCAACTGCCAACAAAACAACGTTATTTCTCCCTCTCTATGAAATATTTACCATGCTTCTTGAAATAACATTTAAAAAAAAAAAAATCTAAAACTAATATAAAACACTGTTAGATGGATTAACTAACTTACAAGGAACGTGATATGACACATCTTAAACGATAAGCAAGAGTTCATCTTATTTTAAACATAATTTAAATATACTATATCATCTACCTGGAACTAGGTTCTTATTATGTCGTTTTGATAAGTTAAGTGTATGCGTATCTTACGGGGATTCAAAATTTATGCTAAAAATAGAGTAACTTACGAATCCCTCAAGTAAGAAAGTTGAAACTCGATACACAAATTGCTCATTAAAAATAAGCCGAAATGTGTTCCAGCGTTTTCGAAAATTCCGCTTTCAAATGAGAGGTTGAAAGGGAATTTTATAATACTGGATTTTAATTTTGCGCTTAGAGTTTATAAAATGACGAATGTGAGGATGGCTGAAGCGTTTAAAATGAATTTTTGAACATAGCACTTGGGTTAACCTGGGTTTTTAACATTATACTTTAATTTAATACCTTAAACGGGGAAGGAGGTTTAAATATTTAACAAAGAATAACGCTGCACCGTTAGAAGTAAATTTTTTGAACCTATATAAGTGACCTTTTTTTTTTCTAATATGAAAGGAACGTAGACAAATTAATCAAATGATATAGTGACAGATACCAAATTAACAAGATCAGTTTAATCATTAGAAGTTTACGGTTTCCAAATATGACACTGTATATTATATAGCCAGCCTATTATTAGGTACTGCGAGAACGTTTGTAATATATAACAATATTTAAAATAGCTAGCATTGAAAGAAATTTTAGGTTAGCTATAGTCTGGAAACTAATCTTCCTCAGCTTTTAACTAGCACTGCTTTACCACAATTTGTGTCATTCTGAACCATTTATTACTGTATGCTGTATATTTCCTCCCGTAATATACAGCTTTCAGGTGTGTGTGTGTGTGTCATATATTTTAAGATTTTCTTTTTTCACACACACAAAATGTAGAATACGGTGCTCCTTGTATTTCTATGTATATATACATTTATATATACAGAAAAGTTAATTCATGAGCCAAGGCGAAAGTCACGTTTAAGTCTTGTCTCGACATTCAGCAGCGGCATCTACAGGGAGATTTATCCGCAGCAGCATCACGTCACGCCACGCTTCAACATTTAATTTATTTTCAGGACTTCCTACGCTACGCTCGCAGCATCATTGGAGTCCTTCTTCTGCCCATCAATCATGCTTTTCTCTCTCACACACTCTCCCTCCACTCAAGTACTTCTCTACTCTTCTTCTTGTGTGCTTTTCTCCCAAGCACTCTGCTCACCCCTCTTACAAATAAGCTCCATGGCGACAACCAACTTAAAATCATCATCGTCGTCATCATCATTTATGAGGAGTTTAATAATACTGGATACAGTGATGTTAACTATAAAAGCATAAAGAATTTGAAATAATAATAATAAACTTTGACAAGAAAATCTTAATAAAAATGTACATTGCTATTGGATTGTAGTACAGTATACGAAATAAAGAACAAAAGACATTAACAATAGTAAATACTTGTGCCATCTTTGTTCTTAATCCATTGATCTATATGACGAACTATTTTTTCCATTTTCTTTAAAACGAATTGCAATTTTAATTACGTTATTTTTCACTTATTTCTGCTTCAAATCTATTTGAATGTGTCTTACTTCATGAAAATTGATTTTGTAATAAATAAAATTAATATTTAATAATCAAATTTAATTTTAGGTACATTGTTAGAAATATTAGAAAAAATGAGAAAGGACTTTGAAGAATATGGGATGAAAATAAATGTTAGAAAGACAAAAGCCATAGTGATTGGAACGAAGGGGTCTGTGTCAAATATAAAAGTAGGAGGGGAGAAAATAGAACAAGTGAATAGTTTTCGATATCTGGGTAGTATTCTTAGTAATAACATGATGATGATGAATATTAAATTTATACGAAAAAATTTAATTTTCATGAAGTAAGACACATTCAAATAGATTTGAAGCAGAAATAAGTGAAAAATAACATAATTAAAACTGCAGTTCATTTTAAAGAAAACGGAAAACATAGCTCGTCATATAAATTAATGAATTAAGAATATTCAAATAAATTTGAAATAGAAATCTGTGGAAAAAAAACATCATTAAAATTGCAATTCATTTCAAAGAAAACAGAAACTCGTAATTCATCATTAAATTAATGAGTATGAAAAAACAAAACTGTGGCAGAAGTATTTAACACCGTTAAGTTCAGTGACTTTTCATATTAATATAATCTTAACTTTTGGAATAACAACATACGCCTTGCACTGTTTAGCAAAGATCATTTACGATTATGTAAAATATTTGCGAATAGCTTCTGTATGTATGAAAACAAACATTTAAGCTATGCAATATATTTAGACTTCCAGAATATTATACTATTGTGGCCTTAATAGTAAGTGTTATACTATATGTAATTTTTTTATATAGAATAAACACTTTTTGTCCGTATATTCTGCAGATGGTCACAAATTCGGAACATTTTCTACGAGAAATCTTTTCAGTATAGTATAATTTGTATTTTGATTAGAATTTTCTAGTACCGTATTTTTTTCTTCTAAAGTACCTGCATCTTTATGGATGTCATCTTCATATGACCCTCACGAATTTGAGTTTTGTTTTGAAGCTATTCTCAGTTTTTCTTTTTATTTCTTTCTTTTTCTTTTTTCAAGTTACCATCAATTCGCAGTTTTCAATATGCCACAGAGCAAAAAAGTTCAGCATCAAGCTAAAAATTCATTTCTTCATTTATTGTACTGAGATTTCAGTCTATCTTACATCTGAAATACCAGAATTCATTGAGTTGTGTGGGACTCAAATCTATCCTAGTGTACTTTTTCCAACATTATTTCAAATACCTAGGTATATTATTAAAGTTCGAGAAAGTGCAATTACAGAGTAAGTAGACATATATGTAATGGATACAAGAGTTGTGTTTTTAAGTTAAAATATATCTCTATAGTATAGGAAAGTAGAATAGTTTGGAGTAGAATACAGTAATAGGTTAGTACTTGTATTAAGTTATATGATATTAGTAATATTACGTTAACTTTCATGTACATGGAAAGACTCAGATATATATCTGTGAAGTAAATGGGTTTCACGCATAAGGGTTCCCAATTTGTAGGGGGACCGTGGCTCAGTGCGGTCCGGGAGGTCCCTGGGTCGATTCTATCCCATGCAACATTGTGTGTTTGTGGGTTTTTCCCGAGGTTCTCCCGTTTCACCTCACATTCTCATATTACCAATTCTTTGACTACTGTTCAGCTTGATTAATCATCCGCCACTTTTACCATAAAGGTAATAACCGTGCGATGTTTAAAAGATTTCACTTCATTTTCATTCCCAAATTTGAGCCGAACTATTCCGTATCATCAACTTCTTTCATATTACTTAACTAAATGTGGTAGTTTTCATTGAAATTTATGAAAGTTCGTCATTTTCAAAACAGTTCTAAAATGCATAATCTGAATAAATATGTGAAATTTAATGGGATTTACCCACAAGATGAGACAAAATTTTCGTGACAAGATATAAGATCAGACAGCTTTTCCAACAGAAGCAGACACACTTTCCAAGGCGATATATGACTTTCATTTTACCTTTCCGAGACGAGTTATCTCGTACCAATCCTATATATTATACTCAAAATTTGACATAATCTATTCATATATTTAATACCGAATAATAACGAGCAATACTAAGGATGTATATTTAATCCTTAGTGTTCTACTAGTGTAACATATGTACTAGTGTAACATATGTGTAGTAGAATATGTATAGTTGCCAGACTAAGAATATATTCTCATCCTACAGATTTTTTCAGCAATTTTACAATAGATCAATATAGACCGAAAACTAGAGTGAGTAGTTTCCAGCATCAAGTACTAGATGACAAACCTAAATTGATTAGTTTTCGGCATCCAGTACTAGATGACAAAACCAGATCGAGTAGTTTTCAGGAACCAATTAGATGCCAAATCTAAATCGATTAGTTTTCGGTATCAAATACTAGATATCAAAACTAGAGTAGTTTTCGGCATCAAATACTACACGCCAAAACTAGATTGAGTAGTTTTCGGTATCTCACAAAGAATAACATCCTCTATAGCACAAAAAACTGAACTCACAATAGCTAAGGTGTGTTTTTCCCTCAATTTGTACACCAGATTCTTTACAATATGGTATATGTAATTAAAACAGACAATTTCTATAAATTAATAGATGTGACATACCTTATTTTCGTTAAGATTCAAGGCCGGCATGTGGAGTTTCCGCGCGTACGATTTCGACCAGTCGATTGGCAAGATATTTCCGAAGTTTCCCGTAATCGTCCACCACATCCTGTAAAGAAGCATAACAAAAGAAAATGATTAATTAATTTGCAATAGATGTAATTAATTTCAACTATTACCATGCATTATTTATTCGAATCTTTTAACAAGTTAAAAATATTTGTCTTCTCATTTATATAAACTTTAACTTTTTAATTATTTTTTTTTTCTGAATGGTTGCATCGTAAGATCTGATATCACAGTAAACTGAATGCGTGCATCACAGCTACCTTCAATACGTAACATCTTATATTCAAATACGCCTATATTCAGACAATGTTTCTACTAACACTGGATAAAAGAAATTATATTACAGAAATGCTAGGCAATCTTAAAAGGAAAATCTTCTGGTTTCAAATAAACTAGCTGGTATTTTACTGTCAAGTTTTAATGAATTTAAATTAAATCGTCATCCCACACCTATGCCCTGTAGGCGAAAGCAGATAGATGATAAATGCATGACAGTGAATATATTTAGTCGTCTTAACGAATTTTATTGCATAGATGAGAAATTCACTTAAAATATGAAATTGCGAGGAATTGAGACTATAATTCAGTGTGAGTGGAGAAACCATTCGGCACCACTTCCATCAACTTGGGAAGCACTACAAGTTGGGTCGATGGGTCCCACATGGTTTGACTCCGGACCAGAAGGCAATGCGAGCAGACACTTGTGTTTCTTTGTTGTCTCGTCTGAGGAAGGATAGGATGTTGACATGTGATGAAAAGTGGGTTCTGTACGAAGCTCCACCGCGCCGTCATCATTGGTTAGCATCCCATGAACCAGTTCCAAAACAGCCGAAACCAGCATTGCACCAGAAGAAGATTTTCCTGTGTGTTTGGTGGACTGCTTGTGGCATTGTTCATCGGGAGCAGAGCATCAATGCAGAGCTGGTAAGAGCATCAATGCAATTGTACACTGTCAACAGTTGAGTTGTGTTCAAGAAAAACTCAAAACTCTGGAACCAGCACTTCTGAATCGCAAACAGGTCCTGCTGTTACAGGACAACGCTAAACCCCATGAGGCTAGGATGACCCGAGACACCATTCTACGTCTTGCATGACAAACACTATTGCATCCGCCATACTTCCCGCACATTGCACCGTCCGAATATAACCTGCTCCATACCTTGGACAATCACCTTAGAGACGCCAGTTCAAATCCCTAGTAGAGGGGCAAAATGCACTTGATACCTTCTTCGCTTCACGGCCCACCGAGTTCTACCGTGATGGAATCCATGACCTTTCAGAAATTTGACAGAAGGTCATCGATGCTGATGGAGGCTATACGTCTTAGGTGAGATATCGACGTTCGAAAGTGGTGGGTGAAAAAGTGACAGAACTTTCTGGATTATCTTTATATATACTGGAAGTTTTGCTGTCGAGTTTTACTCTCATTTGATGGGGGGTTGATTGGGGGATATTCGTCGTTTGTAATGCAACCCGACGGGTTGTCTATCGTTCCCCATTATTCCTCTCAGGAAACTTGTCAACTGACAAATAATGAATGCTATAATGAATACTATTAAGTAATAAATACTTTGGTGCAAGCAAATGATTAACGTAGTGCCTTTTGTAGTTCGATTCCCGAAGACCTAATTATGAGTGTTTATCCAGCTTCGTACGACAATTTAGAAGCTACCTAAATTAACAGGTACCTAACTTCGGTCTCTATAGTCAAAAATAACAGTGACGAAGCCAATATACTGACCACACATCATTATATACTAAAAGTTGTCAGGGCGGAATATACTCCTTTGCGGGTTGAATCGCTAGGAAGTTAGGAGATTAATTTAGTATTAACAGCTGAGGGCCTAAACTAGCTCTCATACCGAAACAGCAGCACACGAACATGCACTTTCAATATTGGGAACTAAAATCAATATTACGAACTTAAAGAATTTATTCTATATTAACTGTTTTCTTCTCTCTCTCCTAGGTCTATCCGTTTCTAAGGAAAAGGCACGTAGGAACACGCAACGAACCTTTACAGCCCTCTGCCTCTACTCTACGGAGACTTCAGTGCGGTGGACGAGGGGAACACTACGAGTATTCCAGCTTTTTGGAAGCTCCATTGTGGATCACCTTTCTCCCCTTGAATTTTCTCCCACGGGACGAATGAAAGCAGGGAGAAAAGATGTTTTAGGGCTACGTTCACTGCCCTCGGTCGCTATAGCAACGGAGTTGCCCCTTCGTGTGCTAACACAAACACCTGAATAACATGGGGTGCTATTCTTCTTGGATCTCAAAATGTCGTTCCTTCGTCTCCCCGTTAAGAAGAAAGAAGTGACTACACTATTTATAATACACCTGTGACTACAAACATTTCCTTCTTTTCCCGTCCCCTTGCAAGCCGATGTACTGACTGACATTGCAACCCCTAGCTAATCCAAACAGAAAGGAGGAACAGAACAGGAGCAGGAAATTGTTTCCTGATTTGGCGACATGTTTTCACGAGAGAAAATACACATATTCAGATATTGTCATTCACTACAACATTTCAGAGTATTCCATATTAAATTAGACAACAATTTAAAGCACTTCACCAGTCACAGAAAAGAAGCACTTTAACTTAAGACACATAATACAGTACAAACGCGTTTCTCGTGGATGTTGTGAGATACCCACATTATAACTTTACAATCATGTAATGCAACTTAATATTATAGAGTAGTTTAAAAAATCACAATTGTATTAACATAACATAACTTCGTATTTGAGGGAAGCACTTATACATACAGTAGTTAACTTCACTATCCTTCCCAACTCGAGTTTGTTTCCTTTGCAGTTGAATACCACTTTCAACTGAACATACAAAAGTACGCAATTTTTCTTCATTTTTCATCAGTCCCGTGTTCTATTCTCTGTTATTTCAAGATTTATATACTCACTTTTGATACATTTCAACTTTTCTTCTTTTGTATAGTTTTTACCTTAATTTTGAAGCCATTGTTACCTCGACTGATATCCAAGCGAATATAACCACAACTAGAAAATTTAGAAACTGCAGAGCGATCAATTCTCGAGATCAAGGTGAAAGTGAATTCTTAATACGTACGTACAACAATTCTAACTGCCAAAGGGATTGGAAATTCCAACTGTACTAGACGCATAAAAGAAGCTGAACTTCATGTTTTTATCCGACAATGTTTGTATCCGCAATATTACTGATTTCGCGTTTGTTTTGAAGCGCGATATAACGAGTTTCTACTGTACGCATTTTCTACAGGTAACAAGGAAACTTTAAAAAAAAACAAAAAAAAAAAAAAAAAACATGATGCTACATTTACGCAATGGTCGGACTCGTCTGTCTGCTAAACACTACTTAATATAATTTTCTTCATAAATATAAGTCAATATGCATATGTTAATATATATATAATTTTTTAAAAATACATAGAGGTAAATCAGTTTTTATTTTTACATATTTCTTAACTTTTAAATTTTGATAATTCTTTAATACATGAATATAATAGTCATAATATTAAATGTCTTTTCACTTTTTTAATTTCGCAAGACTCCTATTTATATGAATACATTATCTAAGTAGTTTTTCTTATATATTAAATAGCTATTAATAATTCAACAAACTTAATTACGTATATGGCTCAATGATAGAGCGATCATCTCTGATATGTGGCGTCCCTGGTTCAATCCCAGCTCACGCGAAGTGGACTTTGTGGTGGACAAACACTTGTGCGTGGGTTTTATCGGGGCTCTCCCGTTTCCTACCACTTTCTTCATTCTACTGTTTCGTTCAGGATCATCATCACTGTCTTCCTTAGCCTCAGAGCATAATCGTAGGGTAAAAAAGAAATGTAACTAAAAATTTGAAAAAAAAGGGAGAGAGAAAAGAAAACTGTATATGATAACGACATTCACCACCCTATGTTGATTTTCTACATGAAGTTCAGTACTTTAAAGAACACCAAATTCCTTGTTTAGAACGAGATAAAATCACATGAGAAGATACCTCATTGTCTTATATCTATGCATAAAATTTCCAAAATGGAAATTCAACACCTTGTCTTATTTCTATGCAAAAAATTTCCATAATGGAAATTTAACACAATCTTCCTCTTTATTTAGATCCATTGCGTGCATGATATAACTTGAATTCATCGGACAGAAAGTAAGTAACAAGATTTTAAACCGTCACGAGACATAGATGAAAAAATTAGTATTTTATTAATTGTGTAAATGTATCATGAATCCTGCAAAATGTTTACCTGAAGATTTACGATAAACACACACACCGCAGAATATAGTAAGAAGTAAAGTAATGTATGTCAGTTTTAGAAGGAACGGGAGGGGAAAAAAACTTAAGTGATTCTATCAATAAAAATAGCATATTTGATGTTTTCATTTTGACCTAACTTCAATCATTCAAAATCAATCTGACTGACAAAAACATAGTCAGGCGTTTAAATAGGTTAAAACTCTTTCAAAAGATTAGACAAAATGTACTTCATCACGGTTTCTTTATTTACAACAGAAATGAAAATGCCTTTTTTTTTTTTTTTTTTTTTTTTTTTTTGAAAATATAGATCTTTCTATCTGTTATATTCAGCTACAACAGTTTCTTGTTACTTATACAATAAATTTTAACTTCCGCTGTTCTGTCCTATAGCTAAATAACGACCAGCTCTGCACAGAGATGCAATGCTAGAATTTTCAGTAGATATACGCTAGTCACATTTTAGAAATATGTCTAATAGGGAATGCGCTCGTACTTTCGTAAATTTAAGGTGAGTATACGCTGGACTATATATATATATATATATATTAGATGGGTATATCCGTATTCTCCCGAATAAACGCTCCATTACATCTCTAAGCTCATGGACATGAACATTAAAGACGAGTATGCTAAAACACTCGACTAATCCCAAGGAGTTCCATTGCTGATAAAGTTTGTAAATGTCTTTTATTAGGCTATGTTTCATTGTTATTAGCAACGCTTGATTCCAGTAAGTATAGTTTGCCATTAATATTCATTAAAAAAGTAGTTCTTTCTTGAATAAGGAATATCTGATTAAAATAAATTGCCCGAAAGATATCCCAATACAGTCTACGCAGTACCAAATGGAGACAGATTTCGCTCTTATGCTTGCAAATGAAAAGCCTTCTGGGAACAAAACTGCCAAGGAGAGGAGGGAAAGACCAGATAAATAGGCCCTGGTTTAAGCAACAAAACATCTCGATCTAGCAATTTTCTGTACGTAACACTCTTTCCAGCAGTGCAATTTTACTGCGAAAAAACAAATGAAGGCTAGCAGTTCTAGGCTTGACCTTCACCAACTGAGGCGAACTGCCAAGAGCGGGTTGAGTTATCGATCCGACTAATGGGAGCCGGGTAAACTGGCTGCATCAATCCACTCGGAATTGCCAGTAGTATGACATGCAACGGGTGCCTTTGAACCCATCTGACCTTTACAGCATGCGCACTTCCTCGCTTCCCCCTCCTTCAGATATCTGCTTTATCTTTACGATCATCTGCTTTTGTTCTTTTTTTCTTTTTTTGTGGGGGGGGGGAGAAGGGAATGCAAAAGTTTTGATTACCTCCTTTTTGGCCAATACTTAAATTGATGTTACACAATTGTTCTCTCTAGCACACAGTTTCCCCAAATTTATTCTTTCCAAAAAGAATATGGATAACATTTCTCATTACATTTTCTCTGAAACTTTGCAATTACACTTTTGTTTATCTTTTGTAGCTCCTATCTAAAAGAAAGGGAGACGATATCTATATCGTACCAATTTACGAGAACTGGCAACATTCATCACGCAGTTTAGTTAGCTGTACCTACTACTTCATTAGCTAACTTGATTTACTTTACAGTTCACTATAATTGGATACATCAATCACATTATTTACTTTGAAATTGTTACTTCTGTTATTTGTCTAAGTTGATAACTTCTCATAAAATACAAACATCCTCCTGTAAAATTTCTTTCTTTAAAGACTTCTTTTATAATTTAAAAACAATGCACTTTGTAGGTACAGAATAATCTATTAAGTTACACAACAGTTCCAGTATAAGTAAAAAAAAAAAAAAAAAAAGGTAGGGCGCAGTAGCTCAGTGGTAGGTTGCTTATATCTGATGCAAGGAGTACCTGGTTCGATCCCAGTCCATGTGAATTTGAAGTGGACAATTTCAAAACTGGAAATTATATTCTTCCAAATATTTGTTTTAAGGGTTTGGGTGTTTTGTCTGTTTTAGATGTAGAGGTATAATTTAATAGCCAAAAGAACATCACCCGAGAAAAATATTTACTCGAACGCGCCAACGAAATTATGCAAATATCACATCTTGATACAAATTTTGAATCCTTTTTTGGTACGAATTGATGCCTATGTTTTGCAATTTTGATTATTGTTTTTTTTTTTTTAATTGGGAATTACTTTATAGACATATGAACATGTGGCTGAATATTCGCTCGTACCTATCTACACGATTACCACTTGAAATTGATATTCAAAATGAAGCCTAAAGCGCTGTTTACGTGATTATTTTGTAGGAATTTTCGCTTCTGATGAGATGTGTACTTGTATTCTATGAAAATTAGTTACTTATGTAAAACTGGAGAATTTCTTGTTCAGATAACTATGGATAACGCAAATTAAAGAAACTCGAAGCACAAAAGAGAAATTAAAGATGTTTATTCTATAATACAGCGCTCAATTTGGTGCTACGAAGTCTCAAGATACGTGAATTTATGCTAGACAACATCGTTACTTTTTTCTTTCCTTCGAAATCCGCCAATTTTCTCCAGCACTCTCCATTTTATCAATTACGTCGTCTTCATTCTATCAATTACGTCGATTTAAAGATTTCCTTTTCATTTTATGAAGTGGATTCTTTTTACTCAGCATCCTACGCATATATACGACCCAGCAATACAACGAACGTTGACGGGTTGCATATATTCCAGTTGAAACTCAATCTTTAGTGATTTTTTGTATACTGTATGTCTGCAACACTACATGATAATGATTTATATGCCAGATGTGATACACAACTAACATTTTTTTTTTTTTTTACGTGTGTTTCCACCATATTTAAGAAGTATTCACAATATTTAATGACTGTTTTCTTTGAATACGCGACAAAACGTACTAGCGACAAAACGTACCACCGACAAAACGTACCACTTACCCTGAGGGATGCTTGTGAAGGGTTTTCTAAAAACACTTTAAATAATGACAAGCGACAAAACGTACCACTTGCCTGGAGGGCTACTTGCGAAGAGTCTTCCAATCAGCCATCAAATAATGACAGGCGACAAAACGTACCACTTGATAGGACAGCATAAGTATATATATATCGGCCAAAATAAGGTTAAAAGTTGAACAGATTGGTGGTGAGAAAAGTACCGATGCAAGACCAAGACTAAGACTAAGACCATGCCTTCAAGATTCTGGCAACACAAAGACCATACCTGCAAGATTCTCGCCAGACCAATACCAGCAAGAATCTTGCATATGCAATATTTTAATATTTGCTTATTTCCATCACACTTTATCCAGGCTTTGGACCAGGGACGGATAGGTATTATTAGAGGGGCGCGGGCGCTTTCTCCCACCACAACCAGTATCTCAATGTCACGAATCAAGTTGCACAGTTTTCTTTCTACAGTAAGTTAATAGTATTAACAATTGACAATTAAAACATGATATTCTTTCATCAGTATATTATTCTGAATTGCTCAAAATATTATATGAAGTTCAAGGAGAACGTATACTATATTTCTAAATTAGCAGATGTTTTAGTGTACTAATTTTTGATGCTACTGAATCTATCACTTTTGCATTCGAAATATTTTTTAATAAATCTTTTTCAATAGACATCAACATAAATGTTTTCAAATTTTCCTGAGACATGGTACTAGTTAGCCTATTTTTAATGTATTTCAGTTTATTTAAGTTTTGAAATATTTCTTTTACATGTTACCTGAGTTACGGGCAAAGTCAATAAAAATTTGTATGCTGGAAACCTGGATAAGTATTACTGCAAAATTTACAATTCTGCCAAATTAAAAAGCAGCACATTGGACAATTTTGCAACACGTCTTGCATTCGCTTTCCTTGTAAACAAATGTATTTTCTCCTAATTCTGAATCACTTGCACCATCAGGACAGTCATTTTTCTCGGTTGTGCTAGTCATCAAGACTGACTTTTAAGGATATCCACGTCCTTCAAAAGTCCAAGAGAATACAATTATATTATCCTTGGAAACTTCTTTACTGAAGTTTTTCAGAAAATATGTAAGTTTATCGAAAGGCACGTCTGGAAGTTCTGTTACTTGGTTGAAGTGCCTAGGGTCCAAATAATCCATAAAGTACATTGCTTCTTGAATCTTGAAGAAATACTCGAAACTACCATGTCCAATATTGTGTTGAATGCTTCGATGCAGTACCTGGTCATTGGATAGAAGCAGCTTCATATTCATATTCATATTCACAGGAAAATCTTTGTCCACCTCTGAAGGCGAATTGTCGACAGGTCAATAGGAAAAAAAAAAGAAATCACGTTCTAAGTCTTCAAATTTGTTATTGGCCCATTCTGTAAAGCTTAATGCTGCATTCTTAACGGATTCAAAATCATCTCTCTACTCTTTCACTTGGAACAGAGTAGTCTGCACCATCCGATAGGACTACACTAGCAGCACCCTCTATTTGGAGATAGTTTGACATAGAGGTCGTCACTTGAAATATCTTAAGGAACATTTGTGCTGTCCGAGTTATTTTGAACTTGAGAAGATCTTTTATATATCCTTTCGCTTTACACCTAGCTTTTGGTTTGATATTTTCTGTAGAAGCAATTTTCTTAATTATTATGGTCAACTCTATATACAAAGCACTTTCTGGGTTCGAAAAATGACCAAACTTTTTCTGAAAAACAGTGTGTTTTCTACCATCTTGTTTCCGCAATAATTGTAAGACGCCTTTGTTAACATTTGATCTTCCAAATGTCCATTCGTTGATAAGACTCACGCATAAATATCGCACGGTCATTCAGCAGAACAATGACACAGAATCAATGCATTTTTTTGTCAGATCACATATGACATGATTGAGTATATGAGCGTAACACCACACGTATAACTGAGTTTCTTAGTGGTTAAGCGGTTAGCGTATGCGCTTTTGTCGTGGGAGACCTGGGTTCGATTCCTGGCGGGAGCTCATGTGCTTTGGATTTCCCGTAAATCAGTATGTCCCGTCTCATATAGCCTCGCTGCTAAAAGGGCCGTTAAACTTAAAATCAACTGAATCACAGTGTAACTGATCATAGGTGAATTGAAAAAATCCGAATATTGTCCTTGCATGTTACTTGAGCCATCGGTTGAATTTCCAATGCACTTTTTAATATCAAGGTTCAACTTCTGCAGAATTTCCAGCATATCTACCGCAAGGACACTGGCCTGTGGTAGATATGCATTTTACAATGACAACAATACTTTGTTTAACAACCATTTTAACAACATACCGTAAAACAACAGAGCACTGGCCTGAAACTACTATATCTTGAGTAGTGTCTAATAGAACACAAAATATTGAAGCTTGAGAGACTTCTTTCGAATTATCTTCTCTGATAAGTGTGTTGATAGCATTCAAAACAAAATTCACCGTGTTTAATAAAAGTTAGGCGACCACTATCCTGCTTACTTCCTCGTATATGACTCTTCTCGGTGACCTTATCTAAATTACTTTTAAGCGGAAGATCAAATTTGCTTAAGAAAGGAATAATACCCAAAAAGTTTCCATGATCTATAGCTGTGTCTTTCAGTTTATAGGCTGCTACATTTCCTCTGTAAATGAGAACTCTTTTACCAATGAGTTTCTGCACTTTGATAACTCGATACATTACCTGTCTGTTCTTCTCAACCTTATACTACCGTTGTTTTACCTGTTCATGAGGAAGTAGTTTCTTAACATTATGTTCTCTTTTGTTAGATATATAAGCACCCACATTGGTCTAATGTATCTTGGAAGACTCGTGTTCTCTTACTCGCTGATAAACGTGTTTAATGTTACGTTCGTCACGTACAGAACATTTAAGAGAAGTTTGTTCGATCTGGAGAATAATCTGTGAACACGCTGGAAAAAAAAATGCTTGAAGTGGTACGTTTTGTCGCGGATTAAATATCCGAAATGTTTTAATTAGTCCAAGACAGGTTGTAATTTATATAAGTGGTACGTTTTGTCGTGGAATAAATATCAGAAATGCTTTAATTAATCCATGACAGGTTGTCATTTATGACAGGTCGTCAAAAGTGGTACGTTTTGTCGCGAAAATTCAAGTGGTACGTTTTGTCGCTGGTACGTTTTGTCGGGACACCGTTTTCTTTACGACAATTTAACAAATCACAAGTTTAATATTGGCTCTTTAATCAAACTTTAGGTTTGAGCACAGTAAGTGATGATGAATTCAAAGTAGAATAAATTGTCTATTGACACTAAATGAAGATTACAGTAGTCTATAGCAGTATGTCTAGTCTTTTATTTTCGTGTATTGTTGTCATTAGAATTCATTTGACAGAATATGGACACTAAAACTAAGACGTATTTTTTTTTTTTTTAAACACGGCTGTTGAAAAAGCTATGTAACCAGAATTTACAGAGGAAAAACTACGATCGAGTAACAACACTAGTATTCTACTCTAAATAAGTAAATTGAAGGATTTTTAGTAATTGGTCTTATAATAATAAATGCAAGGTGTCTCATAACAGCTATTGTACTTTTCAACTTTCAACTGATTAAAAAGTATCACAAATGAAGAGTTGTAATAAATGTTACTTGAAGATAGAAATTAGGAAGATTTCAGTTCACGATTTTTAGGGGAGTACAAAAAGATGTGTGATATTCAGAATTTACATATAATAAACATAAATGTGGTTTCACATAGTAACGTACGATAACTTTAATTGGAAATTGGCGCATATTCATTAAAAATATTGACAACACACAAAACCCTAAAAAAAAGTATAAGTATTAAAATGCCAGTGGTGGCTCAAATGGTTCAAATTCAACGTTAAGCTGTAAAACCTCGTCTTGGTGCTGAAACAAATGTTAAACTCAAATCCAACCAACCATGTAAGAATCTTTATTGACTTTTAGTTGTATTTTAATCAGTTGTGCTATTCAATCGGTTCGCACCGGTTCGCTAGAACCGGTTGTTAAAACATTTTGAGTTCGCAGAACCGTTTGTTATACCTCGATATAACAGTAAATTTTATGTAGTTATTCCAAGAAACACTAAATTTTAGTTTAACTATTTTTGTTTTTAGAAATTCTTACAGCTACAGGGTTAAACATATGATCTCCCAGAAAAGGGATAAGCGTTTACTGCTTAATCTCAAATTTTCAGATATCAAGCATGCATAAGAATGTGAACTGGAATCACATGAGTGTACTGGTGAGAGTTATTTATATTCGAAACGCATATATGCAATTATTAATAATTGTCGATCCGTTGCTGGATTAAGGTTTTCCAATACTTTTTGAGAACCGTCTATCTTGAATAATTCTTTTCCAAAATATTGGCAGTGCTACCAAATTTTGTCACACCTTGTATTAGGATGCTGTGTAAGTTTTTACTTGTGATTTGGTATCCGGTTTTAAAAAATGCTTTTGTATTTATGTTAAAAAAATTAGAATAACACTACTGATTTTAATGAAAACTTAGCACACTTTTTAACAGTCTCACATCCTTTTCTATATGTTCCAAAATTCCTTCAGGACGTATCGAAATTTACAACTACTTGGAGTTCTGCTTATATTAGTTTACAGTAGTTTCTTTCCCAACAAAAGTATATCACGGTCATCGAAACTGCGATATGACCGAGACGGTGTTGGCAGACAGGGATTTAAGATGTTCAAAACAAATTATTCTTAAATACAATGTTCTAGTGTCGGTTAAAACGGTGATAAAAACGCTATCTTTTGCATTGCCTCTTTGAACACTAAGTTCTGTAGTTGGGGTGAGTTGTTAACACTGTGTGAGAAATCAATTTCTCTTTTTAAAATATTGCAATATTTTTTTTAAAAAACAGTGTCCAGGACTATCATTTATTTATTTTTAAAAACCGGAAGAAATACATTTTACGAGGAAAATACAAGCGTATAGCATAAAAAAGTGCCAGAAAAACGTAAAACTTACGGGGAAAACGTAAGATCTGGCAACCTTGCTTGGGAGTATACAAGGAAAATAAGAACTGAAATTTAATTTAAAAAAAAAACTTACATTACAATCAAAAGTTGCTTTCAATTTGTTGAACGATACATCAGTTAAGCTTCTGTACATACGGACAAAACATGTATCCGAAACTTGCATTTTTCGGTATGTAACGGGGTTTTGTCGTCGCGACCATTATTAAAATTCATGAAATTAAGTCTATAAAAACATAATTCTACCATGTCGCTAACCTTCAGCCGCAATCCAGGTTGAGGGTTTAAAAACTTGATCTTGAAAACAGAATCCTGATGAAAGCTTGATCTCGACAACAGAGTTGGACGAAAACTTTATCTTGATAACAGGATTCTGACGAAAAAATCTTGTTAACAATTTTGACGAAAATCTGATAACCGAGTTTTGACGAAAACTTGATCTTATAACGAAGTTCTGATGAAGGGTTGATCTTAACAGCAGAGCTTTGACGAAAACCTGGTTTTGATAACAGCGTTCTGATGAAAACTTAATCTTGATAACAATGTTCGACGAATTTTTTTTTGTTGCACTATAAGACAAAGAAAGTGTGAATGGAGAATATCGTGCACCGATAATACGAGCGATACGTGTAATATAAAGGTGGACAAGTCGCTCGCATATAAAAATAACGCGCATTTGAATAGAGACTTTCGAATTTGGAAAGTCTGTTTAAGAGGAACCCAATAGTGAGCTTTTGTTTCTAAATTTCCGCATCCGCTCGAAGTAGCACGACAAGCTTTATGTATACCTATTTCGTTCTAGAATCATTACTAGAAGGTCTATATGTATAGACCATATGTGTGGTGCGCGTCGCCTGTGAGTAATAAACAAACGTTCACGAGGAAATCTTTAATTACATTAAATTGATTCAATAACCATCACAATTGCTAGCTTTATAGATTGAAACGTTTTAAAATACTCAGTTAACCATTAATAAAATCAAAATTCAATATTTGCTAGTTGTTTTTTTTCTCTGTGGAATATCCACATATCAACAGGTGTCTCTTCTCGTTGTTAGGCAGATATGAAAATTTAAGCGACTTCGATTGGAAAACGTTAACTCCAGCCAATCTCTCTCACCGATTGTAATAATAAATCATTTTCATTACCTCCTATGTAAGCTTTAATGTATTAACAGTTATTACAACAGTAATAAAAAAAATACAATAACGTTCACCAACCTCTGGCCCTGGAACCTATTGTAACGTGCAGATTAATGTGGTTATTTTTTACTTCAGTATGGAGTTCGCTACAGTGCTTATAGGTCTTGTTGATACCTAGCCAACAATAATCTGCTGTTATTTGGTTTAAGTTTAATGCTTCCTTGTCAGCACCGGGGATATACAAAAAGTTAAATAGTACCTGAACAAACACTTCCACCGAGAATCGAAGCTGTGTCTTTCACACTTAAGGTGAGAACGCTCAGCATTTACAGACGGTTGTTACAAATAGATGACGATCAGAAAATGTAGCAATCTTAAAGTTCCACTTCTCTCTCCTCCTCCCATACATATAAATATTATTAGCAACATAAAGAACTAACCTCTTAAAGGTTTTGTGTAAAAAGTAATTAGGTTACAAAAAACTTGAACATCAACTATGGTTGTCTGTATCTACACTCATTGTTAATATGTTGATATAAATGATAAGCTGCTTTTGTACTCTTTCTATTTAATAATAATAATAATAATAATAATAATAATAATAATAATAATAATAATAATAATAATAATAATAATAATAATAATAATAATAATAGAGGCATAATTATTAATAACAGGCATTGACAGCACTCTGATATGGAGTTCTTTTGTGGTTATGTGGTTAGCGCATGCGTCTAACAGCGGGTTCGATTCCCGGCGAGAGCTCATGTGGTTTGGATTCCATGATAAGCTGTAAGTCTCCACATCTCATATAACCTCGGGACTGAAAGGGACGCTAATCCTTAGTACAACTAACGAAATGTACTGTGGTGAAAATCAGATGCTAGTAATACTTTTAATAATATCTCTGATTACCACTAATATACAATACGTACTATTATGTACGTGTAAGTTCTTGTACTAGCAAATGTCCTCGCACGCACTGCATTTTCAAGCTTCTCTTCCCGTTTCCCTCAGCACCATCTATATTGAATTTGCGCCACGGTATAACACATTCGTATTCTGTGAAACAAACAATCCCCATATCAATCTCCGTACCTTTATACTGTATCTAACGGTTCAAAAAGAACGTTGTGATATTCGTGAAATTTGCACTTCCTTTCGCCTTCGAAGTTGAAATTAAGAAAAAAAATCGTCATAAAAAGAACCTGCTGCAAATGGTGGAATTCACAGAGCTAAACAACTCTTTCATATAATGGATTGAGTAAGAATTCCAGCAACTACACAAGGAATAAGGGGCGGATCGAGGGGGGGGGCGATCTCCCCCCCAGAAGAGGAAACTCTCTTATTTTATATATATAAATAAAATTCATCCCAAAGTTTGGAGCCCTTAAAAGTAGCAGTATGACAACCCACCGCCCCCCCCCAGAAGTCGGTCCTGAATCCGCCCCTCCAAGGACTTCACTCTAAGAGTAGCGACACACCACGTTGATAATAAAAACAAACTGTGATAAAACCTGGAAAGCCTTCAGTTGAATTTAATCAGTTAATACAGTAGAAGAAAAGAGTATAATTTCAAAAAGTCTTTTCTTCTGCAAAATACTAGCTTCTTCGTAGAAATATGGCCAATATACGTGCTTTCGGCGCGGAAGACCCGGGTTCGATTCGCAGTGAGAGCTCACGTTGTTCGGATTCCACGTTAAAATGTAGGTTCACGTCTCATATAGTTTCGGTATTGAAAGAGACGTTAAGTTCCCAATCAACCAACTAATCATACGAAACGGTCGTTTTGCCCCTTAGCAGAGTAGAATTCTAACAACGTGTTCTCCAGACACGTTTTTTTTTTAAGTACTGTCTGTCTTGTTAAAATGAGCACATCGGTCAATCCTTACGTTAAAAAAATCTCCGCACGTTGCCTTCATTTATTTTAAAGCAACAGTTCTATATATCTTCAAAATTACCTGACAACACGTTTAGATAATTTGTATGCACAAAACAACTCGTCCGGTACCTTACATCGCACAAACGTCAAGTAATGACTCTTCTCCCTGCTTTCTAAACAACAACAGAAACAAGTCATGATTGCTTCAAAATCACTGTTATTCTGAGGGAAAGAACATATGAAAACTGAATCCGTAAGCAGGGGCAATCACAAACGAAAAAAACTTTTTTTAAAAAATTATGAGGCAAGGTCTTCTATTCAACAACATTTCAATCCAAGCTCTAAAGATAATAATTTACGCTTAAAATATCCAATTACCCTTTCTCTCGCCTTTTCTTTTATTGGGTCGTTACGGAAACGTCTCATTAAGAGAACAAAACTTATGGACACATCAGACGTTATATTTCAACATGCAATTATGTGACTATCATTCTATTCTTATTTACTATTCAAGTGGAATTTAACACCTTTTATGACGACCAGCTGCTATTATAACCTAAACAACTGTTATTTGTGTACTTAAATTTCAGTAAGATCTCTTTCAAAACTAAATGGTTGGCTCTCTCACCCTTACACGGCCATACTGTGGTATAATCTCATTTTCTGAAAAAAACCTGTCAATTGATTCTGCCAACCATTTAGTATAATTTCTTGTTGTATTATCATGGATTTGGTTCGTAGAAAATCTCACATGGGTAATTAGAAGTATAACTGTGTTTGATTTATTGTAACGTGGAAGTGATTGTCTACAAACTATAATTAGTTTCAGTAACTAAGAAATATTTCAGTGATATGTATAGTGGAATGAGTTTTAAAAAAATGAATAAATAGAATGAATGAATAGAAATGAATAAATATGAAGTACGGGTTAAATATGAGTTGTATACATTTCTTTGTTCTAGTATTGAGTAACATCTTAATAATAGTACTTTATATGTTGTCTTTTCTACAATTACAATTTCCACTCCCCATAGTTCAAAAGTGGAAATCAACTATCGTCTTGTGCGCTGTCTCGTCTCGAAAAAGTATTGTGAAAGTGATGTCTCGTCTCGGAAAGTGTGTCTCTCTCTACACTCTGTAAAGAAAAAATAGCGACACCTCAATTCTCAAGCTAACTTACACAGAAAACCATAGTTGCAACCCTAGAAGAGGAATAGAAGGAAATGAAGAGTGGGACAGTTCATTTGCGTTATCTGTGACGCCAGTGGTGTACGACATCGCTTGTCAATTGTTTGTGTGTCAGTAATATTTTCGCTAGATGGCACTGAGTGCGTCTCGTAAATTATTGTAGTGAGAATTCTGCATTGCATTTGTGATGTATAGGCTGAGGTAAATAGCATTTTATGATTGTTCTTTGCTTTCTCATTGTTTGAACAGTGTCAAGTGGCAAAATTGTTGTTGTGCAGCGTTGTTTGTATGTGATATTGTTGCTACATGTGGACTGTAAACAAATAAGATGAGTAAGAAATGTTACTTGTTGCCATGTGAACAAGACATAATTATTGCTTTGCGCAGCGAAGGCAAATCTCTAAGGGAATAGATGGAATACTGAAAATCCATGATTCTACGGCAGAAATGTAATCCATAAGTGGAAACAGCATAACAAATCGTCCCTTCGTCAACAGTGTGCGAGAAGAAAGAAAGCATCACCCAGAACAGATTGCTGAATGAAATCAATAGCACTGCCGATTTCAGGAGCGATTTCCCCAAAAATCGATTCTGTAGTTTGACATGATCTTGGAACGGCAGTTACTCGTACAACTGTATTGTCTTGACTGTATGAAGAGGATATTACAAAGAAGAAACCGCGTAGAAAGTCCAAACTGACAAAACACAGAGGACTTCAACATGTAGTTTTGTGAGTTGATATGCAACTTGGACTTATGACAACTGGAAGCACGTCGTTTTCTTCGTTGAAAAGAAGTTTAGAATAGAGGGAAACGATGGTGGTGTGAAGTTGTGGATACAAACAAGCAAGGAACTTGACAAGGATTTTGTTCAAGAGATGAAATATTCAGTTACTGAGTGATGCTATGGGCTTGGTTCACCGTTAAAGACATCAATCCAACGGATATATGTGAAGGATCGTTTGATGCACGAAAATATCTTCAAATTCTGGTACGTAAAGTTCTTACAACAGCTAAAGACGACTTTTCTGAAGAAAATTTGGACTACTTCCTTTTCCAGGACAATAATACTTCATGTTACCGAGCGAAAATCGTTAATACGTGGTTCAAGAATATGACTATTTAGAGACTCATGTGGCCTACAAACTCACCTGACATGAATCCAGTTGAAAATTTGTGGATCAATATGAGTAGAAGATTCAATAGACAGCTATCTCAAACAGAATGGAATTCAAGGAACAGATAATCCGGGTGTTATTCCGTGAAATCGAGGTTGCATTTGCAATAGCCTTGTTACCAAAGGGCTTCGATGATTCGCTGCACTGCAGAAAGCCCATGGTGCACATACAAAATACTAGTTTGGTGTATGGTACTTCCCGATGTTTGCACACAATATGTCTTACCCTTAAGAAATTCCATTTCTTGTTTTCTGCTATTGTTGTTGATTCTTTTTCAGTTTTATGTATAACTCTTCCTATAAACAATTTTGCTCAAAACACATATAGCTGCTTATATATGCATATAAATTCATTAAATTCATGTCAAAAGCCTGAAACTCTGGCGCAAGTATTAAGAATGAACTGCTCATTAAGAATATGCATTGTAATATTATCAGGAATTCATGTAAAAAATCATATTGATTAAAGTATGTTGCGAAAACCATATCCGAGCAAGTGTCGCTATTTTTTCTTTACAGAGTGTATTAGAAGAACTGTGTCGTCAGAAAATTATGTCTCATAGTCAGCCTTGATTCAAGTATTTTTCCACTGATAGCAGTAAAATAAAAGAATAATTCCTGAGAACCGTTAAATTTGAAGCAAAGAATTCAACATGTTCATAATATGACACACAACTAAACAGTTTAAGCATAAATTACCTATAAATGTTGACGGTTAAGTTGAATGTGGCGACTGACGTGTTGAACGGCCCTAATGTAGGTAAACTTGTACATTAAATTCCACGTCTTACTTAAGTTTACATCTTGTTTATCCTCAATATTCGTAAATGTACGTAAAAATACGAACAAACCAGAAACGAATGCCAAATCATCCACCAGTTTCTTTGAAATGTCTTTCAAATATAACCTATTTGAAGCTATATAAACCAGTATGAGAATTCCAAATCATCCACTTAGTTTCTTTCAAATCATGTAAACCAATTAGGTGATTGCTAAATGTCGAGCAATTTCTGCAAAAGATTCCCTATTTCAATCAGGTAGGGCAATAGAGAAACTACCACCAGTCACGGAGGACTGACTCAGCGATGTAGCACATTATCTATCTATTAAAAAGCTACCGTACCACTTAAGAGCGACCGAGCTCTAACCTATAACCTTAGCTTTCAAACCTTTGATTTACGGTTATTTGTGATTTCACGTTTATAACAAAGACAAATATTTTTTTAAAGAGTGTACTTTAAATAAATTACTTAAAGAAATATTTTTCACAAAGTTTATCCTTTTAAATTATTGTTCAAAGGTCTTTACCTTTAATAAGCCTTCTCCGAAATAAATGCAAATGAATTGTGCTGCCATCTTTGAAGCTCTTTTAAACTACGTTTATATGTTTGTGGTCAATCCTTTCGACAATGAGATCTCGGAAACTACAGGCTCTAGAAAGATGACGTTTTCACTGATCGATTGCAAATTTCATGTAGATTGTCCAGTTCTAATTGATTATTTAAAAAACATGGGCACTATTTCTTTATTACATTTTTACGGGTACATTGGAAGTGTTGAAATTAAAAAAAAAAAAAAACTAAAGCATCACATTCTAAGCATTATACATTCCAACACCACACTGTTGTATATAGGTGTTGTATATGTCTCAGGCGTTTGTTTCATGGCCAAATAATAATGGAAAAGGAAGGATAACCATTTCTTCAGTCTAAGATGAACTTTTTTTTGGGGGGGGGGAGTGTTTTGCCCAATGAACACCATATATAACTGACATTATAATTAATTGTGTGTGTAATGTATTTGCTTATTACATACTGCATGCAAGAAGAAAGAAAACACTGGTCATACATGAATTAGAAACTCCAACCGGAAGCAGGCTCAAATCTTGGAAACGGTGCGAGATATTGAGAAAAAATAATCGAAAAAAGTCTCCCCTTTATGATACCCCTTGGCTTTTTTTAATCAATACGTCTTTCACTTGTGTCTTTAAAGGACATGTATAGATGTTGTAAGGAATGAGAAGGAGATTTATGCTCATCTGCGAATGATGCTCTGTGTAGAGAGCGCAGGTTCAGCTTGTTTGCATTAAAAGTGAATAAAGGTGAAAGGATTGCATATACATGCCAGTTTCCAAGTCCTAACAACATTTTACAGGTCCAGTAACTCTGCAACTCTGCCACACAACCACTATACTAAAGTTTCATTTTCTTAGCTTCTATTTATAGGCGTATTAATGTTTATATTTCGGTGTTAACAGCTGTTTGCATATATGTGTTTCACTGAATTACATATACACACAGTATTACATATGGCTTTCTTTGCGGGAGTCATCTGTGACATGTCTCTCGACGAACATAATATGACTAAAACACAGATAAAATTACATAATTCATTCCAAAAAAATAAACAAAGTTGGATGTGAATAACGCGGGAGGAAATATCTCAAAAGTTTTGATGACGCAATAGGTTCCACACACACATATACATTTACAATAATTTCATTATAGTAAAAATAAGGAGAAAAAAGTTCTCTCTCTCTGAAGCAGAGAATTTTTTCCCTTTCTAAACATACATATACATATATATATATATATATATATATATATATATATATATATATATATATATATATATATATATATATATATATATGTGTGTGTGTGTGTGTGTGTGTGTGTGTGTGGGCTTACTGTATTCTCAGAGGATATGCATACACGTGGACTCTTGTGTCTATCTGTATATAGGATGATGACAGTTGTGGGAGGCAGAGGGAACTGTGGAGTAGAGGACTCAGCTGATCAATGATTCCGCTTGGGGTGGAGTCGCTTGCCAACTAGGTCAGCCTCTCTGAATCCGCATCATTCCAAGCTTCGGATCAAAAACTTCTACAGCATATTAAAGAAAAAGGAAAAAGGCACCAATATGAGAAACAAAAGAAAAGAAAAAGAGCTGGCATCCTTCTCTGGAATGCCGTAACAGTTGATGATAAAAATTTCAACTTTCTAAAGATACAGGGATTTTCATTTGATGCATCGTCATCTTAGATAATCTTGGCAATGGGATATAGAGAGCGTGAACAGAGCTTTCAGTTACCAAATCTCAATTCAAGTTGTAACTACAATGTCCCAAGTGCGAACTTCAGTGCTCTTTGACTAATGTTTGTAGCACCTAGCACGCGCAGTATGTTTATTTGTCAGGTAATATTATTTTTTTTAAAATACACAAATTTTTACCAAACAAAAGAACAATCAAAATACCAAGTGACTGCATATGCATTAACTGTGCGAATGGTTTTGGATCTGATCCTCGATGGGGACAAAAAATAAACACGTCCGGATTCCAAGTTTTATTTAATTAATTAATTTAGTTGGTTTATTTAACTAGTTTCTAGTTTCCAGATATAACTTCTAACTATCTACAAAATAGTAACAACAGTGGGAAAGAAAGGAAATCGACCAGGGCCTAAAGGTACCATTTCGGCATTACCCTGTGGAAGTGAGGAAAAACCCTGGAAAAACCTTAATGAGGATGGCCAGCCGCCGGATTCGAACTCGGGATCTCTTTGTTGCGAAACAAGAACGCTAACTACTATTCTATGCTTGCTCAATGCCTACGACAAATCAATCTGTAAATATAACGTACAGAAGACACGTTGTATTGTAAATTTGGATGTCGAGAAAGGAACACCATGCTCCAAATAAAAGAACGAGTTTTATATACATACACACAAACACTCTCTCTCTCTCTCTCTCTCTCACACACACACACACACACACACACACACACTATATATATATATATATATATATATATATATATATATATATAATGGGATGTCTCAAAAGTCCCCTGACATTGGGTAACTGTTATTATCAGAGATACAAGAGGGGAAATAGTCTCCAAATATGACGTTTTCAATCTAAAGTGAAGGAAATTTCATATCGTACGAGCCATTTAGGCTGTACACTCTTTATGCGCCCAATGTTAAATGTAAATGATACGTTGCTATTTACCTGGATCCACAACATAAGGGAGTGAAATTACTGTATGTTATGATAACTTGTCAATGGCCAGCCCCCATTTCAAACATACACCCATTCACCATACTCTTACAAAATTTGTCAACCTCCTGTCCTGTCCTTCCCTCCCCCAGCCCCAGGTAAATGGTAACGTTGCATTTTCATTTAACATTGTACGCATAAAGAGTGTACAACCCAAACGGCTCGTCCGATTTAAAAAATTCCTTCACCTCAGATTGAAAACATTATATTTGGAAACGGTTTACCCTTTTACATTTTTATTGTAACCCTGATAATAACATAGTTACCCGACGTCAGAAGACTTTTGGGACACCCTTCTCTCTCTCTCTCTCTCTCTCTCTCTCTCTCTCTATATATATATATATATATATATATATATATATATATATATATATATATATATATATATATATATATATATATATATATATATATATATATGTATGGGGGAAGGTGTTTCTAAGGTTTAACCTTAAAATTACACGTAGATTGCCAAATGAATCTGACAAAAAATTAAACATTGCTACTGACAACAACCCATTTTTTTTTCAACACTTCAAGTCAAGTGTTAAAGTAGCATACCTTTAAAAATTGCTAGTCAGTCATCCTGATTTAGGTTCTTCCAGGTTTTTCTTTTCTCTAATTACCACCAGACTATATTTTATAATGGGCTTTTATGTTGCTCTTGGCGAACTACCTTCTGAAACTTCCTTCTCACTTCTCACTGTTACTATTCCCAATATAAAACGTTTTCACAGCTGTAATTGAATTTCCTTAAATAAGAAAGTAAATGTAATTTTTTTTAAAAAAATGTCGACCTGAATGTTAAAATTATTCGAAGACCGTATGTTAAAAATAAAAGGTAATCTGAATGTTATTACCATTAAGTAAAAGCATGTTCTTTTCGTAGCTTTCACCCATTTCTTAACACAAATTGTGAGGTAAAGAGATGGATGCTGTATATTTGTGACACGGAAATTAAAATGAAAATTTTAAATTATAATATTGTGCTGTTGTGTCCTTTATACACGATGATAAATCTAAATTAACTCCAAATTAAATCCAAAAAAACTACCTAAAACGATAAAGTGGTAAAAAAAAAAAAAATGAGGTTCAGAGAAAAGCCGTATACAACAGATTCCCTAGTGTTCCACAAATCAACAAACAAATCATATTTTATGTACGAATCTAAACTACTTCAATATTAAACTATATATAAACACATTGCGAAACCCGAATCACAATATAAATGCTTATAAAATAATCATTTTTTGCAGTACAGAAGGAAATCGTGACGGCTTCGTATAGCCATACATCGCGTGATAAGCCTTATCCCATACTGAACACCTATTAGTCACTGGCGCCAATTTTTCCAGACTAAACCACACGTCGTCACTTACTGGCCAAAAAAAAAAAAAAATCATTTCGCAACCAAAACATATATATATAAAAAAGTAGATCCTCCCTCGAGTTATTACAATTTCGCGTGAGTACTTGCGTCTACTTGGACTTTATATACAGTTATAAATTCGGCTATAAAAAGAATGTTTCTACAACATTATTAAAAAAAAAAAAACCCTCGAAGATGAGACATATACCAAGCGATAGAGTTGATTGAACTTAACAAAATGATACGATTTACTAGAAATCCTAATGTGATTTTTTTTTTAGAAAATCGAGGAAAACGATTATTTTTGTAACGATTAAAAACGTATGCTGTACGATAACCACGCCACCAATCATGTAAATAAAACTTATCGTGAACTATACATTAATCATCACTCATGTAGGTAAAACTTATTTTGAAGTATACATTAATCACCACCACCCATGTATATAAAACTTATCGTGAAGTATACATTAATCACCACCCATGTGGATAACGCTTATCCTAAAGTATACAATATTCACCACCCATGTAGATAAAAAACTAATCCTAAAGTATACCTTAATCACCATCCATGTAGATGAAAAACTTATTCTAAAGTACAATTAATCGCCACCCATGTAGATGAAAAACTTATTCTAAAGTATACCTTAATCACCACCCATGTAGATGAAAAACTTATTCTAAAGTACAATTAATAGCCACTCATGTAGATGGAAAACTTGTCCTAAGGTATACATCAATCACCACCCATGTAGATAAAACTGAACTTGAACTATACATTATACCACCCATGTAGATAAAACTAATCCTGAAGTATGCATTAAACCGATGTAGATAAAACTGATCCTGAAGTATGCATTAATCAAGTTTTTCATTATGACAATTGCAAGATGCAGTAGCGTCATATCAGTTTATGCCGAAAGAGGGATTGTCTATCGACATAAGATTTTCATGTTTTTTTAATTAGTATATTAGTATTCGATTTATTAAAAAAAAAAAAAAACAATCCTAAATGACGTCCCTGACAAGGTGACAGCATATAGTATACTTAAATTTTAGGGTGTTTATGTTTAATATTGTCCAAAAGTAAGATACACACATGACAAACGACATTGAGCTAAACCAAATGAGTAGGATCTCATGCGAAGTTTCCGACAAAACGAATTTTTAAAATGTCTGCCGTTTATTGCCAATCTGATGCATCTGATAGTTTTTTCATCTGCCAGAATAGATTTATTTATTTATGTACTGTATAGCCTCTGAAAGATAATCTTAACAGTGACACACATTATATTATAAGTATTATCAGTGAGAATTTAATGCATACAATCCACGAAACTTCAATACAGCTTATAGCTCTGAATAATAACTATGTCGCCATAAGTATTTAATGTAAAGAAAAAATCAGTCCAAAGGATTTTTTTCTCGCTTCTATCTCCGAAACTTATTACATCCCGCAACATTATTTTCTGTGAAGCTAAATGAATTCCAGTGGCTTTGAGAGCCCAACGTAGTTACATGTTAATTGTTACATTTATTACAGTTGTATCTAGAGATGCAAGGGCTCGGAAAAAAACCGGCTTTTTTGGAAAAAAAACTCGGTTTTTTCTGCTTTGCTTTTTTGCTCGGGAAATTTTGGGCTTTTTTCAAAATACTGCTTTAAATTGATAAAACAGACTTTGTATCGCTTCTCTATAACACAAAAAATCATTTAATTAGTGGTTGATGCTGATAATAATATAAAACATCGAAAATAAACTATGAATTTCGAAAAAATATTTCAAACAATTTTTCTTCAATATATTTACATTATGAATTCCACAGGATTAACCAATGTATATAATAAGAATTTTTTAACCTCCTATATACAAAAGTAAGCAGAGTTGGCAAGAACCGTGGTTGTGTTTGAAAATGCCAAAAACCCGTTTTTTGGGGGATGTTTAAACCAGGCTTTTTTGGTTTAAACCAGGCTTTTTTGACTTAGATTTTTTGCTTTATGTATTTATATTACATATTCACAGAAATAAGTTTGTTTCGCCTTGATGTTATTATGCAACAGCGGGGTTATGCCGGAAGAACTCCCATAAGCTTAAAGAAGTGCGGTCAGTAAATTTCTTAAGTTGAGAATCTCCCGCCCTAGCCATTGGGAAAATCCCGTCATTACTTGAAATGTAAGACAATAACGGGAAAATCCTGTTATTGCTTTGCATGTAAAATTTAAAGGTCAACGTACCATAATCAGTACGCTAAAACTGAGGTATTAAATTACAAATTTAGTACCGGTACGTAGATATCATTGAAAGTCCAATCCAAGCTAATGTTGGAAGCTACGTAGGCAATCGATAAATTTTGCCAATTTCTATCAATATATTTAAGCAATATTGGCTTCTTTATAAAACAACACGCATTTAGGCATGCAGAAATATACAATTTGGTTTGTTTCGTATATTTAGGCTTAGCATCCTTACGAAATACCGAGGTTATCAAGGAGAAGACTTTCGCTTAAACTGACATCCGAACCGCTACTTGGGTTACGCATGAAAGAAGGTTTGTGGTTCGACCGAGAATTGAACATGGGACACCTTGATTAAAAGGTGAAAGGGAAATAAAACTATTGCGGGTGGTTTGATATCTGGAAACGTTACCATGAAGTTCACACGATTCGCATTTTTCATTCTTTTTATTTTTGTGGTTTAAACCAGTTATTTAAAAAAAAGTTGGTGTAAACCAGCCAACCCAAAAGTAAACACTTCTTTTTAAAGAATACACAAATAACTAGCAAAATAGTATGTAGTATTTTTACTTCAAAATATTCCATACCCTCTTTTTGAAACAAAATAAAATTAAAATAAAACATAAGAGAAATACTTAGATTTATATGATACACTTAAAGGCTGCACATCTAGAGCTTTTGGTTCTGTATATTCTTGAAATTCTACAGTTAAGTTTTATAGAACCACCATCAGTTTACCCAATCCTCAAGTTTTCTGAATTTTTAACAAGAGGGATTCAACATATCATTACGGAACTCCCCCCCCCCAAAAAAAAAAAAACTACGGAATATATTTAAGTGAGCTAAATACAACTCCACAACAAACATGACTGAGTGATTAGCTTTTGCGCTTCTATCGGGAAGTCCGGGATTCAACCAGCATTCGACCATTCTGACAAAGCTTTTCTTCATTCCATCTGTGAATGTAGAAATAGTGCGTGTACTGTGAGTTGGGCGACTTCCTTTTTTATTGTTTTTAAATCGTTATTATTACTAATTACCAGCAGTGACGGTTTTGCGAAGGTAAGGGGGGCGGACTTTCGGACTGAAGCCCGTTCCCCAAAGTTACGGAATGTCTGCAACAAACGAAATATCTATTATTTATGCCTTTACTCATAAACTTTAAGCTCCCGTCAAATAAAAATTACGAATGTTTAAAAAAAACTAAACATTAGTAAGAAATCCTTCCCAAAATACTTTTCTAAATCCGCCACTGATTCTCAGTATAAAATGATTTTTAAAGTTGTATCCGGAAGATTATTGTTAAACATATAAACGAAACGAAATATTATGCCTGTACTCATAAACTTCAAGCACTTCCCAAATAAAATTAGGACTTTTTAGGAAACGAAACAATCAGAAAAAACCCTCCTAAAGTACTTTTCTAAATCCGCTACTGATTATTTGTATAAATTGGTATTCAAGGTTGTGTCCGGAAAATTATTGCTAAATCACTTCACAGTTACAGTATAACAGAAATATGGAAGTACGGCTTGACGGATATATTGAAAAACGTCCGCTTTGACGGATAAATAGAAAAACGGGCAAGTTTAACTTTTGCGCTAGAAGCTAGAGTACTAAAAGCTCTTAGAAATGAAACACGGATGACAAACTAGAGAAGAAAAGAGATGTCGATAACTCAAAAGTTAAAATAAAGTTAAATAGCCTCTAAAATTATCCTCAAATACTACATTCTTCATGTTAGCTTTAATTCGTAAAACACGTGCTCCATCCATCTTGATGGTGAATTTCAGAGCGAAATATCACATTCAGGTCATGGAATTCTTATCTAACTATAGAATATACTATAAGAAAGCTATTTAGATAGAAAAATCATGAAGTTGAAAAAAGCCAAAATTTCCAAAATTCTCGTTTTTTTCCCAAAAAAGCCGGCTTTTTATGTGAAAAAAACCATCGATTCAAAAAAGCCGGCTTTTTTGCATCTCTAGTTGTATCCAATTACCATAATTATTTGAAATGCCTTTAATGATACTCCAGCGATAATGCTGTTTGGTCTCGATCCCAGTTAAACTACACATCTACAACTAAATAGCCTCTTTGCAGAGAAGAGACACTCCGAATCTAAACAACAATGAAATGAAATCTTTGAGTTTTACGTCCCACGATTATGCCGGTTAGGCTAAAGGAGACGGTGATGATGAGTAATGAATGAAATGGTGGAATGAAGAAAGTGGGAGGAAACGGGAGAACCCGGGAAAACCCACACACACGGTGTTTGTACACCACAAAGTTCACTTGGCGGGGGATGGGATCGAACCCGGGACCCCAAGCACCAGAGGTGAACGCTCTACCACTGAGCCATCCCGATATCTCTTACCCGGACCGACGGACAAAGTCGTTCTATAAAACTTCCGACACTTATGCATAGCGTAGTTTGAAAGTCTAATAATAAGCCTGAATTTTACGGTGTTATCGCTGGAACTGTAGATTCTAATACTTAGAGAAAAGCTGGACTTTGCTCAAGTTCGATTAATTCTAATAGTTTATGTGAAATATTTGTTCACAAGTTTACAGGAATTTGTAATTAACCACTTGAAGCGTAACAGCTCTACTATGATTTTATCATTGAAAGTTATATGGAAGCATGTTTCTTTATTACGGAATACATTGGAATTATACGGTGAAAATTGAACCAGATATTTCAATAATAATAATAATAATAATAATAATAATAATAATAATAATAATAATAATAATAATAATAATAATAATAATAATAATAATAATAATAATAATAATTATTATTATTATTATTATTATTATTATTATTATTATTATTATTATTATTATTATTATTATTATTATTATTATTACTATTATTATTATTATTTAAAAAAATCTGCTATGCATATATATGGGAAGTCAGAAAATAATCAGTGGTAGAGCGTTCACCTCTGGTGCATGGGGTGGTCCTTGGTTCGATCCCAGATCGCGCCAAGTGAGCTTTGTGGTGAGGTTTTCTCAGGGTTCTTCCGTTTCTTCCCATTTTCTTCATTTCTCATCATCACAATCCCCTTTAGCCTAGCCGGCATAACCATGGGACGTAAAATTTAAAGATTTCATTTTCTTATATACATCCATCTCCGTTACTGACCCAAATAGGATATTGAATCCTCATGTAGCATTAATGGAATAGATACCGAGAAATGGTTTCTTGGTATAAATGGATTCAAGAATCGAAATAATAATAGCGATAATAAAATCAGTTTTGCGTCCCACGTTTATGCTCTGTTGGCAAAAGGTGACATATGATTGATTAATGAAAGTGAATGATTACGAAAGTAGGTGATGGAATGAGAAATATAATTTCTTTCCAAAGAGAAGAGCTAACGCTAATGCCAGTAGTAACGTGTGACTACACTTGGATAAATTTATGATTGCGCTTTTTATACTAATTTGAGACCGCTGAACCCAACATTTTTTTTTAATATATTTGTCTATGGCGTCACTTGAAAAACAACATCTTTGAAGTAAGCTTTTGCCAATGGTAAAAGCGCCCACCCTTGGATACATTTCTAATTGCCTTTTTTATACTAATTTGATGATGATGAATCCAATGGAACTATTTCTAAACATATCTGTCCATGAAATCATGAGAAAAGAATGTTAAATTTGAGATATAAATAAATATAAATATCCCAACTTTCAGGTGATTTTCCTCGTAATTCCATAAATGGATATGTTTAAAAATAGTTCTATTGGATTCAGCATCATCAAATTAGTATAAAAAGCGCAATTAGAAATTTATTCAAGCGTGGATATTTTTTTTCTTTTACCAGAGGCATTATTACTAACGACTTTAGTTGTTCTGTTGAATTCGCTATCAGCGAAAAGAAACAACGGGGTGTGATTATGTTGACAGCCAGTCTTCGTTATTTATTGGCACAGCACGTACAAGTACATTGTTGCTACTGAATCTTCGCAACCAATCAAGCGTGCAAAAGCAGTTTATACGCGTCATTACGCGTGCTGAATAGATTACAATACATGAACAACCATTACTAAATATCACGTCCGTTTTGAGATAACTGAATCTTATTTATTTAATTACGCCACAATGTATGTAAATGTTACTTTCGTTGATTTGAACGGCAGTAGAACAAATTGATGACACTTGTCACGCTCATGTGGAAATAAAGTAAGATTCATTACATTATTCGAATATTTCCTTAACTTGAAAACGGCTTTGGTGCACTGTCTGGAACGCATATTTTATCTTGTCACTGTGACGTTTGATTCTGTACAAAAGTTACTGCATACCAACATACACATGTGTATCTATAACTTTTAGAGGGAGAACACTTTTCTTCTTTGTTTAGGCCATTTGAATGAATGCTCTTGCAAAGAAAAAACTCAGCTATCGTATTCGAAACCAAAATAATGAGCGAAACAATTCAGTTTAATAATTTTGACTTAGAGGCATCCAATATTTTGCTGTTGGCAGCCCGTATGAAAATATGGCCAGGTTTTGCGAGCTGCAATCGTTTCACATAAAATGTACATACATCTTATTGGAACATTTTTTTTTTTTTTAATTCAGTGTTTATCAATTGTGGAGTATAGTTCAAGTCCATTTTTACATTCCCCATAAATGTTCTATTTCCAAGGTTTGTTTTGAAAGAAAGTTAATGTACAAAGTATTAAAATACTTCATACTTTGCCTAGGTATTGTGAATAGGATCTTTCATTTCCTGGGACATTGGCTAAGAAGGAACACTATCATGAGGGACATTTTAGAGGGTATGGTGACAGGAAAGACAGGGAAGGGCGAAGGCGATAACAATTAATGGACGATATCGAAACAGAAATCGTACGTGAAGACGGAGAGACCGTTGTGTATGGAAGTTTCTCAGTTGCAGCTAGTGATTTGCCAATAATGGCATAATACCTATGATGATGATGACATTGCTGATAACTTGCACATTCATAACGTCGTAAAAAACGTATACCTGTTATGACATCATATTGAACCAATTTCTGTGTGATAACATCGTTACACGCTACGATCAGACGTTACACGCATACATAATTATTTTACATAAACCGGAACTTAATGTACGCTCTCGCCTTTGGTGCGAGCAATTCCGGGTCCGATTCCCAGTGAGGGTACTCGGTTGGAATGGTGTAAAACCCCTTTTCAAGCCAGCTAATCTGAGTGTGATTTTTCCTCACTTACATCAGGCAAATGTTAGGATGGTACCTAACAAAAATTCCAAGTAGCTTCTTTTCTTCCCCACTTCCCCAGCTAGTGTGATCGCCGAGATATGTCATCATCCCTCATACGTGACGGGGTTGAAAAGATTATAGATGGCGAATGCCCAGAAATATATTTCTAATTCGTTTTTTTTCTTCAGAAATCGAGCATAGGTAGCGTAAGTAAAAAAAAAAAAAAAAAAAAAATACACACTATACCGTGAATAATAATACCAAGTTACCACCAATTTAAATAAAAGATTAGTGAATTCCTCTCTTAACAGAAACTGTGTAAAGTAAAACAATAATCATAACACAGAAACATAACGTAAATTGCAGCAAGTATTCGAGTGGTTACAATGCATGATTTCTTTGCGGGTAGTTCGAGCTCACCGGTATTGGCACATATAATTCATATATCATACATGTTTCCTGTATTCTGGGATACTCGTCAAAAAGTGGTAGGCCTACATGTAATAAAAGTACATGTTTTAGCGTTCAGATCCTGGTGGCGGATGTGAATGGGCATGGGTTTCTTCGTTGGTAGTCCTGCTGCCCTCCAATAGGTATCATTATTATAGTGATAATCTTATCTCCTCACAGTGGGACATACAACTAGAGTCTTATTTAATTTAACATTATTTCGTTACCATTAAATTGTCTGTCTCCTTTAACCTAGAACGCATACCTACAAGGACATCTCCTTTGACCTGGAATACAAACCTACGAGTCATTCAACCTAAGATTTTAAAATGCATTAATTGAAAATATTATCTTTCAATTCTCATATTTTAAAAGAAAAGGGAGAAGATATGGCTACAATAATATATGAAGCGATACTTAATTAACTTGCAATTGCAAGATATCATAAATTTATATGTGTTACACTTGAGAGCGTATAAATAGCTTTAAACTTTCCAACATTCGATATACAGTATTATGAGTATAGCATACATAAAAAACGCATGTAAAACGAATATTTTATTTTAAACTTCAAACATAATTCTTTGGCATATGGTGTTCAGACACACATCCACAGCTATTGTATATTAAAGAGTAAGACAGATAGGTAGATGTACTTAAAAACACAAGAAAGAAGAAACATGCAACAAAAACTTTTAATAACAAATACCGTTTTACGTTCACTAAGGAAATATCGCGTGACCAAGCACAGAACAGAAAGGGAAGAGGTTTAGGCATGCAAGACCGGAATGCAGATAAGATACACACACACACACAAAGAAAAGAAAAGAAAAGAAAAGAAGAGAAGAGAAAAAAGATGAATGCCAAGCAAAGAAGTAGATAATTCAAGCTAATTTAAAATTTTCTTAATGACTGGCATGTAATGTATTTTACGTGAGAAATAAACCTCTATGACATTTCGCTACAAGAAAATTAGTTTAATGTTAAAAAATAGTAGTTTTTTTATTATTTGTATTCTAATTTGTAGTTTAAATTCTTTGTAGTTTAGAGATAAATGTATCCTACATTAAAAATAAATGTTTCAGTGTATATTGAATATTGTATATAAGGTTATCATAACATCAGTGTCTTTGTTGAAAAGTATGTTAAAAGTTGATAGAAAACAAATGAAATTTGCATAAAATGATTTCAATGCACCAACACGCATTAAAAATAAAGCTTATTTTTGAGTTAAATCCGAAAGAATTTTTACTTTTTTTATTTTCGTTTTCGGACGAAATGTGTCACGATGAAACATGAACACTACGAAATTTAACACGTTTATGCATTCTTTACGTATTTAAAATCATCATGAATTTTGAGAAGATACAGTCAAGTGTTTCATTTTGGCACTTGAAATCGCAATATATATGTGTGTGTGCTAATAATATATTTATTATCTCGGAAAACATTTTATGCTGCATTCTTTGATTGGTTTTACGTGGTTTAATGTCGTCAAAGGACATAAAAATACATTAACGAAGCAATTTTAATTACAAAATAAATAATGACTTTCCTAAAAATACAAATAATGATTTGGTTATCCAGCACTATCCTATAGCACGGCTAACAAGAGGTGGCCTCTAACGTTTCTTAGCACATGCGGTGGGACATTGCAGCCCCTACTTTGATACCAGCGTTACCAACCACGATCACTCTGTCTTATACCATTAATTAAATTGCCACTACAGTTGCACCGGAAAAAACCTTGACACGCGAGTAGTGGCAATGTCACTGCGAGCTGTCAGAGACGTTTTCTTACTGGACGCACTATAGTATTGTTTAAACTTGACTCTTTAAAAAGAAATAAAACAGATACAAAGTCAAAAATGAAAGTTAAGTAAATCCAAGTTCTCCTTACGCCTATTAACTTCCCTGGGCTCTTTATGATTTTCCGTAGCCACACCCGAATAATAGTAACACAAGAAGTTACATATGTAGGGAAAAGGTACTATTGAATCTACGAAAGGAAACCAGTAATAGTGAATTTACTTAATAACAAAACAAGGAAATGTTTATCAACCTTTTTCACGTCCTGGGACCTATCTTAAAAGATATTAAAGTTTCAAGGGACCCTAACGTATCAAGATACAGTATTCCCTTTGTTAAATTCAGGATCTAAATTCATCTAATTAACCGAAGGTATCAAAATAACGGAAACCGAATTAACATTTTTTTTTAAAGAAAAAGTATACGACTGACATTATACAGGTTCCGCGAATTCGTGATTATAAGCAATATACGGATCTATGATCGCGTGTACCATGACATATATAATATATGCTTCCGATCGCGACGAAAGTGATAAGGTAAGTATATAGTACCAACCATTTGGGATTAAAAATGCCTCACCCTCTACTGAAACAAAATGCTCACATCCTACCATTGTTTCGGTTTATCAATAATTTAGGATACCGCTCTTATATTTCGTGTTCAAAACCTTCACGAAATATGTAATTTATTATATCTGTTGTTAGGCTGACAGTTAACATTAGTAATTTGGAATGATAGGTCTAATTCAAGTAAAACAGCGAAATAATGAACAATGTACGTTACTTTTAAAATTTTATTAACATTTTTATTAACATACAATTTTGCCTAGCAGCATAAAAAATAAAATATGGTAAAATATTTATATACATATATTTGTCAGATTTCGGCCTCAGTTCACCCTGGTATCACACGTACAGGTATTCGAATTCCAGGATTAACTGTATGTTTACGCTTCATATGGTTCGGTGCTTGAAAAAGAATCCAGTTAATTAGTCTTCCTTAAAAATCGTATTCTGAGGGAACTGAAAGCTATTATGAGGGGCGACAAAGGATACACTTATAGACTGTGTTAAAGAGAGGTGCATGGAAGTTTCTTAGCTACCTGAAGTCAGGGCCAGATTAGTGTCTAGCTTGAAAAGGATGATGCATGGTGGCGGTATATGGGGCGCTCATTGCACAAAAGACTGAAGTCTACTTTTAGGTAATTTTGGACATATTTCATATTTAAGATCTTTACCTGAGGCTCTTTCCCATGCTTAAAAGTTCCATATCAAAATAGTGTAAATAACTTACAAATCTCAACGCGCTGTATTTATTTGACTGTCCCCCTCCTTATTGTATTACAGAAATAAATTATTTTTTTAAACTAGAAATTTTTCCACGTTGGCGTGTCTGCATTACTATTACAATATATAACTTTTCCCTTTCCAAGTGATCCTGCCGTATACAGATCTGTGAATCGAACAATAAATAAGGTTTTGTTTAGCCACGACTGTGCTGGGTCCATTATTGACGATAATTTGGTTGTTGTAACTAGAAGCTCATTCAAAAAATATAAAATTTTCTTCATGTATTAAAACAAGCATGGAGAACAACAACACTTTCAAATTTGGTAAGTAAAAATACATTTGAAGATTACATTACTTTTTTTTTTTTTTCGGGGAGGAGGCCTAGAGATGCATATTTCTATAGATCCCAATTCCACATATAACAGGAAAAGAAACCAATCCCATTCTACAAGGCAAAGGCCACTGGTTCGATTTTTAGATATATGCAAATTTCATAGAATTACTTCCAACTAGGGGGGGGGGGCGGTGGCTCAGTGGTAGAGCGTTCATCTCCGGTGCTTGGGATCCCTGGTTCGATCCCAGCTAGCGCCATATGGACTTTGTGATGGACAAACACCGTGCTCGTGGATTTTCTCGGGGTTCTACCGTTTCCTCCCACTTTCTTCATTCCACCATTTCATTCATTTCTCATAATCACCGTCTCCTTTAGCCTAACCGTGGACCAAGTATAGTTTTTATACTTTGTTCTTGCCCGCAGTACGTTATAAATAGGCCATCATTGTCGTAAATAGGGTCTAAACGAAAATTTGAAGAAATTATGTGCCGCATAGAAAGGTCTATTATTATTATTATTATTATTATTATTATTATTATTATTATTATTATTATTATTATTATTATTATTATTATTATGTGCCAAACAACAATGTTCTATTTTGTAGTTTTAACTCCGCTAATGATACTAGTGTGTAATATTTTTTAAAAAAGAAAAAAATCAAGCACTATAAAGTATACTTCTGTTTCTACCACATAACTCAACGCTCAAGAGAACATGTGACGTGTATTTTAGCAATCCAAACATTCCATATGGTGTCAGTGGGACTTCAACCAACATTCCATCTCATTAAGATCGAATTGGAGCTTCACACTCATCGAAATATTTCCAACGTTTGTCGTCGTTGGTACGTATATATAGATAAGCAAATCAGATTCTGATAGTGAATCAAACAAAACGGATTACTGCATCAATCAAATAATGTATATGCACAACTACCTATAATAGGTATAATAGACATATTTCTTCAGGACATATATTTTGAATTATGTATTAACGTTTAATTATAAAAAAAAATGTAGTTCAGAAATGAGTAAAATAAATTAAATGAGAACTTATCCCTTCGAAACATTAAAATGCATGAATATTCACGTAATTGCAAATGAAAAAAAAAAATGAAATATTTGTTTACGTCCTACGATGAAGCACTGTGGGCACTGTGGGCTAAAGGATACATTAAATAAGTGAATGATTATGAAAGAATTAGTGGTATAAGAATGTAAGGAGACAGACCCACGAACACAATGTTGACCACCACAAACTAACATGACACCTGGGATCGAACCAGGGTCCCCTCGCACCCCAGGGGTGAACGATCTACCATTGAGCCACAACAAGTCAAATAATTGCAAATGTCTCGGTGAAGTCATACTTGTTACAGTATATAAAATTCAGAAAAGGACTACATATATATGGAGAACGGGCTGCTATATTATACCAACGCTACTTAGCAACTTTTATCTCGTAGTTGCAGTATTTTAAAGTTTCTGCTGTTGGCTACATTAGTGTGGCTAGTTTTCTCTAGATATATAGGATTACAACTTGAGTAGAATATACACTAAAAGCATATTCTTGTAGAATTATATATTTTTCTATAAGTTCTTTCGCTTTCAGGACCCTTAATGCCTATTCCCCAATGTCGGACTCAATTTATAGCCCAGAGGAAGCAGAATCGATCCGATCCATACGTTTTGAACGAACGAAAATAAATACGGGTTCCATCAATATACTCCTACGTTCTCATGTTGAAGGTGGTACTACCGAGTACAGAGGACAGCATATATAGATGCGACGAAAATATCAACCTATCTACATATTCATATAGGTATTGTTACTATATTTTATGAACTCAGTAAATTGAGGAAATAACACAAACCAAATTCAAAGTGGTTATACTGTAAGTACATTTTCGTAAGTAGTTACATTTTCATTGACTTTACGGTATTTTTTTTCTCTTTATAACGAAACGCTGACACAAATATTGATTGTTATTCCATCTATAAACTATATCAATAAACCATAAGAGAAAAACTTCATATTACAATAACGACACATATTAAAGTTATCATCAATAATAATAATAATCGTAACGGATCTTTACTTATTTCAAATATTTCTCTAAATTATAACGAAGGGAATACGACACTTTCGTCCGTAATTCGTTACGAATTTAGAAACAAAGTCTTCATTGTACTTATGATCATTCGCAAATGCTTATATTTCGAAGTTTTAGGTCCACTGAATTTATAAGCAACAGGACCTTCGAACCATGTGCGAAGACTACCTTCTAAGATCAAGCCTTACAACATAGGCCATTCCGCATTCACTATCTCGCCTCCAAGAAAACTAGGTTGCTGGATCATGCACATATCTTTCATATATATATAATCATAGGGAATATAGGGCGAAGGCCATATAATCTTCTCTAAAATGCGGAAAATAAACAGTGTAATGTACCACTTTTATAACCTATTGAGTGCGGATATTATAACGGAGTGCGGATAAATATGATAATGGCAACACATAGCACTTATTTAATAGTCTTGCTAGTGAAATTACGAAGTATTATTGACAAATATGCTGCCAATATGTCGCTGTTACATTATAGTCATGAGTAAAAAGTATTATATCACTGATAATAAAATAAAAACGATAGTTATTAAAAATAAGAATAAGCATAATAAATTTAATGATCAGTGATTATTTGTGTTACGATGAAATGCAGATCGCTATAATTGTATAATGAGTGACTAACAGCTCGTAAACCAAAGAATCATAGTAATTGACTGATTTTTTGCATTGTACAGAAATACAATTTTGTTCTAAAGAAAATGTAGTTGCCATAGATTACAATAACAATACCACATGCCTATCTGTTCCAAACACATGCAGTCCTTTTAAGTCGGTGACTAAATTAGAGTGAGATGACCAACTTAACACGTTTCTTATAAATGATAAAATGATGACAAACGAACATATCTCGTAGTAAACTCGCGGGTAGGCATACATGACGGGGGATCGAAGCTAGGATTACTCAGTCTAAAGGTGAAGTCCTTATCAGTAAATCGATTTCCTATTCTCCTGTCTTTGCTCAATTCTCATTCATGCCTCTGCTGACATATTTTTAAAGACATTCTAGCAGGGGCGGATCCAGGGGGAGGCGATCGCCCCCCCAGAAGAGGAAACTTTCTTATTTCATATATATAAATAAAAGCCATCGCAAAGTTTGGAGCCCTTAAAATTAGCAGTATGACAACCCACCGCCCCTCCAGAAGTCGGTCCTGGATCCGCCCCTGCATTCTAGGGACTTGTTCCTTCTAACAAGATCATAGGTGTAAATTATGTCCAAAATTGTACAAAGTAAAGCTAAATCTTATATATGTTCCATAAGTAGAAGCTTTGCTTTGATATAATTCAATATAAACTAATTATTTGCTGAGCAAAACTATATATTTTCGTTAAAATTCAACACGTGTTACAGTTTCGGCAACTAACTCTTTGGCTTCATCAGACACTATGTATAAGGGCGGATCCCCCCCTTGACCCTCAGGTATACACTGGATAGAATGGACTTCAATTCTGTTTTACACTGGGTAAAGCGGCAAATTATGGTTTAACCCCTCCCTTGATCATATCCTGGATATATATAGAAAAGTGTCAATCGCTCATGTAAAATCGAAGCTCTTAATTTATACTAACTGTATCGAACCTTAATCCCCGTTGAACAACATAATCCCAAATGAAAATGACACATTCACAAAATTTCCCAAAGAAGATGCTCGTACAAGTACACAAAACGCTCGGACTAAACTACTATCAAAGTGTATCTGCAAACAGTGAATAAAAGTTAAGTGACATAACTTGAAGTATATGCACAGAGGATAGTTATTTGCCAGAATTTTTTAAAATTATATTACCTTGAAACGCAAACAACTTACAGGCCCTTGGAGTGTTTACATTCTATATCTCCTTTCATACATAATTAGAAGAGCGGTGTTAAGGTAAGGATGATGACAAAAGCCGCAGATGGTCATGGCTACACCAACAACAGAACGAAGTATGTACGACGCGGGAGAGGCTCCCAGAGTGGCAGACTCTGCGGTTTTAACATAATTACAAAGTTCTTGAGTAGACAACTAGAAATTACTTGTTGAATTTACTTCACAAAGTATTAAGGCTTTACACTTTTTCCACTCTACTGCGTTATGCATATTACTTACAATGAGTGCACTATCAAAAGCAAAAGAAGGCAATATATACCCCGCGTTGGAGCGTGAAATGAGTGAACAGCAGCAGAACGCAAAGCTGCAATGTTCATAGTAAGTGCAAAGGCTTCTTATAGTTGCATTTACATTATGCATGCAGGTATCTTGTGAATAAAACGTTGGAGAAGATGCAGCGCATTGACTTTCTTTAAAAAAAAAAAAAAAAAAATCTTATCTTTCACAACATAAAAGGATTTTTCTAAGCTAATCATAAAAAAAAGAAACAAAAAGTCACTAGATTTCAAACATATTTGTTTCCCCTCAAGCTTTCTTTTCCCAAGCCAGAGAAACTACCCCGAAGTTATTATAATATTATCATATTATATTTTATCTTATAGTGATATTAAAGCAAATGAGTATATGTAATTTCTTTGCTTTTTTTTAAATTTCTGGATAGAAGTATATCAATACTCAATAGTTGATGTTCACAGGGAATTCACTCCGGAGGGTATTTACATAGGTAAAAATGTACATTTTATCGTTATAACTTAGGAAAAAAAGCTTCGTACAACTACAGAAAGCTGCCTACATTACATACGCTTTCTTCCCTAAGCTTATAGGAATAAAGTTTATACTATTACCGATGTGATTCCCTCCAACAGACACCATTGGATACTCAAAAGTACTCCTTTTTTCTATTAGAAAAATTACTGTGTACTTTTCTTAAGAGCAACCAGACAAAACAACAACAACAACAAAAAAGGCTACTTTCAATTTTTGGAAATAAAATAATATTCAATGACAAACCTCAAACTGGTATTTCGTTCCCCTCTCCCCCCTCCACACGTTCTCACTAGCTTACTAGTACTAGGAACATTAATCCTTATAAAGCCTGCCTAATATATATAAACCTTAAATACATTTCAAAGTAAATATAATACACACTTGACTTACAGGTCTCTGAGACATTGTGTTTCTCACAACGTTTCTGAAACTCATGTTTCGGTTAAAATATTAGGGAAAGAATCATGGAACGCGAAAGCAAAAATTTTAGAGAAGTTATATAAAAGTATTATTCCATTATTCTTGATCGTACACGAGATATCGCTTGTGCTGAGTAGTTCCCTGTAATGTTGCGATTTGTAAACAAAGGCAGCTTAAATCGAAAATAATTCTATATTTGCTTATCGGTATTTTGACAAGCGATATTCTATCGTCAATACTTATACTTTTGATAAGGGTGTCATGCAACCAGCGAAGAGCCTCGCGAACATAAGGCCGCCTCTGCGTGTCAGTATGTTATTCAACTAATTCCCAATAGTTCACTGACAGACTAATAGTTGTTGGTAGCTGAACTGTCTCCTATCTAATTTGGAGTCAAGCTGAAGGCTAGGGAGGACTAAATTTCGAAGAAAACGACAGCCTACATTAAATAAATACAGGGTGGCCCAAAAGTAGGCATACACCCCTGCATTGATTAATTATAACATTCTAGTTTATGAGTTTATTTACTACGGCTGTACGAACCTTAAGGTATAAGAAAAAAAGACATTAAGAACAAATAATAAAGAAACTAAGTTTACCTGATGGATAACAATAAAGAAAGAACAAAATGCAATGAGCTGATTAGCATGGTACTGTATACCTACTTTTCGGCCACCCTGTATTTTAAAAAGACATTTTTTTCCCTTTGAAAATGGTCTTTTACATTTCACAATACTATAATCTGCGTTGCGCTTTGCCCACTGATGTCATACGATCTCAGCTGGTGCTGCTGTTGAAATGATTGTTATTATTTTTCTTCATTCTCCTCCTTTCTACGAATATAAAAATAAAAGAGAGAGAGGCCAGTCCATCGGCAGAGCAAAGGTATAGCCTTGAAACGGCCTTCACGCTCGTTAAAAGTCTTCACTCGTTCCTCATCAACCCTTCTATTCACCAGATGCCTTCGCTATGGAAGATCTTCCAACACAACACCTGTCACTCCTACTTTTTGAGTTCTTTTTTTTTTTTTTCTATTGAAGATCACACAAAACATCAACTTTCGTTTTTCAAAAAGAGCAACCACGTACGTACTTCCATTGTGTATAGCAACTACACACTGAATTCCTTTAGGAGCGCATTTATACAGAGTGTCCACAGGATTCAACTTTGCGAAATTAAACTTCTTTTACAGTTTATGTATGCTGTATGTTATGATACAAGCGTGATAACACTTGTACAGAAGAATATTTGAAGGAAGAACGTGAAAAATTTTTATTTACGACACTTTCTTTGAAGTACCATAAAACAAGTTGATTTTACATATAGTAGTATGTGCGTCACCGTTACTGTAAGACCAACAATAGATACAATCTCCTAGTTAGCAGTGTATTTTTTCAACAATAGATACAATCTCCTAGTTAACAGTGTATTTTTCAACAATAGACACAATCTGCTAGTTAACAATGTACTTTCTACTTACATATGTAGTACATAAATAATTAAACAACACTTTCCATTACAATTGCCAACGAACGATATGCTGTTTAGTGTAATTTTAAAAATATTGGATTCTTTCTAGCTTCTCTAAAACTTCCCACGAGGATTTATTCCCAAGCATGCTTTTCAGTTCATCGTGATGTCGTCTATTGATTGATATGTCATCTATCGTATTATATTACATTTAAACAAAAGTTATATATAAGTTGAAGCGTTTACCATAATTTTAGATTATATCTCATGGATCACACTTTGTACTCTCGTCTTGCTATTTGCCATAATGAAAGGCTCCATGAGAGTTTACTTCAACATCCGTTTCGCCTCAATAGGTGCTGTGATTATCATATAGCATGAGAGCTTCCTCGTGGCTAAGCGGTTAGCGTACGCGCCTTTGGCGTGGAAGACCCGAGTTCGATTCCCGGCGGGAGCTCATGTGGTTCGGATTCCATGTTAATCAGTAGGTCCACGTCTCATATAGCCTCGCTGCTGAAAGGGACGCTAAACTAAAATCAACTCAACTCATATAGCATCAACGATTTTTTTTTAAAAAAAATAGCTTTTCTCTATTTTATCGAAAATTACGCATGAGGATTTGCTTTTATCCATATAATTTGTTCAGCTCAATGAGGCCTACCAAGTTTTATATATATATATATATATATATATATATATATATATATATATATATATATATATATATATATATATATATATATATATATATATATATATATATATATATATTTGCTATATATAATTATTGTATTATGAGTCTACACTACTGATGGGGGATACAGCCGAAAGTTTTGTGGTTCGATTGCCTAAACTCTCTCCTATATAAATGTACAAAGTAAAAAAAAAAAAAAAAAAAAAAAAAAACTTTGCATACTACCCATAAAAGACAATGAAAAATATTACGTTATTCATTTTCATCTACAAATAACAAAACAAACCTCTCCAAAGAAAGGGGGGAAAAAGTGAGGCAAAACGTTTCCTATGATATGGAAACAAATGATACGTATCACACCCAGTAGCACATGTGACAAAGAACAGAAGCATAAAGATAATAATATGTAACAGGGCCTGTGCTAGGGATGATGACACACTTGTTCTTGGTTGGTGCTGCTGTTATTTCTCCTCCTCTTGAGACAAATGAGGAGAGAGAGACACAAAGGAAGGAGAGAAATACTGTGGAAAATGAGAGGATTTTTTTATTATTATTATTTCTTTTTAAGGTAATCGTGTCATGGAGAAACAGAACAAATGATGTGTTGTGCTGAAACAGTGCGACACAGCCAAATGGGAAGTTCTTAAAAGTCGTGAGAAGAGTCCTGGAGTGTGAGAGTATGTCTTTATGAAGGTGATTCTCTTGGGAAAAAGAGATATTTTTTAAGAACATCATAATTGGTCTTACCCTCATGTTCGAGTCATTTTTCTTTGTTTCCACTTGTCTTACACCCTTCACATTTATAGTTCGAAACAAAAAGTAAGTATTTAGTTTAAAGTCTCACGCATAGTATACTGTACGGGTAAAACGAACGGACAATAAGCACACGGTGTTCGGGAACAACACCAACAAACTCTGAGAAATGATTTTTCACATGAACAAACTATACATATATACATATCATCGTGGGTACACAAATGTGTAATTTTGGTGTTATAGCCCACCGAAAATTGACAGGTAAGATAAGAATAAAAGGCCATAACTTAATAATGAAATATGAGGTAAAATAACATAATTATTATTTTAAGCCTGGGTAGGAATGGACAAAGAAACCTTTCGGAAGAAGAAAACCGTACGTTAGAGTTATGAAACAGTATACACACGAATCAAATATTTCAAATATCTTAAGCGACGAAAGACGGACGTTATATAAAGCAATAAAGGAATTAGAAACGCATATAAGATTTCGAAATGTATCTGTGGAAAAGAACAAGGAAAATTAGCTGAAGGAAAGAGAAAAGTACTGAATAATTAGTGGAAACAGAAGAAAGATTAATATTATAGATGATTAAAAAGAAGACAAATTGCATAAGAAGACATTGTATCCTACAGAATATGATAGAAAGTACAAAAGAAAATGGGAGAAAGCAAAATACAAATATGAGAGTAGCAAAATAGAACTATGATTATGTAAAGATAAGAAGTTGTCGGAGGGCAGTGACGGATGGAAGATCCTCATCTTGTGCGAGGAGAGAACACTTAAAATAACCAGGAAGGGTTTATATCAAAGTGTGAAGAACATGTATATTGCTATATACGTGTGCATCATAATGAAATTTGAACTACCGTAATAATGAGCCAACTCCCTAGCTGTTTCGTGAAATCAGAGAAATCAATGAGCCTGGTCAGAGGAAAGACGGGTGACCACTTGTAGTTCCCAGATAAGTGTTGGGATTAGGGCGTCCACCGAGTGCCTCAAGAAAGGTAGGGATCTGCTTGAATGAAAAAATAGCGACTTCGGCCAAGAAAGCCAGCATTAACGTTGAGGAGAACCGATATGCTAATTACACAACCCAAAAGGCATGAGTGCTACAAGCCGGCTGGTAGGCTCTCGTGCCCCAATGGCTGTTGAAAAAGTAGTTCAGTTCAGTTCATAATGATAATATGAACAAAATAGCTCAGGTTAACCCACGATACAATCATTTTTATGTTTTAAAAGACGCTTAGTAGACTTTTGGTTATAATCTTCTGAAAAAAAAAAATCCTTCAAATTTACGTCCTACGGTAACGCAGTGTGCGCTAGAGGTGGAAGATCAATGAAAGCGAATGAATGTAAACGAATTGGTAGACTGAGAATGTGTAAGGAAACGGGAGAACCCTGAGAAAAGCCACGGACACGATGCTGTCCACCGCAAACTCATATGGCATGGCATCAAAACCGGGACTCCATGTACCACAAGTGAGCGCTCTGCCGCTTTTTTTTTCCTTTCAGTACTGTCTGTACAGACATGAACACAGCAACTTTGTGGACAGTTAAAAATCCGACCATGCTCGACAGAAAGGTTGGAACTCCCCGTGTATTTTGTCTCGTGTTATATTTTTATTAGGGCGATATACACTCAAGTTAAACTCCCCGTGTATTTTGTCTCGTGTTATATTTTTATTAGGGCGATATACACTCAAGTTAAGGATTTTTTTTACTTCTTCTATATATAAAATTCCCTACTGCCCTGGAACAAAATGTAGAATACAAAAAAAAAAAAAAAAAAAAAAAAAGGAAAAGGGAGTCGGTACAGAGAAAATGAACTCCATTGTTAAAAGATTTACAATTAGGACCATGCCAACATAAACACGCATGAAAACAGAGCAACCAGTCATGAAACCCATTCAATATTGTGTTTCTCCCTTTTTGTAGGTATCTTCCTCTCGGAAAAAAGATCAACAGAAAGATCACAAAAGAAAGCGAGCATCACTAACTTCCTTTCTCCGACAACATATAGATATATATAAGAAGCTTCATTTTTCTTTCTCTATAAGGGCACCTACTCCCACCCACACCATACGAATGGTGGCAAAAGATAAACGATGAAGCAGGTGTGGTTGAGAAACTTCCCAAACGGTGATTTATGAGACTAAAATAGTCACACACAGGGAGATCGAGTCAGTTTTTTTATTTTATCTTCACAAATTCAAACGGATGCACATGTTTCTCCTCTTCTTTCTTTTTGCCCTTAGTTGTTTCTACTTTTGTTGTTTATTTTTTTTTCTACCCTTTGCCTGACGACGGAGGAAACCGCACATGAAGACATATAGATATAATTTCAGTCGTCAGTACAGCAACACTGAGATATTTAAACAGACGTGAAGTACTACCAACATGTTATTACACATGATTTAAGACTAATAATAAATATTTATTCCATAAACAACAACAGGTGAAATGTGGTTACTATCAGGAGCTCAAGATAAATTTTGTACTCCTGTTAAAATTAGTAGTTCTAGTATTGCACCTACATAAATTAGCGGCTTATTTTTTTTAAACATTATTTAAAGATGTTATGAAAGTCATCTCTCTGTCTCTCTTGTTTCTTCTTTCTTTTCTTTTTTTCAAACTAAAGTGATCTTCCAAAGTAGAAAGAAAAATATAAAACTACTATGAAAAAAGAAAAAAAAAATTCGTTTCATTTATAATTTTACTAACTCTCTCCTGTGAACTCAAATTTTCAAAATAATTTTTAATAGTAAACACACTGGGTTCTAAGATAAAAATATTAACAAATAATATTTGGTTAAAAATTGTAAATTAATAAAATTAAAAATATGAAAATAACATAGCAAATCACACGACATGCTTTCACTACAGCTTCCGACAATAACTTAAATAATAATAAAGTGTATAGGTCTAGGTAGCCCGAGCGCCGGCAATTCAGATTCCAAAGTAGCGTTCGGACTCCGAGTTAAAATTTATTGAAACTTTTCGTTTGGATTTCAAGTTGTTCGAGTTCTGGGGAATTAGAATCCCGGGAGACTCTAAATATTCGAGCAAATTCGTTAGTTCAAACAGCTGTACGATTTAACCAAACGAGATGGTACACTATACTAATGTATAATACTATGGGATTATTTAAATTTCACGCAGCACTAGTTAGCACAATTAACACTTGCATTACTATTCCCTGTTCAGCGTAAGCTCTAAACTTCGATAAACAAAATATTTGTATCTTTCCGCTTGTCACAAATACGATTGTATCTTTCCGCTTGATAGTAATGTATCACTCCCACTCCCCACGGGGAGGAGCAAATTATACACGTGCATTTTGACAATACTGTCTCGTGTTATCCACATACTTACAGCAGCAGCAGAAAAGAAGGAAAAAAACTCGAAAGATTAAAAGAAATATGTTTGAATTTTGCTGGTAAACCATTTTTGCTTAGGGAGTAAAGGTTTCACCACAACACTCGCGGAATCGGTATTCATGCCAGCCATCTTTCAGACTTTAAAAGCAAAACACCCGTCCACAGTTGACTTGGCGCCATAATTACTGCGCATGCTTAGTGTTTATTTGTATTGTTTCACACTCGATTGCAGTATTATTAGATAATCCATATTATATTGTTAATACGGATTTATAATAACAGCAGTTTTTATATGAAGCTTCATAGTAAAAGTAATAATCAAATCACATGAACTATTTTGCGGAGGAGTGCAAGCGTCGGTAGGACAACAGCAAATCAGCTACATTTAGTTTCACCTGGCTTTGTTTATCGCAGTTTAGAGCTTAAGCCGAACAGGGTTTAGGCACCCGAGTTACGTTTGAATCTACGTAGCATTCGCTAAATGTAAATACACCACATAATATGTTGAATACTCAGAACCTACTGCTTAAACCCAATGTTTCTCAGGCTTTATCCTCCGCTTAAAAATTGCTTTAGTCTATTTGTTCCACAAAGGACTTACATCATAGGAACAAATATATAAACAACTCGAGCTCTTTGGCTTTACATAGAAACACTTATTGTTATAATTGAATTCTAATACCAGTCATCACATAACTCAGGCTTTAATAAACACCTGCCAATCGACTGAATTGTTGGATCACCTACTATACTTTCATGTATCAACACTTCTAAACAATTTCTGCCCAACCATATTCTTTAATATAAGCTTTCCTCCAACAGGCGACAACATCCACTTGCTTACACAGCTATAAACGATACAACTATAATATAACAATAACACCTTTTCTGTAGGTTGGATATTACTAGTAAGTCGTGCAGCACAAATTATTAACAGACGACACATCTAAAACTATACATAAATAAATAGCAAATTGCATATTGTTGAGTTATATCCGATTTAATTAGCTAATGACAATAGCTTTAATGTGTGTATGCCCACAAAATTACCCCTAAAGTTTGACATCCCTAAATTTCTGCAATTTACAGAACACATCAATTTCCATGGTTCTGTGATTTCTCAAAGTACATTTGTTCTTTTATATTTTCTTTCTTCCTGAAGGGCAGTAGATTGTTATCTAGTACGACAATTGATTGACAATACAGTCTGAACATTGGATTAAATTTATCTTTTAAACGTTTTATTCAGATTTACTTTGTATTCTCTGGAAGACAAAGAGCTGCAAACATAAAAAGAACGAAAAGAAATATAACAAAATCAGAAATAAGGATAACAATCCTATTTGAAAATTCCATTATAACTAAGATGTACTGCCTTTTTTGTCAGCATGTATTTCGTTTATGGTATTAGCTTACAAGTTTCCTGCTGTGGTAGTGGCGATGTCTCCCAGTAATCAGCAAGTTCCTGCTTTCCATATCCAGTTAACCACTTTATCGACTGAGGCTGAGTCTTACACTGATTTTCTTCTAATGCCATCGGGATACCAATATACTTCCTGTCTTGTGGATATTGGATATTCTTTTATCTTCCTTCTCCTCAATAAATATAAATTCACAGTGCTGTGGCAGATGATCATAGAACGCTAATCTTTGATGTAAAAAGATGCTGTTTGATCACCGGTGACACAACTCGACTGTGGACTAAGGCTGAGGGTTTTCTTGGTATTCTCCCACTTCTCCATTCTACCAATTCTTTCAGAACTCCCTCGTGGCTATACGGTTAGCATATGGGCCTTTGAATCAGAATATTCGGGTTCGATTCCCGATGGGAGCGCATGTAGTTCCGATTGAAATGAATGGATGGTAGTATAACGGGTAGCTCATATGTCGGGACGAAAAAGGATCACAGGTGGATGAAAATCTATTCATTTGGGACCAACGATAGAAAAATACTTCTGCTGTTGACAACACTAGAACTTCGTAGCCACAACTCAACTTGTGTGATTTGTTAAGTGTATCACGATGCTGAGTTACCACCAAATCCCCAACTACAGCTCCATTAGACATGCTAAACAACGGTCACTAATTAATATTTAATCAAAATTTACTTTTGGTTGGATTGTAAAATTCTTTCCTTTTGGATTTTGTGATAAATTGCTGCTTTTCGCTGGTTCTGGAGATTAACCAAATTAGCTCTTAACTAGCTGTCTTTCTGTAAGATTCAAAATTAAATAATTTTACAACTAGATATAGATTTTGAATAAATATTAATACGTGACTGTTTTAGCATATTACAATAGAATTTTAGATTGTTTAGATCAACAAAATATATATTCTACTACACGATCACCTCTCTATACCGATTCAAAATATAAAGATGAACAATGGGCCATGCAAGCAATGTACATACAATTACATATAAAGTTTGAATGTTGAATATTACTGTTGTACAATGCAAATGGACAGAACTTTAAGCGGATAAATTTCAATACCTCGGTTCAACTCTGATTATAGATGAAGTTAAACGATGAAATAGGTAATAGAATTAAGACGAGATGGACGAACAGGAAAAATATTCAATCGTTTATGACAGCAGCGTAATTTCAGGTTTTACTTGAGGCAGAGGGAAGACAAGACTCTCCTATATTAGTAATTTTCATATTCTCCATTAGTATAATTATATATTATTCGCTAGAAAGTATGAATATCTCTAACTCGGGTGTAGAGATGGGGCAATTACCAGTAGTTCATTACCATTAAAAAAAAAAAAAAACGCTAGAACAAAAGGACGAGTCTACAAAATTGTAGTGAAACCCACATTGATGTGTGAAGCAAAAGCGTGAGGAATTGAGACAGTAAAGAAGAAGAAAATAGCTGAGTGTGACTGAAACGAAAATACGAAGATGGATGTGTGTGGTGTCATCAGGATGGATATGATTAGAATCGAAAGAATAGGAGGAGATGTTAAGGTAACTGAGGTTTCGAAGAAAAATAAAGATACGAAAGAATATTACAGCTGTATGATCACATCATGATAAGTGAGAATTATGTAGGCAAGAGAACGGCGAAGATGGTGACAAAAACAACAGGAAGAAAGAAACCAAAATAGAGTTTGAATACTGAGTTTGCAAAACAGGAGCTACTATTAAGGCGGGTTCCAAATCGGGATCAGGGCTTGAATCCGGCGGGTGCACAGATTAACTCTAATAATACAAGCCGTTCCTCACCCTACTATCTCGCCTCCAAGAGCTGATTACAGGCGTAAATTACTGGTTCAGACAAGAGAAAATTATCATACGGGAATATAGAGTTGAGAGAGAAAGAGATTTAATGATAGAAGATTAGGCCCTATATCTGGAATTAGTCAAAATGGAAACGAACTTTTAGAATTGTTGGAACAGCAATTTTATCGAAGAGGAGTTTTAGTCCATCCATCTTGACTCTGGAATTATTACTTAAATAATTAATATTTTTCTCACCACAGTATGTGCTTCTTTATTAAGATAACGTTACGTTATTGAAACTGTTACGACCAATTTTAATTGTAATAAAGAAGCACATACTTTGGTCAGAAATATTTAAGGACTGATATTTATATATTGCAATGTAATAAAGGGAAATTATCCAAAATATTGCACTATGTTTATATAAAAAATAGAACTATAGTGCTGGAATGCACAGACGTATGTTTAGTAATACAAGCTCTTTAAGACACAACTGAACTGTTACCAACTCACAATGCTTATTCTGTTATTGACCGCTTGTTATATCTCACACTTGAGAAAACATTTCCGTTTGAATCAGACACCAAATGGAACTATTTTTACCAAATCCACCAGAGAGTGAGCGTAGAGACTCAGGCAGAGAACAGATAGACATACGCAAGAAGAAACTTCCGTTTCAATTCCGAGAAGAGAATACGGCGACGTCACAGCTCGAAGCGCAATGGAAATTCTAGCAACATGAAACAGGAAATGTCAGAAGCCTAAAAACTACTCTCACACACACACACCAAATGACGTCATGTCTACTATACAATACGAGAGATCTCATACTCTTGTGAATTTAGTTTGACAGTCACGCAGAATCATACTTGGGACATTCCACGTGAAATTAACCAATGAAATGAAAAAAATCTGACTTGATCATCTTAGATTTTTGTAAAAATTGGTGCACAGCTTTATTACAGTGGGAGATGATAAAATCCAAAATATTACCTCTCTCCTCCTGAAAATGTCCCCGTACAGTGTGTTCAAAAATGTCAAAAAAGGCATTTCTTCAGTTACAGTGATTATTAAAAACTGTCATAAAATGGTTAGTGTGTGCACTAGAGACATGATACAATTACCATTAGAAAGCTTAAAGACTGTTTTACAAGTTGTACTATACTGAAAAAAACCTGTAAAATAAAAAAATAACACTTCAAAAATTCCAATTAAAAATTGAATTTTGAATTTCGCTAACCACTTAGCCACGAGGAAGCTCAATTTGAATTTTGAATTTCGCATAGAAATGTCCCTGCGAATTTGTTCAAAATTGTCTAGATTGTAGTCTCATATGTGTACTAAAACACCACAAAGTTGCATTTTGGACACTGAATGGGATCCAGATTGGTGTTACAGAACTTATTATGAAAGAGAGGGATATATTTCCCTCCCTTTCACAATATTTGTATCAAATGTGTTTTGAAACACAGTGACACTGTTCACCAAAACTTCACACACTTTCAGCACAAACAGTTAGGCAATAAATTCTTTTTTCCTATTTCAATTATGCACTTCCACACGTTTGTGACAGCAATCCTGAAACAAAGGGATGAAAATAACTTGTATCAATGTAGCCAATATAAATTTAGAAACATGCATACGGACTAACAAGAATAATGACCTGTATTGAGTACTATCCGGAAACGTAATACCTCCCTAAATAACTCGAAAGGTGGATAATTGTGTAAATTCAAATGAATACATCAAGAAACAAATGAAACTGAATATAAATTTCTTTGATGCTGCAGGTAAATAGCTACAGGCAAATGGTTATCGACCTGAACCCAGATATTTACACGGTCAATATCGTGCAATGTTTGGTTTATGTTGAATTTTGAATCGGATCCCATTGAGTGCCCAAAATGCAACTTTGTGGTGTTTTAGTACACATATGAGATTACAATCTGCACAATTTTGAACAAATTCGCAGGGACATTTCTATGCGAAATTCAAAATTCAAATTGAGAATTCAAATTGAGCTCCTTCGTGGCTAAGTGGTTAGCGTACGCGCCTTTGGTGTGGGAGACCTGGGTTCGATTTCCAGCGGGAGCTCACGTGGTTCGAATTCCACGTTAATCAGTAGGTCCACGTCTCATATAGCCTCGCTGCTGAACGGGCGTAAAACTCAAAATCAACTCAACTCAAAATTCAAATTTAAATTTGAATTTTTAAAGTGTTATTTTTTATTTTACAGTTTTTTCAATATAGTACAACTTGTAGAGCAGTCTTTAAGTTTTCTAATGGTGTTTGTTTCATGTATCTAGCGCACAGATGAACCATTTCATGGCTATTTAATAATCACTGTAACTGAAAAATGCCCTTTTTGACATTTTTGAACATCCTGTATGAGGACACTTTAGGAGGAGAGAGGAAATATTTGGAATTTTTTCGTCTCCGAGTGTGATAAAGCTGTGCAATGGTCAAGTCTGATGACCTGGAATGTCCCACTTTCAATACAACTGAAGTTTGTTAAGCTATTTTCAGACATATGAACTTGAAATCTAACGTTACATGATAAATCATCTCACAACATGTACTAATATACATAGTACACAATATACCTATTGACAGTGTTCAACAGATTACATACATGCTTACAATTCATACATTTTTTTGTATGTGTTAAATTTTAAGCTCTAAACGGTATTTGTGGTGGACAACACTGTGTGCGTGGGTTTTCTCGGGGTTCTCCCGTTTCCTCCCACTTTATTCATTCCACCATTTTCATTCATTAATCATCATCACCGTCTCCTTTAGCCTAACCGGCATAACAGTAGGAGTAAAACAAATATTTCATTTCATTTTTTTCAATCTCATTGTGTATAAATTTATTTATAAATAATTAAAAACTATTCTTGTTTTTAAGAGAATGCAATAATTTTATGCCTTTACTATATCCAATGATGAAGGAACTAAGAATCCTCATTATATGGGTAATGCAATTACTCTAATCTTTAAATGAAAAAAAAAAAATGAAATCTTTGAGTTTTACGTCCCATGGTTATAGGAGACGGCTAGGCTAAAGGAGACAGTGATTATGAGAAATGAATGAAATTGTGGAATGAAGAAAGTGGGAGGAAACGGGAGAACCCAGAGAAAACCCACGCACATGGTGTTTGTCCACCACAAAGTTCATTTGGCGGGAGGGTTATATAAACATCGACCTAGCCAACGAGTCGAAGATATTTTTTACAATATTAATAGCGTTTAACGGAGGAAGGAGGGAGTCCAAAAGTAAAACATATACCAATAGATCTCATTGGGCTGAACAAAATGATATGGGTGAATGTAAATCCTCATGCGCACTTTTCGAGAAAAAAAAACTATTTTTATTGTAAACCTAAAAATTGGTGAAGTCCGGAAATAACACTACCTAGCTAATAAGATGAAACTGAAATTGAAGAATACACTAATTAAGCTGTCCATTATATGACGTTGGCAAGACGGCAACATGCTGTACGGTTAATGAGATACAGCCGAAAGTTTTGATTAACTCTTAAAATTTAATTTTTAAGACTTAAAATTGAATTTTTACGAGTTAATCTTCAATTATAATATTGACATAATACTTAAAGAATATTGTTTTAAAAATTAGATATTTTAGTTTTACGAAAAATTGTAATACTTCAAGATTACTTTAAAATAAAAGAAAGCTATCAACTGCTAACGCACCTTTTCATTTAAACTATTGGGTAACTGAAACATCAATTGAGATCCCGTTTGATACTTGATTTACTTGATTTTAAGTAAGAGAAAATATTTCGTGTAAGAGTTTTTTTTTTTTTTTTGATAAACTATGTGGTAGCACATAAATCTTTTTAAACTAATTTTTCCATTGATGAATTGGTACTTTTAAAATAAATACAACCCGGACACGGTTTCTCAGTGAACTTGGATAAATTTGAAGTTTACTGGACTAATTACTAACAGTAAGACTTACATGTTAATGTTAAGACTTACCTTGTTCAATACGACTGTTACGATTTAAAAAAAAAAAAAAAAAAAAAAAAAAACTTGAGGTTTCGAGATATTTTAACTTTTATGTGGCGGAAGAATGGTTATTTATTCATTCATTTTTATAGTTGTAAGCATAGAAGTTATGGCTCTTGATGTTTAAATCTAAAATTTTAATGTTAGCATAAAATTGTCAGTTACAGTGAGAGCATTATGTAATAGGAAGTGTCAAAACATTATGATATAAAATGATGTATACACAATTTCTACATTTGTGATTTTTTATAAAATGCATAAACAATAAGCATACATAACACAAATGACATTCTATTATTCTTCCGTGTTGGGCGAATTAGTTTAAAAAAAAAATCAGCTTGAAATAAATCGTATGTAAATAGTCATTGAACGCTTTATGATTTATAAATATATATATATATATATATATATATATATATATATATATATATATAGTTTTTAAGTTGGTTACACTACAACATATATAAATCGATAAACGTCACCTAGTTGAAACAAAATGATGTATACTTGATGCTACGTTCTCATGCGTAGTGCTCGAGAAAGCGAAATTTTATGGCGTTACAAAATACGACATTCGTTGCCCATGTGATGTAGTTGACAGCTTTTATTTTGCTGTAATAATTTATTTATTTATTTATTTAGTAGCGTAAATGAACATATACAATGTTAAATAACAGACTGTATTTATTGATACTTCATTTTTCCTGACAGTGACATACATAATCCCGACAGTGACACACACATACAACGTACTTGTAAATAAATAAAAGTTTTTATAAAAAATGAGATTATTTTTTAAAAAAACTTACCTCTTTTTAACATAATGTAGGAACTCGGAAATCTTTGAAATCTTTTCAGTTTAACGTCCCATGATTATACTCTTTAGGTAACGGAGACGGATGGTTAAGGCAACTGAGTGGTGATTGAAGAATTGGTAGAATGGGGATGTGGGGGAAAACCCATGAACACAGACGATGTTGTCTACTACAAATTTGCTTGGCTGGGAATTAAATCAGCGACCCAACGCACCAGAGGTAAGTGCTCAACCACTGTACCACCGTGCCCGCATGTAGGCATTCAAGAATTTGATAAAATTATTAGAAGGACAGGGTTAGATCTAACGTCTGCAGAGGTAGGGAACAAATTCACATTTCAAATACAATACAGATACACTATGAATAAACCATTTATTCATCTTAAAATGGAATTTGTCTCTGGATATGCAAATATAGTTTCTGTTTATATTATCAGTTCAAATATAACTTTATTAAAAAAAATACATCCTCGATAAGACTTTTGAAACATTAGCATGCCTTACTAATGGTGACCCTAGTGAAATTTAGAAGCATGAAAGGAAGATTAGTGTACGTACATATTATTCAAGAGTTCCATCTACTGTCAACTGTCATTGAAATTGTTCTTCAGTTCAAGTTGATTCTCAAATTCACCTCTGAATTGAATCACGGACAAAAATTTCTCATATATATATATATATATATATGAGAATTTAAAAAAAAAACTGTTTTGTATAAGTTTCTATGAATGTATTTCATAAAATTATCTCTGCTTGTAACTCAAATATAGATACCTATTCTCATTTCTACAATATTTTAAATTCAGTCTTATAACTAACAGAAACTTTTTGTCTCTGTTTTTTCTTTCTTTTATTTTTTCAAAAGAAAGTAACATGAAAAGAAAGAAAGTATACAGTAACTTTTGCATTTCACTCTCGACATCACTTCTGGAAGATTTTCTTTTCTTTTTTAAAGTACATAAGTTACAAGTTTCCTTTTATGCTACCTAATTTTAACAATTTCATCATGGTAAGGAAAGGGAACTCATCTCTATCAAGAAACAAATGAAAGGACCTATATATATATGTTATATGTTATATGTAAGTAATAGTAGTATGCCTTTGAATTCAAGTTCTCTCTTCTGCACGTGCGGGAGGAAAGAAAGAGAGACTGCCGCTTGGGCGGGGAAAGGAAATGGCTACGGGAGGGATGATAAAAGACATATGATACGACGAAACGAACTCAGAACCAGAACGACCAACGATCTTGGCTTCACAGGATGGAAGACCAAGCATACGATCCGACATCATTTATCGTGCTTCCCTTTAATAGTGAAATGGGATAAAATACACGTGAAAAAAAAAAAAAAAAAAAACTTGTATATGAGTACGTAAGTGGGTAACTGTACTAACAGTATAGCAGAACAAAGCGGTAACATCATAAATATTACAAGAGGATTACATCACTGTTAGGAATAGACACAATTTATTAATTAACACTGTGAGATTTTTCTTTATATAGCCCATAAATAAATAAAACGTCTATTCGACCAGATTCAAGACAATTGCGCAGGGGTGTAGCCAGCAGTTTAGTGTAGGGGGGGCCCGTCGTTTTTGAAGGGGGGCCAAGCCAAAAAATGTGTTGCAGCTAGTGTTTTTGAGTCCTGAAAAAACCGGAAAATTTTGGTTTCCTTCAGGAACACTAAAACCACTGCTACTTAAGCTTATTATTATTATTATTATTTTACTTTTTCTCCATAAATTATATTCCAGATAGTTTTTATTATATTTAACCCAGAACTACCGGTACTGTCCCGGACCAAATGTTACACCTTTGTGCGTAACTATTTAAGTTTAAGCTTTTGAACACAGAACCTATCTACATAAGATTGATTTTCTTTGAAATTGCACTTAATTTCTTTAAGATTTTCTAACAAAAATATTTATGTATTATTCGTGACTAAACAAACATAATTATTTTATTAACAGCTATATCTTACTTCCTGTTTTACACCAAGTACCATTTTGGAAAAACGAATGAAATCCAAACTCAAAAATTGAATAAAAACTGTTTTCCACCAAATTTTCCATATGATAAAAAATGTTTTATAAAACACGAGGTAGAGCGTATAAAAATTTAATGTACTTACAAATTAATTTAGTACCAATGTTTTGTGGTAGTATTTCTAGTACCTTGTTAAAACGTTTGTCATCAAACTGTCAAATATAAATCGCAGTAAATTGTGTAATCTGCTATCACAGAAAAAGTATACCATGCTACTTTCCGATCGGTATAAGGAAGAGATACCATCAGCGGCGTAGCGAGCACTACAAGATTGGGGGGGGATGAAACTTGACATTGCCAAGTCTTGATTTTAAAAATTGCCAAGTCTTATTTTTAAAAAAATGAAAAGTGTTTCGAAAATCTTAGTCTCACTTTTACCAACCCTGTGTAAATCTTTACAGCAACCTTATTTTCATATTCGTCCCATTCCATGCCTCGTCTGAGATACGAATACTAACAGCCCTTGTCCCACTTTCGAGTGCAATTTTACACCTCAACTCAGGATCGTGCTTTTTTTAACTCTTCAGTCCTCGTCTCCTTCCACTTCGATTTCATGATTTCGCACTCTGATGAAATATATTAAATACCGGCAGGAAAAATACTAATGTATAACCTCCCTTTTAGGCGCCCCCCCCCAACCACGCGCACGGGGCACGTGCCTCGCTTCCTCCCCCATAGTTGCCGCCCTGTGAGCTACATAAGTAACATACAGCGGTATGTGTAATGCTTTGACTTACAAATGCGGAAGAAGGAAGAATTGCAATTTTTGTTTAGCTTTCGGAAGAAGCAATTACGGAATTTAAAAAAAGGTAGGAAAGGCAACACGTTTGTATGACAATGAAGTGAAACACACACCTGTCTATGCTTTCACCCAGCAGACGTAGTTCTGAACCCCAAAATGTGACTTTTGGCATCTTGCACTTAGGTTCACAGCGGAAGCGACGAAATGACGACTCCAGTGCCGTGCCGTGGTAACTCAGCGCCCGGGGGGAAAGTATACGACGGTGCCCCCGTACATATGGGTGAGATCGACATACCAGCCGCGAAGCGCCACCATGCTTGGCGCAAAGCGGTAGAAAATTTTCAAAATTAAACCCTGCTTTTTCTTGATTTTGAGCACTTTTAATTACTTTTTTCCTTTCATTTTATACATGTGTACGCACATGCATTTTCCTCCCGAAGTTTGTGCCCCTTTACATCTGCACCCGGGGCGGTCGCCCCACCACAAGGCATGGCACTGCTTGACATTTATTGTAACTTTTCTCCCCATCGAACAACACTCCCAGAAGTCTACTGTGATACCATTCCCAAAACACCTTCTTTTCAATTCTCCCTACTCGAAAAGCCCTGTAAATAGAGTCTTACTGCAAAACAACTGAAATAATCTATTGTTTTCCTTTGTATTAACATGATCACTTTTTGTTCCAAGGGAAAGGTCTATTCACACACAAAGCAGATACGGTTACACAATATATTCACTCTGGTATCAAAATCTACTTCCCTTTGATATTGTACTATTGGGAAAAAAAATTAAATTTGTCAAATTTACATACTATACATAGTAAAAAGTTTATACTAACCAGTCACTGCCTTGTTCTTATTTTATTAATAGCCTATTAATTCTTACAGGTATTATTTTCTTATTAATCTCCACAATCTGCGTGTTGTCTTGTATACGCTCTTGTATCAAATTCTTTTGCGTCCAATGCTCTACCTGCAACCGAAGTGCTTCTTCTGTCTGTCTTTGTTTTAATTTTGCACGCCACCTCTATTCAGCTTTTGCAAGTGGTACAATTTCCCGATTTTTCATTAAAGATTCTTCAAAACGTTTAGGAATATCAAATGAACAAAAGTGAAGTGTGATCACTTGCAGAGTCGGATTTAGGCTTAGTGGGGCCCTAAACTGTTGAAGGTAATGGGGCCCCTTACGTGTCCAGGTGAACGTAGGCACCCTATATACAGAAATGGGTAAACTAATGATATTTTAGGAAGCAGGCTAGCAGAAGGGGCACCATTACTTACATCATAGTAGCCTACACAACAGGAAGCACTGTTGCTACGTCCTACGTATATGTAAATTTTATTTTATTGATTGATTTTCCTATACATTGCAAATTGATATCCAGTTTTCTTCATGTTTTCGGGGCCCCAAATACGTAAATCCGGTACTGATCACTTGCAACAAGTAAAGAAGATTTCAACGAATATATCAATTTATTTCAAGATAGGAAACTACACAAAATTTATGCCAAGTCTATAAAAAGAACTGATAATGATTTGCAGCACAAACAAAGCGGCATTCTTCAAATTGCCAACCAGGTATTTTAATTTGCCAACTTGTTAAGAAATTGAGAACTTCGGACGGGGGCAAGCTCGACCCTTAACAAGGCCCCTGGATACCACACTATTTTTTGATTGGCATGGTAATATAGTATTTTCCACACTATTTTACCGTAAATTATTAATTATATGTAAACTTTGTTATTTTTAAATGACTGAAGCGAGGTATTGTCTGTTCACTCTAGGATGGAAGATTGTTTACAAACAACAATTGTAGTGCGAGCGTCAAAACCTTGCTTCTCACCCATACATGGTTAATTCATGGTTGCCAGGCACATGAATCTCCGAACCGAATGTATCTACTTCTGCACAGTCATGGACCAAGTGCTATTACTACATAAATTGCTGCTTTTGAGATGACTGAGATATTAACGTTATGAAAAATTGAGTTAGTTATTATGTAATACAATCTTACATATAATGCACACTCAATTTTGTACAAGTGTTCTTGTTCGAAAGTGTGCGAAAACCTTGTACGCCTGGCAATATTGGAAGATGGCAGTTTGTGTTGTAAACAATAAACAGAGGTAGCGAAGACCGTTAGGTTCGCTGGACAGCGTTGTTTTCATGATAAGGCGACAGAAACATATTGTACTGATTGTAAACAAGGGCTGGGAATTTCGATGCGAGTATAGGTGGAAATATTCTCCCCACATATTGCCTGTTGGTGAAGGTTTGCAATGTTGCAAACTGCTAAGTGTAGAATTTCATACTAATTGAACGAGCTTTGAGAAGGATTAGTATGATGCAATAATTATAAATACTAACAACCATAGACTTAAAGTATTAGGAAATAAACCATACTGCTGTAAGAAGAATATAATACACATTGAATTAAGTGTTCAAAGTACAATATAAAGCGAATTTTAACATTTAAACATTTTAAAGCTGTACACATTTGCCCTGTTTGGGTGCCCTTACCAGACACTGTGTAACACGAAAAAAGGCATTAAAATAGGTAGATCGAGCGTGGGCATGAACGCGGCTCTGGCCGGTATTCCTTATTAAGGTTTTCCTCAGTCCCACGAGGTGAATGACTAGATAGTAGCTTCTGTAAGGCAGGGGCGGATCCAGGACGGACTTCTTGAGGGCGGTGGGTTTTAATACTGCTACTTAGAGCTATTTTTAAGAGCTCCAAACTCTGAGATTGGGTTTTATTTAAATATATAAAATGAGAAAGGTTCCTTTCCTGGGGGCAATCGCCATGATCGCCCCCTGGATCCGCCACTGCTGCAAGGCCAGAATTGGGCCAAACACCGAGGCCTCAGAATTGGCGGGAAATATATTCCTTCAGAATATTATGTTGTCAACACTTCCACAAATATTATGGTGGTGGGTTCCGACATCCCTTTTTCGTTTATGTGTGTTTAAATTCATTATGAAATAAATGTAGAAGTGTTTCTTTCATTCTCTTTCTTTCTTCTCATCTTTCTCATCCTTGCTCTCCTTTCCCCACCTTCTTAAAATCTGAATACTATCCTCCTGTAATATTGTTTCTCTCCACGGCCCAACCGGTTTAAAGAGACCAACCTGATATAGTTAACTATTAGTAGAAGTGTACCAATAAATTCACATTAGAGACAGCGCCGTAACTTATATTTTTTTCTGGGGGGAAGCATTAATATGTGTATTTGGGCCTCCTAGAAAAAGTTGTTTTTCTCATTCTTGGCCCCCCCCCTCTTTCTAACTTTTTCTTACTATTTATGCCCCCCGGAGCCTGTCGGCCCTCCCTCACGGCAAGGTCTGCGGGGCCGTTACTTACGCCCTTGGGCCCATTCCATACATGAGAAATTAATTAAGGGGACAACATTGACAAATCTCAAAGCCATACGAATAAATGTTATTTCTAGGGCCCCTAATAATAGACGTTTCTTACTGAAGTGGGCACACGGCTTGCTTTTGTTTTATTTACCTTTTGTGCGCTGCTTTATGTAATGTAGTGAAACTGTTTAATGCTTCATTTATAGTTTCATGTTCGTATTGTATATGGATTAAGAAAATTTCGTCTCCAAATGGGCCCCTTCGAACGGCGGGGAACCTCCCTGGGGGGAAGTTGCCCCTCCCCTGTCCCATACAAGTTACGGTCCTGATTAGAGAAGAAGTAAACTCTTTCGAAATTTACGCAACTTGCGAATACCAAACCCTACTAGTGCTAAAATTGATCAGTTAGTTCCACTGTTACAACTGCTATAAGGGGAAAGTAGGGGAAGGACTGCTAAGATTCGCTGGCCAGGTTTTGTGTCAAAACACAGCGCCAAGCTACAGTGAACGGACAATAATCTTACGATGATGTTTTATAAGCTGGTCATTTGGGGGGGGCAAGAACTCATTTGGGGGGGACTGGCCCCGATGGGCCCCCCCGTGGCTACACCCCTGCAATTGCGGTACAATTGTAAGAAACGGGCAACGAATGATGGATTTTCTATGGGAAAAAAAACTCGAAAACTGTGGATGAGAGTTTACCCTCAAGGTGTCCTTTCGTTTAGTTTGATTAATATATGTATTATCTTTGGACGATATTACAGTTAAATATAAAATGATTTAAGATTAAGAATTAAACATAATTTTGGACCAGGGCCGTAACTTGTGGGGGCAACTGCCCCCCACGGAAGCTCCCCGCCGTTCGAAGGGGGGCTCATTTTAAGTAAAAAATTTCTTACTCCATGTACGATACGAACATGAAATTATAAATGAAGCATCAAACAGGTTCACTACATTACATAAACAAAACAGCACACAAAAGGTAAATAAAACAAAAATGTGTCGTGGGCCCATCTCAGTAAAAAATGTTCACTATTAGGGGCCCTAGAAATAATATTTATTCGTATGGCTTTGAGATTTGTCAATATTGTCTCCTTAATTAATTTGTCATGTATGGAACGGGCCCAGGGGCGTAACTGACGTCCTCGCAGACCTTGCCGTGCGGGAGGGCCCATAGGTTCCGGGAGGCCCATAAAGAGTAACAAAAAGATGGAAAGAGGGGCCCAAGAATGAGAAAATCACCTTCTTTTAGAGAGCCCAAAATACGCATATTAATGCTTGCCCCCCCCCCCCCCGCCCTTCCAGAAATAATCTAAGTTACGGCGCTGTTCTGGACTATAAATATCTCACCGGATTGCTAGTGTCAAATTTAATTTAGATACTCATCAATTTATATATATATATATATATATATATATATATATATATATATATATATATATATATATATATATATATATAACAAGTGAGTTTCGTTCGACAATGTAAAACAATGATAGACTTCTGAACTATGAGAATTCAATACTCTAACTTGAAATAGTACATCTGTAATTAACAGGTTGCAATGGAGGAATAAGATTAAAAGTAGAGCCTGTTCCTCGGACGCTGAATCCACATGAAAAAGTTCTGGTAATATTGAAACCGGAAGAACTATCTGATGTCTTAGCACTTCCGGTTGCAATAGACGAACAAAATTAAAGGTGAAACATACTCTTGCGGTACTGAATGCAGTTTCAAAAATAAAATTATCGCAATCTGTTTCCAATTTATCAGTCATGCAATCAGTGTTCTAACCGGAAATCGCAAATTTTATCACTTCCGGTTTGAAGAGAGAGATTAAAATTCGACACAAAACTCATTCTTGGGACGGAGATTGTCAAGAAACTGCTTTCGATATCTCTTTATCGTTTTTGCTCTGAAAGTAAATGTCGTGCAAATGTGTCCTTAGTTGCCAGCTCACCTGGCTGATGACAATAGATGTAACGCGAGTTGCTATCGCTTCCTGCTCAATGATTTAGGTTCACACAAAGTTGTGTATAATGAAGTTGGGTTGAAACATTGCACAAATCGTCGTATGAGAACTAAAGAAACGTAAATCCAAGAACGGGATTTATGTTTTCTTGGATTATATACATAATTCTGAAAGCTTGACTTGGTGTCATTTGAGTGTTATCGAACCTTGCTTTATCATACATTTTCTGTAATGCAATAGTGGTTTACCCTCTTATTAAAAGAACATTTGTTTCAATTTTTTCCCCTCTCTCCTGTAAACTTACGAAAATGGAATTATGCTACTCTGTTCTCATATGACGAAATATAGTATAGAGTTCGGGATGATTGGAAGGTAAAATAAAAATAAATATTAAAAGTGGGCACATTTGTTAAATTTAAACAATTACAGATTTTAATTATGCATGATTTCAATCTATAGCAGTGTTTCCCAACCGGTGTGCCGTGAATGGGCCGCTGGTGTGCCGCGAGGAATCGAAACTAAATTATTAATTTTATAGCAATCAAATTGCAAAACCTAGGGGAAAATGTATATTTGTATTTCATAGTACTATGAACCTCTACTATGAATCTACAATTTTAAGTTTCGTACCGGGTTACTGTTCTGTATATTTCTAATGTTGAAAAAAAGTATTTGTTATATCTATTGCCTCTTTATTGTTGCAGACTATTTCGTATCTTGAAAATTTAAAATATCATTCAATCCCTTCGACAAATTACCTACGTTTGTGTTTTAAAAGTGAGAGAGATTTATTCGTTCGTTCGTTATTTAGTAATCTTCCTTCTTAGTAAAAGGTTGGATACAGTTTTTAAAAAGAAAGCATATTTTTAAAAACCCGAGTCAAATATTTCATTGGAATTATTTTCTATTTTTAAATTAGAAAGAAAAAATAAGCATAATGATTTACCCCGCGGAAAAACCAGTGATAGAGCTTTCTTCTCTGTGAGAAGGAGATCAATAATCACAGAAAAAATGCCACTATGTTTTATATTTACAAATAATAAATAATATCTATAAGTGTGCCGCGAGAATCCAAGTAACACCCGTAGTGTGCCACAAGTTGAAAAAGGTTGGGAAACGCTGATCTATAGTATACAGCGAGCCAGTAGTTTGCAGAAAGAACTAGCAATGATTTTAAAAAAAAATCGCAAAATCAAAAAAGCCCGGTAAAATAACCAACAGCAAGTACAGTATACATAACAATGTTATTTTCCGTAATGATACTCCAATCTTGACATGTTTTCTCATTAAAACTTTATTCAAAAGTTCCCGTCCTCTCATTCTATTTTGAGGAAGAACACTTCAACGCTTTATGAACATTAAAAAAAAAAAACCGCATTTTTGACGTTTGTGCCGTATAAAGTGCCAGTCCATGTAATATACCCGCTCTATACAAGGGAGCTCTCGTGCCAAGATCAAAAAGAAGAAGAAAAAAAAAGTGTGAAAAGCGCAACTGCTGATATGAATGAAATTTTAATGCAAAAATCCAGCCAAGCGCTCTCTCATTACTTCCTGGGTTTTTCCGTATCTTGCAGTCTCGCCTATTACTGTCACTGCGAGAACGTTGCGTTACGGCCATTACTAGATCAATTCTTTATGAAAAAGCTTTGCTGGGAACACCTGCTTGCTGTAATATCACCAGACTAACAGACACTCTAAATGATACATTTTCATGTACAGAAATATGAAAGAAGATTAAATGCTTATTGGTGCTTAGTTGCTTTACACATGACAGACGATTATAATTTATTAACACGGAATATAATTATTATTAATCAACTACGGAATCGTAGAACATGAATACACAATCAGCTGCAAGGCCTCAAAAATTTTTCTAACTTGCTCCCTAGTTCCATACTGCCTTTTTTTTCTTCTTGTTTTTCAAAATGTGAATATAGTCATCAGATTTAGTTCGATGGGAGTGATAACAATTCTCACTGAAATGGCATGTCACAGAACAAAATCACATGAGAACATGGATGAACAACTATTATTCATTAATGTTTAACCTTCAAGAATTTTATAAAATTATCGAATAGATGGCACTAGTGTAAAGCTATACTTCTTAAATAGAATTATTCTGAGAAATAGATAAAATTTTATATTTGATAGATATATTTTCTTTTTTAATGTTGGAATTAAATCTTCGAGAATAAATAAAAAAATTCAAGTCCTAATTATCCAATCATAGTCCGAATTAATGGTCATCACTGGTTTACCTTCATACTAGCGCCATCTACAAAATATGTGAAACCTGTACATCGCTGTCCAAACAGCCATTGTTCCTATGCGGCATCAGTGATACCATTCAATAGCAAACAATTGTTTCTGCGGTGATTAACCTTCCCCCTAAACCAATAATGTAAACCTATTAATGTATATAGCTTCCAAATATTAGCGCGCTAGTTTTCGAAGAACTTGAACCCCAACTGCAAAATCGTCATCTCTGGCTACTGACTGGACTTCAGATAGGAATCGAAGCTAAAATTATCTAAAATCAGTAGCCAGAGATGGTTATTTGCAATTGGGACTCACTGAAGTTGAGGTTCATTATCTTATTCATGTTCACTATCTTCAAATATGCCTCGCGTTCATTAATTTAAATCAGGTTCACGGTAATTGAGGCTCGCACTAGCTCGATTCCGCGCTCATTAACTCCATTGGATAGGTTCTAGGTCGCTAACAACTTACAGAGCTCGCGCTGTTACTGAGCTTGAGTCCGGGCTCCTGAAATTGGAGATCTGCATGTTTGTCTTTGTATACGACACAGTTTTTTTTTTCAAATTAAACAAGAAAACTAAGATTAAAATAAATAAATAAATAATAAGTTCTTTAAACTGTCAACTAGAATTATTTTGTGTTATAAATCTACACTATCCATTATCCTTAGTCTGAGAGATGAATGTAGCTAGAGTACCATATCTTTGAATTTCCATCTATTTCGTGGATTCCCCACCCCCTGTTGCCTCCCTAAGCGGTTGAAGTAATACTTATGAATAAGAGATTTCTCACAGAGATCTGTCGGTGGAGAAGATTGATAGTTCTCACGAGAACTCCATATCATGTAACGCGATACTTGTTTTAAAGACTATAGAATGGAACAAATCCATCAAATGGGTTCACTATTTTACAGCAGAGGAAAAACAGAGAAGAAATGTTAGGTTGCACAAGGAAGTGCAGAAATTAAGTATACTGGGTAACAACCATTTTGGAATGGAATATTTCTTCTTTCTTTTGTACTGATTTATTTTCTCTCCTGTTACTTAATTTGTTTTTTTTTTCTTTCGTATTATAATTTTTGGACACAATGTACGAAATTATTATACGAAACACTTGGAGAATATTAATCAATCATCGTAATTAATCCTTATATTTCTTTCCTACTTCATTTCTAAATACCCCTTGTCGTATTTTCATCCTTCTTACCTGTCATTATTTCTTTTGTCTTCTCTCCCTAGTTTGCAAATTCGCTCACGAAGTTTCTTACTACATGGAAATGTCCAGGCTCGGTTTTTCACAATTCTTTTAGTTTTTTCTTTATATATATATATAGTGGCGGATCCAGGATATGATCAACGGAGGGGCTAAACCATAGTTTGCAGCTTTATCCAGTGTAAAGCATGATTGAAGCCCATTTTAACCAGTGTATACCTGACCATCAAGGGGAGGCTATAGCCCCTATAGCTCCCCCTCTGGATCCGCGCCTTGAGAAAACACTGTTATTATTTCAGTTTGGTATTTGATATACAAAATTGAGCTAAGTGTACGATCAGCTTTATTGACAGCAAAGTTGTGAAACTACCGATTCGGATATAGGTATGCCCAGTCCCAGATTTAGGTTTGAAGGGGCTCTAAACTATTCAAAGGGACCTTTATACGTCAAGCTTTCTTTATCAGCGACAAAATGTCACCACTTTTTAGATATGAATATACGCTATATACTAATTTATTGATCTAATGGATATCTGAAGGGAAACAAGGGCCCATTACAAGCAGGGCTGCGGAACGGGGGCTCCATTATAAGGGGGGCTGGATAACAGGGACTTCATTACAAGTGGGGCTGCGAAATAAAGCCCTATTACTTGCTCCATAAAAGCCAAGTACATAACAAAACAAAACACCATTGTTATATGCGCGTTTTATCTTATTTGCTTTTTCTTATTTGGAAATTACATTACAATCAGTCTCCTTCTTTAAATTTTATGGGTCCTCAAGCGAGTGGGGTCCTATGCTATAGCTTGTTTAGCTCATACGTAAATGCGGCACTGGGTTTGCGCTTCATGAAATGAAATGGTTAGCGTGTGTACTCTGCTAGGTGTGTACAAACATAACCTCACAGTGAATACACAAAACGTATTATTATTGTTTGATTTTAACAATGCAGTTGCGTAACCAAACAGTAACTCAAGTATTCTGGGTCTGTCTATACACGACTGTCTCAATTTCAATGCTAATCAATTTATGATTGTCAATTTTTAGCAAATTTATGATTGTCAAATTATACGTAGAGATCGAAACGCAACTACTACAATGTTATTTCACTTCGTTAAGAACAATACATTTTCATTTACGAACTGACACATACTCAAAGAAATGGATTGAAGATTGCCCAAATATAGCTTATTGTGCCATAATGCTACAATATACTAAACAAATATTATAGCCTAACCTAATTGTATTATCGTTACGAATAAAAGAATGTGTGTGTGTGTGTGTGTGTGTGTGTGATAGGATTTTCGCATAGACGAGAGCCATCTAGAGTCACCAAATTTTGTACAGAGATGGATATTCACCAGATCTAATTAGAAATGAAGACAGTTTTTCGATTTGCGACTCAAGGGTGAATGGGATGGTAACACGTTGAGATTCAAAAAGTACCGAGTATCTCAGAAGCCCCTTAAGTCAAAGAACCCCAATTACTCTACAATGTTGCATGTTGCATATTTTCTCCGGCGCGTGCTAAGAACAGGCAATTCTCCTAGTATTAGATAAAATTTTAAAAGAGTATTCTTCACGCAAAATTTATTTAATCGTAAAGTATTCTAATGAAAATATAAGTTACACAGGCCCCGCAACATCAAGTAAGGTTGCTAAGTGCTTTGAAATTATTATCAGCCCTCGACCGCTTCGTACGTAAAACATAGGTATCTCTGGGTTCCCATCCATTTCAGCATTATAGTTCCATATAAATACAGTTAGTTTCATATACATTTTTAGAAAGCTTTCCAGTGATGAGGCCAGTTTGAATATCTTGGAGGACACACGAACGGACAGAAATTTAGTGGTCACCTTTCTTATACCGAAAAGGGTAGTTTTCTCGAAGGAGGCAGATATAGTCACCGGGAAAGAAAGCTGCCTCTTGAACTCCTCTCACATCTTCAATGTACTGAGACATAACTCATGTCATCAATGATCAATCTTGAAGTTATGGATTTATAATGCTTCGCTCGAGGGAGCTCTGAAGTCATCATAAAATATACGATTACTATAACATTATCATTTATTTTATCTTTTTTAATGGATACCTCATGTTTAAGAGATTATTTCTTGTGTATAAGGAATGTGAAAATATGTGGGAAAGACAAATACAATACGCCGTGTTTCCATTTACTTGTGTATCGTATTGTTATTTTGTAGAACTGAAAAGAAATTACAACGCTGCTACGTTTTGACATGTTAACTGACAGAGGTGATGGATAACCACAGCCTCTCTCCTTACTTCCTCTGCTTCCTTTGTTAGCATTGTCGCTCTGTGAGAATAATAACATAGGATGCATGGCAGGAGGGTTCCCATTCTTTAAAAGTTCTTTTTCTGACACCCCCTCCCCTGTATAGTAGGAGACTCATTCATCTTATTACTTACACTTATCTCAACTTACAATCATAATAGTACAGTTTCCGATGAACGTTTGCACGACCAGGTTCTTCTCTTTGTATTTATATAATAATACGTAGGGAAGTTAGGCAAAAAGTTCGCACGTTAGATGACTGTGAATTGTTCTGCTCGAAACTCTTCTCAACTTTCATATGTGATAGTCTCGTCTATACCATTTATAATGAAAGGCAGGGTTAAAGCAGAAATATACATAGGCATATTATTATATAGGATGTATACGAAAAGTGGTAATGATTAAGGCGTGAAAGGAATCTGAATATAATGTACTGTACAGGAAGTACGAAATAATACGCTTTTAGCGTCCTATACAGGATGTTTCCGTCTTTCACGGTTTGCCTTACAATTCTATTAAAGGCGTACACAGAGCCTCAGTTCAGGAAGGCCTGAAGCTTCCTCTGTAAATCTCGTTAACTGATTTTAACCACAATAAAAAGTAAGCTGTTTGTTTGTATGCAGGATCTAAAAAAGAAAATGTGTAGAAAACCTTTAGGTAGAGCTTTCCTAACGGCACGGACGAGCTGTTAATTTGTTTGTTAAAATTTTGCACTAAAGCTGTATGAGACGTGGATCTAAGTTTAAGATGGAAACCGAACCATCGTAATGAGTTCAAAGCTCTCCCACCGCGAATCGGACCCGGGACCACGAAATATTAGACTCTCATTTTGCAACCGTTGGCGATCTTGATTGAACATTTTCCAGAGTTCTTCAACAATTCCATCAGGCGAATCCTGAAGGGATAGTACCTTTAATATAAGACCTGCCAGAAATTCCTTCTCATGCTTCATTGTTCTACTTTTTTCCATTCTAATATGACGTCACAGCTGTATTGAAAACTATTATCAATAAATAAATAATAAAAAAACTTTTAATATAATTGTGTTAAAAAAAATATCCTTGTTTAGCTCCGGCTAGAAATGTGTAGTCAAAATGCTAGCCAAATATTCGAATACTACTGGTGATGGATTGTTAAAATAAAGAAATAAATATTGCAGAATAACATTTAATAAACTAGTTGTGCATGCTATTTGCAATATGTATTAAAATAGATACCAAGGTAATTGAATCTTCTGAAATGTGTATTCAACAGAATGTACCAGTTTGCTTAATAAAATCATGGATAAACTATTAAGCTTTATCTATACCATTTTTGATATAACTTTTAACTAGCATATAGCCCATTGCGCAGGAAATCCAGGTTCGATTCTTGGTGAGAGCTTATCTGTTCGGATTCTAAATTAAGCTAAGTCCACATTTCAAATAGACGCGGTGCTGAAACAGGAGGTTAAACTCCAAATCATCATCATCATTTGGGGAAAAAAAAAAGAAAAAATGTTTAGCAAAGGTTACTGTGATCAAACAATATTTGGTTTAAAGAAATTATTTTGAGATTAATTGCAGTCCTACCTAAGTCAGGAAAACTACTTTATTCTGTTTCGTAACGACTTGTTGATCTTTTGATTGTTCTGTGTATATATACAGTATTTTAGCATGTGTTAGGGTTCCCTCATGGCTATGTGGCTAGCGTATGCGGCTTTGGAGCGGAAGACCAGGGTTCAATTCCCAGCGGAACTCATGTGGTCGAGATTCCAAGTTAAGATGTAGGTCTACGTCTCATGTAACCTCACTGCTAAATGGGACCGCTAAACTAAAATCAACTCAACTCTATTCAATATTTAGCATGCGTTGGTTTGAAAATTGAATTTTTTTTTAAATATAAAGAATTATTTTACGATACACTCTTGAACTCTTCACAATATCAATTATTTTTTCCTCGTCAATGAAGTGTATAGTTTGCTGTGTCCCTTAACCTAGCGTAAATACCTATGGATTGACGCCATGCAGTCTGCAACATATGCGAAGTTTTAAAAAAAATAAATAAATAAAACCCTCAAGGACTTTCGCATCAGTCAACATTGAATTGCTATTTCAATGCTGTATAATAATACGAGTCTTCAGATACCACACCAAAGTGCTTTATATATATTCTCACTTTTCTTTCGTAATCCACCCAAATACATACTGTGCTTTCAAAAAAGGAAACCTAGACATCCAGGTGTATTTGTCATTAGACCTCAAGTGTAAAAATGCAATGTTTATCATCCTCTTTTCATACGCATATATACTCTCTTTACTTCTCCAAAGAATAATATTTGCATATGAATAGCGAAAGAATTTACTTTTCCTTTTGGAGAAGTCTAAACACTGTATAAAAAAAAAAAAAAAATCTGGGAGGAGTAAGTCAATACAGAAGCGCAGTTGATGCCTGAACCGCAATGAACAATTGCAAAATCAACGTACGTAAACTTTTAAATTACTTTGTTGTCACAAATTTTCACCTCTATTATATTGCCAGAAACAATATTTAGTAAGTTTAAGGTGAAACAAGTAACAAATCACCCACAACCTGGCCTAGATGTGTCGCTCGCTGATACTCGTAGTGGTTGCGTAAAGCCGGAAGATCAGTTTTCTTTTTTTTCTTTTCTCTTTTCTTTTCTTTTCTTTTCTTTTTTTTTTTTTTGCGTACTCATGCAATGCTAAGGTTATTAAGGATGATGTATTCCATTAATTCGCCCGGTGCAATTGGCAGGTGCGAACGCCATTATACAAGATCAACTTACATTGTAGGACTTTCCTCACTACAGTATTTCACCTCCAAAAGGCCTAAATTCGACTCCATGACAGTCTAACAAAACTTTTTTTTTTCCCTCAATGTTATCTATTTCTAAGGATGTAAGAGAGGGAAGAAACGGATTTGATTTCCGATGGGAGCTCATATGATTCATATAGGGACCGGAACTTTTGCTGTGAAGAAAATTTGGTGCACGGAATTATTGGTCTATGGAAAGTTTGGTGTAAAGATAATTTGGAGTATATATTAATTAATTTATTTATTTATTTAACGATCACTACATACAGCTCAGAGGCTAATTTATACGGGATATCTAACAACAACAATAACATAGAAAGGATTTGGGAAGGTATCGGCCGGGCCTGTTTAGTAAAGTACCATCCCGGAATTTGCATGGTAGGACTGAGGAAAGCCCTGGAAAACCCATCACGATGGGAGCGGGAATCCAACCCACGACCTCTCGAAAGCGAAGCCAACGCTCTACAACTTGAGCTAATTCGCTCGGCTAATGATTGAAATTTACCAGAAACAGAAATTGAGAAAAAAATAAATGAAGAGTATTTGAGGGGAGGAAATTGTCAATTAATTATTTGGAATCAGAAACGAAACCTTTAATGAGGTTACGAATATACTTGAAGACGAACTGCTTTCAAACATTACATATAGTATTATGAAGTTCTACATACATATGAAACATAAGCACTACTATTATATGCACAACTTTTAGTTGTTAAATTTTCTCAAGATTCCATGTATTGTATATATTAATTAAAGGGTTAACAACCATACCACTGGATCTAATTAATAACCATCATAACTCTTTTACCTATGACATATACGTCAAAATTAGGACCAAGTTAAATCGCTTTTTGTTCTTCTATTCGAAAGCTTCTCATATTTAATACGAATTATTACCCTCCAAAATGAAATTTTAAAGTCTAACTCTTTTTTTCTCAAAACATATTCATATTCTACTTATCTCAAAAGATTCTTTTACAGGGTTATTATAAATGGTTGAAGCAATTTCATAAATTAACTGTAGCTCTAGTAATTGAGATATTGTAACAAAACTAAAAAAAAAAAAGTTTTTTGCAAGTGCACTTTAGATTTCTCCCACGAGAGCGCAGCAGTGAGCAGTAAGGCAAAATGGCGATATGAAATCTTTGAGTTTTATATCCCATGGATATGCCGGTTAGGCTAAAGGGGACGGTGATGATGATGACTAATGAATGAAATGGTGGGATGAAGAAAGTGGGAGGAAACGGAAGAACCCCGAGGAAACCCACGCACACGGTGTTTGTCCACCAGAAAGTTCACTTGGCGAAGGCTGGGATCGATAGGCGCCGAGAAAGCATTTTGATGTCATGGCCTCCATGCTCTCCTGACCTAACCCCATGCGTAGACCTTTTTTCTGTGAGAGGTTATGTGAAAGATTCAGTGTTCACACCTCCTCTGCCAGAGCTGCGACCCCGCATCAACAGTGCTTTTGAACTCATTAATAGGGACATGCTGCGCAGAGTGGGAAAGAACTTGATTTTCTGTTTGATGTCTGTCGAATTACTAAGGGGGGGACATATCGAACATTTGTAATTGTTAACAAAAACTTTTTGAGTTTTTCTGTGTGAAAAAAATTATCGTAATATACACAATTATAGAGCTGTGAAATCACTCCAGTCATTAATAAACCTTGTATATATTTCGTGTCTGTGACCAGCATTTCGAAAGTACTACGTAATAATGATAGAATATCATTTAGTTAGCCTGCCTAACCTTCGAATTGGAACTCCTCAGAACTTCGTTTTACCTATAGTCTACTAGAGTATAAGGAGAACATTCTTTCAAAATTTCAAGTTCTTAGGCTAAATCGTTTCAGAAATACAAGGACGTGGCCAAACGCATTTAAAGTATTGCAGCAAATTTTGGCTCCAGAGAAATAATTGCTTATATAAGAGGTATTGCACAGAACTTCACACTGTAATATGGCAATTGATGCTATTCATTTTTTTTTATAACAATATCGATAATGTATGACAAAGATGTATAATACATATTCATTATCATATGTCATTAACATTTTACTTTTTTGTAGTGGGTATTTTATATACAGCAATTTCCCGTACGTCAAGCTCTCCGTACACCAAACTTTCCATGCAATAAATTTTGCTACATTAAAATTTCCTGCATCAGTCTTTTCTTATATTAAAATTTTCTAGACCCTATTCTTATACCACAGTTTAAGCTATAGGTCCAAAACTCATATAGGCTCGGTGCTCAATGGGATGTTAAACTCCAAATCGACCAACTTAAGGATGGATATATCATATATCAGTTATTAGCAGAAAAAAAAAAACGCTTTGAAATACGGCCCGCATTTCAGTAGTCCTCAAATCAAATGGCTGTGTATGACTGGTCTTTCTTAGCTATACTGATAGTGGGTAAACTCATTGAGTAATAACACGTTATTCTAGTATTAAATGTTGGAGCATTGAGTAAGTGAACAACGGTATCCTACACATAGACCAAAGCATCGTGCTAGGTTGACCCATTCTGGTCCGTTAAATCTGTGCAACACATAAATCTGGCCAACTCATGAAGTAATACATACTTTGTCCTAGTAAAAAAAAAAAAAAAAAAAAAAAAAAAAAAAAAAAAAAAAAAAAAAAAAACCGCAAAAATATGACCCAATAAAAAAATTACTCAAGCTGGCCAATTTGACAGGCTTCTAACTTGCTCGCCATTGCACCCATAGCAGACTGTCAACTGATATGGTCCGAAATAATAATAATAATCTGCTATTAACAGCAACTCTTATTGTTAACTTTCCAACGTAGCTTCCTACCCTCTTTCTCTAGTGAATATAATACAGCAGCTGTGACAATAATTCGTTATAACTAGGGCAGCAGTACTGACTTACGAATATAGATCGTACACTATTACACAAAGAACTGCATATGAAAAATCGAGGGATGTTATTCTGCTTTCATCAACATGACACTGACACAGCACTTCCGCAATTTTCTCCGCTTGCAGATTTTCTTTCCTCCAATTACATAATCGACATGACCTTGTCAACACTTTCAGAATGAAGCAACAGCAATGAATTAAAAAAAAATCATATCCAGCTGAAGTTGTTTTATTATTACTAACGTCAGTCAGCAGACGCTGAGTAGCGTTACTCCAAGATCAATCATCATTCATCGTAAAGACCAATGTCCTTTAAAATATTTCAGAGGGACACGATGACTCAGTGGTAGAACGCTCACCTATGATTTGAGGGGTTCATGGTCCGATCCTAAGCCATGTGAGTTTGTAGTAGGAATAGCCACAAACTTCCGGTTCCGGCGGAACCTGTTCTTGGGAACCGGTTCCAGACCTGGATCCGAAAAAACGGTTCTGGCCATCCCTAGTTTGTAGTGGACAACATTGTGTCCATGAGTTTCCTTGGAGTACTCTCATATCCAACCAGAGTCTCATTCTACCATCTTTTCTCTAATCATTTACATTAATAATACGTCTCCTTTAGCCTAACTAGAAATATCGTTTTTTTTTCTCTCTCACTTTTAAACAATATTAAAGACTTCCTCATCATTGTGTTAGCTACAAGTTTTGCTCAAGGTGAATACAAAATTTAATAAGTTGTCAATCTGACGAATTTATGCTCCCTGATATGTCTTAACAGTATAAAATTATCATTCTTTCAATGCAAATTTAGTTCACTCTGAGAAAAGGGTTCTCCAAATGCAGTACGCTCTTCAGCCATCTATTGTAGCTTATAGTTTTGAGAGTTGTCAATGACTCTCTACTCTCCAATATCTCTTCCCAGGTATCGAAACAGCAATATAATTTCAGTATTTATATATCTAAACAAGAACACAAGCGCAAATAAAATTTTTAGGAGGAGGAGGACTGGTGACTTCAAGTTGATGACGGAAGCAAAATTATCCTCATCCTTCTTTTGACAGATATTGATTGCCACAGGCATATGATTTAAAATCATCATCACCATAGTCAAGCATTGTGAATCTATTGCTGGATGAAGGACTCTACAGCTCTTCGGCAATTCCCTTCTACGTTACTCCACAGTGTTTCATGATATCGACACATCACCTTGTATGAGGGCTTCCCCTAGGCATTTTCCTGTCTCTTGGTATCCAGTCTTGCAATACATCTAATCCCACAGTCACATTGAATTGCAAGATAATATTCGTCGCTCCTGTTACGTTATGATTCATATGATTATTTTCCTATCCTTGCGGATGCTAACTAGCATGCATCTCTTCATGTTTAGTTTTGTAATCTGAAGACAGTGAATGTCTCACGTCACCAGTCCATACGTCAAAACAGGCACAAATACATCTTTGAAATTTTTACCATTTAAACCGATTTCAGTTTTGAGTACGAAGTTGTTCCTTCCGAGTTCACTCCAGGGGAGCTTAATAAGTCTGTTAATTTCTTCTTACATATGGTGTCATCCATGAATATCTTCTGTCCCAGATAGACGTAGGTATTCTAAGGTGACCAGAATTTTAACCTGCAAAAACGGGATAATAATATGAATCGTGCGGCAGGGGAGGGGTTCGAGGTATAAAATTCCCACACTGCATTTTGGGTGCCATGAGTGTTTTTAAGTTACAAAATACACAAGTAAATATCGTAGCGTTTCTTACGAAATTACCCAACAATTGCCGGTTTCAAGCACGGCCTAAAAAATTTCAGTGTGTTGATAAAATTCCAAAATAGCTCTTATGCACAGTTATTTTAACGAAAGAGTGTATGTATAATCTCCTCTGCCCTGATCATTTATATTTTAAATAACAATTACGGGACGCTTTGTTCATATTTGCAATTTAAAAAAAAAAAGAAAAAAAACGGGACACTTAGGTGCCCGTTTGAGAATCAGAAAAAATAGGACAAAGGTTGAAAAAAGGGACTGTAGGTATTCGCTTCTAATTCCGATTTTCAACTTTAATCCGAGACTTCTTTGCGAAGTTGTTTAACATTGTTTTCGTTATTTTCATGATTTCATATTTAGTAAGAAAAGGGGAGAATCTTTGTCTTCTAAGAAAAGCGGAGAATCATTCTTCTCTTCACTAAAGTGAGAAGAAATGTCAATTATGCACAATGACAACGTCAACGCTACAGACGCACTAAGTTCCAATTAACTTGCTGATTTCGAGTTGGGACTGCAGTAACACATCAACAATGAAGAATCTCGGAATTGAATTGGATTGTTAGTGAGAATTCAAAACAGGAATTTTCTTGCCTCGAACGCTAACAAGAACTTATCAACCTGGGAGCTATCTACCGCACAAGCAGAAAATTCTAAGAATGTCAAAAGCAATCTGTAATTGGCACGTTCCTCAAAAGAGCACGCAAGGGAGATTTTAAAAATAAGACTTCTTAAGGTTCTCTTACGGCTCTGAAAGCGACAATCCGTGAGAAAAGTAAGTTGCTTAATTATGATGTCAACTAACACAAGAGTATCTTTTATAATGGCTATTGTTGAACAAGGATTTGTAATACGTTCTTACATACAGTACAATGTGCATCCAATTACCTTTTCTTAGTTGAGCAGTCAACCAGCTGTTGCTGAGGAAAACCAGTTTATTATTATTATTATTATTTCTTTTCCCGTTCCCCATCCTCTCTGCTCGTTTATCTAGTGGTCTCCGTGACCTCTACATTCAGAGGAACTAAACAAGCGAGCACCCACTTACCTTAGCAAGTGAATGGATTGTGCAACCTTTTTACTAGGGATGGCCAATTCCGGAATTTTTACTTTCCGGAATCCGGAAAGTAAAATCGGAAAATTCCGGAATTCAGAAAAATTCCGGATTTCGGAAAAATTCCGGAATTCAGAAAAATTCCGGAATTCGGAAAAAATCCGGATTTCGGAAAAATTCCGGATTTCGGAAAAATTCCGGAATTCAGAAAAATTCCGGAATTCAGAAAAATTCCGGATTTTAGAAAAAATCCGGAATTCGGAAAAATTCCGGAATTCGGAAAAAATCCGGAATTCAGAAAAATTCCGGAATTCGGAAAAATTATTTTTTCTTTTTGTAATCCTAAGAATTTTGTTCAAATGCAAACGAACAAATTTCCTTTTTGTAATCCTAAGAATGTATGATGCAAGTTAAGCTGAAACTTACATCCTAAAGTATACACTACTCAATCTTCCCATGGTTAATGAGATGTAGTCCAAAAGTACGATGCACTCCTAATATTTAATTTTTGTTTTACTGTGATATTGTCCAGAGGTAATACATATATCACACTGAGATAAACAACTTGACAGAATGAAGATATCATACGTAGTTTTCCAGAAAATCGTGAGAAACGAATTTTTATGAAGTTAAAATATGCGTCGCTTGTTGCCAGTGTGATGCAATTGATAACTTTTATGCTGGAATAGTCTTATTATTATTATTATTATTATTATTATTATTATTATTATTATTATTATTATTATTATTATTATTATTATTATTATTAATCGTTTGTGTACTGTAAAAGAAAAATATGAACCGTTAAGTAGTAGATTTTATCTGTTGTTTTTGATATCTTCTAACAGTAATAACAAACTGCTTGTAAATACGCAATGATTATCAAGGACAATGGCATATTAATGTAAGGACTACTCTGCAGACTAGCAATAAACAATAAACAATAACAGATAAACAATAGTTCCAAAAAAAAAAAAAAAAAGTAACTAACTTGGGCACGTCAGAATGTTCGCGAGAATATAGGGACCCATTGAGACTATACGTGGTGTAATTATTACTCAAAGGGCCGTACAATGGAGGCATTAACGTTAATGTTAATGGTACTAATGAGCACTTACTTGCTCTAACGGTTAACCTCATTTTTGAGATGATTCTTAGAAGTGGGCGTGTTGGCATGCAGTTGGAGTACTAACGATTTGCGTCACTATCGAACACTAACGTAGCACTAGCGACGTTTAAAGTCGAAATTGGAGTCTGACATAAGTGGCTTGTCAACTTCACGGACATTATATTTCCCTTGAATGCGAGAATTTTGCGCCCAGGAAATTTGCGCCCTACCACAAAAATAGGAAAAAATGCGCTCGCAATATATTTGCACCGGGATGTTTGCGCCCTACCGCAAAAAGAGGGGAAAATGCGCCGGCTATATATTTGCACTGGGATGTTAGCGCCCTACAATTCAACTTATTTTTGTACTGTGTAAAGTAACTTCCACTCACACTTGAACTAGGCTTGCCTCTCATCGTCTCAGTGAGTTACTCCATCCGTTATAATATTCCGAACAAATGAAAAAAAATACAATTTTAGTTCACTGAAGGGCAATCCATACAAATACAATTTTTCATTATACTACAAAATTTACAATAAAAGTATAAATGACTGATATATAATTATTTATTAATATAATCAAAGAGTATAATTTAATCTACAAAAGGCTGTTTGGCTCTACCCAGATATCTCTGTTCACAATCCTTGCGAGTTGTTTGGCTTTTTAGGACACAAAATATAGAAAAGAAAATGTAAAGTGAATGTAAAATCAGTTCAGTAATATTATCAAGAAAACTATGTACAGTGTGTTTACTTGCTGGAATTACACTTTAAACACACAATTGCGTTCAGTCGTTCTTTCAGAAAAAATGTTCCGGGGGGCACACTTAGTATTCCGGAGGGGGTCACTGCTGGTACTATTCTATTTATTACTATATTATAGACGTATTATTTTGGTCTCCTCCGAGGGGGCACTTTGAGAGCTCTGGGGAGGCCAGTGTTCCCCCAAAATCATCTCTGGAAGAAGCAGTGATTGCGTTGATCCGTTGTGTTCTTTTGGCTTATATTGAAGTTTATTCTCCCCTTATATAGCCACAATGAAAATAAATCACAAATGGCATGGTTGTGGGGGGAGGATTGTTTATGCTGTAATGTCAGCCCTTCCGAGCAAATGCGTAAGCTCGAATAGGTTCTTTTATTTCGCAGGGCTCAAACTTCCCGGTGGAGGTACATTGCAGGCGCAATTTTCCTTGTTCTTGAGGTAGGGCGCAAATTTCCCAGACGCAAAATTCTCGACACCGTTCGAATGACCTCGGAAGACTATTTCTTTTTCAATACTTTTTTTTATAATTTTTTACTCGAGATATCTTCATAGCTTCTTATTAAAATACTTACTAATATATCCTCATTTTATTGTCCTAATCAATCAATATGGGTATGTTGTCAGTAAAATATTTAGATTGATCGAGCCTCTGGTGTGTAACCACAGTATTTCATATCATCCCTCCATTAGAAATCTTGGCTAAACGAACCAATATATGTTGCCAATAAAATAATTTAGAATGATTGAGTCCCTGGTAAATAACCACAGTATTTCGTGACAGACCCCCCCTTCCTATTACCATATTCTAGCTACGTGCCTGACTCAGCTAATTCTCTACATTCTTTACCAAGCACACATTTTCTAAAGCGGAAAATGCTCTCTAAATACCTAAGCTCATTATTTTCAGCAGATGCACAAATTGGGTAACATTCTATCTACATGAATGTTATATATGTCGATTACTGGAAACCGTTTCTCGCTATCTATTACGATATTTACTATATAATGATTAACGTTAAAACCGGAAATGGTTGATTTGTACCGCTTCCGGTTTGAATATTACATTCATCAGGGAACTCGATTCTTAACTATTGACTCTGTACATCGTGGCCAAAATTGATGGTAATCCATCAGATAGTACTTGAGACTGTTTGTTTCACTGACGGACAGAATGAATATATGGCTATAGAGTTTTGATAAACTAAATTCGTTAATGAGTGATGATGGAACAAATATAAGAAAGGGAACCAAGAGTAGGCCTACCACCGGAAAAATTTTCGAACACAAAATTAGCCATCGAAAACCCACATGTCCTGGGTTAGAATACCATAGATGAAAACTCTACCACTGAGTCATCAATCACCCGCTTATTAGTTTTATTAATTATTATATTAATATAAATTAATGAATGCCTGCTTATGTTAATTATTGAACAATTACATTGTATACTTCGTAAAGTCAAAAATTATAAATTTGTATTTACTGTACATACAGTGAGCGCAGAAAGTGTTCGTACACCTATGCTATTGAAACGAGAATGCCTGCGAAAAAGAAACAGAAAATTTAAGAAGTGTAATAACACACACAATATGAATAATGAAAACTAAGCTTTATGAATATACCAATAAAGAACAAAAAGACAAGTTTAATGGTCAGAAAGTAAATAAATTCCGTAGAAAGTGTATAGAGTAGACGCAAAAAGAGATCGTACACCTGACGTACGAATACGAAACAAAGATACCACAACTGGGGTTCACTAGTATTCACCTGATTATACACCTCTGTTTATAGCATGACGAATAACAGAATGAGTTTAGTTGTGAATAGGAGTGAAAAAACTGCACGGTGGGCTGTAAAACTGGGAAGCAACCGAACAGAAACAAATGAGGAGACAAGAAAAGTAATTATTAAATTGCATAAGAAGGGTAAATCTTTGAGAAAGATAGCAAACCTTGCAGACAGACCTCGTTCAACAGTACAAACAATTATTGCGATGTATAATGTTTCTATCACTGTGCGAAAAAAAAATGGAAGACCAAGAGTGTTGAGTGAACAAGATAAACGTTACATTATTAGGGAAAGAAAAAAGGTTCCGAAAAGTAGTGCTGTGCAATTGGCAACGGATCTGGAAACACGCGGTGTTAAAGTATCAGCCAGTACAGTGCGGAATATTTGCAGGGTATCATGCTCGGATAGCCAGGAAAATGTTATGGGTGAACAAGACAAATCGTATAAAGAGACTAAAGTTTGAAAAAGAGTATAAAGATAAGGGATCAGGCTTCTTTCTGGAATAGGGTCATATTTTCGGACGAAAGTAAATTTAATCTTATCGAATCCAATGGGAGGCGTATGGTATGACGCAAGGTGAATACAGAGATGAATCCTCAAAATCTCGTCCCTAAAGTAAGACACGGAGGAGGGTCCGTGCTCGTCTGGGGTTGTATGAGTGCCTCAGGAGTGGGTCGTCTCCACTTTATCGATGGAGTGATGATCCACAAAGTGTATATTAACATATTAAAGGAAAATCTCCATACTAGTGCGCAGAAAACAATTTATTGTTCAGCAAGGCAACAACTCCAAATATACAGTGGAAAATACTCGATTGTGGCTACTCTATAATACCTTGAAACAGCTTCGCACACCTCCCCAATCCCCAGACATGAACCCCATAGAACATCTATGGTCTGTTCTGGTGACAAGAATCAGAAGGCACAGCTTCTCTACTAAAGAAGGCCTGAGAAAAGCTATTCAAGAAGAATGGGACATATTCAGTCCCGAAGCTACTAACTAACTAACTAACTCTATGGCCTATGGAACCCGGAGGTTCAATGCCGCGTTCACAAAAGCTCTCCACTGACTTCTATAGTCCCGAAGCTACAGAACTACGAACTACTACAGGTGAAATCAATGCCACGAAGACTACAGACAATCATTAACGCACAGGGTAATCCCACAAAATAATAAATAACGTAATATACTTTATAAGCATTAATTCAATCATAAGTGTACGGTGACTTTTTGCGTTTACAAAAAAGGAATTCTCTCTTTTCTTCTGAGCAAAACAGTGATTGTCTTTGTTTGGCCTTTCTCTTGTATATAGAAATAAAATGTATGAATGTGTAATCTTAATTCTGGTTATATATATATTTTCCACCTCCCGTTCTCATGCTAGCTGTTTTCAATATAAAGTATGCATGGTGTACGAGCACTTTCTGCGCTCACTGTAGGTATGTTGACAATAAGCGAATGTTATTAGAATATTTGTTGAGATTTCTTTTCCTTCACTGCCTTTCGCCTGATTAAAAAGTAGTTTGCAGTGCTTTGGAGCAGCTGCAGGTGGGAACGCGATAATGGTTGAGACATACCGGCGACTTTTTTGTGTGTGAAAATAAGACCTTCTCATAAAGCAGTAAATAACTGCAGTAGCAATTGTCTACGTAAGTGATAAAGACATATCCAACTACAAGAAACTAATACAGTATATATATTCATTATTGTGTTTCTCTTTTAACAGCTACTAGCTAGGGATGGCCAATTCCAGAATTTTTACTTTCCGGAATCCGGAAAGTAAAATCGAAAAAATTCCGGATCTCGGAAAAATTCCGATTTTTTCTAAATTCCGGATTTTTTCCGAATGTCGGATTTTTTCTGAATTCCGGAATTTTTCCGAAATCCGGAACTTTTCCGAATTCCGGATTTTTTCCGAAATCCGGATTTTTTCTGAATTCCGGAATTTTCCTGAATTCCGGAATTTTTCCGAATTCCGGATTTTTCTGAATTCCGGATTTTTTCCGAATTCCGGAATTTTTCCGAAATCCGGAATTTTTCCGAATTCCGGAATTTTTCCGAAATCCGGAATTTTTCCGAAATCCGGAATTTTTCCGAATTCCGGAAAGTAAATTTTCCGATTCCGGAAAACAAAATTTCCGGAATCCGGATTCCGGAAAATTTTGGCCATCCCTACTTTTTACATACTATTTATGCCCTATGGATCTCTAACGTAACACTTTTTATACACACAAAACGTTAAATCATTGCCTAATACAGACATGGTTGAAAGCATATAATCGAAAGCAAATGTGCTTTCCTACCGCAATATTTTACCAATAGCATCGACAAATTGACAAATTTGAACACTTTTATTTATTTATTTATTTATTTTCGAAGTAAAGAGAGTATAATTATGTCCGTTACAGAAAAACAATTTAATTTCGTCAATTTATTCAGATACATATATTTTTTCGTATTCTTTCTACAGTATTCTTTCGAATCGATTGAAATCCAAATGAATCTGGAACAAAAAAAGAAATCGAACGTCCAAAAATTGAATGCACCTATCAATCAATCAAGTGCATAATCAATTGAGTTGATTTTGAGTTTAACGTCCCGTTTAGCAGCGAGGCTATATGAGACATGGACCTACTGATTAACATGGAATCCGAACTACATGAGCTCCCGACGGGAATCGAACCTGGGTCTCCCACACCAAAGCAGCGTGGCGTACGCTACGCTAACCGCTTATGCACGAAGAAGCTCTGCATACTCAATAAAATAACTAAGCGTTTCTTCTGTGTAAAACTATTCATTTAATGTGAATCATTTGCCATTTTAATGCATTTACGACGATTCTTACGTCCATATTTTGTCGATGCAAATAAACTTAAATGTAGTGAAAATTATTTTATGTACAGATTTCCGCAATATAGTGGGATATATATATATATATATATATATATAGCATATTAATTATTTCAGTAAGAATACTAAGAGACTTACAAAGTGTACAAATAGGAATTGCATTCCTTATAAACATAAACCTACTTCACTTTCAAGGTTAGCATCGTGATTTATTTAACTGGTTTGCTCTATAATTTCTGCAGCTTAAATATTATATATTCTTAAGAAAAATGTTACTAATGGAGAGCATATCTAAAAATATGTGAATCGACAGGAAGTAATAATATCGCGTGTTGTAACAGCACAATTAATCCATGTAAGCATGAAAGTAGGTTGTGTATTCAATATAGGGAATTTCTATTTCGAAAACAAACAGAGAACTGCTATAAAAATGAAAGAATGGTATTTTCATTGTGTTATAATAATAACACAAATAATAACTACATTGAATGCAAATATTTCATGGAAAAAATATAAAATAGTCTTAGAAATTAGGGCTCTTTGGCAGGGGTAAAAGTGGATCTGAAAAGGGCGGGGGACGCATTATGTCTCGTCGTCCCCCGTGCCTATCTTTTTCCATTCTAATTTTTTTAGAAAGTGGGGGGACGCCAGAAATATTTTCTGGAAGTGGGAGGACGACATTCCCACGCGTTCCCCTCACTTTTATCTCTGTTCTTGGGTTTATCAATAAAATTATTGACCTGGTGGTTTTACTGTTGAAAGCATACTTTTACGTGGAAGAGAGTGCTGACTGAAACAAGTAGGTCTAGAATATTATCCTTAAGACTAAATTAAGTGTTTTGCAATGCGAGATTGTTTGAGATTTTTTATTGCTCATGGTAAATATATGCTCCACTGTAAAGTATGATCAAGTGTCATAAGTGATAGTTCATCAAATGTAAATTTGAACCAGAAGGTAAGGTGCGCAATAGCTTTTTATGAGTACCCTTTGATCTGCGTCACATTTATATACATTAAGAGTCTTCATCCCGGCGAAATTAAAATACCGCTAATTTTACAGTAATTCTGTGATTATCTTCAAATAGATAAAAGATAATTGAAATATGGAACAAGAGCGCCCTAGACAATATTATTTTGCGTGAGGTAACGTTATCACAAGTCACCTAGTGGCTTTCTGTTTTCAGCTGTTTAGAAACGCGAAAATAAATGCCGATTTTCAAAATGGCTCGAAATCGAAAGCAGATAAGTGAGTCGTGATAACGGTTTCTCATGTAAAATAATATTGTCTAGGGCGCTCTTGTTCCACATTTCGATTATCTTTTATCTATTTGAAGATATCACATAATTACTGTAAAATTAGCGGTATTTTAATTTCGCCGGGCTGAAGACTCTTAAGGGATGTCCACAAGATGAGACAGGGCTGTTTCAATGGGAACGGACACTGTTTCTGAGACATCATTTCCACTTCTTTTCGAGACGAGACAGCCTCAACTCTTGTCTCATATGCAAACATATATATATATATATATATACAGGGTGGCCCAAAAGTAGGCATACAGTACCGTACTGATCAGCTCATTGCATTTTATATCATTTCTTATTGTTATCCATCAGGTAGACTTACCTTCTTTGTTATTTGTTCTTAATGTGTTTTTACTTACATCTTAAGCTCGGAAGAGCCGAAGCAAATAAACCCATAAACTAGAATGTTAAACTTGATCAATGCAGGGGTGTATATCTACTTTAGGGCCACCCCATATATATATATATATATAGGGTGTATATATAATTAAAGACGCGTGCGTTAGCCACTAAACAAGCAAGAGGGCATACATATATGAAAGTTTGTATTATGTAATTGATAAGATTTGAGTGATATAGAATTGGAGGGGAAAATAAACTAAATAAAAAGTAGTACGAAATGAGACGGTGGTGAACAAGTGGGACCGAAACTAATTTCAACCCGCTCGTTTTTGTGGGTAAAGCTCTCAGTACAAGATCACTGAAAAGAAAAAGAAATTATATTATTCTCTTGAGATTTGTCCAAGAGAACATACCAATGTGGTAACCCGCAATCATTCGATTGTCCAATTTTATACGTCTCGTGATTCTAAAAGAAAGAAAAAAATCATTGCATCATTGGTAGTCACTTTGAATCCTAGTGCTCACGTTTCAAAACCAATCCATATCATTTTTCTCCCACCAGAGACGAGCGAAGAAAAAAATACTCCTCTCCCTCTACTCAGTTCAATAAATTCAATCTCAAACCACCCAGCATTGGCGAATAGACCAACCATCTCATCCATTCCTTCAAGTATCTTGAACTCGACCTCTCGACCAGACGTTTTAAATTCCAATCTGTTCCATGTGGCGAACCCAGGTGAGTTGGAGGTCGTTTTTTGTTAGTACATCTTTACGAGCTACGACCTTTACCTCAACTTTCATCCTCTTCCTTCCCTCTCCTGCTTGCCCTTTTTTTACTCCCAAGTTATATCGTATTTATACAGTAAAGCAACTCTCAATCAATACAGCTTCTTTCGCTACACTTTACTTTCTTTTACAAGAAAATTGCATTGCAAGCTTATATTTTGCATACACATGGGTTCTTGCATCTCTTATGCATTACACTTTATAAAAAAGTGTAAAAGTTATGCATGTATTTAAAATATTGAACTACCACTCATAACAATGGTATAAAAGTGCCTACGCTTTGTTGAATTTCTAATTTGGCTTTTTATTCTAATTTGATGACGCAAAATTCAATGGAACTACTTTTAAATAGCTATATCCATCCATGGGGTTATGAGAAAAATGATTTCAAAATTATTTATACTTATCTCAACTTTGTTTCTACAAAGACACCAATTGTGTGGCTTCAAAAACCCTGAATGTACGGGTATTTGGCACAAGAGAACCATGTTCGATTCCCGGTGGATCCCACGCTAAATTGTAGGTCCACGTCCTATATATACACAAGGTGTTTCAAACCAACACCGACAACGTTTGGGAGGTGATTCCTGACACTAAGATAAGACAAAAAGTATAGACCAACCTGGGTACACAAATTCTTCCTTTCGGAGTTATAGGCTGCCGAAACATGAAAAAAAAAAAAAAAAAAAAAAAAGAACTTTAAAGGTCCATAGCTCCAAAACTATGGAACATAGCGCAGTCGAGTCAAGACTTCAGTTAGGAACTAGCATGTGCCCTATTCAAATATCTGAGTTTCAGAATCCTGTGGTACTTCTGCAACATTTTTTGTTGAGGTAGTTGTTGCGTACTTCAAATTATATTCCCGTAGGCAAACTCATTCTATAAAAATTGTTGTGTGAGTACCTTAGAATTCCGAAACATGTATTTTTGGATGACCCAAAATCGGGGGAAAAGGGATTTCTGACAAACATTTCCCTTTTTCACGAATTTTCTCCACTATGGCACATGCTAGAGACATGCGAGTGGTACCGTTTGAAAGACTGGTTTTGGCCAAACAAAACGGTGTATCAATTATGTCTCTACGATAATTAGAGATGAGTCAGGAAATTTTTATATAAAAATGGGTTATCCATTGCTCATATAGGGGAAAGCTGATACTGTTTGCACATGGGGCAATATTTTTTCCTCTCTTATTTTTCAAGATATAACATTGAAACTTGGTACAGTTATCACGGGGCTCTGTGAGTTAACACAGGGGCCGGCCCGAGGGGCCCAAAATCGGGAGAAAAGGGATTTTTGACAAAATTTCCCTTTTTCGCGAATTTTCTCCACTATGGTACATGCTAGACATGCGAGTGGTACAGTTTGAAAGACTGGTTCATGGCAAAGAAAACGAGGTACAATTCATGTTCCCACAATGAACAGTCTTGATGATGATGATGACAGTATAGAAATTCACTAAAAATGTATTATCAAGGGAGAATATGTAAATCGGCTGTAGCATCAAAACTATTCATCCCAGGGCCACTCTTTGTATCTGATTCTCTTCACCATAAAGCAGTTTTTTTTTTTAGTAGCATTCGCATGATCGTATCCTATACCAAAGGGGATATATTCGCGATAAAAAAGGGATTTTAAAAAAGAAAATCCCTTTTTTTCCCACTTTGAGCAGAAATTTCCCGTATTGGTAGGGAAATTTTACGGCCGCAGTTGGAAACACTGCTTTACTAGAAACAAAACGGGGTATGAACCACGATCCTACGATAAATAGTCTTGACGCAATAGACGAGTGAAAGTCTACAAAATACCTATATAAAAAAAAAAAGCCATAATTTAAAAGGGTTAATGACAAAGAGAAAATGTAAGTACTAAGAATGAACGAGATAAGTAATGGACAACCTACAAACACTAGTTCTATCCGTAAACTAGTTACTTTTCCTCGTTGATAAAGCAGTAGGACGAGGTTATCACAAAAGCTGCAAACTAAATAAACGTTTTTGTTGCGAAAAAATAAAATTCAATCATAAATTAAGAATCAATTATGGAATATATTACAACGTACGAATTCTCAATGGACTGAGGGAAAATCTGCATACATACACACATGTTTATATATATATATATATATATATATATATATATATATATATATATATATATATATATATATATATATATAAGTGACATATTCGTCCCAAATCACGAATGATATTCCCAGATTTTTACAAACTTGTAGAATGCAATAAAATACTGACTTTTTCATATTTGCAGTTTGGGATTCCCAGTACCCAAGTGGCTGTAATGTGGATGAGTACTATAGGACCTATAATAATGAGCAGTGCTGTTGTTGCTTCTTGAAGTTTACAACTTCTTTTCTGCACCGACGCTATATGAGACGTAGGCCTGCAGTTTAAGGTGAAATCCGAACCACCGTAATGCGTTCATTGCTGTCCCACTGGGTATCGAGCCTGAGACCCTGTGCGCCAAAGTCGCGCGTGCTAACCACAAGGCCAGCAGGGCGGGCTACGACCAGTGGTTTATACAAAGGAGGGATTATTGGGCTGTAATCCCCTTCCTTCTACAAGATAAACATTTACCATATTAAGAATACAAACTGAATACGAAAACCGAGTGTGTCTTGAAGCGATATGAACTCAGGTCTTCCTCCTGATGAAATTCTGTGTACGCCACTGATCATAACTAAAATGTCAAAATCGGCACAATAGTAAGATTGCCAATAATCATATTAGATCCATGATTTTTAAATTTTAAAATTAACGTCCTGTGAAAATTGAGGCATATGGCTTTTTTCTCTTTCCTACGTAAATCAGTAAATGGATTTTTGGTTATCTGACATGCCGTACCATCCATTTGCCAAATTTTCATTTATGTATATATTTTTAAATCGCCAAACCAAGAAGGACATTCAGTCAAAAATTTGTTTTAACATTAAAGTCTGCAAAGTGGGAAGATTCCGGGTTTTAATTCCCCACTTCAACAAGATATAAAGCTCCTGAAACGAGATGAACTCGAATTCCCCCTTGATGAAATTCTGTAAACGCCACTGACTACAAATATATTGAATCTAGTTAAACAAGAACAAGAACAACAACAGCAAACTTCCAAGAATGGTAATAGTCACAACGATTCACTATGCAATTGATAAGTACGTCACTCCAGCATGATTTATGAAGCCCAGTTTTCACTTATTATCACGCACATGTTTTCGTTCGTACCTCGTCAAGAGAGACCATTAAGTAGTGGTCGTAAATTCTTTTACTAGAAGTTCTTGCTTCAATAAAAGGAACAATTCTTAAGATTTCTGTACATCGAATCCTAATTCTCTACAATATGTGAATACAATAACTTTAATAAAGCAAGCAAGTTGTACGATGTTTGTTCTATAAGGTTAAGTATGCAGAAACCTATTTACAAAAGACAGTATGTAACAGCCACAAACTGCGCGGCTGACTTTCCAAAAGCAATACCAAGGAAACCCTACTATGATGTTTAGTGGTTTACAACGGATTCTGTAGGAATGTATGGTCGATACTACTAAAATAGCAGTTTGTCTTCTGTCCTTTGTGTTTACTTAAAGTCTGATAACGCCAATGTGTGTAATGGATCGCTGATATTAGTGTTATCAAAGCTCGAAAAAGGTTTTCTCAGTAAACCCAGCCAATGTTTGATATCAGCAATGCATTATAGAACACTTCCGACTTAAGTGTCCTTACTCTGTTGTGTTCTCGTAACAAAAGGGCTTAACATTTCAGAATTTATTAAAAGAAGCAGTCTTAGCCATGAGACGACAAGTGACCCATCTCGTACATTTTGTAGAGGTCTTGCTTCGATTCTTGAAAAGCTTTTCTCGTCTTGACCCGAAATTATTTTTGTATCGTTTCGTAAATTTATGTACAGTCAGTGACAAAAGTTCTTTCCGTTTGATAAAATTAGTTTCGCAAATAACTTCAGAATGGAAGGACAATTTGAATACAGTTTTCAGTAAATTAAAAAGAATGTATAATTTCTCTGTACCTTCCAGCCATACCACTGTTATTCCCAAAATAAGTTTCACCAAATGAATGAAAAAAAAAACTTTTGTCGTTGCCTATACAAAATTTATGCCTTGGTTTTTTTCTGAATTTCATAAAGAAGTGACGAATTCTTTTAAGTTTCGAGTACGAGAGGCCCACGAGGAACCTGATATAACATTTAAACTACATTTATTATTGGAAATAATAGAAGGGTTGAAGAGGGGAAAAGAGAAGTGTGATACGGAAGTGGAAAGAGGTCCTAACGGATTAAGAAACATGGGAAGGACGTATTGATGAATTGGACGAGAGGATTTATGAGTTTATGATTTGTGGAGTGCAGTGCTGGTCAAAATAGAAAGGAAAGAAATAGAAAGGAAATACATATCTAAAAGATTAAGCAACATTATCATATGGGCAGGTATCCAAATAAGCAAGTATAGAAAGTATGTAAAAAGCACCTAATTAAAAACTTACATTTTGCAAGTAACTGGGAAAGTACGTATGTAACAGGCATCTAACTAAAAATTTACGTTTTGTACAGATGGATGTAAAAATTGATTGGCTCGGGAAAAGTAAGTATGTCCTTCTTTCACTTTCCTCTTTTTAAAATTTTAATTGTTATTCTTGAATTGATGCTTTATAACGTGTCTGATGAAGGCCAATATTACATTGCCGAAACTGTTACACAATTGTCATAAATAAATATATAGTGCTTTGGTCAGTTTTGTTTTACTATTATTGGAGCATGTTAAGTAATGACTTTCGTTATCTTTAAACGGTGATGCATATTCTTCACTGTATTCGTAAAATCAATTTATGAAACTCGTGAAAATTTACGTCTCGTCTTGTCTCAAAAACAAAACGAGAATTGACGTTTCTCTTCTCATTTTTAAAGATATTTCTCGTCTCGTCTTATAGTAAAGGAAGCTATAAACTTCATTTACTTCCATTTACACATAACTCGATTAATATTAGGTAATTTGTAAAATTACATATTTTCCTCTCCCTACATATATAATCGTCACTATTATAATACATTTTAATCTTCCTTAAGGAGTGTCTGACGTCATCTAACATGAGAAACTCAGGTTCGGTTCTCGGTGGGTACTTCGAAATCTATGATACGGTGAGAATAACGTTTCATAGAAAAACATGGACGTGTTGAACCTAAATTCGACAGATGAAAAATTTAAGTAAATAACAATCAAAGAATTGTGAGATTAGAAAGCGGGAAGGGGGATGAAAATGGGAAAGCGGGGGCCGAAAACAACATCCGGAGAAAATATACGAATTTGGTGTTACTTATTTACTCGTAACACAAATTCACACGACCTGTGATCGAATCACAAATGTGACTTCTACGACTGTCTGAGCCACAATGCCTTTGGAAAGAGAGCATGAGTCAAAGAACCAAAGTTGAACGCAAAACTCTTATGGCGATTCTATTGCTTACTAAATAGTACAGAAACACAAAAATGAGATCTCTCATTCTACGTAAAATTAGACCTAACTGCACACAGAACATTTTTACTCTTCAATGAGCTTTTCCAAAATGATGTATACGAACAAATTACTGATAATTCTATATAGATAACAGCAAAGATATGAATGAAAAATCCACCGACCTCTTTCCGTTTTAGATAAAACGAAAGAAAGCTGTGAATGCTCATGACGTTACATACTTAAACTTGTTCCAAGTAGCTGGGTGCGTAAAATGAAGCGGAAGGCAAGAATGTTTTTTTCTGAGATTACTTTCAACGGATAGCCTCCACTATAGAAAAACAAGGCTACAAGTAACACAAAATAAACGATATGACCGATATTTAAAACTTAAATTGGTGAAATTTTTGTCTTTCAATAAGACCCTTGACAAAAAAAAAAAAAAAAAAAAAAAAAAGCAACAGTAATAGATGACAAATATAAGAAAGTTCAAAACTAGGTAGATGATCTTGCTGCACTATATTGAATTAAATACTTTGATACAGTTCTAAAAGCTATTAATTCAAGTAGTTTTCTAAATGCATCACAATGCTACGTCAAATCCAGGAACTTTGAGCATGTTGGAAGTGGAAGCCTCGGCTGTAAGTACAGAGGTGCGAAAGATTGAGATTTTTATCTACGTACAAGATTTAAACTGTGCTAGAAGTTCTCATTAATCTATTATTATTATTATTATTATTATTATTATTATTATTATTATTATTATTATTATTATTATTATAAAGCTCCGATTAACCGAATTGCTTACAAAAAAAATCATAAGCTGAGTCAAACTTTATTATTTTATTCGTGCGACTTTAACAATATTCAGTTTTCAAGACATCAAATGTTGCCAAAACACATCGTTTCACGCTGGAAATATATCAAAATACATTAAATACAGTACGGTACATCAGAAAATATGTAAGGGGACGAAAAAATCAGAAGAAAAAAGGAAAAAGATGGGAAAAATTACTTGGAATATATGTATGGGAGCGCAGTCGTACACTCTCGCCCCGGGCGCTGATTTTCCACGGCACAGCACTGCACAAGCACCTCGTATCCTTTAATCTAAAGGGTATAAGCGTAGATGTTAAACTAAATACGTCATTTCACTTCGAAATTGCAAACTCTTTTCTTTCAAAATTGATATTGCGGTAGTAAATAAATAAATAAATAAATAAATACTGCTCAAATTCTGTCTATATAGCATACGTTCGAGTGGTATTTTGCAAAAATTTGCAACTGTTACTAGCTTCTTACGCTTACGCTAAAATAGAAAGTTGACTTGAAGAACAAAAAAAGAAAAAAAAATCGTAAAACTTGGCAAGTAAAATGGAAACCATAAGACGATCACCTTCGACTGTTATTGCCAGACTTTGCTTCTAGGAAATGAAAGAGTAAAAAGTCAGTGAACTCGGGAGAATTTCCTTGAAGACCACCACAATAAATGAAGAAGGGATACAGTAAAACTAAATGCTATATACAGAACACGCACAGGAAAAGCAAAAGAAATAACCCCTTCTTCTTCTCCTCCTCCTCTCTTCTGCAAAAGCATAAAAGTTGGCAGCAACTGGGAAGGAATCATCCAACGGAGAGAAAAATGACGTAGTGATTTTCTGCAAAGGTACCGCAGTACTAAAGTAACACCAACGCTGTTTGTTTGTCGCATATCAGCATGCAGAGTATATGATATTTAAAAGCATCTCTTCACAATTCAAAGTTTTCCAATTTGCTACTGTATCTGCACCTGTCATTCTTCTCATTTTACTCCACTAGTGCTTCCATCCCTATTATTCCCAATCGATCTTTTTTTTTTTTTTTTTTTTTTAAGCATACTGTTGTTAACCACTTGCTAACTCAACTGACTCCCTCCTCCCAATCTCCCCTTTATATCCCACACTTTTGCGCACAGTCCCAATGAGAACTCAATTGCAAAGGGGATTTTCCCTGTCACGCCAATTCAACCAGCAGATTTATTTGGTAAACTGCAGCGCGAAGCGAAGGGCATTGTCCTATAATAAAATATACCGCAATCATTGCGAAATTCCGTAAAGTTTTCATTTCGAAAGTCATTTTCGATTAATTAATGCAGAATATAAAGTGAAGTTTTCATTGTGTATATATGTATACATTACTAACAAATCTTATTTGCATATTCATGATCCAATCGCAAATATAAACAAGAATAATTTACACATTTATTTACAAACCATACTGTATATGTTTAATGGATTATTCTGTTTTCACATAAAGGAAGGACGGTGGCTCAGTGGTAGAGCGCTTACCTTCGATGAGTGGAGCCTCTAGTTCGACTCCCGGCCAAATAATCTTATGGTGGACAACATCGTGTTCATGAGCTTTCTCGGTGTACTCTCATTTCTTTCCACATTTCCATTCTACCAATTCTTCCATTAACACTCATTTGCCTTAATGCGGACTTTTTTAAAGTACACTTTCTCCAAAACTATTCTACTCATATTTTTACAAATCAATGTGACACTAATAATCCAATTATACGTCAGTATTAATATTCTCGACAAAATCAAGGTTATTATTATTTATGGGGAAAAAAATCATAGAAGGATGGATTTCATTTACAGACAGATACAGACAACAATATTTTCGGATGCGTACAATTGGTCAAAGATTTCGCAAGATTTTGAAAATGAAGTTAAATCTTTGAGTTTTACGTCCCACAGTTATGCCGGTTAGGCTAAAGGAGACGGTGATCATGAGTAATGAATGAAATGGTGAAATGAAGAAAGTGGGAGGAAACGGGAGAACCCCGAGAAAACCCATGAGTACGGTGTTTGTCCACCACAAAGTCCATACGGCGCAAGCTGGGATCGAACCAAGGACCTCAAGCACCGGAGGCCATCGCGCCCCCCTATCGCAAGATTTGGAAGAAGTAAGAAAGAAATATTGCATAGTTTAGTCGCAGCTGATACAGAGGAATTGAGCTTAATCTTTCTACTATTTTTAGAATCAAACTAAAATATTTAGTTTAGCATCCCTCTAGTATAGCTTACATTTCTTCCTTTCGTTTCTAACAAAAATACTATCGACTTCAATAATCTGCTAAAGTAATCAGTAAATTCTTAATTGTAGCAATATACAGACTGCATATAAACAGGGAATTTCGCGGTAATTTGAGATGCGAACAGAATAAATTTTGCTAAAGAAAGTTATGCAATGCAAAATTCTTAATTGTAACAATATACAGACTGCATCAAAAGTCTGGTGCCATAGGCCAACTTTATTAAGTGTAAAGATACGGGAAAAAAAGGGAAGTTGCTGGAAATACGTGGTTTTCAATCTAAAGTTTTTTTTTTTTTTTTTCAATCGCACCAATCATTTGGACTCCATACTGACAAGGCTCTCCATGTTACATGAAAAAAAAGTTGTCAGTTCATCAATCTGTTCCCTTAGCCTCTCACAATATTAAACAATACAACATTGTTGAGAAATTGATTCAAGTTCTAGATTATCTCACCCAACAATTTGGACGTTCTCCGTGTCAATTTTTCTTTCGATTTTGTTCCATTCGAACAGCTTGTTGAACTGGAATTTATATATATTTCAAACTTTCATTTTAATTTATCCTAAAGAGCGATGAAATAATATAGACGGAATAAGAAGTGGAAGAACACGAGAGAAATAAGAAAAAGAAATCCATTATTTTGTTTATCACGAACTCACACGGTATAAGATCTAACCAGGAATCGCTAGCACCACAGGTAAACGTTCCACCATTGACACATTGTGCACTCCTTCAGTTACGCTTTAAATGTTAATTAAACACAATCTCGAAGCCAACATCGTTCCCATGCATGTTTTATCCTGGGATATTAGACGTTTGTCTCTTAGATTTATTGGTTCCCATGTCATATACACTGTATATTTACAAATGTTACTGCATAACAGTTCAGAAGAAGACATATGTTGATGTTAAATAATAACAAAAACTCTTTAATGTTAGATATACATAACGACATACAAGCACATGGTAAATGTTTTGTTAGTACACGTCACGATTTTAACGTTAAAGTAAAGAAATAAAAACTCCCAAGGCCATGTGGTAGGTACGAAGTAGGTATTTGCCGATGTATATATTTGCTGCGAACATCTGTGTAAATATCAAAAGATAACTAAAGCAGCCTTCGGGGAAAATGCACGATGTCCAACAACGACCATGATTCTGACACGAAGAACATGATTTTTTGCTTAACACATTTCGTTTTAGTCACAGCTTAACCTTCAGCGCATTCTTCTATCTTCTCTCTCAGTGCTTATATTTGAACATATTCCCCCTAAAGACATTTCCTCCCTTTTTTTAGTAGCGAGAAAGAACCATACATTAAACAAACCCATACACAACGTAAGACTGCTTTGCACTTGCATCAATGCTCCAACCTTCAGCGCATACTAATAAGGCTCTTCAATTTACACGAAAAAGTAAATCTACTTCACTTGGCAGACACTTACATCACATCACCACCAAAGTAATAAAAATTTAAAGGGTGAATGGGTTCGGTCGAACCAAACAAGTGTTGTATGGTGCTTCACACGGTTCGTTCTTTTATAGGCACATAAACATGAGAGAGTTTTCCATTCGTAAAATTTCAGTTTGTAAAGTTAAAAAGAATATTATAAGAATAATTCCATAGCATGTTTCTTTTTTCTAGACTTCTAAACTATGCTATGCATAAGTATGGGAAGTCTTGTAGACAATGGCGGTTCTAGAAGGTAAAAACTGGCTGGAGTCAGTCAGAACTCAGACTATGATAGGAGGAGGATATTAAGTAGATAGATAAGCAACAGGTCTGCAACTTATTAATTGTAGTATAAGAGGAGTGAAAACAAGAACGGGCAAATACAAGAAAACAGAAAAGAATCACATGAAACAGAAAGAACACTATATGAAAGACTTACATACATAAATTGTGTTTGCTCTATCTTAATCTCAAAAGCAAAGTTTGCAAATCTGGATTTATAAGATTAACAGCAAGGAATTCACAAAAATATTCTTTTCGGAGAAAGGATAGATCTTTTTTTAATAGGTTATAGTAAGATTTACAACTCATTGGAGAATTAAAAAGAAAATAAATTACAGAATTCGCTACTTAAAAATCGGTGTTTATTATATTTTCAAATTTGAATTAATTATTTAAGCAATGCCACTCATATAAGCTTGACCAAAACTATTAAGCTTTTGGGAGTCAAAATTGACAAAACATTTATTGTGATTTATATATATATATATATATATATATATATATATATATATATATATATATATATATATATATATATATATATATATATATATATGAAGCCACATATGCACCATTTGTTACATGACTATCTACCACTTTTCTGATAACACCATAAATCCCATCGCTATAGAACCTCTGTGGATTCTGGTCAAAAAACTGACTCGTGGTTTACACAGATCCCTTTGGAAAGTGACTTAACAATATTCAGGAAGTTCTGCAGAACCAATACAATTGATAGTCTAACGGTGCCAGGTTTAGGATATACGGTGGATGCATTAAGAGCCTGACATTCTAAAAACTATCCAAAATTTACGATTTTTATTTTGCTTCCTTTTCATAAGTGAAAGGAAATAATGAAATGCAATTTACCACAATCATAGATAATGTTATTCTACAACAGAAAATATGAATCTGAAAAATGTTCAGTGTTGCCATCCATAGAAATTACAATGTAGCTAGAATAACATTTCCCCCAAAATCTAAGTTAAGGCAGCGACTAGAGAAATGAACTCAACTGCATTTGATTACGTATCATCGTGTTTTGAAATCCTGTAAACTACTTTTTAAATAACATTATTATTTAATTTTAATAACTGTATGTTAAAACTATTTTATTACAAACTAAATACAACTATTATTTAAAAAGTAGTTCACAGGATTTCAAGACAACATGATACGTAATCAAATGAAGTTGAGTTCATTTCTCTAGTTGCTGCCTTAACTCAGATATTGGGGAAAACGTGATTCTGGCAACACTGTAGTTCACATGGATAGCAAAACTGAAAATTCTTCAGGTTCATATTTTCTGTTGTAGAATAACACTATCTATGATTGTGGTAAGTTGTATTTTATTATCTCCTTTCACTTATGAAAAACAAGAGCCAAGTTTTCTCAATTTCTAACTGGTCATTAAAGATGTATGTGGGCTGGAGTTGTCAGGGTGCTATTGTGTACGACTCTTTCTGTTGACCATTTCCGGCAGTTTCTTTTGAATTGGATGATGCATTCGCGGTAATTGTAGACAACAAAGGTTCGAGTTTATCGTTTTGACCGGAGGCAGTAGCTCGTAGTGCACGATGTCCTTTCTATCCCACCAAACAGACAGCATAACAGAACACTTCTGAGTTTCAGTATGAACTTTGCCACTGATTGTGGAGCTTCTTCTCGCTTCGTCCACGAACGTTTTCGCACATTGTTGTCGTAGGTTATTAATTTTCCATCATTCGTGACTAACCGCATCAGAAATGAATCGAGTTCTTTACGTTTCAGTAGAGATTCGTAAATAGAAATTCGATCACGTAAATGTTTTAGAACCAGATCATATGGCACTAAAACGTCGAGCTTCTTTTTGTAGCTAGCTTTCTTCTAATGATTTAATACTGTTTGATAATATATTTTTAGGTCATTACATGGCTCCTTACTTGGTCGACTTTTGCCAAAGTATCGTCCACTTTGCTGCAATTGGTCGCCCACTTTGAGTAGCATCTTGAGCATCAAAATTTCCAGAACGAAAGAGATTGGGCCATATTTTGAGTGATGCTCTTGATAACGTATGTTGCCCATAAACAGAAAAAAAATCTTCATGGACCTGCGCAGCATATGCACCTTTACTGAAATAAAATTGTAAAATTTAGCTTAGGCTTGCTCAGGAAAGGTCAGGTCTGTTGACGGAACAATAGCTAACGTGTATTTATATAAATTCCAACACTTCTTGCACATCTTTAAGCTTCAACTGTCAGCTGTAATACAACGTTAGGTCTGATTCACTGTTACTCATATGTCCTGAGATTTGGGGTATTAACTAGGGATGGCCATTTCCGGAAAAAGAGTTTTCCGGTTTCCGAAAATCACAGTTTCCGTTTTCCGTTTTTCCGGAAAATTTTCCGTTTTCCGATTTTCCGGAAAATTTTCCGTTTCCGTTTTTCCGGAAAATTTTCCGCCTTCCGATTTTCCGGAAAATTTTCCGTTTCCGATTTTCCGGAAAATTTTCCGCCTTCCGATTTTCCGGAAAATTTTCCGTTTTCCGATTTTCCGGAAAATTTTCCGTTTTCCGTTTTCAATTTTCCGGTTTCCGGAAAAATATTTTCCGTTTTCCGTTTTTCCGGAAAATGTGGCCATCCCTAGTATTAACGCTATCTCGTACGCAAAAAGTTCAATTCTTTTTTTTTTTAAAAAAAAAAAAGACTACCCGATATTATACACAGTGGTTAGAAACTCAAAGACACTATAACATTTGTTTTCTGGTCATGTTTTAAACACTGTACTATATCGAATTCGAGCCTAAATTTTAATATTTTTCTTTTATTTTGAAAATTGTGATGAAAAAATCGGTAAGCTTAATTCGAACAGATTGTCTATTTTCATTCAGATAATACAGATAGTTTGCCGCAACTAAGAATACTTGTAAACACCTGAAATGAATGTCTCAGAACATGAAAGCTAAGTTGTAAAGCGCTCATCACCTTAACGAAACAAGGGTTGAAGTGGTCGTCTCGAAACTATGTCGTGAAAAATGATGTCTCATCTCATCTTGTGGGAAAAGTTTTCTGGTTGTGAGCAACATCAAGTGAGTGCATTTACTTAGGTTTTTCACTGTTTTGTTACAATATCTCCTTTAATATATAGAGCATAACCACGGGATCTCAAGTTAAAGATATTATTTCGTTTCAATTTTGTACAGTTTGCATGTAGAAATAATTTTCTAAGTACAGATTCATTTCTGAACCAGCAATATCACAACACTGAACACATAAAAGCTTTCTTTGCTTCAGTTTATGTACATACATTAATAAAATAAACGTCTCCCGATAAAGACACGACTGTCAGCTAGTGTATGGTTTCACTTATCACGCCATGCAGAGTGGTCAAAATGTTTTGTCAATCCTACAGAAAAGTGTAAGAATAATAGAAATAATAGCAAACACATAGATATGCCGAATTTAGTCACTCATTGTCACTGACACTGTCATACATTCAGAAGACAAAATGATGCGGCGCAATGACCTGTGAGATATTTTACGAAACGTTGCCTTGCGATTGTTGAAAAGGCTGGCTGTCCCAATGTCCTTCACTTCAACTGTAGGATAGTCTTCTATTGTTCCTGGAAACACATTCCTTGACTTACCCCACATAAACATTTACCGCAAGGAGTGAGGTCTGGATTTCTAGGAGGCCAATTGAGAGGCGCTGGAAGTAGTTGCGATCCTAGCTCTATCAGTCTGTCACGGATAACTTCATTCAGGTAGCCCCTGACAGTGACGGCATAGTGTGTTGGTATACAAAATGTACAGAATTACAACTTATTCAATGTTCTAGGCAAGATATATAAAATATTAGGGTTAACTGTGTAAAATGAGAACCAGGTTATGATGATGATGAAGAACTTACTGTTGTTAATAGTGTCAAGTAGTTACTTGTGTTGGTATGCACCACATCGACACTGCGATGTAAATAAAATTTATAGGAAGAATAAAATATTTTGGAAGACGTAAGAATAATTGATGATAGTCGGAAATGCCTAAGATGTTAAGAGTTCTGAACAGATGTATAGACGCTTATACCATGATGAATTTTGTATGCTAATTTTTAAGGTGGCTTTACGAATTAACTTGTTAGTATATATTTGTGTGAGACTTTATTAATTAGGGTACAATATTAGATTGACAATTTCAGGCGTTGATTAACATAAGAACCATAGTAGTAACTGGATTTCGGCTAGATTGATACAATTTTCAGTTACTTCAAATCATGTTTCAGGGAGTGACAAAATATTTCAAGCCTGTGCTTCAGGATTAGTAATATTACGTTTTATATTTGCAGAATCTGAACATCTTCGATTTCCATTTGAATGTACTCGAAGGTGAGAGATACCAAGATTAAATGCATAAAGCATAAAAAGGGAAGGGAGATCTATCTGGATGCCAGTTGTCAAAGGAAAGATCCCAAAAGGCGTGATGAGATGAAGGTCGCTGGCTTAGTTGATGACAAGCGCGGATGTTAGATCACATAGGCATAGAGGGAGAGGGTGAATGACTCATCCGTTCTTTGGCTTTTTGCGTCGGTTCACGAGATAAACCACGCAGCTTCTTTCTCTTCTTCTTCATTTTTTAAAGAATCTTTTCCCTAAACGACTTCAGTGTTCTTCACGCGTTTACAACATGCTACTATGCGTAGGCGGCAAAAACCACATTGAAATAATAATAATAATAATAATAATAATAATAATAATAATAATAATAATAATAATAATAATAATAATAATAATAATAATAATATGAAATCTTTCATGTAACACCAAGGCACAATCCACACCATTTCATAGCATTTAGAACGCGAAAAACTTCTCGTACCGTGTGTGCGAAAAGATGCAGTAATGATATTTATTTCACGTAAGGTAGATTGAAGAGAATCCACGTAAAATATTGTGTATTCACTGTTAAAATCGTTTTGAAATTTTACGTTCGTGGCATCCAAGAATGGATTAATCAGTTTTTATTATTTTAAAGGGAATATAATAGCTAGGACATAGGGATGCGCACGAGACGAGTCGAGACAGGATTTTCCTGACAAAATTCGAGTCGAGACACGACTCTTCCAATATAGAAATATACATTTTTCGAGTCGAGACACCACTTTTACAGCACATTTTCGAGACGAGACAGCCACAAATCTTGTCTCGTGCGCATCTCTACTAGGAAATGGAATTGGGCTATTTCGTCAACTATTTGACGAAGGATCGTATCTCAAAATCTCACGTTTTCAAACACAGAAAAATAAATATAACCCCACACAGGAGAAAAAAGTTAAATATGCAATAATTGATCAATAATTCCACATAATTATTTTCTGGAATAGGTGACGAGTTATTACATACTCAACTGCTTTCCTGTCTACGTAATTATTATTTCTTTCTTTACTCGAACAGAGTTTTGGAACGTATTAAGTTCATATTCCAAGATATTACTGTACGTACACATTAAACTACTGTATAAGTAATTGTTTCACATAGCTTCGTTGCAAAAAAGAAATATGATAGGATATTACACTATAAACCTCAGATTTTTCATCTCGTAGCTATATTATAATACATATCCTAACAACTCTAAGTACAAGATATTTAATCAGGGAAGAATTATTTACGAGTCTTTTTTTAATCGAATGTGTATTGTTCAACACGCAAACCGTCCATATCACGCAATGAAAAAAAATTATTTTTATATATATATATATATATATATATATATATATATATATATATATTACTACAAGGCATAAAGTCAATTGCTATAATTCTCCAGCAGGATACTTTAAAACAATAAATTTAACATTTCTTTTTTTTTTTAATGTATACGTTACATACAATACTTGGGAAATCTTTTCTGAGTAGAAATGTTGGTACCTTGGTATTTCAACTACAATGGACCTAGATTTTTCACATTCTATATGTTATATACTTATAACCACCCTACATTCCGCTACTCACTGTCAGTCGAGTGAACGCTTTTACACAACACTACACTTTTATTCGTCTCTCCCTTCCCCGTATTTCTGTAAAGCTGGATTGATGTGTAGCATGAATGAACAATAAATTCACCCCCTAGGAGAGAAAACGCATGAACCCTTCTCCATGTAATCCTTCACTCAACAAAGAACGGGGGAGGAAGGGAGAAAATTTACTTCAGTTGTGTTGAAGCTCACTGGTTGCTCAGTATTGTATTGCCCCAGAAAAAAAAATCACTCCAGTCAGTCCAGCGAAAGGTTCTGCATACAAATAAAGGCTTCGTGAGATGAATATCGCAATGATATATAGATGACGGAATGGGAATAAAAAATTGCCTATCAGAATAAATAAACAATGATCAATACGGGGTTTCAGCTTTTGTTTCTCAAAAGCACGATACAAAATCAAATGAAAATCAATCTTGATTTATTTTGAATAATGTAATAGTAATTCGAAATCTCATGAGAGAAAATACAAGCCTTTTTTGTTGTTGTTATTCCCCCGATGTAAATACGTTGAAAAATTATCGCACATGCGAATATTATTGCACAATAACCCACACATGCTTTCTATTCCACTCTTCTACGATAGGAAGCATCCAAACATCCATTTTTAGAACATTATTTTCTTTGGATTTTGAGATCACGATCCTAGAAAAAAGTGGAAGTACACTCATGTCCAAAATTATTGTCGCATGTCTATAAATACTGTATGTTGTTGTAGTAATATAATTTGATAACGAATTCGCCCGGTATTTCTTATAATATTAGTATGTGTATAATCAACAAAGACATGTATGTGGAAAATTTCATGTCAAAACAGCAGTAAATAAGAACAATAAAACGAAAATAAACCTTTCTTGTCCATTTAGCAACATTTTGTTTTACTCATTCTAATTTTCTTATTTATATTTTTTTCCTACGAAATTTACCAGAAATATACATTTCCCGATTATACACATAGTATCAGTATTAAAAGTACCCTGCAAAATCATTATCAAACTATATTCTTACAAGAAGACAGTTATAGATATGCGACAATCATTTTGGACATTAGTGTACGGACATGTGGTTGACTGAATTCTACATTGGCCATACCTAACATTATAGCTCACTATTTATTTTTAAAATTTCAGTATAGTAGCTATTATTTATTTGATTCACTATTGAACATTGTTAGTATTCAAATTTATGCAGAATCTGCGGTCATGTGTAACTTAAGTAGCGCACATAATGGTTACAATGAATATCAGTAAGATTGTAGGCACACTACGCACCGTGCCACAAATATAATAATCAAACATCAATTTTTTTTCTGAGCTTTATTGTGATTTATCTTTATTCCAATTCAGGGTTTAATCACAACCCTTCACTCAAATAGCCAATACACATAGACCAATATTCACATCTCAGGGTTACACGAAATCTTTCAGCTACTCTCACCTCAAAGTACACAACTACTCCAATTCCAAAATATCCCAAATTTACTATTATATCGAATCCACTCTTAACCAATTTTCCACAGATTGACTGCATCGCAATCGATTCCCTCCATAAACCAACTAGTCCAACATATGCCTATATCACCAATCATTTTCGACCAACCACTTCACTAATTATCACTCTAACAAACATGAAGTATCTCCTTTAATATGTGAAATACCATGTGCTGCGTCTGAAATCTTTCGATTCTGGTTTTTATGCTTGATCATTAGAGCCCGGATTATATGTAATTACATATTTTGCAAGTAGTTCCGAAAAAAGTTCAAATCTTCACGAATCACGTGAACAAGATCATTATACCTAGGTTTTATTTTACATATTTTTACATATTTTAGTCAATATTACATATATTTAGGCATTTTACATAAAATCAAATATTTTAGCATTTCTTGTAATTCTAACCATTCTCTATTTATAGATGTTATATGATAATAAAGTGAAGATACGCAAAACACGAAGTACATCTAACAAAGATAATAAAGAATCGGCGTGTGCCACACGACACACATTCTCATACTACTCTTGCATGTTTATATTTTTCATTACTACTACCATTGTTATTACGAATAATAATAATAATAATAATAATAATAATAATAATAATAATAATAATAATAATAATAATAATAATAATAATAATAGGCACTAAGTTTGGCGTGAATTTACAATGCTGAATTTAATAATCGCTACAGAGCGAAATAAGTCGAGCCCTTCAAGATTGACGAGACACACAGCTTGCATGGATAATACTCATGGAGTCGAGAAATCTGAGGGAAAAATACTTTTGAGAATATCCAATTAGTAGGGAAGATAATACAAAGCAAAATTTTAGGAAGGTAGGCAATAACCATACAGAGTGGACTGTTTAACTCAGGATAGAGTCCAATGTATTTTTTGTTTCCGAAAGGATGAACCTTCAGATCGGTACTTTAACGGATAGAATTTATTAGGAAATCTGGGGTTCGTTCACCACTTATGTCTCCTCTCTTGAAGAATATTCTGAGATATTCTGGATGAAAAATAATTCAATTATCATACTTGCAATATAACATTCTCAAGTTCTTGCTAAACATATAATAATAATAATAATAATAATAATAATAATAATAATAATAATAATAATAATAATAATAACAACAAGATGTTGTCCACTTAGATACTAAAAACATCGTGCATTTATTAGATACTTGCTGTATGACTATGTAAATAGCTATTTAAAATACAACACATAAGACTATATACATATTTATACCCGTATTACATAGCATATAAAAAGAACTTTAATAATAAAGTAAACTACTAAAGAATCCCTCTCATGAATTTTAATACGTATAAAGACAGTTCTTCAGTGCGTTGGTCTATCAGGTATTCGCATTCAAGTCATCTTTACAGACTATTCATAAAAAGTGTAAAAGAACTGTGGAGTCCTTAGAATATTCTTTAGTTATAATTGAGGTATAGTCATAAGCAAGATCAGGCTTCAAAAGCGACAGTTCGCAGTTTTTTTCACAATCAAACGCGCTAACAATATATCTAACTCCAACAGATCGGATGTACTCCTTCACGAACTCTTAACAAGTGGTGGTCATTGCATATAAATAAAAATTGAAGTATTGATATTTAAATACAAAGCTATGGCATTATAAATAGAGATATTAAAATAATTTTAAAATTTTACAAATAAAACTAAAACATATTTTAAAAAAATAGATCAAAATGTAACCACATGTAAAAATACACATTGCTTTTAATATCCTGCTATAAATATACATAATTCATGGAAATCCTATATAGATACCTGTCTTCGGCTTATACAGAAGTTAGGCCCACTCTGCTAATCTAGTTATCCTAAAAATTTCATAGGAAAGGTTTTCCCATTTTGAAGGAAATGGAAGTTACTTGAAATTACCATATACAGAACACAACTTCTTCGAGGTGCTAGCAACCTAGCTTTTGTATAACATTTTGTGCAGTACAAGAATCAATATACAGTATAAAAAACATCATTGGTGTCTTAAAAATCCAGTCTCCCTTTAACCTACCCAACGAGTCTTCAATAATCTTTAGTTATCCGAAACTTTACCCGAAAACAACACAACTATTTATAAATCAAAATTATATGAACATTAAACACTGCTTAGAACAATTTTTGTCTAGTACTGGGTTGTTTAGATGTTAGTCCCAATTTTAATTTAAATCATAATTGGGATATGAGCAAAAATATTGTATTTAACTCTTACTTAAATCTTTCATTAATACAATCACACAAAAGTAGCGTTTGGGTGTCAAATTAAGTCGAGAGTTTGAAAGTCAAACAAAGCGCACTCTAAAAAAAATTTATTCTTGTATACAATAATGTAAGATGTGCGGTAGGAACCCATGCTACACACGTAAGCATTGAAAAGTAACTTTAAGTTACACTCAAAACAAGTCAAGAAACCTATATTATGTAATTCTTATTAATATTCAAGAGATAAGTAGTTTATCACAGAATAACGGGATAAACCAGTGTAAATGTTTGTGGTCATAATGACTGTTTGAAATTCATCATCCCATGACAAACTGTGAGAGTTTCTGGAGAGCATTATAATATCAGTACCCTTTTTTCCGGATACTACCGTTTCCCTCTACTATCTTTATTCTACGAAGTCTCTCATCATTCGGTGTTACTATTCGGTTCAAAATCTCTTGTCGTCGCGAATTCTGTCGACGAATTTGAAGCTTAAAATATACAAAACGATAATCATGCCTGTTGTTCTGTATGGCTGCGAAACATGGTCACTTACTCTGAGGGAAGAACATAGACTGAAAGTATTTGAGAACAAGATCCTGAGACGAATATTCGGACCCAAGAGGAACGGGAATGGAGAATGGCGGAAACTTCACAACGAGGAACTACATAATTTATATGGTTTACCCAATATTGTTAGGGTTGTCAAGTCTAGGAGGCTTAGGTGGGCGGGTCATATAGCTAGAATGGAACAAAGTAGAAGCGCTTTCAAAGTCTTGACTGGAAGACCAATCGGAAAACGACCATTAGGAAGACCTAGGCGCAGATGGGAGGACAATATTAAGATGGATCTCGCAGAGATTGGAATACAAAGCAGAAACTGGATGCAGTTAGCTAAGGATAGAAGTCAGTGGAGAGCTTTTGTGAACGCGGCATTGAACCTCCGGGTTCCATAGGCCATAGAGTTAGTTAGTTAGTTAGTTTTTTAGTCTCTCATCATAATCGCCCATTGCGTTTATTATTTATCATCGGTCTCCTTTAGCCGAAAGAGAACAAACATGGGACCTTAAACGAAAGATTTCATTTAACTTTTCTTTTCTTTCTTCTTCTTCTTCTTTTTCAAGATGAGATGTGATTTTGTTTTCTGAGATAATGTGTGCAAATATGCTTTTTTTTTTTTTTTTTTTAAATCACCATATAAGAAGGTTAAAGTTTGGGGAAAGCATTTGGATTTTTACTTGCATGAAAAGTAGGTACATATCAATGCTTTCAAATGGCTCTTTCCTACCATTATAAGAATTGCACTATCACGTGCATTGTCTAAATTCAATTAAGCTTATAATTCCAACTTTTTGCCTGGAACACGATACATTGAATGAGTAGCTTTGCTTACTTGAATTGAATTATTGCCTGAAATCATGTCAATGTTACTGATATTTTAAATCCATGTAAGTGCACGATCATTACAGAATTTTTCTCCAACGTGAAATCTTTTTTGTAAACTTATCTTCAAACAGAAATTTTCCTTTTAATTGCAACGTTCTCAATTAAAAAGAATATTGAGTTCAATGGAAAAATAATGATAACAAACCAAAAAGGTACAGTTGGCAGAATGTATCTTTAGTTGATCCGTTGATTGGAGCTTAATGTTCGTTTTAAGTATCGAGGCATGGGACCTACTGTCTAAACTGGGATCACAGTAACCACTATTTGGGTTTATGTACGAGACAAGTACCTGGGATCATTGTCACATAAATTACGCACGTTAGCTAAACTAAAGAGGCACGGACGTTATCTTAAGTTTCTACCGGGTTCTGCTTTGCTGAGGGAGAGATTCTCCACCAATATAAGTACATATAAGTACGTGTTTGATTAGTATATTAATTAGTTAAAACATATATCAAATTCATCGAGGAGATAATTGTTCCTTTATCCTCTATGTGACGCTCCTGATATTGACAATCAGGGATTTATTTGTAACGGAGAAACTAAGAACCAGATTTTTCTTTATCTGATTTTTAGGTTTAATAATGCTGCAGAAACCCTTCCTTTCCTCAAGTAGCTTCGCTATTGTGCAAAAACTTGCGTGCCATAATATGGAAATGTAGGGTTTACTGTTAGTTTCTTTTCTTCTTTCGAGAATATAATAAACCAGTGTTGAATTCATCAACTTTTGCCTGGCGAGGGAAGGGGCGATCTACCTTGTTGTAGAGGATATTTCGAAGACAATAATCCTTAATTTTTTAAGACTTCCTCTCTTAATATATATACAATGTAACTATGAGTTATATATTTTCTGCCTCTGTGCTATAAAATAAATAGCTTTCGTGTGAAGAAATCGTTTTAAAAAGCAGTGGTACACCATTTTCAAAAATAATTACTAAATACGTATGTGTAGTGACCTGATACGCAGTCACACACAAGACCTAAAAAAAAAAAAAAAAAAAAAAAAAGTTGATTTGATGTAATGCAGTCATCTTCAAAACTGAATATACAAACTTCACAAAATCGGAACAAGTTGACTACTTTTAATTTTCTTTTGATGTCGAGAGAACGTCTAATACAATACTGTATTCAACTTGTTTAATTTATTCGGGGGCTACCGTTAAAAGGACACGAAGAATAGGGATATTACTTTTTTTTTTTTCCTGATGACTGTACAGAGAAACTAGTTCAATAGAAGGGAGACACGATGATTCAGTTGTAGAGCGTTCACTTCTGATGTGGCAGGCCCCGGTTTCGATCCTAGATCATATAAGTTTGTGGTCACTAACATCATGTCCGTAGGTGTTATCCCTACATTCTCACTCCACTTTTTTTTCATTAGCGTTTACTTTCTTTAGCATATAGGACATAATCGCGGCACGTTAAATTAAAGATTTCATTTAATTTAGACCTATAGAATACAAAAAGAAAATGTAATCTTCAGAAAAGGAAGGGGGCTAGATCTCCGAGATTTCTAGGAGCTATTTCTAGATTCATCACCGCATTAAAAATATATATTTATTTCGTTGTGAAAGCGTAATACATGTTGTTAAAGTATGGTATTAGGTTTGTTGAATCTCTCTTCTTCTGCCTAGAAAATTCAGAAATATGAACAAAATTTGACAGCTTTGAGGAATGTTCCTTCTGTGAGAAACTCTCACACAAAATGTAGTTGATTTCGATTAGAACTATCACACCGTAGCGTGTTACATAGGCTCTCTTACACAATGGGCTAATCAAAGGTGTAAGATATATAGCAATGGCCACATTCTTCGTTACTGAACACACAATAAACAGCTCGGCAGGTGAACGAAAATAACCGAGGCATTTAATCCTACTGGACAGGAAGAAGAAATGAGGTTTATTCGCCTGGACCCTGTGGTCAACTCAATGTCAATTCGAAGAGAAATGTTACCCATCCCCTTGGTAAAAGAATGAAACACACTATAAAAAAAGAACAAGATCTCCTTTCCCCTCACTTTTCCTCTACTTCATCACGTGACCTTTCTAAGTATCGATCAAATCGATGAGAGGAAGTAAATTCTTAGGAGGGCATCAGCTGATAGGAGAGACGTCTTTACTATCATCTATCTGTCTTTCACTCCAATCCACTAATTCTGCAATGTCCAATATCCCCGAAGGACATTTAATTAACAGTTAAGAATTAAATTCCATCTTTTAAAAAATCCGTTAATTAGAATAAAACAAAACTTTTTGCTTAAAAAAAAGAAAAGAAAGGTTCCAAACTTAATCCCTGAGGTACTCTGAAATCTACAGAGATTGAAAATAATGTATATTTGTAGAAAAGTACATTTCGTAGAGCGACGTTTCGAGAAATATATTCCCGCCTCCCATTCTTTCGTTTCTTTATTCACCATTTATGTTAATCAAGAGTTTATTAAAAAAAAAAAAACAAAAAAAAAAACAATAAAGAGCACCGTTTCATTCCGGTAGTGGAGACTTTGTGAAGGCTATGATTGGTAGAAATTAAATTTTATCATTAAAAGCTAACGAAGAAAGCGCGCCTAATGCATTGATTCTACATCTTTTCTGAATATGTTTCAAGCATTATTCCCTCGGGTTGTAGCCATGTATACATATTTCCCCCTCAGTTTTCAACAAGCAGTGAAATAGTTTCTTGGTAATGAATTCTTTAGATATCGAGTATATTTTCTATGATCAATGGGATTTTAAAGTTTAATTCTGCTGGGAAGATAGATCAAATACTACCAAAAACGAACATGAACAGAGTTGCGCACGAGACGAAACGGACGGGACAATGTTTGTGAAGGGATTCGAGACGAGACAAAGCTCTTACAATAAAAGCATTTTTTTCGAAATGAGACACCCTGCAACTTTTGTCTCGTGCGCATCCATAAACGTGGATCAACTTATAATAAGTAAATAAATAAATGAAAATGTTATGTAATACGTGTGTGTGTGTGTAAACTCAGATTCAAATGAACATACACTCGTTCGTATATTTAATATTTTTTATAGTAGTCGCAAAGGAGAAAAAGCATTCAGTACGAAGTAGCATTATATCATACAAGGCATCTTCTGCCACCAAATTACAATATAGAAAAAAAATATATAATTTTATTTTAATTTGAATGAAACGTTAACTTACGTACCTAAATGTAAATGTAATACACGATATCTTCTCACAGCAAGGTTTCAAATCATTAACTTATTTACCGCACTACTTTTTGTTCTATGTGCATATGTCAAATCATTTCCAAAATGAAACCATTTATTTTCCAAAATGAAACCAATGTTCGTTCTAATGGTTTTTCCAGTATTATATTACATGTGATCTCATTTTACCAAAAAGATTTTTTAAATAAAAAAAAGTATGCAGTTCTCGAACAGTAGTAAAATACACACAAAAAAAATTATGCTCACTTCATGATATTTTGTCGAGTTTTCACCCCACCACAAATATCAACGGGAAGAACAACTTCTGAATAAAAAATAAATACAATCGATTTTCCCTCCTGAACATAACACCACACTCAGATCAATTATTTGGCTTTCTGGTTTTCGTTTGAAAATAAAAAGAAAATAAGAATAAGAGGAGAAAAGAAAAAAATGTATTGGCAAGAGATAGCAATAGCATATTATTTAGACGAACAGTTTTAATTTCTTGCCTTGTCTTAGAAGAATAAAATGGGTTTGCTGCAGAGAACTTATATAGTACATATATACGCAATACACCAACGTATTTAAAAACAGATAATTCACAAAATATCTACATAAAAAGAAATACACTCTACAGTAGCAGTTAAAACATTATTCTAGAAAAAATAAATCAAATAATAATAATAATACTTCTTAGTCTGTGTATTACGGTTGTCTCCTAATACGTTTGTTTATCAACCTACGCTGTTATGCCAGTAGACGGCGCTAGGCGATTTACAGATTTAATTACAAATGCAACTTAAAACTGCATTGTTTCAATTTAGTTATCTTAAAATAGTACGATTTTAACCTATATTATTCAGGGAGCGGAAGACTCGGGAAAATAATTAGTAATAACATGATAGCAGCCCCAGGGCACGCATCTTTGGTGCTCGAGTTCCCGTTTTCGATTCTCGACAGGAAAACCTTGAAATCTGAATGCATTACGTTGTTCGGATCCCACCTTATATTGTAGGTATATTTCATATAGCATCGATTTTAACTCCAATCAAGCAATCAACCAATAATAATAATAATAATAATAATAATAATAATAATAATAATAATAATAATAATAATAATAATAATAATAATATCAATTATAGTTAAGAGAAGACAATATTTTTGGATCTTCACAGTTTCTAAATATAGCAGTTGTGTTTGCGGCTGCGGACAAAATCATGGATGGAGAAAACTTACATTAAACATTCGTAAAAATCCACGAGTGAAAGCGTCTTCTCTACTGGGCCAGGGCAGACAAGAACAGCACAGGCACGACCTTCTGAATTTGTCCCTTTAAATATGCCAAATAGTCACCCAAAAAATACCAGCTTCAAGTGACTACAGTATGATAAATGCATTTTTAATAAAGCTAACCATTCAACATAGCATTACTATAATACGCGGCAGCCAAATTAACGTCTGGTCAGAAATAATGTTTTTGTGACACGCTACTGCTAAACTTGGGGTAACAAGTTTTCTCCAAGCGAGTTACTATTGCTACATATTGATAGATTCTTGTCTCATTAAGAACATACAACATATATCAGGCGAATTGGATTCACATATCACAGCGTTGGTAATCTTGATGTACATGGATTGGTGGACGTGAAGGTAGCGCTCAAGTCAAAACATCAATTCGGAGGCTGCACACAATAGGCTTCTATTCGTATACAATGAAAGTGTAAATTATATGACAACTTCAACAGCTTAAAATGTTGAATGAAGGGGTCACGCTGACTCAGCAGCAGAATGTAAACCTCAGGTGCGAGAATCTCTGGTGAAATCCCCAGGTCAAGTAAGTTTGCGGTGGTCAACATCGTAAACGTGGATTTTCTCGGAGTTCTCCCGTTTCCTCCTATACTCTCATTCCACCAATTACTTCATTATCTTTCATTGTTATAAATCGTATCTTGTAACCCAAAGAGCATAATCGTTAGACGTTAAATTAGAAATTTCATTTTCATTTCAATGTTGAATGAAATGTCACACATTGAAAGTAAAAAGTTACCACTAAAAAGCATGAACAGCAGGTGTATGCAAGACGAAAGAAAAAAATAAGAAAAACTGCAACAAGAAAGAAATCTCTCTACTTGCAAGCAGCTGTTGTTTATTGCAAAGAAGCAGCTGATTGCAGTTACCATACTGTGCTTTAGGCAGTGGCGGAGAACTGAAAACATATAAACATCGGGCATCTGAGACACTAAAATGAAAGTTAAAAAAAAAAAAAATTAAATAATTGTTTATCTTTCTCTAAAAACATTTCTACTATTTTGTTGATATAATAATCACACTCTGTAATGTATTCATATACCAGATTAAATTTTTTCTCCAAAGTATAAGTGTTCTTAATATTACAACTTTTAAAATGCTTCTTTAAATAAAGTTTATAAAATGAAAGTAAAAGCTTTGTCCTATTTTCACTTTTGTCCACGTTCACTGTTGTTTGCTGCTATTCTAGTGCTCTAATTAATCTACAAATAACACATAAATGAAAACGTAAATATCCTAATTGTTTACATAATTTGTGGCACGGCGTATTTTGCACATCCTAATTTTTAGGTATTACAAGTAATCTGTGCGCAAGGGCGCCCATCAGGGGGGCAAGGTTTCCCTCATTCACACCTGGCAAATGCCGGGATGGTACCTAACATAATGGTCACAGGCTGCTTCCTTCTTTTCCCAATCCTATCTTCCTTCCCTTTCATCGCATAGTGTGCTCGTTGAGGGACGTCATCCCTCATAACGTGACGGGCTAAACGGCCTTAGATGCCGACAGACCAGAAATCTAATTCCTAATCCTTCCAGTATCAGTTTTTCATTTTCATATAAGTAACATGATTATCAATTTTTAGTTTTGCACGAAAGGCTCTTTCTCCAGACTTTCTCGAAAACTACACATGAAGATTTATACTCACTTTTGGTTCAGTTTGATGAGATCTATCGATAGGTATATACTGTATGTAATCTTTTGACATTTCTTCTTGTCAAAATCTTAATAATATTATTGTACACTGTTATTATTATTATTATTATTATTATTATTATTATTATTATTATTATTATTATTATTATTATTATTATTATTAAAGATATTAGAAAATGTCTCTCTTTTAGAAGATTGCTCCACGTCTCTTGAATAAACTTGCAAGCATAACAAGTAACCTTATATAACAGAAATTTAATGGCGCCGTGAAGCAGTGCTCGTTTCATACAAGCAAAGCAGGACGTGGAGCTAAAAGCAGAAATTCCATAAAAGTACAGACCCAAAAAATCCACCCACACGACAAGCAAAGAAAAGGAACCAATCTTCCTTTTTTTTTTTTTTTTTTTTTTTGGTTAGGATTTTCCAAGCTGTCTAGAGCACGAGAACCAAATTCGCAGAGTTCCCCCCTCCCCTCTCTTTTTCTTTCTTTTGCTAAGTATATGAGGGAGGAAGTGGCTCATTTTGGAATCCTTTGTGTGCACGAAGCAGCGTTCTTTCTTTTCGACATACAAGTTTGGGTTGGGAGAACAGTTTCAACAGAACCTGTTCCGTTCCACCTCCGCTGTTGTTAGCAAGAAAAGCCTAGACCGAAGTGATTTAGTGAAATCCGCACATCGAAAATATTGGAAAGTTTTAATATATAGCACAAACACTCACACCAGCGTTTCTCAAACTGTGGTCCTCGAAGTCTGAATTTGTGGTCCTCTTAGACTGAATATCAGTGCAAACCAAACAATAAATAAATAAATATAAATAAATTGAACTGTCTATTAGATACGTACTACAGCTGAGAATCTCAAACAGGTAAAGAATTATTACAAACACCAATTTACACGAATTGATACCAACATAAAATTACTGGAATTTCATTAATACTTTTTTTTAAAAAAGTATGTTGGTATTAGCTTTACCTAGAGCAAAATATACAATAATAATAATAATAATAATAATAATAATAATAATAATAATAAATTTCCTATCGAAGGGAATAAAAGTAGGATAGTCCGTACAGTATCTGACTAATAAAAGTGGTCCCCACTTGAAGATAGTTTGGGAAACACTTTCTCACCTAATATTATTAATGTTAGTAGTAGTAGCAGTAGTACATTAATGTGTCGAAATGCTAAAGTACATACAATAAGGCCAGCATACCTACATGTAATTCTGCTAATGCGGGTTCGAATCCCGCTCAGGGCATTTCTATTATGTATTGTCTTTACCAATATTTATCATCCTTCATGTGTCATCATGTTCTCTAGTTTAAAGAGCAGAATAGTAGGACAAAAGATTCAACAGTACCATAACGTGTTCTAAGGTACGAATCAATCAATTAGGTTTCAAGTAATGACAATGAATGGTCCGAGGAAACATATGTACAAAGAAAGGACAGGATTTATGTTGATTATGATATTCTAGTATTCGTTTAATGAAGATTAATTTCAATCTAGGAGACGATCTGAGCAGAGAGAGGAATTCAGGGAAAGCCCGGGAATATTTCCCGACAGAACCAACTTCATCTGGGATAAATTATGAATATTTCAACTACATAATCTAGAAACAAGACTACAGAAAATTACAGAAAGAAACTCTTCTTCCGAAAAATTCAGGTTCCATAACATTTCACCCCCTCTTCCGGGTGAGAATGTCCGATTTTTCTACTGGCTGAAGAAACCAATTACATATACTGTACAACTTGAAAAGCAAGGTACCTTCCAGTATTCGTTTGAGATCAATGCAAGCCAAGCCATGGGAATGCCCAATTTACTTATTTTATATTTTGTGTTAAGACTGATATCCACCCATATGACACGAGATCCTTGAGTATAGAAATAAATCTGAAATGCATGCAGCAGAAAACGAAAGGGCACGGGGTAGTAAGTTTCTATATATTTTTTACAACTCGGACAAGTTACTGTATTTACTCTTAAATTCGAAAGCTTTAAAATTCAAAACATGAATTGGTTAAAGTTAATACTGTAAATTGTCTTGAGGAAAATATGGAACACTTCTCTTTTCTACCCTTGTCTGAAAAAAAAAAAAAAAAAAAAACTTAGAGGAAGGTTAATCCCAAAGTTAGTCATCCAACATGTCGATTGCTTTCAACCCGTCGATAAGCAGATCATTTTTGCCAATAGACAATGTTTTCTAAGGAACAAATACTTTACTTGCCACTAGGCATACTGGCTTGGACGCGGAGGTCCCTTTAGCACCAACAGATTAACGTGGAATTCGATCCGGATTAGTTCCTCCCGGGAATCGAACTTAGATCTCTCATATTTTTATTAACGTGCCCCTTGTTGTAGAGTTGTATCAGTATTGACAAAATCTGTACGGGAAGTGTATATAATACAAGAATAAAGTCTATCTCTACCAATATTGAAGAAAAGGAGTCAACAAACCATGGTATAAGTTGGCCATCTGCGATCTAGAACATCGAAACTTTTTTTTTTATTTTAATATACAATATATGATATATAGACAATGAATCATTGCGGTGTACCTCGTCATGATTTAACGATTCTTGCACACGACAACGAAAGCGATTTGAATAACTGAGGCCCTCCCTCGCCCCCTCACAAGTGGCGCCGACCGAACTTTTTCCTGTTGCTGTCGTTTTAAGGCCTTCACGGTGCCTTGGTTTTCACGCACCGCCCATTACCATATTAATACACAACGACCGCGTGCAAAGCAGAATAGCGAGAAATTTGATCGCCTACATGGAAAACCGCAATGAGTAACCAAAAACAATGAAAGTCGCCGTCAGTGGCAATCCACTAGAGTGTGTACTCAGACTGTTACACTCAAATAGTCATAGAGGCCCATGTTTTTTTTTTATTTTTATTTTTTTTTATTTTAAATAAGGTATGCATATATACGAAAATTTTTACTCAACTACTCTTATAATAATAATAATAATAATAATAATAATAATAATAATAATAAATTCCTGACAAAGCACCTCCGAGTTTGATTCATGATGCGAGAGTATTGAAGGTATTGCAATGGTTCGGATTCCACCTTAAACTAAACCATGTCTCATATAGATTTGGTGATAAAAAAGAGACTAAATTTCAATAAACACTCGCCTCCATTCTTATAAATTTTAGTGAATAACGTAAAGACATCTAAAATTATGCTCTTTAGGCTAATCAGCTTAACATCCCACGATTATCCCCTGTAGGCTAATTAGCTTAACATCCCACGATTATTCCCTTTAGGCTAATTAGCCTAACTTTTCACAATTATGTCGTTTAGGCTAATTAGGTCCTACGATTATAGCCTAATGTGCCACGATTATGTCCTTTAAACGGATGATAATGAAAGAGAATTGCAATGAAATAACTGATGGAATGAGAATGTGGGAGCATGTAATTTAATGTCTCATGATTATGCCCTTTAGGCTAATTAACCTAATGTCTTCCGATTATGCCCTTTAGAAGAATGGTTAATGAAAGTTTATAGGAGAGTTCGTGGAATGAGAATGTGGGAGACTAATATAACGTTGCACAATTATTTCCTTTATGTTAATTAGCCGAATGACCTACGATTATACCCACCAGAGAGATAACTAACGAAAGTAAATAATAATAAAAGAATATGTTGAAAGAAACCTGGTGAAAAGTCCACAAATGCACATGGCTTGAGATCAAATCAAGGACACTTCGCACCAGAAGTGAGTGCTTTACTGCTAAGCTTGAATCAAATTATATATATATATATATATATATAGATAGATAGATAGATAGATAGATAGATAGATAGATAGATATAGATATAGATATATAACTGGCCAGATAGTGTCGCTTCCAAATGTTATTAAATGAAATAACAGTTGTTTTCCAAATGTTCTCTTATACACCAGAAATCTGACTGTATAATTTATGTGGTCATGATAGTCCTGATTATTCCAATAATATTATATTTGAACTATTAAACATACCTGTTTAGCTTGGTGACATACCATAACGTTCTTATATACAGCGATGTTCGTAGGCGGGTTTTACGGCACAGGTTGTGAATATTAAAATTATTTAGGGGACATTTTTTAAAAATTGAAAATGGTATACCTAAACAAGAGAATGGTAAAAAATATTTTGTTTTTAAAATACACCAATCGGATTCATTAAGTTCTGGCATACTTCTAAACCAGCAGTAGCCAACATACACAGATTGTACTGTAAAATGTAACAGTCTTTTCACGTTTTGTTAAAGAAAAATGCTATTGCATATTGAACCATGTTTATCATTTAAGCATAAATCACATATGTAAAATGAACAATGTTACATAAAAATACAGTTTTTACTTTATTTGTATATTATTGTATTTTAATAATATCATCTCTATTCTCTTATGCGTTCTGTTCATAAGTCCTTCGTCACGCAAATTGGAATCGAAAAGAAATTAGTCAAATTTCAGATGCGCTTTAAGCATAAAAATGCTAGTTCCTAAAGCCCATACGGATCAATTGTAACCAACAGCTGAACATAGGATTATACACGCAAAAAACACAAGAGGTGGAGCAAAAATGGATGAGAAAGGGCTGCACCAGAGAAGAGATGGTTATAAGTTGCACATGTCAGCGGTTTTAAACTTCAACACCACGTTTCCATAATGGGGCTATCCACTTACTGGTGTGTAGATACGAGAGACGAATAGATATATATTTTTTTAAAATAGTTTTAAATATTGCTTTTTCTAAAAGTGGAATGTAAAAATAAAACACGATTTCATCTAAAAGATCAAAACGTAGAAAACTTCTACATTGCTGACATAATCCATATCTATCTATCTATCTATCTATCTATGTATATATATATATATATACATACAAAACTTTATTCTCAGTTTAAAGTCCGACGTCAATGCATCGAGGCTTTTGGAGACAGAGATAATGAAATTTGTGATAATGATGTAATGAAGAAAATGTAAAAAAACGGGAGAACCCCAAGAAAACCCACACACACGATGTTTATCCACCAGAAGACCTAGTTGGCAGGAGCTGGGATCGAAGCAGGTATCCAGCGCGCCAGAGGTAAACATTGAACCACTGAGCAGACTATTTAAACTAGAAGTTTTTTTTTTTTTCACTTTATTTCGAGGAACTTACGACGAACATGGACAAAATACTCGAACATGAATTTTTTAAATAACTCAATTGTTATCTAGAAAAAAGAATTATCTAATATGCTTCCCTTTCATATTCGATGAGTTATTGCAGAAAACTTCCTTGCAGGGCATGGTCCTAAGCGGGTTGTTAGGTTTACGGAGATTAGTTACAGTTCGTGATCCGGTTTCGGAATATACTAAGATAGGAATATGCTGACGGTGTCTGCGCTAAATTTTTTCTATTCCTAGGAGTGCTGTAACACACTGCGTCAGTTCAAGGAATGTACGCTTTACATATTTCTAGGGAGAAAAAATACTAACACTGACTGACTCTCTTATTGATTGAGGTTAACTATATTGTTAATAACATAAGAATACATGTTTCAGGGATTTTTTTTTCAATCAACATTGATTTAAAAAGGTTACAGGAAAGGATAAAGGATGTCTTACTCTTCTTTGGAGGACGATATTATTATTTCCGGTTATTTTTCGTCTTACCCTCCACCAATAATGATTTCAGATTTCTCCCAGAGGAAGGGAATCTGAATAAACAGAGGTAAAATATTGCGAAAATATTGGTAACCCAGATTGTGCCCAATCGGAGATATCACCAAAGCCCACTCCTGAAAACATCACTGCTCATTTCCCATCGCTTGTATTCATTCTTTGAAAATTAATAACACACTCCTCTCATGTTCTCCATTCTTTCCATTATCACAGTTAACTGCTGTCAATATTGCTAAAATAAAATGTATACTTTTTATTTCAAGGTATGACATAGTAACAACAGCTCTACATTATTTAAGTGTTATAATGTATTATATACACATTATAAGGTCCCTTAAGTGGTTCGTAACAAAGGATCTGATACACACGTTCAAACGAGAAATAAAGCAGCCATATTAAAAGTAGCAGTAATCCGGATATTTACCTTCAATTTATATACAGTCAATGCGTGTTCGAAAGATCAGTACGCAATCTACACTTTTATGAAAAGGGAAGCGGAATAAGGGGGGGGGGGAATCACATTAATGATCGCCTCTATATAGTAAAATATATTGCGCTTGAAATTTTCGATTCTTATAGCACTCTTTTCGGTCCACTTAATTATATTATGTGTGCTCCATCAACTACTTTTTGTTATGTCCCCAATATCAACAACAAAAAGTTGAAATTAAGATGAAGAGATTTCGTAGAAAGCTATCAAGCCATCAGTTATATTAACCATCGAACATTTACAGTCAAAACTAAACTCGAATGAAAGAGATTACTCATCAAGAACCACTCAACAAATCACTGCATTCTATAGGAAATTTTTCAACTTTGCCAAAGAGATATTCTGGTTAGTTTCCGACGGGAGCTTCAAGGGAATGATGATATAACGCGGGAGAGAACAAGAATAATACAAGACAGCACAGATACAACATTTGTCCATCACAAATCCACAAGACTGGAATCGCACCTATGTACTACAAGTAAGAATCTCTCCATCACAAGAACCTGTAAAACCCCTAGCCAGTATAACTGTTTAATACTAAAGTATATACTCTGAAAATCTGTATTGCATTTATACACAGTATGTAAATAAGAATGATCCGGACAGGTCGCATTCTAGTCAACTTGTGGCCTTACGACCTTTGAAATATGCCACCAGGTCACACAGGTGTAAACAAACCGGTAATTATCTTTCGTCTCACATAGTAACAGCCGAGCAGCTGTTCAGTAACATAAGGAGACTCCAGGATTTATGCTTCCTTTTCATCCGAGTAACATCCTTTTTACTATGCATAATTACATGAAACCACACTTTGGTAATATTAGGACAAACTAAGTTATCAAATATTATTAACTTTAAAGGAATATAATCTAATAGTTGACACGCGCTGTACCGTGCACGAATCCCGGTAGAAGCACAGAATTAGCTTAGCCTAGCATTTTGAGGCAATTGGGGAGCCCCCTAAAGTCAGAAATAACGGTAATCGAACTACTGATTACATATCACCAAACAACAACCAGTCTAGCCTAACATAACTCTCAATTAATCGTAATGACAGGAAAATTTAATTTATAAGTAAAAGTCGCCATTCACTCTGTGCGTTCAAGATAGTATAAAGATATTAATCACATCTAATACAAAACAATGATAATAATTAATAATGTATCATTATTGTTATTGCTTAATACATAATTAATAATTAATTACTTTTTATGGAATTATCTGCCTTTAGTTTTATCTTTAGCAACATGAGACTTGTGAATAAATCCAAGAAGAAAAAAATGGCCCTGGAAGTAAGAATAAAAGAGTTTTTGCTGGATAGATTATTACGCATTAATAAAAATGCTGCCGAAACTCTCACAATACAGTTTTATCAATCACAGACACTTCTGAACTCTGTTTCATGTTTTTAAAGACAAGTTTTTAGTGCATAACTTAATTATCTCTTTTAATGAATATAACCATGTTGCCACTGAAGTAAAAACAAATGCATTTTGTGTATACAGTATAGACGAAATACAGTATATCCTATGAATAGAATGTTTTTAAAATATTTCGTGTAGCTCTACGTACTCCTATATTGATCGCACACGAAAACACATTTTAGGTGTTGTGCTGAACAAGACAGACGTGCATAGAATGTATTACAAAAGAGAATTGAAAGAAATGCAAGTGCGCAAGGAGAAAAAACTACTTAAAGCAAAGAGATGTATTATACGATTTTATATCCGCTATATAAGTATGTACACATTCTAATTAAGATTTTACGAAACTGAGAAAAGCTTCTGACAGTAATCGAAATTAAAATAATGAACCAACAGACTATAGACACTGGATTGGAGGTAAAAAGGACTATTTTTAAAATAATCTGCAGTACGATAAACCCTAAAAACAACGAATTCCTTACTAGTAACATTAAATATCACTATTAAAAATTCCGAAATTCGTGAACTCCTGTATACATTTTTAGTAGCTCATCCTTCACACGCCTGGCGAGAACTCCTGAAATATTCTATTAATGTTTGGCCAAGAGAACTGAGAAATGTTCGGAAAACTGCTTGAATTACGGATTTAGGGAAACCCACTTTATAAAATCCAGAATAAAAGAAGATATAATGTATTGTACTACAGCACGCAATATCAAACTAATAATTATAATTAAAAAAAAAAAAAATGTCCAGAAGTTGTTTACCTTGGATACTGTTAGCTTCACGGAAAACGATACAATGAAGTATGAATTCGAAGTTTGGTCTTTTATAGGAACGACTTTTGGCCATTTCTGAACAAGTTCAGAACAGGGGCGAATTTATTATTTTAATTTCGGGTAGGCCCGCTCCCTCGCTTATGGATACATATACACACTTGATTGATTAATGACAGTAAGAAATTACTTTTACAGTGATGGTTAATGCTATTTGTTAAATAATTATCTACCATTAATATAAATAGTGGAAAATATATTTAATCTTTATTGTATCTTTTAGCGCTTGTATAGTTTTCAAAATCTTTGGGTAGCCCCGTGCCTACCTGGCCTACCTCCTAAAGTTCAGAAATGTTCTGAAGTGTTCTATCAATGAATATAACAAAGAAAATACTTTAAACCGTGTTAGAACACTTTACCACATTATTATTCACTCCCACAGACTCGTTGAATACACCAGAAGTTCACATAGGGTCTACACTGTTCACACTCTTACAGTTCCTATTAACCACTGTTAGGATGCATAGACACTTTTTTGTTCACTTATAGAACATTTTTAGACATGTTAAACAAAGACCAAAAGTCGTTTCTAAAAAATGTCCAAACTGCGAATTCATACAATATTAAAATTTATTGTATCGTTTTCCATGAAGCTAGTACCCAAAGTAAACAACTTCCGTGTATTTTTTTCTTATTAGTTTACATGCTTTAGTACCTACACTACATTATATCTTCCCCCTCTGGATTTTGTTGAATATGAATGTTCAATCATATTGAAACACTGATTTATTTATTTATTTTTGCACTGCAGCCTGTATCATGTAATCTACAATATAAAGTATTAATAGCTCGTAAGCAATAAAAGTCTATCCTTAATAAAAACAAGACAATACTAGTACGTCGAACAGTATACAAAAAAACGTATCATATGGCAATTTTAGCAGATAACACAAATTTATACTCAGTAGACCGCGAATGCTGTAAACATTACTGTGAATAATTAGAACAACAATACAATTGAATAAATAACTGGTAATTCACTACATAAGTTAAGCTATACATGATAAGAATTCCAATACAATATAAATGTGTTAAGAATTTCCTAAGAACGATAGGCTTAAAGAAAAGAAACACTGATTTTGTGTTTCCCAGTGGTATGATATGTATATCTTGTATAGTAATATCTATACATCCGTCACGAAGTAAAAATATGATACAGTTCGTTGTATCTTTTTCAATCTGTATTTCATGCAGGGATTCCAATACATGTTACATAATGCTTTCACAGTGGAAACGGATATGCAACATGAAAAGCATTAACATTTTATTCATTTTGATGTTATTTCAACAATGATTTCATCGATTTCATCTTAACATCAACATGATATCTGGACTGAACCTATAGGTTTAATTGTTATATTTAACTGTGGCGTTACAAACACTATACAAGTATCACCAGGTCCATATTTAGGTATTTTACGCCCTGGGCCCAAGAAAATAATGTGCTTCCCCTCCCCCTATTTGTTCATATTCTATATATGAGCAAACACCGCACATACAAAACAAAACAAAAAAAAAAATACAAAACAGTATAGTGTCTCTCTAGGATACAAAATAAACGCAAATTATCACTAAAACTACTAAATAGTAGTCTACTAGTCTACCTGCAACATAGTATTGTCAAGAAGTTTCCAAATAAGTTAATCCGTCCAACAATACCTGCAATTCCATTCGTACCAACATTGTTTTTCTCTATAGATCGCCCTTATGTTTCTCTCTCGTGGACAGCCTCTTTTTTTTGGCATACATACCATACTTCAATCTCGGGTTTTTAATACGCCACTCCCGTAAATTTGCCCCCCTGGATCTGGGCCTGGGTCCCAATGACCCGTGCGAAAATACGAGATTGAGTGTCACTTATGAATCAGTTCATGGAAAGTTAAACAGGTCAAAGATCTTCACTACGTTAACCAACACTCTTAAAAAAAAAGTATTTAAAAATTAGAAAAAAATGACTATTTTACTAGTCAAACGAACGAGAGTAGAACAGAAATAAATCTCGCCCCCACTGGAAATCGAACCCGGGCTATCTAATTGGTAAGTGCACGTCTTAGCGACCATATCATCGTAGTTGTAAATGAAGTAGTAATTCCTTGCAAAACTTTTCATACAGGGCAGAAAATGGGGTACAGTTTATATCATAATCGTTGAACATATTAACTTTCGCTATCTTACATTTTCGGACATACTAATGTACGAAAGCTCTCTGAAACTATTATTAGTTCATTTAAGTAGCATTCTAAATTACTCACCTTCCTAAATTTTCACATTGTCTATTGTTATTGAGTTAATTTGCATAGGGGCTACTGTTTGTTGTTATCAAGTTATTTAATTTTCATATTGTTTGTTGTTATCGAATTATTTAATTTTCATATTGTTTGTTGTTGTTGTTTCATTTAATTTTCATACTGTTCCTTATTGTTGAGTTGTTTAATTTTTATATTGTTTGTTCTAATCGAGTTATTTAATTTTCATATTGTTTGCTCTCATCGAATTATTTAATTTTCATATTAATTGTTCTAATCGAGTTATCTAATATTCATGTTGTCTGCTGTTATCGGCCTATTAGATTTGGATTCGTGGGAGCTTAATGTCCCTTTCAGCACCGACATGCGATCCGAAAACTATACAGGAGAAAATGACATGTGTGGAAAATGCAAATGAAACTATCGAGACTTTTGAACTGGTTATCTCCGAACTTGAAAGCATGTGCCATTACCACTCAGGTTGACATTGGCATGCGACCGCCTGGAAAATGTTTCGAAGATTAAAAGCTCGAAACCTTCAGTATCTAAAAGTGCATTCAACGAACATACCGTAGTTTGTTGAGAACCCATCCTCTATATTTTAATGGAATTGAATTACACGCACTATATAGGCTTTCCTTGTAAGCTATGTATTGTATATCAGGGGTATAGAAGCAAAACCTGCTAAATAAATATCTCTATTTCGTCAGGAGACGAAACAAAAGTGTGTGACTCTCTTATGTTTCAGAACTGTTGAACAACATTTTTCTTCAGTGGTCACTACTTAATGCAGATCAGTGAAACCTACCATTAAAGAAAAACATTTGTTCAACAATTCTGAAACATGAGGGAGTCACTTTTGTTTCGTCTCCTGACAAAATTGAAAAATGGATTTAGCAGGTTTTGCCTCTATACCTCTGATATGTAACATTGCTTACTGATTTTACGGATTTAAATGTAATTGCGAAAATTAGACCTTATTACCAATCCTGATGAACATAACTGCTACTTTTTTTTTTTTTTTTTTTTTTTTTTTTTAGCTGTGTCAAACAAAACCATAAAATCACAAACTAGTATGTTGTCGGGGCCGGTGGCAGGAGGCGATCAGAACTTTTGCGGCCACTGGTGAGGGAGTCCCACCACAGGTCACGAACATAAAAAGAGATTATTAGCGACAATATCTCTACCAAAGGTAGCCGAAATCAAGCTAACAGAATAGTTAATAAAGGACCACGAAAGGTCTCAAGAATGTCTGACTTAGAGGGTTGCCTGACATTAAAATGTAATGGAGCTGAGCAGTCTATGGGGCTCGGCAATTTACTAGTACGGTAGGGAGGAGGTCCGTCCTGTTCAAACAATGTCCGACTAACCAGGCTGTCGGCAAGGTGAGTTGATAGAGAGAGAGAGAACAGGATGAGTGCCTATGTATGACAATAATTAATTACAAAGTTCAAGCACGAGTTTACGAGATTATAAGGGAGCCTTGATCCATGAATGTCCCGCAGGTAATTGCCAGCACTTTAGGGCAGTGGCGGCTCCAAAGGGGGGTCACTAGTTAACGTGAAGCCCACACAACAACGAGATTAATTAGCACTCCAAAATAATAGACAACTAGGACTCGTGCAAAGAAATAAATATTTGTAGCGGGACGACAACTTAATAATTAGGCACGTATTATACAACAATGAATTTGAAAATAAAGCTAATGCAATGGAGACAGGATTATTAACACACTTAATGGACCTCAAATACATAAAACTTCACAAGACAAGGTCAGGCTTGGCTATACTTAAATAATTCAGCCTAATAACAATTTAATCGATAAAACAATAAAATGGAAGAGATAGTTATCGCTAACAACCTTAGTTGTAGAATCACTTTACACAAACACTGAAATCGGATATTGGGTGCAAAGAAGTAGACGTGATTCTGAGTCGATGCGAGGAATCAAGATGCACAATTAAAATCACTAAAACAATTTAAATCACTCACCTCGCAATTCAACACCTACACAGATGAAAGAGTTCCAAGTGGCCTCTGGAGATATCGTCGAGTCCTGTATAAGTCCAGTTGAGCTTAGCGTGGTAACAAGATGTTCGTTGCAACCAAGAATTCCCAGAAGATGTCTGTATTGGTTCGAGCGGTAAAACCAACAAGATGCTTCCACTTCCTACGGAGAGTGAAGTTCTTTCTCCAATCGGAATTCTCACGGCGAATGCAGGAATAGTACTGGAGTCGCAGAACACACACAGAAGGGTGATGGTTCACTCAACTACAGAAGATAAAGAGTTCGGTCCTCAACAGGCGTGACTGGTGTAGTGGTTCACGTAGGAACCAGAGAACGAAAGAGATGTGATAATAATGACTTCGACGAACGGCTTCTTCGGAGGTACTTTCTGAGAGAATATGAGTAGGTGAGGTCGTACTTTGAAAACTTTAGATAGGCGTTTTAAATAACTGGAACGCCGAGTTAGAATAGTATGAGTTTTATTGTAAGTTGCTTTTGTACAGCGCAGAAGAGTTGTTAAGCAATAAGTTGTTATACATCAGAGATAATTTTAGATGACGCACAAGTCTAGTGGCGTATGCGTGAAACTTGAGAGGGGTCAGAATATGACCAATGATAAAAGAGAAACAAGGGCAGTTCAATGAAGAGATTGAATTACGACTGCCTGCAAGTAGTAGTAGTAAACTTACTAGAAACAATGTCCAGCACAGTAACAAAGTTCTTGCTGTATTGCACACACGAAATGAAAACAGAGATGGTCCTTGGTAGGAGAACGGAGATGACGGAGTTCTCCACTAACACAGTGTAATAACACACTCTGGTAATGCACTAAGTTCTTCTCTCTATGACTCTAACAAAGTCAGAGAAGAAACGCAAGTCCGGCGGGCGAAGGACAGAAGCCTGAGCCCGAAGAGTGGGCCGGAGCCCCCGGCGACGAGCACGAAGCTCGTGCCTCGTAGACACACAATGATTTCCCCCTGAGAACAGCTTGTACAGCTATTTTGTATTCAGGGAGTTTATTCACACGTTACGTACGTGGGAGTATAGTAGGGTGGTATCTTCCCAAAAAGGGCGGATACTCGTGTGCAATGAAATTAGTCTTTACGTTTAGATTGGGTATTGATAATCTAAACGACTATTTAGGGTGTTAACTAGAATAGTCACGCATGCGCGTTATTACAAACAGTATAAGGCTTTAGCGTCATCTGGTACATAATATCCAAATTAAAAGTCAAAGGTTAATTTGATATTACAAAGAAAATCAAGCTTTATCCAGATTTTACAGGTTTCTTAATCGTTTCACAATGATACCAAAAATACAAGTGTTCCCAAGACACTTATTTTATACGGTGTCAAAATATACATATTTAGTATTTTCGAAGTGTCAACTTCGGCGCCAAAATGTTAATTATACGTCTACCATGTTTTTGAGAACATCTGGGCTTAAACAGAGGACAATGAGAGTATTCAGAAAATAACATCAGACTCTCAGATAAGACACAAGGGTTAGATATTCCCTTGCACGTGCAGCGAATCGAAGGTTATAGGTTACCAATTCAGATCTGTTTCTCAAGATGCAAAGAGGGGAGAAAAAGATATGAGTTTCCTCTTACGAGAAAACAGCTAACTTTAAGTATTCGTCTGGCTTAGTTATTCCACAGAAAGAACAAAATATAAAGAGAGAAATTTAACATTGACTAATACCTGCAATAATTACATGGCAATAAAGCAATTAAAAGGTTTTTAAATAGTAATTATGAATTTAATAACAGTAAGAAAAGCAAAAAATTAGGTCGGCCCGAAGGCGCCTCAGGTCGGCCGCTACAGTCCTCCCGCGTAAAATAAAAAAAAATAGACGAGGGAACTGAGGAATATTTTTTTTGACTACTTGGGCTTAAATTTTTTTAAAAAAAAATTAAGTGGCAATATTGTTTTTAAACTTTAGAGTTGGCAACACTTTTTAATCTTTAGGATTGGCAACACTGCTTAATACTCATACATAGATATATTCAATTAAAATTTCTTAGTCCTAGTTGGCAACACTTACTAATTCTTTAAGTAAAGTTCATAAAGGTAAAACATTTTTTTTTATACCAGCGAATATTATTTTATACACAATTATAGCTAAATAATCGAAGTACTTAAATCCATAAAGTAAAAACCCATTGAAATAATTATATAGTATTAGGTAACACCATAATTAAATAATGACACAAAATTAGTTATATCAGTAGTACAGAAGTACTCGTTAAAATCCCAAAATAGCTTAAATATATATTTTTGTGTATATAAGAAGATATACGATTATCTAAAGGTCTAATACCTAGGTCATACCCAAACAATTAAAAAGTTAAAGAAATGTTTATATATATACACCTATAACTAGAATTAAATATGAGAACCCAAAATTATTATTAAACTACGTTAATAAACAAAGTTATCATTAGACTACCAATTATTTAGATATAAAATCTCGATTGTGAGTGAATCACAAATTTAAGAAATTACTACATGGCTCTACGTATAATACAAAGAATTCCCTAGTTGGTACGATTTGTTCCTACATATTTACAAAACTTAAACTTTGGCTATAAAGATATGCAAAGAATAACAAGGCCAATACAACACGATTTCATATAACTACATTATACCTATTAAAACATTATAGCGAGGGGTAACATAAATGACCTCAATTATGTACAGTACACATGTAAAATAGTTTTTTTTTTTTACTCAGTTTCTATAGTTATTATTGGTATGATACGAGTTCCTATATATACAAAGGATATACTTATATGTAAAGGAAATGGATGACCCATACTAAATTAATATAGTTAGATATTAAACCCAAGTAACATGCAATTATGCTTTACAAATCAATTATAACTACAAAGGAAATATATATAGATAATAAATATTTACACGCATTTTTTTGTTTTACTAATTTACAATCATTTACGGTAGTTGGATTCTTCATCTCTCTAGACATTCAAGGAACTGCACATGTCCTAAACGAAAGTTCCACTAGGTATATATATATAGAATTACTAAATTTAACAAAGGATTTGAATGACTTCTATATTATTAAAAAGTACAAGAATCAACTACTTAAAATTCTAGGGATTATACACACTACATAGAATCGCAAGACTACCGTATACAGAGTATAACTACATTAGTTAATGAAGTATTTAATTCATGATTTTTTTTATTATTATTATTATTATTATTATTATTACTATATGTAAATTTTTCTTTTTCTCTACGTTTTGTTTTTGGATACATTAATTAAAAATTTACACTTTATCACTTACTCCAAAATTGTCAAAACAAACCATTAGTTACACGATAAGAAAGGGAGCCAGTTAGTTTTTTTTTTTTAATTTTCTTTTAGTCTTTACCAAAATTGGGTTACTGGGACTCCCTGAGGTCGAAGGTTATCCACTACCGGAGGGTAGTTGGGAATTGACACTCAGATGTTTTCTCTTCTTTTTTTTTTTTTACTACACTCCACGCTGAGGTCAGGGTGGTGTGAAGAAAAGAAATTATACTACAGCCCTGTCTGGTAAGGGTCTGGTTTTTCTTTTAAACAGAGAACGGCCAAAAGAAGAATTTCTATGTTTTCATACAAGCTTTCGAATGAAATGAAGGCTGATTTCTTTTAGCGCGAAAGGGATAACTAGAACATATATATATTCTTTAAACACTTTATAACATTCATCCCTTAAACAATTAGAATTCAGTACGGGACAGCGTATGAAGGTTTCAAAATGAACCCTTTTTAAATAGCATTTATATGGAACACGACTCAATACAAGGTGTTCATAAACTAGATGGCAATTTTATAGTTACGTCTAAAAATACCTGAATTATAATATGACGCAAACGACCAATATACAAATCAATTATTGTCTAAACTTTCAACATTTTCATTTAACAATATGCCAATTAACGCGTGGTTCAATATTATTGTTTAGTGACTATTGTCACGCAGTTGAACAGACGCTTAACAAAATCAATCAAATAAATCATCTCAATTTATAGAATGATCTACCACAATTAATCAACGCAGTTGAACAGACGCTTAATAAACTTAATCAAATAAATCGTCTCAATTTATAAAATGAACTGCTACAAATAGTTAATCGATAAGAGAGGTAGAGTTACAATATAGAATTTTAAATCAACATATATTTAATTGTACTATTCGCACAAAGGTACTTCGATTTTACGTCATTTTATTAACAAAGGAACCAATATAACTGAAGTACTGACGTTTAGAAATTAACAATGAATTTAAATTATAACTTCAGGCAATTATCTTGTTGCCTTACTATAATAACAACTACCTTTTACAGTAAAATATTAATATCATTCAATTGGTAGATCTTAATTTTTGAACCTGGATATTCACCAAAATTCATATTAATTATAACATATAGAAGATATCAGAATACAATTATCATATGCATTATAACGCATAATATATCAAATACCATTATCATATTTATTATAATGTATATTCACGTTAGAATATTATTAGAATTACAGCTTAAAATGTCTATTCCTGGTAAATACAATAATCAATATATCCAAATGATAAAAATAGAATGTGTCGCAACCTTATAGAAATACAATCAAACGGGAATAGACTATAATTACTTAAATACATTTAAGAACAATTAATACAATTCAACGAGAATTCCTTACAGGAGACATGATGTCGACTCTTAGATACAAATTAAGTTGGCACTCGGACGGCAGGAGGCAAGAGAGGTATAATAAAGATTACTTTTAGCCTATTATCTAATATTAACTCATATGACCCTGGGACTTACATTTACTTCGCATTTATTAATAACTTTAACTTTGAGGAATTTAACCGCGTATTTACATTTTAGAGACCTTTTGGGATATCTATACGCACAAAAGAACGATTTATCATTTCAAATAGGAGACAAGAAAGAGTTTATATGCAATTACAAAATGATCAATAATGCACTTATTTACTAAACAGGGCGGCTGTATTTGACATTTAGGCCCGATAAGAATTTTATTCTAGAAAATAACTCGATTCCTGGACTTGCAAAAGCATTTCTTTTACTCATGATAACATCACTAATTTACGCGGAAGCTAGAAAACATAACAATACTTGATACATTGGACAAGCGAATTTAATTATCTCTTCGGACAACCTTAGATTTTCTTAAGGACTCGTGCTTGGTCTCATTAGGGAGCAAGAGTGCTCAAAAGGATTAGGTCTACACAAACGCACCTTTGATTAGATTAGGCACTCGCGAGCAAGAATATTTATGACCATTTAAATACAACATTAGCTTCCATACATATCATTACCATCTCGAAAGGCACATAGTTAAAACTTTAACACCATAGGGTGTCTTTCGAACGAAACACTGGGCTTCCTTCCGAAAGAACCAAACATTCTCTGGTCGTTCGTTAGTAAACAGAACGATAATAAACAGCTGCGGGACCTAGGGGTCCATAGCGACCTGGGATGTAATAGGAGGGTCCCGTACCTTTAAGGGGGTAAGCCTTCTCAAAGATCCGGCTTAACTTCCTTACAATTACGCGGACACACCATTATACAATAAGGTCGATATAACAGAGGATCAACATTAGAGATTGCGCGATTCTCAGCTAATACAAGCGATAGAAACAAGCGGCAATTCTCTGAAACGACCAATTTACGCTTTGGGGCTGATAATTGTAGTTAATTATCACGTTTGATGGAATTGGTACAATAAGATCGATTCAACGGAGTATAAACATCAGAGATTGCACGATTCTCAGCTAATACAAGCGATAGAAACAGGTGGCAATTCTCTGAACGACCAATGTACGCTTTGGGGCTGATAATTATAGTTAATTATCACGTTTGATGGAATTGGTACTCTTTTTAGGAAAGGGAATTGACACATCCTAACCTAATCTAGACTCCATGAATTACTGCTGGAACAAGGGAGAGGTATGTTCACTGTCTCAATATTTTCCGACAGGGTGTCTCCCAACGATACGTTCCAAAATTAGATAGCTCGCTAAAATTTACAAGATAATTATACAACTCGAGGCATTAGCGCTCGACAAGGAATAGCAAAATTAATAACAATACTACAGAGCACGGTTTTACGTCCTGAACAAATGAAATTATTAACACAATGACTACGGTCGAATTTATCGTGACCGGAAAGTGATAAATTTATCGATAATTCAACTTCTAACATAATGAATAAGAAAAGATTCATTGATTAATAATGTCTACTAATAAATTATTTAAACGTCTCCTTAATTAATAACAATAGTAAGCACAAACGGAATTGTTAGGATTAGTCTTTCTACTACATTAAGTTCACGTATTTCTTCCTTAATAAAACAGCCTTACACTGGCAATTAAAATTTACAAGAGCTTTATTCAAATTACAAAACTTTGATGCCATGGACTTCAAAAAGCAATAACGCATATCCTAATACTTTACGCTCTTATCATTCACTCAAAATACAAGGGACTTCGCGGTCTTAGAATACAGGATACTATACTTCAGGGGTGTCCCACATTAGTGTTGTCTTTATTCAAACACGACTTAAAATAATAAAATAACGAGTTAGGCTTAATATTACAACAGCTTATTAAGAATGGTCTCTACTTAAAACAAATTACTAACTGAATTTATTGCCCTTTTAAACTTTCAATCTTGGTGTACTTAATTCTCTCATAATTAACAAAAAGCACGTCCATTCATAAACAATAAAATTAAACTGGCCTCCAAGAAACTTTAAAATAATTTGAAAACTTCAAAATCACAGTAATGAATCTCATTATGAACTTTTACTGAGAAACGAAACATATTAAGGCTTTAGTTCGCATAGTTCGTGTAAGGAATCTCTTTAGCACCTAACATAATATTTAATTTACCACTAACGCTGAGAAGCCAGTCGGGGAAAGATCAAGAATTTACCCACAATCAAAGAACTAACAACGCGTGAGTATAAGGACTCACAGAATGAAAATTTCAAAATAAATTTCAAAATTTCAATGATGTTTGTTTTGACTGACTTGTTCATTAATCACACAAGCAGAATTTGAATACTTGGAGTTCCTACACCAGCCTTGCGACTGATGATTCTTGAAATGAATCTCGCGAAAATCCATTGCAAGAATCGAACTCAGAATACGTTGAGAAGCTTTGAATACAGAACGGAATAGCTTTCATCTCGATAGGTGAAGAAGAAAGTATCCGTCCCGCATTTGGCGCCATAAACCTTCTCAAGGTATTGTGTTGATATTTTTCCCTACAGTTTCTTTTTTTTTTTTTTAATACTAACGCATTACACAACCGAGGAACACTAACCAACACACTTCCTTTTTCTCGCTTTCTTTTTCTTTTTCTTTTTGTTTTGTTTTGCCCAGCTGGGGAAACTAACAGAGAACAGATGTTTTCTCTCTGTGTTGAAGAAAAAGGAACGAACTATTCTTTTGATATATGGACTGTTTCTTTTTCCTTCCCTCATTGACTTCTCTTGAACAAGCAAAATGATAGTTAAGCTTTCAGGGTAGAAGGGGGCATTTGCCCAACGCAACATATCAACACAAAATGTTTACTTTCAAGCAAATTAATAGGAAACCTGTCCTTTCAATTAACACAATTTAAACATTAAATTATACGAAACTCATTTAGAATATAAATGTGACCCTAAGAAAACTACTTAACACAAATGAAAGTAATAATATAAATAACTCCTGCTTTGTCATTTACAAAAGCAACATAGGATTCTATAATCAATATCAATTAACACATTATTAGATGACGAGCTAATGATCGAATCCCACCGCTGCCACCAAATTTATGTCGGGGCCGGTGGCAGGAGGCGATCAGAACTTTTGCGGCCACTGGTGAGGGAGTCCCACCACAGGTCACGAACATAAAAAGAGATTATTAGCGACAATATCTCTACCAAAGGTAGCCGAAATCAAGCTAACAGAATAGTTAATAAAGGACCACGAAAGGTCTCAAGAATGTCTGACTTAGAGGGTTGCCTGACATTAAAATGTAATGGAGCTGAGCAGTCTATGGGGCTCGGCAATTTACTAGTACGGTAGGGAGGAGGTCCGTCCTGTTCAAACAATGTCCGACTAACCAGGCTGTCGGCAAGGTGAGTTGATAGAGAGAGAGAGAACAGGATGAGTGCCTATGTATGACAATAATTAATTACAAAGTTCAAGCACGAGTTTACGAGATTATAAGGGAGCCTTGATCCATGAATGTCCCGCAGGTAATTGCCAGCACTTTAGGGCAGTGGCGGCTCCAAAGGGGGGTCACTAGTTAACGTGAAGCCCACACAACAACGAGATTAATTAGCACTCCAAAATAATAGACAACTAGGACTCGTGCAAAGAAATAAATATTTGTAGCGGGACGACAACTTAATAATTAGGCACGTATTATACAACAATGAATTTGAAAATAAAGCTAATGCAATGGAGACAGGATTATTAACACACTTAATGGACCTCAAATACATAAAACTTCACAAGACAAGGTCAGGCTTGGCTATACTTAAATAATTCAGCCTAATAACAATTTAATCGATAAAACAATAAAATGGAAGAGATAGTTATCGCTAACAACCTTAGTTGTAGAATCACTTTACACAAACACTGAAATCGGATATTGGGTGCAAAGAAGTAGACGTGATTCTGAGTCGATGCGAGGAATCAAGATGCACAATTAAAATCACTAAAACAATTTAAATCACTCACCTCGCAATTCAACACCTACACAGATGAAAGAGTTCCAAGTGGCCTCTGGAGATATCGTCGAGTCCTGTATAAGTCCAGTTGAGCTTAGCGTGGTAACAAGATGTTCGTTGCAACCAAGAATTCCCAGAAGATGTCTGTATTGGTTCGAGCGGTAAAACCAACAAGATGCTTCCACTTCCTACGGAGAGTGAAGTTCTTTCTCCAATCGGAATTCTCACGGCGAATGCAGGAATAGTACTGGAGTCGCAGAACACACACAGAAGGGTGATGGTTCACTCAACTACAGAAGATAAAGAGTTCGGTCCTCAACAGGCGTGACTGGTGTAGTGGTTCACGTAGGAACCAGAGAACGAAAGAGATGTGATAATAATGACTTCGACGAACGGCTTCTTCGGAGGTACTTTCTGAGAGAATATGAGTAGGTGAGGTCGTACTTTGAAAACTTTAGATAGGCGTTTTAAATAACTGGAACGCCGAGTTAGAATAGTATGAGTTTTATTGTAAGTTGCTTTTGTACAGCGCAGAAGAGTTGTTAAGCAATAAGTTGTTATACATCAGAGATAATTTTAGATGACGCACAAGTCTAGTGGCGTATGCGTGAAACTTGAGAGGGGTCAGAATATGACCAATGATAAAAGAGAAACAAGGGCAGTTCAATGAAGAGATTGAATTACGACTGCCTGCAAGTAGTAGTAGTAAACTTACTAGAAACAATGTCCAGCACAGTAACAAAGTTCTTGCTGTATTGCACACACGAAATGAAAACAGAGATGGTCCTTGGTAGGAGAACGGAGATGACGGAGTTCTCCACTAACACAGTGTAATAACACACTCTGGTAATGCACTAAGTTCTTCTCTCTATGACTCTAACAAAGTCAGAGAAGAAACGCAAGTCCGGCGGGCGAAGGACAGAAGCCTGAGCCCGAAGAGTGGGCCGGAGCCCCCGGCGACGAGCACGAAGCTCGTGCCTCGTAGACACACAATGATTTCCCCCTGAGAACAGCTTGTACAGCTATTTTGTATTCAGGGAGTTTATTCACACGTTACGTACGTGGGAGTATAGTAGGGTGGTATCTTCCCAAAAAGGGCGGATACTCGTGTGCAATGAAATTAGTCTTTACGTTTAGATTGGGTATTGATAATCTAAACGACTATTTAGGGTGTTAACTAGAATAGTCACGCATGCGCGTTATTACAAACAGTATAAGGCTTTAGCGTCATCTGGTACATAATATCCAAATTAAAAGTCAAAGGTTAATTTGATATTACAAAGAAAATCAAGCTTTATCCAGATTTTACAGGTTTCTTAATCGTTTCACAATGATACCAAAAATACAAGTGTTCCCAAGACACTTATTTTATACGGTGTCAAAATAGACATATTTAGTATTTTCGAAGTGTCAACTTCGGCGCCAAAATGTTAATTATACGTCTACCATGTTTTTGAGAACATCTGGGCTTAAACAGAGGACAATGAGAGTATTCAGAAAATAACATCAGACTCTCAGATAAGACACAAGGGTTAGATATTCCCTTGCACGTGCAGCGAATCGAAGGTTATAGGTTACCAATTCAGATCTGTTTCTCAAGATGCAAAGAGGGGAGAAAAAGATATGAGTTTCCTCTTACGAGAAAACAGCTAACTTTAAGTATTCGTCTGGCTTAGTTATTCCACAGAAAGAACAAAATATAAAGAGAGAAATTTAACATTGACTAATACCTGCAATAATTACATGGCAATAAAGCAATTAAAAGGTTTTTAAATAGTAATTATGAATTTAATAACAGTAAGAAAAGCAAAAAATTAGGTCGGCCCGAAGGCGCCTCAGGTCGGCCGCTACAATGTTATCGAAGAAAATATATCCAATGGTAAAGTACGCAACTCTTATATTTATTATTTGACTTATTTGGATTTATATTTGAATGAATCCAGAAATTCATTTGAATTGCAATAATTTTGATCTTTAAATAAACTATGATTCAAGAGTCACTTTTCTATTACGGCTGGGGACCACGTATTGACATTCCAAATTAAAATTTCGAATTAGAGGTATTAGCTACTACTCTTTTAGAACCACTCTTTCTATACTAATGATCTTATCATTAAAGAAAAAAGAAGTTATCATTAAAAATGCGTACCGTTATATATATACTAGTGCATTGGCGTTTGACAGCGCCTTTGTCTTTTTATACGTACGTTGTCCGCTGATAGCTGTTGAAATATTCATACAGGCAATCTCAAGGAGTGTCGACACACGCGGTTACCGTTATACATGCTACACGCCAGATGAATAGTTATTACGTAATCAGATGGTTAACATACATTAACCTAGCCTAAATGATGATTCGTCTAGAATGGGAGTGTGCCCAAGAGAATTACCATTCAATTATAAACACCGACAATGTTCGGTGAAAGAAACAACATATATTGTATGTCTAAATAAGTTGTGGAAGATGTTTACATAGTCTTTAAACAAGATATTCGGTATCTGATTTCCCGAATTTCAAGAACCGTCCATCAATTTATTTTCCTAGTGCTATGTCTTAACACATTAACTTCTATCTATTTAAATACCCAGGACTTCAAATATCAGCTTACACAGTTTTTGTAGCCTATGCATGTTATCCCAATATAACCCTAATTCTCTAACTATTCCTCTATTCCAGCTTGTCAGATAAATAAACTGGTCACCCTATCTTTGTTCTACTGCCTTAGTGGTCCCCCATAGGAGAGAATGTTAACGTCAGGGTAAGTGGGCTGGAACCTGCATTCGGCCCGAACATTCAAACAGCCATAAAGATGTAAAGGACCCATCACTTTTATCAGTCATGTTTGCGGGCCGAGATAGCTCAGTGGTAGAGTGCTCACCTACGGTGCATGGGGTCCTTGGTTCGATCGCAGCTCGCGCCAAATTGAACTTCGTGGCGGGCAAACACCGTGTGTGTGGGTTTTCTCGGGGTTCTCCCATTTTCTTCATTCCATCATTTCATTCATTTCTCATCATCACCATCTCCTTTAGCCTAGCCGGCATAACTGTGCAACCTAACACTTAGAGATTTCATTTTCAGTCATGTTTGGGTTAAAAATTTAGTTCACTTAATATGAAAGGGCGAGGCGGGATGGGCATGATATAAACATTAAATATTGTATAATCATCGCTGCTAGTTTTAAGTGTGAATTATTAAATGTTTACGTCCGTCCGATTTTCCACTTGAATATTGGTGACAATCCACATCCCATTTTCTACTATTGAATCTAAGGTATATACAGTAAAACCTGTCTTCAACGGACCCTTTATTAAACGGAAAACTGTCTTGAACGGAAATATTTCACGGTCCCATGAATTTTGGAGAACAAAACGTGTAAAACTCCCTTCATTAAGCGGAAACTGTGTTACGCGGACAACGGAAATAGAAACAAACATTTAACGGAAAATCCTGAGTTCCGGACTACAGCGTTTAGATGTTTAGATATTCTGTGAGACATATACATTACACTGTCTGCGATAAAATGTTCGTTCTTTTGTTAAATATTTCTGGACAGTGTTGACCTTCCCAACCACTACTCATATTCACCCCCACAAATTGTTCTTAATCCCCAGAACTTAATCAAGAATCATACGAAATGTCGGAAAGAAGAAAACGAGATAGAGGAAGAAGAGGAATACGATACCGAGTTCCAAGAAGAGTGTAGAATAAATACGTATCAAGATTCTCTCAGAAGTTTAAAGGAACTGCAAAAATTTGCCTTACGAAAAAATTATTCTAATTCACTTAGTATAATTTCTCAGGCTAAAGTGTATGCGGAAAGCCAAGCAGCCAAGCAGCAATGTACACAGAAAACCCTGTTTGGCTATTAGAAAAATAAAAAAGACATGTGCATAGCATATTTTGTATTCATTTTAATTTTTTTGTGTATTTATTCGTAGAAGAAAGAAGTATTGTAATCGAACAATGTACATACAGCAATATATTTTCTCAGTATGCCCCTTTATAAGCATGTATTTTTTTAAAGAAAGGAAAGGTCTACCTCCACTAAGCGGAAACCTGACTTTAACGGAAATGTTTGCAAGTCCCGCTCGATTCCGCAAAAGACAGGTTTCACTGTATAACTGTAAAATGCTAGAAGTTACATATCGTGCCGATAGATGTCAGCAAACACCCTCCAGTGGTTGACACGAACGAAGCTGAAACTTAGCGTAATGCTCTTTACTGCCTTTAACATAATTAATTTTCTCCTTTAGTTTACAAGATATAAGCGTCCGCCTAAAATAAAAGATTAGGATTAGGAATTAGATTTCTGGGTTTCGGCATCTACGGTCATGTTTGCTCGTCAAGTATGAGGGACGACGTTCTTCGGTGATCACTGCCCGGGAAAACTGAGGAGAAAGAAAGGAAAGGGGAAGGAAGGAAGTGTCCTTGGACTATGTTAGGAACCACACCGGCATTAATCTGGTGCGAATGAGGTAAACCTCACTCAGGATGGCCGATCTGAAAAACCTTTTACACTTTTTTCGATCTAGTATCCCCATCGGGAATCGAAACCGGATTCACCTGCACCATAGACGAGAGCGTTAACGACTACACTACGGGGAGCCAATAAAGACACAATTAATATTTCTCCCATCATTCCCGGTTCGAAAATTAAAAAAAAAAAGACTGTTAGTCGAATGGCGTGTACCAGTGGTGGAGAGGGTCATTTGTCACCGTGTCACCTGGATGACGACTCTTGTCCAGGTCGTTACCAGGAAACGATTTCGGGTCTAGGTCTCATCTCTTATGCAGAAGACGGGAATATAACCTCGTCGTATATCAATAGTTCATGAAAGGTCAAATTTATAAACATGAACTCAAACCAAATTTGCTTACATAATGTTCACAGAAATTTAAATTTCAAGATGGAAAATGTATTATATAGTATACCTTGGTAAAATGCATTTAAGAATACATAACATGAATTTATGGGCATGCCCTGAAATAAGTACACAAAGGTGGTAATACTGATCCCTCGTTAGACTTTCATTAGCAAATATAGTAGAGTTACGATTGAGTTTCCGTATCTATTAGGAAATTTCACGGTCTCCGGGTCCTCGTAGATCAGAAGGTCACGAGATATGATGATGTATACTCAATACACCAATTCCAATCACTACTATTTATTTATTTCCTACGATTTAAATACAGACCGGGACTTATGTATTTGGAGACCAGATTTATGCATTTGGGAGGACTGATTAAAAGCAACACGAATCAATCAGAAAATATCAACGAAGCAGAAAGAGCCAAGAAGAAAATATATCTACAGATAAGTTCCATAACATAATGATAGTTTCAAAAGCTGCACCATTCATATTTGTGAGTTTAGAATGTATGGACACACACAAAAAAATTTCAACACTAAAATGAAACTTCTCATAATCAGTAGATAAAATAATGTAATTTTAAATGCTTATATTAAACACTTACAAAGAAACTGAATTGTGTAATTCTAGAAAGACTCTTATTGCAACTCCTAAGAAAGAAGTCAACATTGCAAGATTTCTCAATGTAACTCTGGAATAAAACGTCACTTAGGAGTAAATTCACGGAAAGTGAGAATCAACTAAACAAAATAAAACTACCTCAAAAGTGTTGTATACATATATATATATATATATATATATATATATATGTGTGTGTGTGTGTGTGTGTGTTTCCAAATCATGTTAATAACTTAAACATAAATATTACTGAAGTGGTTATCTTTTCGGTGTCTTCCCGTTGTGCCTACTTCCCGTTATGCCTACAGGCCCTCCAGCACTTTGTAGAAAATATTTTTAATGATCTTATCTGTAGGCAGAACGGTAATTCCCGTTGTGCCTACTTCCCGTTCTGCCTACTCTTTCGAGACGGGGAATTCTGTGCAGGGAGGGATCTTTTCTAGGGATTTTTTCTTTAGTAATTCTAATAGATTCTGTAAGAAGAATAACTATTCCTTTAAATTTCATCATATATTTTAAATGTTATCTTACTTGCTCTTCTCAGAAAAAATGACTAGGTACAGTTTTGTTATTAGCAGCGTTATTCACGTCTACTTTAGTAGAGATGTGTTTTTTTAATACTTACAGAGAAATGGAAAATTAATTGATTCAGTTACAAGAAAATAAACTTATTTCGGTCTAATATCAAGTCATTTCACAACAAAATTTTATTCAGTTTTCCAGTAGTTCATCTCCAACATTCTAAGGCTCGCAGTACGTAATAGGTGCTACAGTTCACATCCTCAAAATATATTTGGCCATATATTAAACAAACAATGCAAGAAGATGCATAATTCGGTCTCTTTTCTTTTTCTAAAAAAAGCCTTTGTCTTCTACATCACAGATCTTTTTCCGGCATCACCTCTATATATGATCAGGTGCTTTGTCCTCTATACATGATTCTGTATTACACGCAATATGTCGTACTTATATTGTAAAAAAAGAAAAAAATGGGACCGCAATGGCTCAGGGGTAGAGCGTTCACCTCTGGTGCATGGGGTCCATGGTTCGATCCCAGCTCGAGCCAGGTGAGCTTTGTGGTGGACAAACACCGTGTGCGTTGGTTTTCTCGGTGTTCTACCGTTTTCTCCTACTTTCCACTATTTCATTCATTTCTCATCATCACCGTCTCCTTTAGCCTAGCCAGCATTACCGTAGGACGTAAAACTTAAAAATTTCATTTCATTTCATTTATACTGTCAATGTAAATACTAAATACCACATATCGTCAATATACCCAATGTAATTTAAATAAAGATCTCATAATCGTTGTTCAAAATGTAAACAGTATGCAACCATATCTATGTAAGCCATCAAGCCTATTACACGTGGTTCCAGCCTTCCTAATAATCGTAAATATCTGTGATTTTATTCTGTATGTGACCACACAAATAGCATTTTAATTTCGATTATTTTACGGTAAAAATATTCTGTGAAATGTAATGGAAATTCAGAAGGAGCCTTCTTTGCGAATTTCTCAGAGTTTTCATTCTCACCGTCGTGAGTAATCCGATTGGGTAGAGAAGCGTGATTATCTAAGCAAACTCATCACCAACAAAACGCCGAACACGTATTTCATACTTTGACCGTTTCTGATTTTGAAAACACTCCTGTGTAGACTATAAGTCATTACTAGGCACCTTGCTTATCACACTGACACTAACAAATCATATATAATAACTTTTTAACGTAATAAGTAAAAGCTTGTTGTGATTCTTATTGAAACGTTTATGTTGCGAGCGGAGCAAGCAAGAAAATTTTTATCATATCTATTTCTTTGCAAACTAACAATATTGATTTAATCGGACGCCAATACGCAGTTGCATACTGTTTGCATTTAGAACAGTGATGGTGAGATGTTTTAAATATATTGGCTATATTAACGATATATGGTATTAACATTGACGATATGTAGTATTTACATTGACAATATAAGTATATGTAACATTGCATGTAGTATAGAATCGTGTTAGAAGACAAATTACCTGTTAAGGTAATGCCAAAGAAGGAGCAGTGATGTAAAAGACAAAGGCTATTTTTTTTCAAAAGGGCCGCCTTATGCATCCTCTTGCATTGTTTGTTTAATGTATGGCCGAACATGTCTTGAGGATGTGAATTGTGGCACTTTTTAGTACTGCAAGCCTTAGTATGCTGGAGATAAACTACTGGAAAACCGATTAAAATTCGGTTGTGAAATGAATTGATATTAGCCCGAAGTAAGTCTGTTTCGTGTTCGTTTCAGATACAATGTCAAACGGGTTACTGGCAACTGAATCAATCAATTCGAGGAAAGAGATATGATGGAGACAAACACTCTTTTTAAAGGCCGCCTTATGCATCCTCTTGCGTTGTTTGTTTAATAGTTGGCCAGACATGTCTTGGGGATGTGAACTGTGGCATTTTTTAGTACTGCAAGTCTTAGCATGCTGGAGGTAAACTACTGGAAACCCAAATAAAATTTTGTTCTGAAATTGCTTGATATTAGATCTTTTTTTTTTTTTTAATGTTTGTTTCACATACAATGTCTAACATTCTTGCAACTGAGTCAACCAATTTTCTATGTATGATGAAACTTGTAGAGGTGGTGGTTGTTTTTACAGAAGCTTTTAGAAATACTAAAGAAATATTCCCTACAAAAATTCCTCCCTGCACATAATTCCCCGTCTCGAAAGAGTAGGCACAACGGGAAGTAGGCACAACGGGAATTACCGTTCTGCCTAGAGATAAGATAATTAAAAATATTTTCTTTAAAGTGCTGGAGGGTCTGTAGGCAGAACGGGAAGTAGGCACAACGGGAATGAACCATCTTTTCAAAGCCATTCTACATATTTAAAAGCAGCCCGAAATTGAAGCTCCCATCAAATCCCGTTTAAGTAGCACTACCACTAAGGACAGATTATAACAGGTCTAAAAACTAGATGGATGTAAGGATTCAACACTTTCTAGACTTCGTCACATACAGGATAGTGACGACGCCAGGTTTAATTTCTTGGGAGGAGAGGCAAACAGAAACCAGAGAAAACTTTGGGAGCAGCTATTTTTTTTTATACCGAAAAGGATAGATTATATTTTTTCCTACATTACAACATGTTCTGAGGAGGGGGTCAGAAGTACACACTAGTGAGGCGCTTTTACTCCTTAACCCTATCTGGCGTCGTCACTGACACAGGAGGTGTAGTCAGTACTACTTCGGTCGCCTTTAATCCTAAGTTTCCCAAGGTACCCATTTTGCAGATTTACACAGGCTTGCGTGAACTCATGAAACGCATTGGAACAAGAGTAGAACAATAAGGGAGAATGTCTTTCCGCCCTGCCGGGAATTGTATCTGGAACAGCCAGTTCGTATGTAGACACAGACGCCTTATCGACTAAGGCACCGTGGCTCTTTACTAGTTTAGCAATACACATACACACACACAAAAAGCGCCCCACCGGATAAAGAACTTGGGTCCATGCACAGAAAACGTAAATTACCCCGTTGCTCGTTAAGCCTAACAACAATAAAGATTTGACAAATCATATCAACAATTCGCTTTCCATTCATGCAGAATATTTTCAAAACTGACTCCAACTCGTAATCTACGAAAGAAGTGAAATTTGCATAATATGTATGTAACTAGAACATTCCTAAGGAAATTCATGGTTTAGTATGCTCCTCCCGAACCTTTATAACGCTTTTCTGGCTAAGAGGAGAGAGATTCTTGGAAACGCTGCCAGCATTCGATCAACCAAATCACGTTGTTGTAACAACTGGAAGGAAATCCACAAGAAAATTCGTGAGTCGATTTTTCTTTTTAATTTCGATACGGCAACATTGCTTTCACAATTGGAAGTTTAGTGAACCAAATTCATGAAGAATGTTCAAGAGTTTTAAAAAAAGAATAAAATATTAAACGTTATGATGATGGATATTATGAAAAAATGTTTCCTGCTTTTTCCAGAAATATGCTATACCTGCTATTCTATTCTTGCGTGTGTAATGGAACGGAAGAAAATCACGGGAGGGAAAGAAATAAGAAAAGAACCTAAGTATATATATATATATATATATATATATATATATATATATATATGCTACATTACACATTTCCATCATCACACAGCATTTGAGCGAAAAGAGGGAAGCCTTAAAAAGCTGGCATGTTGTGAAAAGTCCGCAATCCTTTGTCTGCTGCATATGCGTATGAAGGAAGCAGGGAGAAACCACACGCTAAAGGAATTTTCAATATCACGCATCCTTCGAATTCTTTCCTACATCTTGAAATTGAAACACATTTGCACACATATAATCGATGATTTGACGAAAGCATTATATTTCAGTTACGAATTTGTAAAAAAGCAGTAAACAACACGAATTATCAATTGAAACATAATATCGAACGTCAATTACAAATAATTACTAGAACAAACACGTATACTTCAAATTACGAGTACCTGTATGTTTTTACACGTATTAGTCCTTTATATGAGATCCACGGTGGAGGCACAAAAACCGGTTTTCGGTTTTTAGGAAAACCGAAACCAGGTCTTGAAAATTAAAAAAAAAACGGTATGGGTTTCCTCCAAAACCGGTTCCAGTTTTTCCAAATTTTGTTCTATTTCTGGCCAGAATAGTGTTTTGCTGTTCTTCGGAAACCGATTCCGTTTCCATAGAAATAGTTTTATCTGTCTTCCAAAAGGTTTCACCGAAACAGTTTCAGTGAAAACCAAACCGGCTTTGAAGAAAACCGAAACCGGTTTCGGTGAAAAACTGAACTGGTTTTTGGAGAAAACCGGAATATCAGTTTTTCGGATTTCGGTATTTATAAAAACCGGTTTTGCCCAACCCTACACAAAACATCCCTCGTGATGTACAATCCAGAGTATAGCAGAATATCAGATTCCACTTCATTAAGTTAGTTCTGACTTACACAGCCAAGAGTTGAAAACAGATCGTATGTTTTCATCAATAAGCTAGGAGTGTTAAACTAGAATAATCGGAAAGTCTTAAATGAATTCTAAATTTTCAAGTGACATTAGATAAGAGAGGTACTACAAAAATACGAGTACTACACTTCTTCATAAAAATAATCTTTGTGGTCGAGTGGCTCATGCACGTAATTTCTGTATGTGGTCCTGGTTTCGATTCACGATGAAGGAACTTGCCTCGAACACAAAACCGAGTAGTGGCTCAAATCTCGCCTTAAAAAATATCTCGAAAATATTAAAAAGCAAGATATATCATCCGACACATCACTGAAATTGAGAAGATAATGGAAAAACAAACATCTTCAGTAGGAATTCGTGTAGGACATCATTTACAAAGATAGGAGAAATGATTTCTCCTTCGGTATTGAAGCACAGTTAAATAGTGGCTATTCCATTAAATGGTATCCTACATGAAAAATCTTTCCTACAAAAAGCTGTTTGGGTTTTAATACCCATTTAAAATTTTCGGATCACTGGAGCCCAGGGGAACAAGCAGAGTGCTCATATCGATGCAGTCTCTAACATTTTCCTATTTCACTATGCCTCCAAGCTCAATTTAGCCTGAATTATCAACAATCTACAATAACAAGGAAAGGGAAGCGGAAGGAAACCGGTTAGAGTTTATTCTACCCAGCATTCGCCTGATGGAACTAAGGAAAACACTAGAAAAATCTTAGTCAAGATAATGGTAACCGAATTCGAACCCAGGATCTCCCGCCTGCGAACGAGAATGCTTAACCTCTTTCTTCTTCTTTTTTTCTTTTTTTTTAAGTCATAACTGAGACACTTGCCACTTCATTGTATCTTAATTCATCTCGATTCTGAATTCTACATAATCGAATCCAACAGGGACACGAACACAGAAAACTCGAAGACAGTTTAAAAATGGCCATGCGCTTCAAAAGGAATTCGAACCCCCAATGAGTTCCGCATCATGAACCACTACCCTACCACAAAGGACTCTTCTCGATCTCCAAAGAAGAAAGGCATTCACACAATAAGATTTTAACATCCTTTGTTACCACAGCTTTCAGCCCAATGCACTTTCTGTGTATGCATACAGATAATGTATTTCTTTGAATTCAACTGTTTTTGTTTATCATGCATCACAGATGGCCATAATAACTTGTTTCTTCATTTAGAATATGCATGACATATGTATAACGCATCTATTGATTAGCACTTAATTACAGGATTGTAGTATTACTTGCAGCTACAGTTATGTTACTGATTTAAACTTAACGGGATCCTAAATTAAAATGACAACAAAGCAGAACGAAAGAACTATCGACTAATTACTATAAAAAAGAAAGAAAAAAAGGTTTACAATTACCAAGCATAATAATCATACTATATATTTCCGGTTTCAATCGGTCAAAACATACAACTTGTGCTGTTAACCCAAGGACAAGAAATGTCTCTTAGTGGACAATGTGGGAATCGTATGTGCCTTCTGTGCGCCAGATTCCGGGTTCAATCCCCAGTAGGGTAGGCAGCCTCGGATGGAAACGCAAATAGTGGTTAGGATCCCTCGTTAAGCAGCAGATCCCATTCTATATAGCTCGGGTTCTCCGATTATGCCCTTAAGGCTATAGAAGACTGATTAATGAAAGTGAAAGATAGAGAAAAAATTGCTGAATTGAGAATATGGAATGAAACGGGAAAACCCCGAGAGGCAAACAGATACGACGTTGTTCACCACAAACTCATTTAGTCTGGGAAGCTACCTCGTGGCTAAGCGGTTAGAGTACGCGCCTTTGGCGTGGGAGACCCGGGTTCGATTCCCGGCGGGAAATCATGTGGTTCGGATTCCACGTTAATCAGTAGGCCCACGTCTCATATACCCTCGCTGCTGGAAGGGACGCTATACTAAAGCTTGGAATTTAACTTGGAATTGAACCAGGGGCGCCTAGCGCCAGAAGTAAACGCTGTAGGCCCTAACACCGGGTCCCTCAACAAGGTCAATATAGTTTATTTTATTCGGGGCTGAGGTAAATTAATCAGTTAATTCCATGACTTTTTTGTGTTTTGGCGTTCTCTTTTCTGACTAATGACTACTAGAATATTATGAAGATGTTTGCTTATCAACCAAATTTCAGCATGAGGCTTTACACTAAAAACTTGAATAATAGGAGAAGCATTCTGACATTTATTCGTTAAGAGGGAGAAGGAGTGCGCCAGAGCGACCGGAATATTGGTGTTCAATTTAACATGGAATCTCAACCATTTTTTAGGCAAATCATGGTTTCATTTCGTTCTTTCGCAAAAATGTCTCAGTAGCTCACTAAATATGATGCATCTCATTTTAAAGGTGCAATTTGAACGCTGTACATGATATTTGACCGCGTACACTTTAGGTTTTGCTTTGAGATGGAGGGGCAATATCACCATTGATACAATCACTTTCGTGTTTTCATTAATTTACTTCTTTTTATTATTATTATTATGATGTATCAAAATAAAGGGGGGGGGGATAGCTTCTATACTTTGGTGTACGAGATCCCGGGTTCGATTTTAGGTGGGGGAGACCAGTAGTTTAGATCCCACTTCCAATTGTAGATCTCTTTCTATATATAACCATGCTTCTGACAAAGGACTTAAATACATCACATAATCAATGGGTACATGACCGCGGATAGAATCCAATAGAGCAGACCTAAACTCTATACTATTAAAACACACGAATCAAATGTCAGTGAAATATAATATTTTGAAAACCACATATATCAAATGAAACTGCATGGCACCGAATATATATAGTCTATATATGCAAGATCTATTGTATCACACAATTACTTTTTGTGTACGTAGGATTCGATTGGGTTTGATCCGAGTTAAGTACTCCAACTCCAGTCGAACCCGGGACCACGTTACTTAAAGAATGCGAATTAGCCAGCAGACAATGAAAAGGGATACAATTTATTGAATATGTTCGAGGAATTATTATTGTATATACAATTAATCAAGTGTCAGACTTGGACACAAAAAAACGATGAATCAGACCATCACATTTACTCCATCCTGTATTTCAAACACTTTGGATCAGTCTAAGGCATAATTTACAAGTAAAGGGTAAATTTAAAGGAGACATGCCTCTCCTAATAGCTAGTGCCGGATTAACACTTCCTGGTGCCTTAGGATAATGGTTCCTAGTTTTTTTTTTTTTTGACACAATTTACTGAACGCCCACAATATTGGGACATTTTTTTTTTATTAATAAATGATAACAATAAGACAGTAGCGTATGGAAGTGGGTTTGGTGTTTAACTTTCCTTAAGCCAGATACTGTGGAAAAATAAACATTATATATATATATATAGTGGCGAATCCAGGATATGATCAAGGGAGGGGCTAAACCATAGTTTGCAGCTTTATCCAGTGTAAAGCAGGATTGAGGCCCATTTTATCCAGTGTATACGTGAGCGTCATGGGGGCTAGAGCGCCCCAACCTCCCTTGGATCCACGCCTATATATATATATATATATATATATATATATATATATATATATATATATATATACAGTGGCGTATTTACGATTTTATTTCGGGAGGGGTTTTGCTAACTTTCGGGGGGGGGGAGCTTTGCCTGAAAATGTGAAAATTCTGCAAGATATTTCGTATACTTTACTATAGTAAGATTTCGGGGGGCTTAAGCCCGGAAGCCCCCCTAAATACGCCACTGTATATATATATATATATATATATATATATATATATATATATATATATATAATTCACGACTGCTCCGAAAGAATATGAGACGGAGCATTGATGCTGCCGTTGCAGACAGTCTGAAAACTGATTTTAACTAATTATTAAAGCCTTCGGGATTTTTAACTTCGAAAATTTCGCGACATACCCTATGAGACTGCGCGACACACCGGTTGGGAACTACTGCTGTGATATAAACTTCCGGAACTGTCCTTTCTCCCCACAAAAATGTGATATAATGTAATTTCGAATCAGTACCGTCAATTCTGGTTTTGCTGAGGGCCTCTCCCGCCTTCCTCAAATGATGCTCCGGGTTTCAATACAGTATATTTCTATTCATTGAATTTGAAAGTGTTGCTAGAGAGGAAGCCCAATATATTACCCTAGGTTATATTCTAGGCGGTAATTCGGGCTTGTTCCTTACTGCGGCCTGACTCCACTTCTTTCCGATTAAAATCTTTTATGTATGAACTTATCCGATAAACTTCAGTAAATAAATAACCAACCACTGCAAAGAGATTTCGTTACGAACTCAAGACTAAGACAGCGGCACATTTACATGCTATTGATCGGTACAGTTTTGTTTACTTCGTACGAATCATATCGATAAACTGCTACAATATACAATGAAATCTGTTCTATAAGGAACTGTGAGATAGTTTTTTTCTTTTTTTCATTTTTATTTTATTTATTTATTTATTTACTTGCTGTGCAAAGATTTTCGTTTTTATATTCTAAAGAGGAATTCATTGAACTCGTTAAACTCATGTTTGATTGTTCTCATTGTAACTTCGTTATTACGCGTGTGTCGGAAAAAGTTCATATTTTAATTTTTGTATTACACTTAATAATACACAGTGATGATTCCAGATTTCTTTGAAGGAAGGAGGACTTAGCACTGAAAGGCAGGGGTGTGAAAGTAGTACCAGCAAAAATACTGATAGCCAACGTTAAAAATGATCGAAGATATGCTTCCGGGGGAATCCCCCCTGGACCAACCACTGATAACACCACATAAGCTACTTGTTAAAACAACCATCTTTTAACGAGAACGTCAATTTACACAGCTTTTCTTTATTTTCACTAACTATATATAGAGATAATACTATGTCAAAATGTTTTTTAAAAATCGTAGGCCTGAAGCTAAGGAGGCCTATGAGGGCGTGGGCATCCTATAAAATGTAGTCTGCGTCTCCGTAAAATACAACAAATAATGGTCAAGGACAGACGAGATACCCCGTAAAATTTATTCGTGGCCATAAAATTTATTGATGGATAACATCTAGCAAGACACGTAGTTTTCTACTGTCAATGAGATGAAATAAATTGAACAACGATAGCTTGGTGGTAATGTCCTCATCTCGGGAAATCGAAGTCGTGAGTTCGATTTTATAGCAAGCCACTACACTGACAGGAAAGATACGCATTTTTTTTCTTTATATATCTCTCACTTTATCAATTTATAGAATCACAATTTGCTACATTCTATGATTTAGTATTTATACGTACTAATGTCAGAATACAAACTGTAATGTAAGCATAGGGATATTGAAGCTTTCTGTATATGCACATACAAGGGGGAGAAACCAGTCATGAATTGCAAAATATATGTCAAGCATTCTAAAACTTGATTTTTATCATTCAGCTGTTTTTGTTTTATAAGGTGTAACGCACACCTACGGAATAAAAGTCGGCCTTGCCCGAAGCAAATTAAAACAGAGTATATTGCTATTCAAAACAAGCACGCACCTCTTTTTCCGATTCCTAACATTCTTCTGTAAGTGACCCGTTAAAGACGGAAGAAAAAAATATATAAACATACTGTTAATAAGTAATATCTTGAAATTAATGATGAGCTAAGATCTAATATAAATTTTATGACATGCGGAAAGTGATAATAATTTGGAATATTTTTATGTTCCTTGGCTGGCATAATACTGAACGAAAATGTATTAGGCCTATTATTAAGCTCTTAAGGTTATCACTATTCCTTTTAAAGAAGCAAATCTATGGCAGGTGATAAAAATCACTAACTACAAGCCGAAACCTTGCGAACAGTAATCAAAACAAATTTTGTAAACAAACATGCAAATACCTAGTGACAGGTGTATACGAGCCATCCATGGCCTGCTTTTTTCTGTCTTTAAACAATAAAAGGCAAAATAATGAATGAAGATTGCACGGTACTTACTGACACTCGTTCATAATCTCTTCTTGGGTTCTTACTTGAACCGGCGCCAGCTTTTCCACACTCTCATCGTAATTACAGAAGCACTTGGTTATCTTGTCATCAAATGTGTTGACTAGGTCTTCGAGTGATCCGGAGAATGTCTCCGTGAAATTGTCAGTGATCGTTTCCGTGCTATGTTCGGCGGGCACAGCATTCGCGTTTGATTCTGTAGTTGTGACAGGTTTGATGTCCTTATTCGAATTTCTCGCATCTTGTGAGCTTTGAAAGTCACTAAAATCCACCCATTCCTCCGATTCGAACTGAGCTAACGGAGCCTCGAACTTTAGCTCAGCCATTTTGCTCGTATCCCTCATCCTGGCTGCTAGAGTCTCGCGATTTCTCGCGCCTCACGTGATTACACAAGAGTATGCTGGGAAAAAGCGATCGACGCGTCGTCTGCTGGTTGCAGTAGTGAGTGTGGTTGGTTCGTCTTGCTAGTGTTGTGTCGCTGTTATTGCCTGCCTTCCTTTTCCTCTCGAACTATTGATCTGAAACAAAAGCGAAATAAATCCATTCACTCATGTTATAATAAAAACACAAATTAGTACAAGTAAAACAAAAGAACAAGAAATTCCTTAATAACTAATCATCAAAACCAATGTTCACTGCACTTCTGATGTCACTTTTTATCTATTTATTTATTTATTTTTCTGTTGTCATGCTGTCTGTCTACTGCTTTCAAGGTTACAAACTCACTATACCTGTTGAGTTCAACATAACAAATAAAAGTAAATTATGCGATGGTAACCTTATTAAAAATAATAGCATAACCAGGGGTGTAATGGAGCATATACAGGGATATATGGCGTTAAAATGCATCTAGTATTATATACAGTAGTACAGTTTATACTCATTTTAAATTAAGCATGTAATAGACAGGGGCGGATCCAGGACGGACTTTGGGGGGGGGGACGATGAGTTGTAATACTCCTACTTAGAGCTACTTTTAAGAGCTCCAAACTCTGGGATGGGTGTTATTTATATATAAAATTAAAAACTTTCCCCAGAAGGAGAACTTTCTTGTTTTATATATAAATCACCACCTGGATCCGCCCTTGGTAATGGAGAATATACGATAAATTTTAGTAAATGGTCCAGTGCATACCTACCGAAAATTGTAGCAATATACCACTGAGTATAACCGTTAAATACAAAATTGTGCGGATTATGCTGTAAAGCAGTATGCTCGAAATCGGAAGAATTGTAGTTCACCAACCAACAGTATTTTTTTTTTTTAATTAACGTTTCAGTATAGCCTACTTGTCTAATCCATAAAAAATGTGTATAAAAATAAATGGACGTAAGAGAAAGCAGAGTCCAAGTAATTCAAGAATGCGCCTTCACAATGCTGGTCTAGTGGCTAGTGCGCGAACATTTTGTGCATGTGGTTTCAACTTCGATTCCTGGTGGAAGAGTATTATACTATTACAATAGTTTGGTTTCCACCTTAAACTGTACGTCCAGGGGTGCTCACAGTGGTCGCATTTTAGGGCACATATTCAGCCTATGAGAATATTTGAGAGAGAGACATAATTTTCATTAAAAGCAGCACATTCAAGCTGCAGAATGGTAAATTTAAGAAGGAGAGCAGGGCTGGATTAAGGGGGTGGCTATAGCCCCAGGGCTGGAGGTGGACAGGGGCTCTGATCAAAATCTCAACTGACTATCTAAAAAGAACCATGAAGATACAATCATCTTCATAAAATAAAATATGACCAAACATATGAATCATATTCCCTTAACTTTCCTGCTGCGCTTTCACAGAAATGTATTAGATGAAGTCAAGGGGGCCCACATATTTTTTCTAGCCCTGGGCCTCCAGACGGGTTAATCCAGCCCTGAAGGAAAGAGTTATATTTGGGGAGCAGAATAGTGAATTTGAGAAGCAGAATGATAAATTTGGGAGGAATGGTAAATTTAGAGGAGAACGGTGACTTTGGGGGTCGCTCTTCGGAGGATAGGCACCCTTGTGTACAGCCACGTCTTATGGTTTTGGTAGTGATAGAGGAGTCCGAATTTCAACAAACAATCGACCTGTACAGAACCGAGGCTGCCTCGGATTATCCAGAGCTCAGATTTTACGAAGGAGGATACATTTTATATTGATTTATTTTTTTATATTACATATTTTGTACAAGTGTAATACATATAAGTAAACTATAAGTCATATTATAATTACGACTAATTTCTCAACAGCATTATACTACCACTCTTCTTATGTAATTCAGTATTATCTTTGAGAAGCACCGGACTAAATCCGAAACAGCCAATTCGTTTGAAAATTCTAATTTTTACTTTTACAAAAGAAGAATTTCCTGTATTGTAGTGTATATCTACAGTGCACTGGGTATTTTATATTACCGGATTGGATGATGAATTTGATTAAAAGTACAGTATTGTATTCTTCCTCTTTGTTCCGTACATTTGCAAAATATTAGCCACTGCAGACTTAGTGTCGGATAGTTGGCAACATCGGATCGCTATTGCCTCCTTTTGGCCAGTTAAAACGTGGGGTGAGTGTACTGTCATTTTAGATGGTTCGTATAATACACAATATCAGATTACTGAAATTTGAATTATGTATACTTTACTATAATTATCACTTAAAAAAACCTTCAAAAGTATAATTACACTGAAAGTTTCTTTTAGTAAAATTACAAGAAACCTCTAATACGTATGCAGGAGCGCACCCAGAATATTTTTTGGGGGTGGGATCCAGTACTATAAGCCACTACGCCTATGTAGTATTGAACAGATATTATTCTGTACCTGAATAAACGATAAATAACTGTAAACTACTTCCACCTATATTTTCAAAAAAAAAAAATGGCAACTAGATTCTTTCTATAAGAGAAAAAATGAAATGAAATCTTTGATTTTTACGTCCCACGATTATGCCGGTTAGGCTAAAGGAGACGGTGATGATGAGTAATGAAGGAAATGGTGGAATGAAGAAAGTGGGAGGAAACGGGAGAACCCCGAGGAAACCCACGCACACGGTGTTCGTCCACCACAAAGTTCACTTGGCGGGGACTGGGATCGAGCCCGGGACCCCAAGCACCAGAGATGAACGCTGTACCACTGAGCCACCGTGGCCCCCTCTATAAGAGAAAGAGTACAAATGAAGTGTAAGATTAAATGTCCATGCTACGTCAATTATTTCCCTCTTAAACAAATATAATTTTATTAAGAAAGTATACAAATATATATGTTGAGTTAGGAAGTTTTTTTGGAGGGGTACCGAATCCCCTGTGCCTCTATACGTATGGTGCCATTATATCTAATTAAATTCCAATCAACTGTTGGCAGGAAGAATAAATTCATATTAAAATAAACAATGATGTACTGTCATTACTATTATTATTTTTTTAGTTCCCACGGTTATGCCCTGTAAGCAAAGAGACGGATGATTAATAAAAATGAATTATTATGAAAATAAACTTTTGTGCTCTCTCTCCAGAAATCGAACCCAGGACCACGTCCACACCAAAGGCACAATTCTAATTAGTAGACCAGCGGGGAGGCAACTGCTATTATTATTATTATTATTATTATTATTATTATTATTATTATTATTATTATTATTATTATTATTAATCATTACTGTCATATCAGTTGCCATTTTAATATAAAGCGAATGATGCAATGCGGTTTGTCAATGATGTGACTACATGCTTGTCAGGAATTTAATGTAATTTCACTGGAAAATCTACAGAATATTGTATACGTTAATAATGAAAATATTGTATGTTCTAGATATTGTGCATTTAAAGTAATCACGGACATTCCATTTTCTTTGGAGTCAATAGAAGAATAGAACAGTGTGTCAGCGGCAGGACTAATCGAAAGTGTACGTTATGACGCTTTATTTTTATTTTTATTTTATTTTATTTATTTATTTATTTATTTTTTTTTTTTAAGGTGGGGAAAGAGTAAGAAAACCAGCTAAAGAGGTTCTATAGCTCTTCAGATTGAAAAACGGGGACATTCTGTGAAAATTTACAGCAAGATCATAGCTATGCAGTTACTTTTTGCTGAAATATCAGAATAAATTCAATAATATATAGATCAACACTGACAGAGTAATAGTAAGGAACAGAGTAAATGTAAGTATCGTTTATAAATAGAAGTGATATTGTTTAATCAAGTTTACTCCACCAAGTTTTCGACTCGCTGTAGACCATGGATTAAACTTGTTTTTAATTAAAGGCTACAATTGTTTATATTGTAATGTGCTATACTGGATTTTCTTTTAGTTTCCCCAACAATTAACTTGCGGTAACACAAATATTAACGTCCATCTGGTTACGGCCCTTGTTCTATAATAAACAGCAAAAGAACGTTCATGTTCAACATAATCACTACCCATATTCAAATAATTTAATCCAAACAATACAGTTTAAATTACAATTAAATCTCACAATAGTTTTAAATCAATAAATTTCCTTTACCCTAGTGTCATCTATTGGCGTCAGGCAGACGGCACAGGACTACTCTATTACTGTGACTACTATTACTTATATTCTGAGACGATTCTTTTCAGTAATAAGGACATCTCACGAATTATATTAACTGATTTTAAAGAAAAGCAGGGACATTTTGTGTTTAGAACATTGGGAAGGGGAGGGGTTAATACTTCTTGTTCACCTCAACCATAGCTTGATGGGGAACATGGAAATTTTAACACTTTTCTCTCCCTTGGGAGATCTGTTTTATACTTTGATAAGGTCTCTTATTCGTACCTGCATCTAGATATTCTATCCTTCCTTTTCCTAGTTTTCCCTCTACCTTTCCCTCTATCAACACGGTGATTCAATTGGAGTGCCGAATAAGCATACTGTTTCTTCATTTTCCTATTATCTTCATGATCTGTCGTCCTTCATTAGCTTCCTTTAGTATGTCTTCATTCCTTTATTTTCGGTCCATGATATGCGCAGCATTCTGCGCCAACACCACATTTCAAATTCTTCCATCTTGGGTATTTCAGCTTTTCTCAATGACCACGTCTCTGACCCGTAAAGCGCCACGCTTCACACCAGCGTCTTAATAAATCGTTTTCGAACGACCAACGATACATTTCTTAACGTTAACAGTCCTTTCTTTATGTCATCAGCGAACCTTATTGTGCTAAAAACCTGACCATTTACTTTTACGTCTTTCTCGTTTTTATCAAAGAATTCTTTCATAGCCTCTTCTATATAGAAGCTGAACAGGAGAGGTGAAAGTCTACATCCTTGCCTTACTCTTTTACTTATTCTTGCTTCCTTCTGATGTATTCCTATAACAGCTGTTTGGTTCCTGTAAAGTTTGCATATTATTCTTCTGTCTCTGTAATCCACCTTCAGATTCTTCAGCGTTCTGAACTTGATATTCCAATCCACGTTGTCGAAAGCTTTCTCTATATCTACAAATGCTATCACAATTGGTTTGTTTATTCTGATGTGCTGATCCATGCTCAACCGTAGACTTAGTATTGCTTCCCTTGTTCCCCTTTTTCTTCTGAATCGAAATTGGTCCTCCGATAGCCGTTCTTCGATTTTCCCTCCTATTCGTTGTATAATAATTTTGCACAGTATTTTCGACGCATGGTAAAGCAAACTTAATGTTCTGTGTTCATTACATTTTCGTGCGCCTTTTCTTGTCGAGATAGGGACCAATATGCTTTTCTCGAAGTCTCTTGGTATTTTTCTCGAGATGTAAATTTCATTAATAGGATTAAATAGTTTCTTATTTGTTGCTCTTCCGAGTTTCTTTGGTAGTTGGTCTATTCCTGGGGCTTTACCATGTTGCATTTTTTACAAAGCATTGTCAAATTCGCACTGTAAAATTGATAGTCATAATTCATTTTCATCGACGTCTTCTTCCTTTTCTATCTCGTCTTCGTTCTCTCTGTCTCTTTTGTAGAGTTCTTCAATGTATCTCTACCACCTTCTGGTTATCTGCTCCTCTTCTATTAGCGTTGTCCTCACCTTGTCTATGATAATATCTGTGCGTTTCATTTTCTCACCAAACTGTTTTCTAACCTTTCTATATGACATTCCTCTATGCATGTATGCCTTTGACTATATTTTCCTCAATTTCCTTACACAAGTTTATCAAGTTTTCTCTGGCCTTCTTTACTTCTCTGTTGATGTGGTTTCTGCACTTCTGTATTTCTCTTCTTTGTTTGTTATCTTGAACTATCTTATTTTTTTCATCATTTCCAATATCTCTGCTGTTATCCAGGATTTACATTGGGTTCTCGATTCTCTTCCTATGTGCTCGTAGGCTGATTTTTAAATTCCTGCTTTCATGGCTTCACATTTCGAGTTGATGTTATCACACTAAAGCTACCTTAGATGTGTCTTTGTCTGTCACATTTGCAAATTCCCTTTTCGTGTTTTCATCCCTTCTTAGCTTGATTGCGTTCCATCTTTTGTTTTAACACTTTTTCTTCTTTAGTCGGAGTTCGCTCTTCATCAAAACTATATTATGGTCTGAGTCAACGTCTGCATCTGGGTAACTCTTACTGTTTTTCACTTGATTTCTAAATGCTTGTCGGACCAGTATTTAATCTATTTGGTATCTTACTTTGTCTACTGGTCTTGTCCATGTGTATCTTCTTTTTAATGGTTGTTCGAAGTACGTATTTGTTACAGTCAGATTATGGCTTTTTGTAGAACTCAACTAATTGTGCACTTCTCGCATATCTTTTTCCTAGGCCGAAATTCCCAGTTACATTGACTTCTTTGCCTTCGCCGACTACTGCATTCTATTCACCCATGATTATTAAACTTTCCTGGTTTTGAACTTTCATCAATATTTCTTTGATTTGGCCATAGGTTTTTTCTACTTCCTCATCTGTGTAGCTTGATGTAGGCATATATATATACTTGGATTATCGTCATATTCCTCGGTTCGGTTGCTATCTTCAACATTATCCTTTCATTGTATCTTCAGCTGCCTATAATTTTATGTCCTATCTTCTTATTCAAGATGAAAGTGACTCCTGCTGTGCCATTTACAGCTCCTGAATAGATCATTCTGAAGTCTCCGCTCCACATGTCTCCTCCATCTGGCTACCCTACTTCGATGATTCCCAAGATATATATATCTTCATGCGTTCCATTTATTTCTTCAGATTTTCCAGTTTTCTACACTGTAACAGCGATCGTACATTCCAAGTTCCTATCCTGCAGGTGATTACAGTATGATCTAAATTAGGGAATATCCGGCTACACCAGAACATCTAGGAGCCCCAACTAGTTAGTAACTAAAATTTTGTATTTAAAAACTTTCACAAGAAAATATAATTTTAAGCAAGTACCATCTCCAGCGCTGACAGGGCTGTTGGAGATCACATTCACTGAACGAATTTAAATATAATACTGCTTTCTTTGGGAGGGGGGGGGGGCGACAAGGAGCATGCCAATAAAACTTAAGGTACGTAATAGACTTTAGAGGTAATAGGCACCGCTTTTCTGTACTATTTGTTTTCAAAAAATCTGGGAAGAAAGGAGAATGTTTGGTGTAGTGTGGATGTGGACTGTATATAGCTGAGTTTTCCAGAGGAAGTGGGTTGCCCTTTAAATAATAACAGTAAACCAAAAGCCTTCTTTAGATTATGGAAGCATAGCCATAATACATACATATATGTGTATAGTATTTATTATTATTATTATTATTATTATTATTATTATTATTATTATTATTATTATTATTATTATTATTATTATTATTATTATTATTATTATTGGTTGATTTAGAGATTAGCGTGCCGTTCATCACCGATATGAGATATGGGCCTATAGCTTAACGTTAGATCTGAACCACATGAGTTCCCACCGTGAATCGAAGTCAGGTCTTCCGCTCTGAAAGCATGTACACTAACCACAGAATTGTGAGAGAGTTCTATTATTTTGGATGTTCGAGTTCATGGGATCCAGAAAATGGATTAATACGGTTTCTATTATTTTAAACGAAAAAAAAAGGTCTTGCAACTCGAACAGTGTTCTTGAATGGATTAAGTTCGTATTCTGAGCAGGTATCATTGTACTTAAAAAAAATACACACACACAATTAAAAAACACACTAAATAATATATTCAATAATCGTATGTTTTAAGAAAAAATGTTACGATTTCTTGACAACAAAAACATAGTGTGTGTAGCAATTCATAATTAATTTCCTGAAACGATAGATCAAAAGTAGAGCCTTGAAAAAAGGTGTATAATCTTTATATGGTTTCCATTGTCTTTCTGTGAGAGCGTAGCGCGAAAGGAAATTCCAGGTATGCAGCCAACGGCAATTTCCTACGTTCTTTTACCAGTACAAGAAAGAAGAAGAAAGTTTTAATATAAAAACTTTCAAATAGATTATTAAAATGTTAGGAATGTGATTTTTTTCCTTTAAACAAAGACGTCTGGCAGAGAAGGGACTTATTAACAATCGAAATCAATGAATCTATCTGCCTTATGATCTTTTATAAATGTGAAACTAGTTATAGTGAAGACACAAAACTACAGAAAGGATTGATCAGGAGGAATTCTACAATCAAACTTGAAGTATACATCTGTAACTACTGGTTGCGAGTGGGACGTGGTGGCTCAGTGGTAGAGATTCACCTCTGCTGCATGGGGTCCTTGGTTCAATCCCAACTCGCGTCAAGTGGTGGACAAACACCGTGTTTGTGGGTTTCCTCGGGGTTCTCCCGTTTCCTCCCATTTTCTTCATTCCACCATTTTCATTCATTTTTCATCATCACCATCTCCTTTAGCCTAGCCGGCATAACTGTTGGACGTAAAACTTAAAGATTTCATCATTACTGGTTGCAAACTTGCAAAAGAGGAACAAGCGGTAGAAACCCTGTTCTTCAGACACTGAATCTACATCAGAAAACCCGTACCCCCAGTCTCTTATAGTTTTTGTTCTATGAAGACCGGAACAGGTATTGAAACCGGAAGTAGTAGTAAAATGTTTACCAGTTCCGGTTTTAGTGAAGAGATGCGGATGAATATACTAACTTTTCTGCAGAAGCAAAAACGTTTTTTTAAAAAATCCTGCTTGTCGCTATCTATTACCGCATTTTCTCTATGGTGATCAACGTTGAAAGGGGTAATTGTTTGTTATTGTTTATCATTTCTGGTTTGAATAGAGGGTTCATAGAGGACATGAAAACCATTCTTGGGACGCTGGATCGATCCCAACACACCGCTTGTCTCTATCTCTTACTATATTTCCTCTATGGAGATCAGTCTTGAACCGGTAGTAGTAGTAAAATTTCTACCATTTCTGGTTTTATTAGAGAGATGCACATGAAAAGAGTATCTCTTCGCCAGACACTAAATCGATTCCAACTGATTCTGGCTGTCTATTATCATTTTTGCTCTACGGCGATCAACGGAGGGAAATGATTAACTTTTATCACTTCCGCTTTGAATATAGGATTAACCAGTAAGATGGAACGTATACTTGGGACACTGAATCGATTGCATCAAAAACCGCTTCTTGAAATCTCTTACCGATTTTGCACTGATACCTGTCGACAAACGGACAGACAGAGATACAGAAGTAGTCGTTCTCTAAGACTTCTGGTACTTTTGCTTTTATCATTGTTACTAGTGTTAGTTCTTTCTTCTGAAGAAACTCTCAACTGCTGAATGAGAAGCATTTTCACACTGCTAGTGTTTGCACAATAGCATTGGATTTGACTCCTGATTACAATACATTAACATAACACGATGCATATTTAAGTCATTTCATGGGTTTTTACAGTCTGATATATGTTTTTAAACGAATAAAGCATCATAAAGGATTGTTGGTACTTTTGAATTTACGAATCCTGCCCAGAAAGTACCAGACGTTTTGGCCTATCGCGACAGTGGGCGAGGCTAGAGTCGCCGTCTTGGTGTCAGAACATTGCCACACTCAGTACGTATCCAGCAGTGATAGCGTGATGAATGTGACGCTCTTACTGTGTTTCCTGTAACGTGTTACAATGTGCGCTGCAATAGAAAATCGAGCCTCTGAGGTGCGTTCTGTGATTAGGTTTTTGTTGACAAAAGAACCACAAGCCAATTAAAATTCATCGCGAACTGTGTGAAGTGTACGGACATGGAATAACGAGTGAAGGCTGAGTGAGGCAATGGTGCACACACGATCAAGCTTACCCGAAAGCTCTTGGGTGATTTTGGATGGGAGGTGTTTAATCACCTACTATACAGCCCGGATTTGGCGTTCAGTGACTATTTCCTCTCCCCAGCAATGAAGACATAGTTCGCTACACAACGCTTTGATGTTGACGCCGAACTACATGCTGGTGTAAGCCAGTGGTTGAAATTGCAGGCAGCAGATATCTACCGCGACAGTATTGAAAAACTTGTGCCACGGTATGATAAGTGCCTTAATTTGCATGGATATTACGTGATAGGCCAAAACGGATCTTACCTTTCAAATAAATATGATACAATTTGGTTTGATCATTCTGTTACTTTTCTATTTCAAAATGTCTGTTACTTTCTGGAGAGCCCTTGTACATTGAATATCAATAAGCATTTTCAGCTGAATGCTCTGTGATGTCACAGTTCGCTACTTTCCTTCTCAATTTAGCAGCAGGAAGAAGAAGCAAGAAGGAAAACTTACTTTTGATGAAAAGTCAGTGATGACGCAAATAAGAATATCGACATCGTAGAAGATGTTGCACATATTCATTCAATTCCTTCTCTCCTCCTCATCCCTTCCCTTCCTTTGCTTTACCTATATCTCTGTCGTTTTGCCGACGTGAATGTATACTCGTACGTCATACATCGGCCAGCTGGAAACTAAGTGCCCTAGATGCTAACCTATATATATATATATATATATATATATATATATATATATATATATATATATATATATATATATATATATATATATATATAAAACTTTTTGTTACACAATTTTCCATTTACTCCAATAAAATGGAAAAATTGCGTTTTGATGAACTTAAAATCATGTCGTCATCATCATTGTAAGTATTCTGCCATCTCTGGCTGGTAAATTGCAAGGAATTTTCTACACTCTTAGATTCTCAGTTAACCTCTTCATCTCGATTTGGTAACTATGTTTTAATGCCAACTGAAAATGTGATCCTTTTCTTCAACTCCCTGCTTTTCCTTCAATGAGTTCTTTTATGATTTCAACCCCCTATCCCATACTCACTGAAATATCGCTTCCCGTGAGATCAGTGAAGTCAAGCAATGCCAAGCCTGGACAGAAGAAAGATAGATTGGCATTGTGATGTCCACCCAGCGTACTGCGGACAATTTGGGAGCTACTTGAAAGAGAAATAGCAAATTCGACGTAGAAAGCCAGTATTAACGATGAGGGAAGCTGGTGTGTTGATCAAACATAATCTCAAACGCATGAGTGCAACAAGCCGGCTGGTACACTCTGTTCCCTTTAAAGATTGTTACGTCAGGATAAAAAAAAAATCCTTGTATGTATCCTTGACAATTCTTTTTTCTCAATCAATCTCTAACCATTTCATCCTCTTTTCTACTTTTGAAAATTCAATCTTTTTTTCTTTCTTTCTTTCTATTCCGATTACTTCGTTGTTGGTTCTCTGGTCGACCAAGGTAGTCTCCTTGATTCTTTACAAAACCCACGTTTCTAAAAAGTTGCTTTTCTTTGCTTTGTGCAATGACCATATTTAATTCCTTATTGAAAGACACACAAAATATACTTTTCGTCTTTCCAAAGGGTGCTATTGTATATATTTTTAAAAATAACCCTTGCTTCTATTTTACGTTCCCACTTCATAGATTTATTAAATTACGCTCTCTAGGTACTGAATGCTGGGCACTTGGTGGACTCTTTCCCCTCTCTTATTTTTGTAATTAAGAATCGTGGTGTCGAAGTCGATAAGGCGTCCGGCTATCAACTGAATGTCTCGGTTTCGATCCTCGGTGATTTTTTCTTGCTGTATCATCGTTCTGATGGAGCTTAATCAGCCTCTCTCATGCCGTAAACGTCGGTGGACCACCAACTAGCGACATCTCGCAAAAAATTGGCGGCCCCGCAGCGACGATCCAAGGTGCCCCCATTTCCGTTTTGAAGATTATACCACCAGGGGCAGAGACGCGACGAAACTCCAATGTACGACAAAATTTCTCCCCCAAAATATGTTAAATCGCCCATATGCGTAATTTGTTTACAATAAGGTGAGTCTTAAAAACACTTTTAAAAAGTTTTAAAGAAAAGTACCCTGGAGTGGGCGTGAACCACCAACCTTCTGATTGCTGGGCGTGTGCTCTTCCAGACTTTTTAAAATTACTTTTATTAACAATTTATATACATTTGCAAAAAATTACATAAAATAAGGATAAAACCACAAAAATAACATCATATGTCTCTTGTAATAGCTCTTGATCAACTTAGCAAACTCTGACAATCAAGATATCACTCTATCTATTAAACACACTTACTAATACGCCACGAAGGCGATGAAGAAAACGTCGCTTGTAGAGGGATAAATCGTTGAGGTATTTTGAATTTGGCTAATCAGAGTGCTCCTTTAATCATGTATTTTCGACGATAACAGTTTGGGATCAGATAAATTCCGCTCGCTATGTAATTTTATAACGAAGTGACGCTCGTCTATTTACTTTATTTCATGGTTCTCCCATATTCACTTTCAAACGATCGGCGACAGTTGGTATCTAAATTCATACAATTATACGCACTCATCTCAAGATTTTTCACTTCATAAAGTAGAGACAGGGTCACTTTTGATCCCTGGAGCTCACTTTAGAAGCAATTCGTCACGAAAAAATTATATATAATAATATGCACATGAGTGGCGATAGATTGTGTTGGTCCCTTCATGATTCTTCGCGACAAATCGAAGGAGCGCGGACCAAAATGAAGTCCTCGCTGCTACGCGATTGTAACTTCAACACCCCGACTCTAGATATCTCTTTCGACTCGACGAAACCCTGCCGCCAGTTGCACACTAGCGGCAATCCTTCGACGTGTCGCTATATCGACGATCGACATTTACCGGCAAGTGGGCCACTGGGTGTTGGTGATGTTTACAGCATGAAAGCAAGATCTTTAAACTGAGTACCTGGGAAACCTGGAAGTAAAGGCGGCCTTATCATGGTACTGACTATATCATATCTTTTTCGTTGAATTGTGACGTCTTACTTCCTTCAGCCAATCGATATTCTATGAGCCGATTTCTCTGCAACTTGGGGGGGGGGGGCGTTCATAAAAAATGCATTTAATAACAATAAAAATACATATAAAAATACATACTCATAAAAAACATGGAGACATACATGAGTTTTGGGGGGCCCGGGTCCCCCATACCCCAGGATCAGTGTCCTTGTATGAGGGTATCCTTTGCTTAAACTTTTTAATGCTTATTGTCATCCTATATTATTCATAGCTGTTCTTTCTTTTTTCCTTTGATCATCATGTAAATCATGTAACTAACATCACGTTGATATTCGGGTCAGTTTTCGCTACAAGTTATACCACCTGCAAACTGCGTACAACTTATTGTTCTATCTCCTACAAATATACTGTATTTTCTACGTACATCGTTCCCTATTGGTTCTCGAATGATGACTAAAATGTAAACAAAGCTCCTGTACAGTCAGTTCCATGTCTGTTTCAATTGAATTGATCGTCATTATAGGAAGAAGTTAGCTGAAGAGCATGGTGCATGGAAACTTCTCAGTTGCGGTAAGTGACCTTGCAATAATGGCATATATCTATGGTGATGATGATGATACAGTTTACATATTGATAATGTCATTTGAAGATCTGAGTAGAACGTTTTCGGCAAATTTCATTTTGAGGAAACCTAAGAATTTCATCAAATGATTTCCATGAAATGAAGTTATCGAGAAAATGATTTAGTTAGAACTAAACTTGCCTACGAGACATGAGCTAAGGCTGTCTCGTCTCGAAATGATGTTGTAGAAGTGATGTCTTGTCTCGGAAAGTGTAGGGCCTATATATTGCTATTAGAAGTAATCACACTCTCGTGACGTGTCACGAAAATTGTGTTCGTCTTGTGGGAAAACTTAGGGAAAATTCACTTAGGGTGTACACTTTCAGAAAGATATGGTGTCCGAAAGAGCTTGTTTTTGATTGGTTGTTTAGAGTTTAATACTTATTTTCGTGCAGAGGTCACAGGCGACGAATATTAATCAATATACTGAATATAAACTCTGTCAAGAACTTGGAATAACGGAGTGGGACTAGCGGGAGGTCCCTGACATAAAGGAAGAACACTGTGCAGTGTTGGCAACTGTGCAAGAATCTTCATATATGTAAAGGAATTTTATTCACCAATAATGTAAACTGAATTGTGAGAAGCAATGATGGAACGGGCAAGTCCGGCCCGTGATCTACCAGATATGGTGACTGTGAGAGATCCATGGCTCGCTAGACTCGGAGTCCAGTGTGAACCGGAGATGACAAAACATCTTTATATGCATAGAGTGAATGAATGATGATTGCTGTTGTTCAGTTGGTTCGATCGAACGAGTTGTTAAAATTTCTCCGATTCTCGGAGCCGGTTGTAAAAGTTACCTTTTTACTTCTACGTTCAGTACTTACGAAAAAAAAAAAAAAAAAGCATACACACACAACAACAACAACTGAGTACTGCTTTTGAGAATCAACATGCAAAGAGTAAGAGTATGACTTAATCATAGTCACTGGTACTATTGTCAATAGAATAAATAATAATACAAAAATACTGAATAATATAATCATATAGTAATAATTTTAATACTTAAGCTATAGCCTACTAATAATGGAACCAGTTGTTAAAAACTAATCATAGAATAGGTTGTTAAATGATTTGGATGACATTGCTGTATGTGAAGTTATTAATGTAATTCTAACCAACACGATTGTCTTCTTTCCCTTTTTTTCCTCTCTTCGCAATATATCGATAATTTTCTTTCTCTCTTACGTGCATTTGTGTGTATCAAAGCATTGTACTGAAAGTTAACTACAAGATCTATCAGAGTATAACCTTAGAATGTACAACGTCCTTCCGGCAGGACGTAACGTCCTAAAAGTCCTACCATGTTTATCTATAAATTAGAGTACTCTGTATACGTCCAGCAGGACAGAAAGTTCTGATGGAAAGAACATGAACTCTAGCGAAAAAAAAAAAAAAACGAATCACGTTGGTACGAGTGTTAGTTCAATAATGGCGAGATGTTTTCTAAATGTGATCGTCTGTACGTTTATGCTCTTTTTTTTTTTTATTTATTTACCAAACACCAATTATGTGTGGAAGACAGAGGCTTGTATGTTCTATAAAGAAACAAGTGAGAAACACAGAAACTAAATCTTTTTTCTTATGAGAGATCGTAAAAATTTAACCGAGTGTATCTGTAAAAAAATGCCGTCCAAAAGTCCAAACAATTAAATCTTTTTGTGTAGTCAATGTTCAAAACCACTGTAGAGCTCCTTTGTGGCTAAGCGGTTAGCGTACGCGCCTTTGGCGTGGGAGTCCCGGGTTCGATTCCTGGCGGGAGCTCATGTGATTCGGATTCCACGTTAATCAGTAGGTCCACGTCTCATATAGCCTCGCTGCTGTACGAAACGTTAAAATCAAATCAAAACCACTGTATTACTTTTCAGTGTGTGAAGACAAATAAACAAATTTATATTTGAAATAACCAAGGTATGGTATACATTGATTAAGAAATGTCACACTGGAAATCAAACAAATTCGAGTATTGAAAATCTTAATCCACTATAAAATACTTCAACAATGATGTAGAGTTGCTTTTTCAGCTGCTTCCGGGTAAGATTAACTCTGAAATGCGAGATCTAGGCCCGCACAAACCCGGATAAAAATTTTGACTCAAGTTCCCCATGCCATCACATGTGTGAAGAAGTATGTACTTGAGTTAGACAGATAAATGAGTCAGTGATAGGTGATTAACTTAATTCAATATATTCCCGTAGTTTTTCATTTATTTTGCTTTGTAAATCTAATCCTAATAAAGAACTGACTTCCTTCCTCCTCTGCCTGTGACGTCAAAAGGAACAGCAAATCAGAGAACTCGAATTCCAAGGCATAACGTAAGAAGAAGTATATATATCTATATATCTATATCTATATCTATCTATCTATCTATCTATCTATCTATCTATCTATCTATCTATCTATCTATCTATCTATCTATCTATCTATCTATATATATATATATATATATATATATATATATATATATATATATATATATATATAAATTTCTGTGCTAAGGGATGTCATTTATCACGTTTGAAGACAGCGCTACGGGTTCCCTTATAACACTTTCAACGAATGAGAGGGCTACGGTGTTGTTAGGCTTATTTTGCCTTGCTAAATCAGGGAAGGAGATTTATCTGTTCACCTCTCCACGCTAGTGTGTCCGCTTATCTATATCCTTTTTACCACACGACAACGTCATATCACAGACTTCATTTCATTCGCCTAGCCCACACGCATTCGATTGTCTTACTCTATAGCTTAACGTCACACGAATTTGCATGGAAACTAAGAGATATAGTGATTATTAGAGACCGGATGTTTAGGCACTAAAAACCTGGAAAATAGGCAGGCAAATAGGCACTAAAAATTTTAAAAATAGGCAGTAAAATAGGCACAAAAATGTAACTCGAAATAATAAATATAAATACTCAAATATAATTAAAAAATAGATTCAAGTCATAGATAATGTTCAAAGAATATAGAAACATACTTCTTTGTTAATATCTTCTCTTATTGTATATATAAAAACGAAGCTTGTTATGCATCCCATATATACTGGGAGAGCCTGAAAGATGTGCACATGCGTCAAGAGGTGATTCATGACATCAAAAGAAGACAAAAAGTCCTTTTGCATGTTGTCGAATTCCACGTCGTGTAGGAGTGAGAAGGGAACGAACTTGGAATCCAAAATCAAATCCTGACAATTGGAACGAGACATAAAGGTGTGCACATACTTCGGGAGGTGATTCGTGACATTCAAGAGGACTTTTTGTCTTCTTTTCATGTCCCGAATCACCTCTCGAAGTATGCGTACATCTTTCGGTTTCGTTTCAATTGTCAGGATTCGATTTTCGATTCCAAGTTGGCACTCTGTCACACGTACACGACACGGAATTAGACAAAATACACAAGGACTGTTTGTCTTCTTTTGATATCACTAATCACTTCCCGAAGTATGTGCACATCTTTGAAGTTCACTCTGTATATAGGTTGCAACGTACCACGTGCTTATGTTTACAAACACCTAATATACACATATATGTGTGTATTATTTACGTTATATAAATTACATTTTTCCCAATGAAGGCTTAATTTGAAGAAAATGCACAGAATAGGCAACATTAGGCACTAAAGCAATTATTTAGGCAGTAAAGGTCGAAATAGGCAAAATAGGCAAAATAAAATTGGCTTAAATCGAAACTATAACCCCCCATATAAACTTTAAAACGTTATTTTTGATCATATATTTAATATTAAAGAATAGGCATTTTGCCTAACATCCGGTCTCTAGTGATTATGATAATCAGGGTGCGAATTACGGCCAGGGACGCGGGGGAAAATACCCTCTGGAATGCTCTTATCCCTGGCTGTAAGACAGAAAAAATTTCCAGGGGGATGATATGTTCCCCTCTTACTCTCAATTATGTTTCTTATATAATTCAAATTCTTCAATTCAATGTGCTAAACGTAAATCCGTTTGAAAATTCTTAATAGAAAATTCATTGTAAAAAGTATATTGAATAAGGGTGAGCAAAGAGTTTATTTTTAGTATGCTAACATTATTTTATATGATATGGCATATGGTAGGTTGAATATATATGAATACTCTTTACAGGACCTTTCCTTTTATTTTAGTTGCCATATTGTGTACATAGCAGAAGAAGGTAAGTTTAGAGTTAGGTGTGTGTTGGGAGCTGCGTATTTTTTTTCTTTTGTTTTTAAAGAAATGTCAGTGAGATCTGCTGCTGCTGTAGGTTAAGATAAAAATGGTATAATACTGGTGGACTTTCCCCCCAAACCCAAGCCAAGTGTGTTAAGTTTAATCGTTGTTGTCAACAGGGTTGGCACGATGATATCAAGTTGGTTCATTATTTTTTACTTCATCTCCCCCCGGAAAAAACGCCTAATTCGCACCCTGATGATAATAAGTTGAATAGTGGAATAAACATGTGGGAGAACCCCAAGAAAGCCCTACACATGTTGTCTGTCCGTCATAACACTCATTTGGCAAAAGCTGGGATCGAACCAGGGAACTCCATGCACCAGAGGTGAATGCCGTATCACTAAGCCACTTGTATATTTCTTGTCTGTGACCGAGACTTGACGTTGGAATCTAAACCATAAGAGCTCCCACCTGAAATCGAGCCTGGATTTTTTTTTAAAAAAAATGGTTGGGAAACGTTACTTCCACTTGTACCTTCTTTCCCCATGATAAATTTTTCGGAAACGCTGGATGTCCAGTTACTTTAAATCTGGATTTTATGAACCAAGTTTCATTTTCTTAATTAGAAGGGCTCGTGAAATGCTCTATTTTTGGCATAAAATTTTAATTCCTTCTGCTCTTAGGAGACGCAGTTTAGTCAAAGTGATATGATAAAATCAAAGTTGTACGTAGGTACTATGTTCCAAACGTTATTTCAAACGATTCAACGGCGTGGCTTTTGTACAGTAAACAAACATACAAACAGTAAATATTACAGAAATTGGCGTCTTCTCCATTTGAAGGGGAAATTTTCTGAAATGGTTGGACACATACCCAATTATTTTTAATGTAGAGTTTATTTACGAGAAAGAGACGAAAAAATCTTATTTGTCGTCTTCTGGAAAACACTGCCCACAATTATGCATGGAGGCTAAGGAAGAGGCTGCTGCTGCTGATGATGATGATTACGATAATAAATGAAATGATGGAATGAAAAAAATGGAGAGGAAACGGGAGAACGTCGAGAAAATCCATGTACACGGTGTTTGTTCACCACAAACTCCACTTGGTGGGAGTTGAGATCGAACCAAGGACCTCGTGTGTCAGAGTGAACGCTCTATCCTGGACTCACAGTACATTTGACTAGATTCGATATTCACTGATAAAGCATATGTCTAAGGCAATGACCATTTTATTCCATAATACGTCTATGAAGACACAAATTCTCTTGTTCCCCTTTTGTCTTATTTTAACAATTGGGAATCAAAGTGACCTCACTAGACCGAATCGGGAAGAAATGAAATGAAATGAAATCTTTAAGTTTTACGTCCCACGTTTATGCCGGTTAGGCTAAAGGAGACGGTGATGATGAGAGATGAGTGAAGTGGTGGAATAAAGAAAGTGGGAGGAAACGGGAGAACCCCGAGAAAACCCACGAGCGCGGCGCTTGTCCACCAGAAAGTCCATCGGGAAGAGGTTGCATCAACTGAAATAAGACTATGATAACCACAAGTTCATATACTGGTACGGAAAGATTTTGGATTGAAGTGACTTAAGTATAACGTTCCTTAAATTTAACCAATGAGGTTATATGAAATGAAACCTACAGTTTAAAATGGAATCTCAACGACCACAAGATTTGAATCCAAGACACGCACCTTTACCGGAAATTGAACTCGGGATCTTGCGCATAAAGAGTACACGTGTGAACTACTCGACCACTCGGAGATATGTACAGCTCTACCATATGTAAACACGATCAGTTGCATGGGACGACGAGATTGACATAAAGTATACAATATATATATATATATATATATATATATATATATATATATATATAAAAGTAGATTATTTAAAATAGATTCGAGGAACCCATGACGGGGACATATTCTGTCGGCTGATATTCGACTGCATTTTTATGACATAGATACTTGCCAGTACGTTCATAATGCGCCCATTCAACTGCATAATTTGTACACTTAATGACAGGGAAGTGGAACATTAACTTGACAAAACCTGAAAGAAATCTGAGAACAATTAAGTAACCAAATTAACAATTATGATGTATATTATAGATTTTCAAGAAATTATATGAAACATTATTTTTCACTGAAAACCATCTGCATAATGAAAAGAAATTTATTCAATGTGAATCAGTCCCTTAAGCTGAGATAATGGGAAAACATACTGACAGTTTCTTACTTTTTTCAAACACACACAGTCATACGTTGCCCTATTCTCTTTCGATAACAATTCCTCAGGAAACCATGGAAATAATTTTCCTTTGAAGGTTATCTTGGCTTTAACTCGAAACAATGCAGCTTATTGTATTGTTCTTTTGTCGCGGGACTAAGAACCAATGACCTTTTGACTGGAGAGTCCGAATTATAAATACTGTCATCTCAGTAAGTTCACGCGAAACTAGTACCGTACTTGTATTGTTTTATGCTCAGAATCAGAAGATTCTCTTTCTGATACCTCGAGTTTGGAGACAAACTTCCAAGTCACCAACAGTATTTATGAATATGTAGTAGAGCCTCTCTCCAAATCTGAACATTTTTGAGTGGCTAAATAAGATTGGTTGGAGCAAGACACATTTTAGTCTTCAGACTCGAGATAAAGCAACATATGAAATATAGAAAGACTGTTTACCATCATTAGTGGTTCAAAGGGGGGGTTTACGATGGTATGGTCGTACCCTTAAATGTTTCATTAACTCCGGGCCGATATGAAGGCACAATGTAGTCTAATTTTATCAGTTGTATTTTATTTATTAACATTAAATAAAATACTATTTATTATTATTATTATTATTATTATTATTATTATTATTATTATTATTATTATTATTATTATTATTATTATTATTATGAAGACGACAATAATTTAATACATTATCCACAAGAAGAGATACCCTGGAGCAAATTGTCACACAAACTTATTAATGGATCGACGAAAAAGCGGTAAATTAAAAAAAAATGAAATTCAATGTTACACACTAATGCAAAAATTAGTTTACTTTTTCGTTTGCTTTACTTTCCCAATAAATTGTATATTAGTCACGTCATTTGGTGTTGTAATATATATATATATATATATATATATATATATATATATATATATATATATATATATATATATATATAAAATGTTATGAAATTATGTAAGCGATTTTTATTCTGCATAAATACACGGGAACGCTTTTTGCTTATACCCCTTGTTTACGAGTCCTGAAACTGCCAGTGTTTGTCTCCAAGATCGATACAGTAACAAGCTTCTGCAATTTCTACAACGTCTTGCCTTGTGGAATGAATGAATAGTCGTATCTTAATAAACAGTGATCTGTCTGTGTGTAATTTTTATTCTCATCCGAAGATGGGTGGCGCCTTCTCTTGGGGCCATTTTGTGATCTGTCGTCTAGAGAAAGTTTTTTACAATCTTTGCTCCACGTTCTAATTATTGGAGGGATCGGTATGGAATTATTAGCGAGACGAGACCTAATAAATGATAAAAGTGTAAGTATATAAAAGATGAAGATAGAAATTGTTAATTAAGAAACACCCAGTTATCATACATCCTATCAATTCTACTCTCCACATCCAATTAATAGGACTAATTACGCTCTCTGTTGATATTGATATCAATTTTTATTTTTTCTTCATATTTACATGTTTTCTCTTTTATATACGTTAATATACGTGTGAATCATATTAACCAATATATGGTTCAACTTAGTAAAAAAAAAAAAAAAAAAAAAAAAACTGAAACAAAAATGAAAATGAAATTTTTGAGTTTTACGTCCCACGGATATGCCAGTTAGACTAAAGAAGACGGCGATGATGAGAGATGAATAAAATGGTGGAATGAAGGAAGTGGGAGAACCCCGAGAAAACCCACGCACACGGTGTTTGTCCACCACAAAGTTCACTTGGCGGGAGCAGGGTTTGAACCCGGAACCCCAATTACCAGAGGTGAACGCTCTACCATTGAGCCACCGCGGCCCGAAAAAGTGAAACATTAATATATCACACACATAAGTGACCCCACATAAGCATGAGTTATTAACCATTTATTAACTATTTCCTTAACTTACATTACATTGAGTAGCATCCTTTCAGACCTGGCACTTCTTAGTCTCCATTTGTGAACTAAATTCTAGCTCGATTGGCTGAGTACTTTTTGCTGCAGCGAAGGTATCCTCGTCGCCAAAAGTGCCTTTACATCGCCGTGACGGGTATGTGACACCGCAGTACTCTAAGGAAGGGATGGTTGCATAATAAATTTTGATTAATTTTGAAGAGATTTTATTTTGACTAGGGAAATAACGTAGGTATAGGGAGTAAGGGCATAGATTTAAAGCATCAGTGCACTGTCATCTCTAAAAGATTTGTATTCTCAGTTTTTCAAATTATTGTCTTATATGTTAAGTTAAAAACTGCTAACAACTGCTACTAGCGCTTTTCACTCTTCAGGAATTTACTACGACATGTTCGGGCTTGAATTATTTCATTCGCCTCACTGTAATTATTTGTGAATGGAAACTGATTACGCTGAACATGAATATGTTTCGTTGTCGTAAAGCAAGGGCCGTAATAAATGTAGATCAGGTTCTTATTATTATATAAAACACATAAGTATTTATTCCGTGTATAGAATAATATAATACAGTAACTAAGCAACATCATAATCACTAACGCCCGCAGGATTTTTTCTAACGGGGGGGTGGGTGAGACCGATATAGAGTTTTTCGTTTTATTCCCTATATATATTACGTTAACAGTCATAACACTGATAACGTATATCGTCTTTCGCCGCTGTAGGCTATTAGTCAGAACACTGATCTCCAGATATGTCGAAAGAAAAAATAAATTGATATGAACAGTGATGTGATTAATTTTACTGCGCCCTGGATCGATCTACCTTCGATTTACTCATACTCCCCCAGGCCCCCTGCCCCAGGTATTTCAGCTGCTGCGTTATATATACGGTTCCATGTCAAAAGGGCCTGACAAAAGGGAAAAGACCGAAAGGCCAGAGTCAATATGGCCCGCAACAAAAGGACCCGAGTCAAAACGGCCCTGCTTCAAACGGACCCGGGTTGAAAGAGGCCCCGCTACAAAGGGGCCCGAGTCAAAATGGCCCATGTGAAAAGGACCCAGGTCGAAACGTCTCCGCAACAAAAGGGCCCAAGTCAAAAGGGGCCGAGTCAAAATGGACCATGTTACAAAAGAGCCAGACCACAATGACCCGCAACAAAAGTACTCGAGTCAAAAGGTTTCCGCAACAAAAGGGCCCAAGTCAAAAGGGGCCGAGTCAAAATGGACCATGTTACAAAAGAGCCAGACCACAATGACCCGCAACAAAAGTACTCGAGTCAAAAGGTTTCCGCAACAAAAGGGCAGGAGTCAAAATTGCCCGAATCAAAACGACCCTCATCAAAAGGGTCCATGACAAAAGGGCCCGAGTAAAAAGAGACTTGCTTCAAACGAGCCCGGCTGAAAAAGAGCCCTGCTACAAAAGAACCCGAGTCAAACGGCCCGGGCTAAAAGGCCTCCGCAACAAAAGGGCCCGAGTCAAAAGGGGCCGAATCAAAACGGCCCTCATAAAAAGAGCCCGGGTCAAAAGACACCCACGACAAAATAACCCGAGTCAAAAGGCCCCGGGTCAAAAAGGGGCATCGCTGCAAAATGGCCCGAGTCAAACGGCTCGGCGTCAAAAGGGCCCGGTTCAAAAGGTCTCCGCAAAAATGGGCACGAGTCAAAACGCCTTTCATTAAGAGGACCCGAGTCAAAATGGTCCCACGACAAAAGGGCTTGAGTCCCAAGCGACCTGCGTCAAACGGGCCCGGTTCAAAAGGTCTCCGCAACAAAAGGGCCCGAGTCAAAAAGGGCCGAAACGAAACGCCCCTCATGAAAATCGCCAGGATCAAAAGAGTCCCGCTACAAAAGAGCCCGAGTCAAAACTTTCCCACGTCAAATGGGCCCGGGTCAAAAGATCTCCACAAGAAAAGAGCAGAAGTCAAAAGTGGCCCCTCTACAAAGGGCACGAGTCAAAACGGACCCGCGAAAAAAGGGCTTGGGTCAAACTTCTCCGAAAGAAAAGGGTAGGAGTCAAAAGGGCAAGAATCAAAAACTCCGCGTCAAAAGGGTCCCACGACAAAAGAGCCCGAGTCAAAAGAGACCTGCCTGAAATGAATCCGTGTCAAAAGGTGCCGCGTTACAAGAGGGCCCGAGTCAAAATGGCCCTAGTCAAAATTGCCGGGTCAAAACCTCTCCGCAATAAAAGGGTTTGAGTCAAAAAGACCCGAATCAAAACGCCTTTCATTTAAAGAGCCCGTGTCAAAAGGGTCCCACAACAAAATGACCCGAGTCAGAATGCCCCGCGTCAAACGGACCCGAATCAAAACACCCCTCATCAATAGGGCCCGATTCAAAGGTTCCCAGTACAAAGGGGCTCGAGTCGCAAGGCCTCTGCGTCGAACGGGCCCGAGTGAAAAAAGCCCCGCTACAAAAGGACCCGAGTCAAATGGCCCCCTATCAAAAGGGCCTGGGTCAAAAAGTCTACGCAACAAAAGGACCCGAGTCAAAAGGGGCCGAATCAAAACGCTCCTCATGAAAAGGGCCTGGGTCAAAAGAGTACCACGACAAAAAGGCTCCCAGTCAAAAGGGCCCTGCGTCAAACGGATCCGAGTCAAAAGGGGGCCCGCTACAAAATGCCCGAGTCAAAACAGCCCCGCGTCGAAAGGGCCTAGGTAAAAAGGTCTCCGCGACAAAATGGCTCTGCGTTAAAAGGGCCCGTGTCAAAAAGGATCTGCAACAAAAGGAGCCGAGTTATAAGGACGCTGCGTCTAAAGGGTCCGGATCCAAAGGGTTCTGCGACAAAAGGGCCAGAGTCAACAAGAAACTTCATCAAACGGGCCCTGATCAAAAGGAGCACCATTACAATAGGGCACGGGTCAAAACGGCCAGGCGTCAACTGGGTGCGAGTCAAAAGGGCCCTGCGTCAAAAAGGCACAAGTCAGAAAGACCCCGCGTCCAAAGGGCCCGGTAAATACGGTTCCACGTGTAAAAAGCTTGAGATCAAAGCAAGAGTGGAGATCAATCATGCAAAAGAGGATTGTGTCCCCTTAGTAAGTTGAAGTGTTTATGCAAATGAAGGAAATATATCTGTGGTTATTAATAACAAATAGGAAATTTGAATGATAATATTAATTTTGTTTGCTTGTTGATTGTTTTGGAACAATCGCTATCGCTTAAGTCGTTCTCCATGAAAGTTTGCTTGCACTCCCGTCATAGGCGGACTGGGTGTATTAGGGCCTAGGCCGCGGTTACTATGGAGGGAGCTCAGACTATAACACCAATTCCTAAAATAACGTACAATCAGTGGCGCAACGAGCTATGAACTCGGGGGCCCATGCCCTCTCCGAAGCAAACCTGATCTATCTTATACAGCAGCGTTGCAGACAAATTTTGGTGAAATTTCAAAATAGATCAAAGCATAAATGAATATTGAATTAAGTCAAAGAACTGTACGAAAGGAGAAATACCCAGTGAAAACCCCTACATTAATTTCTTAGAGTAATAAATGTTAGTAAAGAGTGCGTCATTTTATGCAAAAATAAAGATGATCAAAATATTTATTATAGCGCAAATTTTAAAACTTGTAACCGTTAATAATAGGGAATTTGTGAATTGGAATTTTAATTTTAAGGTTTTTTAGCATGTTAATAATAAGGATAACTAAATTGCTTGTAATGAGGAGAATTCAAAATTTCAATTTTGTCCACATCAAATGGTGCAGTACGTCGTTTGCAGACTACTGTACTGGATATTCTTGGCCCCTCCCGAAATAAAATCCTGGTTGCGCCACTGCGTACAATGAACATCTGCGATGAGCCATCGCGTTGTGCAGTTGTAAATTCGTTGTTACTTGATAGTTTTTGCAAGCTATAATTTATCATTGGTCGTTGAAAATGTGATGACACAGCAAGCACAGAATTTCCAGAAACAAACTTTCAAGAGAATATTTTATAATTATTATTGCATTGCCACACGGGGTGTCTAAATAGTCCCCTGACATGGATAACTTTGTTGTTATCAGAGTTACAACAAAATGTAAGAGAGGAAACCGCCTACAAATATAATGTTTTTAATAGACAGTAACTTCATTCATTTATGTTGTGGGTCCGGGTAAATGGTAACGTTGCATTTTCATGTAACATTGGGCGCATATAGAGTGTACAGCCCAAACAGCTTGTCCGATTTGAAAAATTCTTTCACTTTAGATTGAAAACATCATATTTGGAGACCGTTTCCCCGCCTATATTTTGTTGTAACTCTGATAATAAGAGAGTTACCGTATGTCACGGGACTTTTGAGACACTCTGTATAGTAGCTGAAACACTAAAAAAATAATAGCGAATAACTTTTACTATGGAATGAACAGGGCAGCTTACTAAAAATTGTAACACTAAACAACTAATAATAACTTTTGACTGTGGAATGAACACGACAGTTTTACTGAAAATGATAAACACTGCTGAACCACGAAACAACTAATAATTTTAAAAAGTTAAGATTCTTTGCAGTTCAGCTTATGAATCGCGGAGTTTCTGAATAACTTCGTTCACAGACACTAAATTTAACATGTCTCTTTCCATATTCATTAGCAAAAATGTGTCCAAATGTCTTCACACAAACTAGCTCTGAGATTTGTTTACTCTAACTTTAACTTTGAGAAGCACCTTCCACATGTCACTTGTGTGCATGAGACAACGCATGTTTGTATACAATGTATAAATTATTAAAGCAACTAGACTTACACAGCCTGAATATTATATGACAAATAAATATAATTATTATCATTTATATGTTATTCTGCCGTTAGTAAATAAATTAAATTAGAACAAAATATTGAATATTTTGTACTTCAAAATATTGGAGGGACGCGTCCCCATCGTCCCCCCGCCAGAGACGCCCAAGCTGTTTACGACAACTACTAACAGCCGCTCAAATACTTGACCGTTTATAACGCAGAGAATTACTACAGCCAGCTGATTAAGCCCTGAAACATCTTGGATAGAATCAACCATTATGTTGAAATGCCCGCTTTCTTGGCGTCTTCCACTGTTTTCTCCTGTTATTTTGTAAACTTTTTGATAGAAAATAAATTTTTAAAAATGCGTTGTTTTCCCATTTTTGAATTATCAAATATAGACCTACAAAGTGTATTAACATCCATAAAGAACCAATCAGCCTGTGGTTAAATATGAACCCAGCTACAAACCAGGCACCAGTCTTCAACCTTGAAAGGGATGCAACTACCCTACATTATGAAAAAAGGTGCCAGGTCCCAACAGCTCAACATGAAGAAAAACATGCCTAGGACCGCAACTGCTCAATGAAATGAAAGAAGGACCCAACTGTCCAATATATTGAAAGAAGGGCCCAAGGCCCCAGGTACAAACTAAATCACAGTTTCTGATAATAAAAGACCATAGTGAAAGATGGACCTAGCCACAAATCTAGTAACGAAAGGACCCTATTAAAAAAGATAACTTACTGATTGATGGAAGGGTGGAAGAGGAGTGTGTGTTGGTAGCATAATAACACTGAGCTACCGAATTATTTAGCTCTCTTTTGTTTTAGCTTTTCTTTCTCTTTCTTTCTTTATTCTTTCATCATTGTTTTCTTAGAGGGCTTAGGCCGCGATTGCGACCTAAGGGCCCTGGCCAGTCCGCCCCTAACAACCGTCTTTCTGAGTTTGTATTCTCGTGACATAGCTCAATCAAACTTTATCTATTGCTGACTTTTCCCTTACTTCTAGAATTCCATTTCTACTCCTGGATCAAACTATAAAAATACATATTAGTATGAAAAATATTCTGTGGAAAACATTAGATTAATTTTGCTGTGAGAAGACATGTGGATCTGTATGCAGGGTTACTGAAAAGTATTGGGACAGAACAATAATAACGACATAAATGATTTAGTGCACATCATGGCAGCCATCTTGAATTCCGAATATTGTATACCACACAATATTTTTAAATAGAAAGAGGTATGTGTTGAGTTTTGATTTAGAGTTTAACGTCCCGTTCAACAGTGATGTTATATGAAAAGAGGTATGTGTGTCACATAAATTGATGCTAGAATCTTCGTACAAACTACATTCATCATCCGTTTCAAAAGCATCGGAGTCTACATTATTTATTATTTCCATAATTTCTCCGGACGAAAATACGCCACTATCATAAGAACCACGACTTGTCGCGGTGGTATTCATTAGGGATGGCCTTTTTAAAAAATCTGTTTTTCGATTTTCGGAAATTTCATTTCTCGGTTTTTCGTTCGTTTTTCGAAAAAAAATGTTTTTCGTTTTTCGGAAATTTTTTCGTCTTTCATTTTTCGAAAAAATTTGTTTTCCGTTTTTTCGAAAGATTTTTCGTTTTTCGAAAAAAATCGTTTTTCGTTTTTTCGAAAAGATTTTTTTCGAAAAATTCGTTTTCCCTTTTTTGATGATTTTTCGTTTCTCGAAAAGTTTTCGGAATTCGTGGAATGATAATGTGGGAGGAAATGGGAGTACCCCGGGAAAATACACGGACACGATGTTGTCTGCCACGAACTTACTTGGTCTGGGATCAAATGCACAAGAGGTAAGCGTTCTAACACTGAACTACCGTGCTCCTTGGATTTGGATCTAATGAAAGGTTGAATTGATTTTGAGTTTAACGTCCCGTTCAGCAGCGAGGCTATATGAGACGTGGACCTACTGATTAACGTGGACGTTCACCTCTGGTGCTTGGGGTCCCGGGTTCGATCCCAGCCCCCGCCAAGTGAACTTTGTGGTGGACAAACACCGTGCTCGTGGGTTTTCTCGGGGTTCTCCCGTTTTCTCCCACTTTCTTCATTCCACCATTTTCATTCATCTCTCATCATCACCGTCTCCTTTAGCCTAACCGGCATAACCGTGGGACGTAAAACTCAAAGATTTCATTTCATTTCATTGATTAACGTGGAATCCGAACCACATGAGCTCCCGCCGGGAATCGAACGCGGGTCTAACACGCCAAAGGCGCGTACGCTAACCGCTAAGCCACGGAGGAGCTCGATCTAATGAAAGGATAGTGTGTAGTGCTACTATTGACGAAACTCATCCAATCACGACCAAAATTAGTATGGTTATTGACTGCAATGTATTTAGTACACATGTTAAATATTATGGTGTTTGGGACTTTGGTTCCAGAGTTATTGCTAATCAAATTTGTGTTTTAAGTTAGTGATATCAAGAAATTTCACTAAGTCGCATTTGATTAAACTCAAATGATCTTGACTAAAGTTGGTAGGATCGTAAATATTGACAAGCTTGGTATGCATGGAAGCTCATATAAAATATTATGATGTGCAGCCTTTTTGTTCCTGAGTTATTAGCTATCAATGTTAGGTTTGGAATCAGTGAAATCAAGAAATTTCATTAAAGCGCGAAAGATGGAACTCATCCAATTTTTACCAAACTTGGTAAGGTGGTAGATCTTGACGAGCTTAGTAACTATAAAGGTAACCAAGAAAGATCTGTCGCTTTTTCACCCAACACCTTCAAACATCGATATTTAACCTAAGACATACCTGGAAGATCAAAAATAGTCTCCTTCTGCCAACGTTTTGGAAGGCCATGTATTCCATCGCAGTAGAACTTGGTGGGCCGTGAATCAAAAAAGGTATCAAGTGCATTTTGCACCTCTACTAGGGATTTCAACTGGTGTCCTCTAAGCTGATTGTCCAAGGAATGGAACAGGCGGTAATCGGACGGTGCAATGTCCGGGGAGTATGGCGGATGCAATAGTGTTTCCCATCCAAAGTGTAGAATGGTGTCCGGGGTTATCCTAGCCACGTGGGGCTTAGCGTTGTCCTGTAAGAGGAGGACCCCTTTGCGATTCAGAAGTGCTGGCTCCAGAGTCTTTTTTTTTTTTTTTTTTTTTTACACGGCTCAACTGCTGACAGTACAGAGTTGCATTGATGCTCTGACTAGCCTGTAGCAGTATTTTTTCTCAAAATACTGTTCAGAAAATTTCGACTTGAACTTAGTTAAATGAATAAATTTCATTAAAACGCGTTAATCTCATCCGATATTGGCCAAAGCATGAAATATTGTGATCCACAGACCCTTGGTTCTCGGTTCTTGAGGGATATAAATTAGAAATAATAATTCACAAAGGTAAACAGTGTAGAATTTATATTTTACAGAATATTAAAAAATAATTATTTACTAGTGATTATTAATGTGTTATCGACAAATGGCATTACTGCTGAATCGCCGGATCAATTTGAAAATCGAAAAACTGGAACAAAATATACTGCATTCGGTTATATTTGGTTGGATTACATTAAGTTACGTTAGATTATGTTATTAGGTGCGCAGTTTTACTATACGGATCCATAGTATAAGTAGGAGTAGCAGTAGTAGTAGTAGGAGGAGGAGGAGTAGGGGTAGTGATAGTAGTAGGAACGGATTAGAAGCCCCACAGGGGTTTATTGGTTTCTGTTCTCGACATGAAATGGGCAAATTAAAGATTTGCTCAAATTTATCTATACATTTTACAATCTATGGATTCGTATAGTAAAACAAGTGTACCTCTCCGCGAAATAGTCCATCCGTCTCCACATACAGTGCCGCTTACAACATCAAAAACAACCAGCAAATGCAATCACTATCTGAGCTTTTGCTATTCCCCTTACCTGACTTTCAATCACTCTTCCTCATAAACTTAAATAAATTCTCCAATTGACCCGGTAAATTTCCTAAAATTAGTCCGGCGATACAGCAATTAGCCCGACATTATATTTTATAATGTAAAAAAAGACTAATATAATAATCTCATCAAACGAGAATTCAAATTTTAAATAAGTGGGTCTTCGTTTTCGTATTAGTTTTTACTGCTACTAACTTCAGTAGAAGAATACTACTAAGATGAAATATTTTTTATTTGGTTGTTTGTTGAAGTTCAGCGTCCCTTTTCAGAATCGAGCAAGACTATACAAGACGTGGACCTACATTATAAAGTGGAATCCGAACCACCATAACACGTTCAATGTTTTCCCACTCGGGACCCTGTGCATCAAAGGAATACGCGCTAGCCACTAGACCAGTTGCAGGATAAAACCAGTTGCAGGAAATATTTTCTTGGAATTATAAAATTATATATTGAAAAGAAACGTTTGTCGCTTCCTAGTACTTCTCTCGTTCTATGAGAAAGAAAGATTGTAACCAGAGATATAGTAAGTATTTATCACTTTCGGTTGCATTAAACTTAGAGATGGAAACTACCATTGTGGCACAGAATCCATATCAAAAACTGCTTCCGGCTATCGTCTTTTCTTTACTATGAAATCGGAAATGGTAGTTTCTCACTATTTCCGGTTTACATAGAGGGATAGCGATCGATATGACAATCTTCGAATCCTGGATTCATATATATAAACATATCTCATTATCTCTTATTAGTTTTGCTCTATGGTGATCACTATTGAAATTAGAAGTGGTAGTAAATTTCTACCACAGGATAAAACTTGGACATAGTCTATTGCGAAGGTACTGAATTCATGCTTCTCGCTTGCTCTATGGTGATCAATACTGAAACCGGGAGTTGTGATCAGGGGCGGATCCAGGACGGACTTCTGGGGGGGGGGTTGTAATACTGCTACTTAGAGCTATTTTTACGAGCTCCAACTCTGGGATGGGCTTTATTTATATATAAAATAGGAGTGTTCTCTTCTGGGGGGCGATTGTGATACATTTTTTCCTGTTTTTGTAGAGAAACAAATGAGTTTCGTTTCACAGTGTAAAACTGAGGCAGACTTGCAATCCATGCGAATTGAATATTCAAAACTTCAGTACAACAAGTAGCACAACTAAAACTCTTGGTTGGAATAGGTTAATAAAATCAAAGATAGAATCTGTTCCTCGGATGCTGAATCCATATCAAAAAGCCATTATTAGCTATCACTTATCGTTTTTGTTCTATGGCGATAAAGATTGAAAGCAGGAATGGCTAATTTGAACCACTTCCGGCTTGAATAGAGGGTTAAGGGAGGAGACGGAATCTATTTTTAGGACGCTGAATCGATTTCAGAAAACTTCTCGATATCTTTTATAGTTATTGTTCTATGCATATAAGTATTGGAACCGAAAGTAGTAGTAAATATCAAGCATTTCCGTTTCAGAAGAGTGGTGCAGGTTGTGAAGATATGTTCTCTTAAAACCCTGAATTGATTCCAGAAAATTGCTTGTCGCTATCTATTACAATTTTGTTTTATCGCGACAAGTGTTAACACCGGAAATGGTTAATTTGAACACTTTCGGTTCAAATAAAGTGTTAACGAAGAAGGTGGAATCTATTCTTGGGATGCTGGATTAATTTTAAAAAATGCATCTCGATATCTCTGACCGATTTTGCTCTATGGAAATTAGTATTACCAATAAAATCAAAAATAGTAATAACCTTCAACCATTTCTGCCTTTGTGGAGTGTTGTGGATTGTAATTGTATTTCCTCTTGAGAACCTGAATCGATTGTAGATGAACCACTTGTCGCTATCTATTACCAATTTTGTTCTGTGGCGATTAATGTTGAAACTTGTAATCGTTAATTTGAACCACTTCTGGTGTGAATAGAGATCAAGGGAGAAGGTAGAGCCTATTCTTAGAACGCTTAGTCGATCGTAAAAAACCGCATCACTATTTCTTCAATCTTTTGCTTTATAAAAATCCGTATTGAATCCCTATTGAGTATACTAGTAAATTCAGCCACTTTCAATTTCGATAGTATTGTGCGTTGAGATGATATATAGCTTATATACTCTTGAGACGCTGTATAGATTAAAAAAAAAAACACTTGTGGCTATATATTACTATTTTGTTCTATATCGATCAATGTTAAACCGAAAATGATTATTTTAAACAACTTCCGATCTGAATAGAGGATTAATGGAAAAGGTACAGCTATTTCTAGGTAGTTGAATCGATTGCCAAAATCTACATCTCGATATCTCGTAATTCAGTATTAAAACCGGAAATAATAGTAAATATAAACAATTTCTGGTTTTGATTAAATGTTGTGGATAGTTGTATGTTGTCTAAGACGCTAAATTGTTTGCAACAAATCGCTTCTCGCTATCTATTACGATTTTCGTTCTATAGCGATACAAATTGAAACCAAAAATGGTATTAGAACCACTTACGGTTTTAAATGGAGGGTTAATTTAGGAGATCGAACCTATTTTAGGGGCTCTAAATCGACCGCAAGAAACGACTTCTCAATATTTGTTACTGTTTTGCTCTGACACCTCTCGACAGACAGACGGACAAAGCCATTCTCAAGACTTTCGACACTTATGCATAGCTTAAGCTGCAAGTGTAATAAGGGCGAACATTGAATATATTCTTGGGACACTGAATTGGTTCTGGAAAATCGCGTCTTTCTATATGTTACCGTTTGTGTTCTGTGTTGATCAACAATGTAGCAGAAAGCGATAGATCTCTACCACTTCTGGATTATTAAATAAAAGTCAAATGCATTAGATGAATCTATTCGTGTTGCAAACTTACATGTATGCTTCTCGCTATTTCTTGCCGCTCTTGCTCTGATACCAGCTGACAGACGAACGGATGGATAGGCAGACAGATGAACATAGCCCTTCTATAAGACTTCCTATACGTATGCATAGTATACTATAGTTTGGAAGTACTAACAAATGAAATAAACTCAGTTTGTTTTACAAAAATTATCCGTTTTCCGTTTCTCGGTAGTTTTCGTTTTCCGGCTTTCGGAAAAATTTCGTTTTCGTTTTTTCGAAAAAAAAAATCGTTTTTCGTTTCTCGAAAAAAATTTCGTATTTTCGAAAAAATTTTCGTTTTTGAAAAATTCATTTTTCGAAAAAGTATTTTTCGAAAAAATGTGGCCATCCCTAGTATTTATAGCCGAAAGCTCAACTAAAAAGAGGAAGTGAAAGTGCTAAGCAAGCTACAAGAAAGATGTTGAAACAACGCTTCCACTGGCTAATAGAAAAAGGAAAACAAAAGTAGCTACAGGTTTTTGCCTTTTGAGTACTCATATCTTTTTGGGAATATATACTTGACACAGCATGCCTTTTAAATGTACGCCAGACGTGATCTGTACAGATGAAGGTGAAAAATATTCGTGAAAAGTAAACAGATGAGACTAGTTATATGCTTCTGTTTTCTAACAGTCAACTTCGTGTTCAACTGCAGGAACTGACCTTGATACTACCTGACTCAACACCTTGTAACAAGAGGGCAACTATAGTTACCCATAGGTCTCTTGCAGCTACACTTCGAGCTGTGTGTTCTGTGTGTCTCTCTCTCTCTGCCCCTGGCTGTGTTTGCTTTTCATGCTTTGGGGGAAGGGGTAAGACACCCATGCACACCTTCGAACATAAAATGATCGAAAGACGACCTATGTTAATGTAGAGTTCATAGTTTCAAACAGTGGGGTATACTGGTTTGAAGGCATGGGCTACCACTGACCTTGCATATTATTATTAATAAAAATGGTAATAATAATAAAAGTAATATAATAATAATAATAATAATAATAATAATAATAATAATAATAATAATAATAATAATAATAATCACAATATGCATAACAATGAACAAAAAGTGATTGATGTGTTTTGTTTAGTGATGAGCAAATGCAAGGTCTTGGTCTGAGCTCGTCCGTGGCTAAGCGGTTAGCGTACGCGCCTTTGGCGTGGGAGACCCGGGTTCGATTCCCGGCGGGAGCTCATGTGGTTCGGATTCCACGTTAATCAGTAGGTCCACGTCTCATATAGCCTCGCTGCTGAAAGGGACGCTAAACTAAAATCAACTCAACTCAACGCAAGGTCTTGGTCTTGCACATCGAGCCTTGGTCCTGGTCTTGCACATCGAGTCTTGGTCTTGGTCTTGCACTGGAACCCTTGGTCTTGGTCTTGGTCTTGCATGCAAGAGTCTTGCAAGTCTTGCATTTAAGAAATCTCAAGCTTTTCATAGGTAAATTTTACTATGGATATAAGGGATAATAAACTCTACAAAGCACCAGTAGTAACGGAAATACAATGTATGTTTCTAAATGTAATATAATTTAACGTCGTGTAAGTATGATAGCGTACAACATAGGTTATGACCTTTATCTTTTTTAATGGGTGCCCATGCTTCACTACTTATAAGATATGCCTAAATCACAGGGTTTCGTAATCTGTTTATATATATTTTTTTTTTAACAAATCCAACATTCCACTGGTTCCCAAACTGAGGAGGCTATCCCTGTTTCGCATGAAAGAAAATCAGACGGCACAGATTATTGAAATACCATGAATTGCAAAATTATTTTTACACTCTAAAGGCGTCAGATTTTTCTTTCCAACCACGATTAGCTAATTCTTGTATTAAACAAACTTCCAATTAAATATTGAATTTTTGTTTTACTGATTCCAATATGCACTCCATGGGGCAGAGACATTCACATTACGCAAAAGCGATGAAAAAATTGCAGACTTTCGAAACATGGGCATGGAGAAAAAAGGAGAGAATTAGCCGTGTTGAACGAAAACGAATGTGTTAGAAATATTAGCAGTAGGAGAAAAAAAGAAGAATTTTAGATATTGTTAAGAGGGGGAAAGGGAACTGTTTAGGATATTGGCTGACGAGGAACTGTATTACAAGGGACGTGCTAGAGAGTATTGTGGAAGGAAAAAGAGTGAGGGAGCGAAGCAGACTAGTTGAAGGAAGGTATTGAAACAGAAAATTGCCACGTCAAGACGAAGAGACCAGCTGAGGACCACCGAACGTCAAACCTTGTCTGTTGAAGCAAATAACCTGCCAATAATAGCAGAATAGCTATTATGATGATGATATGTTTAGCAATATTGACAAAAAAAAAAAAAAAAAAAAAAAAGAGGGAAAGAAAATTAAAATAATAATTATTATAATCAAACCTCTTAATATTTTAGAATAATTTGAGGGAAAACTGAAAACGACTCAACTGTCTATGTCTTTTGTGTAGACTCAATTTTATATAAATACTGTTGACCTGTATTAGAAATACAAAATAAGGGCATCAAACTCCAAGTTATTTGAAGCCTCACTTGTGAATATGGATTACTAGCATCAAGTATCTACTTTGTTGGGTTAAACTAAAATAATAATAATAATAATATATATCTATATATATATCTATATCTATCTATCTATCTATCTATCTATCTATCTATATCTATCTATATATATATATATATATATATATATATATATATATATCGTTAGTCAATCACTTTTTTACTATTAGTAAAGCGCTCTCTAATATCGGTCATCTTCGATTATTTTTATGTTTCCCTCTCTTCCTCCTCCCCAAGTTAACGGGCTGAATTTGGATTTAAACGGCATCACAAGTGTCACTGTTCGTGTCAGAGACCACGAAACTATGGATTCGGCATTAATATTTGGTCATTTTTAATCATTATTATGCATCTCCCTCTTCCCCAAATTACGAGGCTGAATTTGGTCGTAAATGGTATAGGAAGTCTTAGTATTCAACTCAGCGACCTCGAAAACTATGGATTCGACACTAATATTCGCCATTTTCGATCATTTTTATATATCTCCCCTTCCCTCCGCCAGGCTACGGGGCTGAATTTTGATTTAAACAGCACCGGAAGTATCATTGTTTACCTTAGCGGTCCCCAAAACTATAGATTCCATTTCAATGTCGGTCATTTTCCATCATTGTTAAATATCTTTCCTCTCCCTCTCCCCTAAACTTCAAGATCAAAGTGATATGATAGAAACCATCTCAGGCCCGATCCTCATCTATCTTAAAATAAGATCGAGTTCGGTCAGGTGGTTCAAGAGTTATTAAGTTATATATATATATACTATTAGAGAGCGCTTTACTAATAGTAAAAAAGTGATTGACTAACGATATATATACCCTTTCGCTCTTCTCCCCCTAGGTTCTACCACCAAAGTGAACTGACATATAACATTCCAGGCTTGAACCTCATCTATGTTAAAAATTTGATCGAGATTACTCGTTTGGTTGAAGTTGTTAAGTTTTATTTATTATTATATAACTCCCCCTTCTCCCCTCTCCTAAGCTTACCGTCAAAGTGAAATGATGAAAACACTCCCAGGCTCAAACTCCATCTGTGTTGAAAATTTGATCGAGATCGGTTGGGTGGTTCAAGAGATTAGGAGTCACAAAAATAGTCACTTTCAATTTTATGACATAGATTTATTGTTGTAGGATAATGTTATATCGCTCAACCCTCGATGTGTCGTATACCTAAGGATGCTAAAAGTTATATTGATAAACAATTATTCAACGTATAAGCATCCGCCCATGAAATTAAACTTGCGGTTACATGTATTAAGTTTTTTCAATGTCATGAAAATGTTATTTCGATATTAAGTTTATGAGCACACATTAAAAATTCCCAACGGATGCTTGAGTCTGGGAGCCAAGGCCATACCCATGTAGTCGACACCTATGGTGTACGGTATCACCAATGTTCAATACTACATTTCACTTTAGTTTTGGAAGAAAAACACCACTAATATGTTTTAAAACGAAACGAAATATCTAGTTTAACGTCCCACGATTATGCATCGGGGCTAAGGGAGACGGTATTCATGAGAAATGAATGAAATAGTGGATTGAAGAAAGTAGGAGGGAACATCAAAACACCGAGAAATAGAGACCTGCACGGGCCGAAGTTTTCGGCCCGAGCCCAATCCAGCCCGAATGTACGTAGGCGCGGCCCAGCCCGGACCCGAAACGTTTTGGAGATTTTCGGCCCGAGCCCGGCCCGGCCCTATAAGTTTTTTAAAATTCTTGGCCCAAGCCCGGCCCGGGCCCGATAAATTTTCGAAGTTTCATTTTATAACATTTTTCACGGGCACACTTCTTCAACGTTTGCCTTTATTCTAATTATCGTTTAACGAATGTCAATAATTATTAACCCTTGAGTAGTCGCGCCGCGGTCAAAAGCACCACAGGGAAATTATTTTCGATCGTGTGTCCATTCTGTTTGTCCGACAGACTTCTCCGTCTAGCTAATCTTGCCCCTCACCTTCCCAAACATTCCTGCTCAATCACTCCGTTATCCGTTGTTTAGTTTAAGTACTAGTGATTGTTTAGTGATTCTGCGGTGCTTTCCACCGCGCGCGACTAACCGTGTAATGTTTTTTCTCAGTGTTTCGCTCTGCACGTGACCTTTGCTTTGGAGATGTTTTAAGCTTTATAAACATAAATATTATTTTAATGGACGGAAGAGAGGTCGACAGAGTTAGCAAACTGATACCAAGTATGAGAAAAGAGAAAATTAGAACTGAACAGCTTAAAACAACGGAGGGAAATGTTAGGGATTGACTATTTGGATAAATCAGCCGACATGATCTCGTGGAAGCTTTGTCTGAGGAAGATCATAACAAATATTTATATATGAGTGAACACGAAAGGTCAAGTGAGGAGTCTGCGAGCGAATCTAAAGACCTTAAACCCAGAAATGACCAGCGATTCCCCGAATGTAGTCAGAGCAAGAGGGGACGGAATAAGCGACGACGAAGTGTAGAACAGTGTAAATTTGAAGATAACCTAAAATAATTCAATGTAGTGCTGTATAGGTGAAGTTTCAAAATAACAGGACCTTAAAATAATTCAATGTAAATTTGATTTGATTTCAATTTAGCGCCCTTTTCAGCATCAAGGCTATGTAAGACGTGGACCTACTGCTTAACGAAGGATCCGAACCACATGAGGTCCCACCGGGAATCGAGCCGGCAGTCCCACACCAAACTCGTGTATGCTAACCGCTTAGCTACGAATGAGCTCTAATTCAATGTAAAATGCGCTGTGAAGCTTTGTTTTATTGTTATGTTTATATAGTATATTTTTAACTAATTTACTATTGCATTTCTAATTTTAGACGAACCAAAGTTGACAAAAACAGATCATCATCAGGTTTAGAATTTTCAATAAAACCAGTGCGTAGCTATCCATCTAAAGAAAAAATGTAACGAAAAAACATTTTATTCCAAATGAGAAATAAAAAAATAACATGTCTAGTTGTATGTTTCTCTAATAGTTATTACTGTAAAACTTATAATAATAATAAAAATGTTATTCCCTCTTAATCAGAAAATATATAAAATTACGTTTCTAATACAAGAAAACTGTTTAAAACTATTTTTGCAACACATTATGTTCGTTCGGTCCATTTGACCGCGCGCGACTACTCGCGTTACTTTTTCAGCGCGACTTCTCGAGGGTTAAAGAATTGCAATTAATCGGCCCCAGCCCGGCCCGACCTGAAAAGAAATCAGTGTCGGACCGCCAAGCCCGGCCCGACTCAAAGAAATAATAGAATCGGCCCGCCCAAGCCCGGCCCGCGGGTAGGGCCGGGCTTCGGGTCTCGGGCAAGGCCCGGCCCATGCAGGTCTCTACCGAGAAAACCCACGCACACGGTGTTTGCCCACTAAAAAGTTTCCATGGCGCATGCTAGAATCCAACCAGGGACCCGTATAACCACATGTGACTGCTCTACCACCGAAACGGTACTTGTGCAAGACTCTTGCGCAAGAGTCTTGGTCTTGGTCTTGGTCTTGCAGGTGTGGTCTTGGTCTTGGTCTTGCATCGGGATTCCTGGTCTTGGTCTTGCATGCGAGACTCTTGCAAAAACTGCAAGACCAAGACTCTTGCGCGCATCACTAGTTTTGTTTGATCTTTTGTTTTGAGACCGTTAATGTTTTCCACCGTAAATGAAATTCCATCATACATTTGTGCAGTTAACTTCTTGTGGATTGCGTTCGTAAAATGTTAATTTTTACCAATGTCACTTCCCTCAAGAGTCGCCTCTGTTACTGACGTTGGTTGTCATTCCGTACCAGTATACACAAAAATTCTGCAGACATCATTATAATTGTTATGTTTATTATCGCTATCTAAATCTCAAATTTTTGCGTTGTGTTAACAAACGATTCTCAGGCCCTTTTGTTGCGGAGACATTCCGACCCGGGCCCTTTTGATGAGGGGCGTTTTGATTCGGGCCTTCTGTCTCGGGCCCGTTTGTTGAGGAAATATTTCGACCCGGGCCCTTTCGACGCGGGCCCGTTTGACTCCGGCTTTATTTGACCCGGGTCCATTTGAGCAGGGCCTTTTGACTCGGGTCCCTTTGTCGTGGAACACTTTTGACTTGGGTTCTTTTTATGAGGGGCGTTTTGAGTCGGCCCCTTTTGACTCCAGCCCTTTAAACCAGCACCCTTTTGACGCACGGCCGTTTGACTCGGGCACTTTAGTAGGGGGACCCCTTTGGACTCGGCTCCTTTTTATGAGGGCATTATGATTCGGGCCCTTTTGTTGTGGAGACCTTTTGAACAGGTCTCTTTTGATGTGGGGCCGATTTCACTCGGGCTCTTTTGTAGCGGGGCCCATTTCGACGCAGGCGCGTTTAATGCAGGTCCTTTTGGCTCGGGTCTTTTGTCGTGAGACTCTTTTTACTATGGCCCTTTTGATGAGGGGCGTTTTGATTTGGGCCTTCTGGCTCGGGCCCTTTTGTTGAGGAGACCTTTCGACCCGGGCCCTTTAGACGCGGGGCCGTTTGACTCCGGCTTTATTTGACCCGGGTCCGTTTGACGCAGGGTCTTTTGACTCAGGTAACTTTGTCGTGGAACCCTTTTGACCCGGGCTCTTTTTATGAGGTGCACTTTGATTTGGCCCCTTTTGACTAGGGCCTTTTTAATCCGCGACCTTTTGACTTACGGCCGTTTGACTCGGGCCCTTTCGTAGCGGGGCCCCTTTTGACTCTGCTCCTTTTTATGACGGGCGTTTTGATTCGGGCCCTTTTGACTCGGGACTTATGTTGTGGAGACCTGTTGACCCGGGCCCTTTTGATGTGAGGTCGTTTTCACACGGACCCTTTTGTGGCAGAGCCCCTTTTGACCCGGGCTCATTTGACGCAGGGCCTTTGACTAGGATCCTTTTCTCGTGGGCTCCTTTTGACTATGGCTCTTTTTATGAGGGGCGTTTTGATTCGGCCACTTTTGACTCGGTCCCTTTTGACGCAGGGTCGTTTGACTCTGGCTCTTTTGTAGCGGAGTCCCTTTTGACTCGGGCTTTTTTATGAGGGTCGTTTTGATTCGGGGTCTTTTGACTCGGGCCCTTTTGTTGCGGAGACCTTTCGACCCGGGTCCTTTTTATGAGGGGCGTTTTGATTCGGGCCCTTTTGATCTGAGCCCGTTTGACGCAGGGTCTTTTGACTCGTGCCCTGTTGTTGCGGAGATCTTTTGACTCGGGCCCTTTTGTAGCGAGGGGGCCATCTCGACCTGGGCCCATTTGACGCAGGGCCCTTTTGACTCGGGTCTTTCTGTCTTTGCCCTTTTGTTTGGCCCTTCTGACATGGAACCATATATATAACGCAGCAGCTGAAATACCTGTGGCAGAGGGCCTGGGGGAGTATGAGTAAATCGATGATCGATGGATCCAGGGCGCAGTAAAATTAGTTACACCACTGTTCATATCTATTTCTTTCTATTCTCTCGACATCATGTGTGGAGATGAATGTTCTGACTAATAAGCTACAGTGGCGAAAGACGATATACGCTATCAATGATAAATGTTATGACTGTTAATATATATAGGGAATAAAACGAAACATTCTATATCGGACTTCCCCTCCACCCGTTGAAAAAAATCCTGCGGGCGTTAGTGATTATGATGTTGCTTAGTTACTGTATTATATTGTTCTATACACGGAATAAATACTTATGTGTTTTATATAATAATGAGAACCTTATTTACATTTATTACGGCCCTTGCTTTACGAGAAACATTTTCACGTTCAGCGTAATCAGTTTCAATTCTAAAATAATTACAGTGAGGCGAATGAAATAATTCACGCACAGATTTAGGACTTAGAATAATGTTTTGCGAACATGTAGTAAATCCCTGAAGATTAAAAAGCGCTAGTAGCAGTAATTAGCTTAGTCGTTTCCTATAGTCCCTTAGTGAATTACATAAATCTTACAGATGTTGTATCTCTTTCTTTCTCCTCTCTATACATCATGTCTGGAGATTAATGTATGGACAAATAGGCTACAGAGGCAATTTTAAAAAGTAAGATGATCTACGCTATCAGTGACAGATGATGTGGTGTTTAACTTAACATATAAGGCAATAATACAAATCTTTTCAGAGATGACAGTGCACTGATGCTTCAAATATGTGTCTTTACTCCCTATACCTACTTTATTTTCCTAGTCAAAATAAAAACTCTTCAAAATTAATCACAAATTCTTATGCAACCATCCCTTCTTTAATGTACTGCGCTGTCACATACTAGTCACGGCGATGTAAAGGCACTTTTGGCGACGAGGATACATATGAATCAATGATGCTATTAATGAAGCATTTCCTTCTGGAATAAGATTAAAATTATCGCAGACGTTCTGGGAATATTTTACCCTAAAAAAATTCATTTTAGGATAAACTATCCCTTGTAAATTTTCCATAAGAAATTAGTTATGCCGGATATTAGGGTTATTAATGTAAACGTTCACTTATCAAATAGAAAAAAAAAGTTTAGAAAATCTGTCTGAAGAGAACTCATCCCCCAACAAACTACTTATTTTCTCCAGTATATAAGTCAATATAGGTGTGAACCATACTAACCAATATTGCGTTCAACTCACTAAAAAAAGTGAAACATATTGATATGTCACACATGGCACCACCTATGTATGAGTTGTAGTTGTTTCTGATTTATTAGTGGGTCGCGGTGGCTCAGTGGTAAAGCGTTTACCTCTGGTGCGTGGGTTCCCTGGTTCGATCCCAGCTCGCGCTAAGTGGACTTTATGGGGGTGGACAATCACCTGCCGTTTCCTCCTACCTTCTTCATTCCACCAGTTCATTCATTTCTCATCATCATCGTCTCCTTTAGCCTCGCCGACATAACTTGTGGACGTAAAACTGAAAGATTTCAAAGATGATTTATTAACCACCTTTAACTTACATTCAGTAGTGTTCTTTCAGACCTGACACATTTTACTCTCAATCTGTATGCTAATTTGAACTCGATAGGTTTAGTAATTTTTGATCCAGTGAAGCTCAAGTGTTACATTCATCATTCCCTGGAAAAATTCTCCTCTGCGGTCGAATTCTCCTTTGATTTCTTAGGTGCTATAGCACGGGCCGGCAAATTACCTAGTGCCGGCTCATGATTGGAGACACCAATACAGAGAATATCACTTAAAACACTGTATCAGAAAATTGTCACCAGGGTTCCTTTGTGGCTACATTGTTAATTATATGAGTTTTCATTTTGGTACAGAAACTGGGATGCGATTCTAGAGATTAATTTATGTGCTTTGAATCTCATAGTAAGTGCAGGTCTCATGTAGCCATGGTATTGGAAAAAGGGACATTAAACTCCCAAGGAATAACTAATCAAAGAAACTTACCACCATTTCCCCTCTTTGTTCTAACAAATAAATAAAATAAAACAATGGAATGAAAATTGAGCAAATACAACTTATACAGGAAAACCTGTCAAATATATTGAACTAAATTTCTGAAATGATTTTGTAGCTGAGAAGTATATCATTATCGTGCTCTCCAAATTTCTATATTTACATCTTAAATGCTATGTTTGTCCAATTCTTTTGATTTGTTTACCAATTTTCCCCTGAACATGAATTTTAAGGGATAAAAATGTTAGAAATCTAAAGTATCATCTGAAAACACTCTTATGGTTTTTGTTTGCCATAAAGCCTAAATGCTTCGTCGAGGATTCGAACAAAGGAACCATTGCACACGTCGTTCAAGTGACTTTCCATACAATACAGTATGAAAAGTCATTTCTCTTACACATATTTTAAATAAGCATAGCAGAGGGTGTTATCTATGAAATTCATCTTTCCCGCATCAGTGTTCTCGTATCAGTGATCAAGCAGTATGCCATTGCAGGTAAGAATTTCACTTTCACTCAATAAAAGGCGATGAAACTCGTGCGGCGTGCCTTGTGAAGAGCTAATCGACCATGAGCATCCGTGCATTTTTTCTTCTTTTTTCTCTGCGGCACTTTTTTTTGCTTCGCATTTCGTTGTAGTTCCATGTTTCACCACGAGAGGAGCTTCTCTTGCGACAGCTTCTGCCATCTACCGAGAATATTTGAAATCATTTCGCTCGACATTCACAACTGATATTGCAATAGTGACATTAAGTTTCGCCTTTTCAAGATTGGTAATAATAACATCTGCCAAACAAATTTGCATATGGAAGCTGAAAAGAAAATGTAGGCAAATACTGAATCCAAAATTTTTCTTACAAGATTCGTTTAATCCAAAATTAAGTTGATTGGTACTCCTGATAAAGGAATGACAAAAAAGTGTATGTATTACAGAATATATATTTAAAAAAATGTGTTAAAACAGTGTATGCACAATAATATGACTCGGTAGGCCTGACACCGAGCTGTGATAAGATTACACAAATTTAAAACGAAAAAACTTGCAAAAAATCATAAAATAAAGTAACGGAAATACTAAAATTAAATTGACATTACTCAGAATATAAAATCCTACAAATCACCAAGAATTCCTAATCACACCTAAAGGAAATGCAGTGAAACACTGCATTAACATACTGTGTTATGTCAGTGTGCTTTTATTTTATCCTCCTTTGTGTTCTCATAATGCGTCGATTAAGGTGACGTCACATCACATTCTTTGGTTTAGCGACGTGGACCATCGCAGAAGTTCATATATCGTTATTTCATTCTCTTCTTGTTCCTGCATCGAAAGATCTATAAATGTATATATGCATGTTCAGGTTTCTCTCCCTGGTTTCTTGTTAATTTTGGATTGCCATGCTTTACCCCGATTTGTTGTCCTGTCTCCTCATAGAAACAAATAACTCTAGAACTCATAGAAACAAGATAAAAATTACAGAAAACATTTGTTCGAAATCGTTTTGCTTCAGACTTACAAGCTACCGAAAGCGTGGGAAAATTAAATTTGGAGACACATATCACGAAAAATTACTAGCCATTGAGTTGAGGCGGCATGTTATGGTCTTAGACTTACATAATCTGCTCTAAATGCATGATTAGGAATATTTTAGAGGCGGTGCAAGGTTTTCATCCACAGGAAGTGAGAGATTCTCAGATATTTCATTAGGAAAGGGGCGTCGTTAAGGGGTAAGGGGGGAGTCTTTCCCCCAAAGTTTCCAATTTCCTTACAAGTTGGCAAATTAAAACCTCTTTACTTGTTGCAAGTGATCACACTTCACTTTTGTTCATTTGATATTCCTAAACATTTTGAAGAATCTTTAATGAAAAATCAGGAAATCGTACCACTGACAAAAGCAGAATAGAGGTGGCGTGCTAAATTAAAACATAGATAGAAGAGGAATTTCGGTGGCAGGTAGAGCATTGGACGCAAAAGCAATTGATACAAGAGCGTATAAAAGACAACAGCAGAATAATAAGAATTACAATAAGAGAATATAAGAATTGATATTAATAAAACAAGAACAAGGCAGTGACTGGTTAGTATATATATTTTTTACTATGTACCAGTAGCGTAGCGTGGTATTCTGAAATGGGGATGCCAAAGTTAGTCACTTGTGCGATACAATACTGCTAAAATCAGCAATACATAGCTATACCGATGGGAAATATAGGGTTGTAAAAAATTTAGGGGGGAGGCCTCCTAATTAGTGGCCAAGTGGGGCATACAGAAGCAAATGCGTGGATTACGTAGGAAGCCAATAAGCAATTGTCTCAGCTTCTTCTTACCACTACCGACTGACAAGAAAACTCGGCCCCCTTGTTGTATGAACATTGTTTCCAGCATAGTTCCCTTTATTTCTTTCTCGTGGGCAGCTTCTTTTTCCGCATACCATACTTCAATCTCGTTCTTTAAAAAGTCACCCCTAGAAATTTGTCATCTTGAGTCCGAAACTCAGACGCCCATTCGTGAATATGGGCCTGAGTGTATACGTATATCATTTGAAGATGTAAATAGAAAACACTTAAACCAGCTCTGGGGGCCGGTTTCTGAGTATGTATTTCGTTGTCATATATCCAGATACTGAAGGCAGGGGCACAAATCTGTCTTCAACGTTCGGGGAACGGGTAAGATCGTTCCCATTTTTTAAAGCTATGTTCAAAATATTTATGAAGTTGAAAAACAATGCTGTGGAGGATCAGAGTTGTCTTCAACATTTGGAGGAGGGCAGATTTGAGGGAGGAGGGCATATTTGAGGCTTACTCTGGGGGGAGGGGTGATGAAACTCATATTACGGCAGATGAATCTGATTTCTGAGGTGAACCTGTTGTATATTATATACTAGGCGATGTAGATGAAATTGTGATACGTATCAAGTGCCGTGAACACATTCTGAAATCTGAATACATGCATATTTATAATTGATATGTTTCTATTTACGCATCCACAATGATCCACATGAAAATTTTAGGACACTTGTTTTGTAATAATATAAATAATGACTTCCCCAAAACTATGAAAGAAAATCAACTATGTATGGCGCAACAATACTCTTATTTGAGCAAAATTATGATGATCACAATAGCATTATAGGAATCGTTACAGGAATTAAACAAATAGTTGAAAATAGACTAACAATAATAAATGATAATGAAATATTAAAAAACACGATTCTTTTTTTAAATGAAACAAGTCAAGGGAAACAATTTCATCTCACTTTCCTTTGTGGCATTCGGATACAAATCATCACAATTTCAAATCGGGTGGAGGGGACATGTCCCCTCATCTCCTCGGGATATGTGCTAATGACTGAAGGGCCCAAGCAATCTTTGCGAGGGGCGTGGTCTACCAGACCGGTGACCGTGATTCTACAGAATGCTTTATATTTATGCTTGTGTGTGTGAGCTCCCTCAAAGAATTTCTGGCCACGCCACTGGACATACTATGTATTTATGATGAAGATTAATAGTTTGCCTTTAATTACCATTACAATTACGATGCATTTAGTTAAAGTATAACTATTATTTACATAACCGACATGGTTCAAAAAGGCATTGAACTAGCCATTTCTGTTTTGTTGTCTTTCCTTGACGTTAGCGCTCGTATGTACTGTACAGAAACTATAGCTTAGTTCAAAATAGATAGAGTTGGAAATACTTGAAGATATGCCAGCGTATATGTAAAGCAAAATGTAGAGTTGCAAGGGGTGAAGGTAGTTAAGAAAGCAAGTAGTTGCGCATGCGCACTCCACAGAAAGCAGACGAAAACCCCGTTTCTTGCATTAGGCCTGGATGCTTAAGGAACATAGCATACGACAAGAGGAAAGATAGAAAATGTACATCTGAGTGACGCGCATGCGTAGGTTCCGCTTATCAAAGTTAGGCGAGAGAGCACATCCAGAAGATTGCAGTAGAAATACTTGTGATAATTACAAGCAAACAATTTATATACAATGAAATACCTATTTTTTCTTATTAATAGGGGACGCCGGGCATACCGGCGTTCCCTTACGCTACGCCGCTGCATGTACAGTATGTAAATTTGATAAATTTATTTATTTTTTTTAAATAGTAAAATATCAAAGGGAAGTAGATTTTGATACCAGAGTGAATGTATTCTGTAGCCGTGTCTTTCTATGTAAATAGACCTTTTGCTTTGAAACAAAAGGTGATCGTATTAATACAGAGGACAACAATAGCTTTATTTCAGTTCTGTTTTGCAGTAAGACTTTTTACTTACAGGGCTTTTCAAGTAGGGAGAAGAACTGAATAAAAGTATGCTTAGGGAGCAAGCAAGGCACGTGCATCGGGCGCGTGGTTGGGGGGAGGCACCTGAAAGGAGGGTTATATATTAGATAGTATTTTTTCTGCCGATATTTAATATTTTTCATCAGAGTGCGAAATCATGAAATCGAAGTGGGAAGAGGCTGGAGAACTGAAGGGAGAGAGAGAAAAAAAAGCTCTGCATACTCTTACACTTCAAAGTTTAAGTTCATATAGAAAGTTTACGTAGTAAACTATACAAAATTAGGTATTACGAGTATACCGCTGATCACTAGTTCACTTAATAATTAAATATGAAATACACGTTGATTACATAAGAATTACTGTAATTATTTTGCAAACTTCTGACATTATTTCACTGTATTATCCCCCAGCAAGGTTTTAGTGGGGGAAACTGTCAAAAAATATTTAGTGGAGGGAATTCCCCCGTTCTCCAAGGATTTCGAATTCTGTTTTTCATCATAAATTCCACTATTTCAATTCGATAATAAACAATGAATTTAATATAGAACCAAATCTCATCCATTAAAATATGTATTATAGGGCATTTTTCTCTTCTCTTACCACTGACTATTCATTTTGGTAGAAAATCATTCTACAAAGACATTCTCTCAGGCTTTCTACTTCTTCTCTGCCAGAGCCTTGTTCCGCACCCTATTCAACAAGCTGCAGCGTTTTACCAAACGCCCTTAAAATATGAAGTAGATGAGCTAAGGTGGTATTTGTTTGCAATATTATTCCGTTCGGAACAGCACTGACCTTTAAGGCGCTGTTAACTAAAGGGTAAGGCGATAAGATTTTTTAATTTGATTTAGTTTAGCGTTTGATTATGCAGGGTAGGCTAAAGGAGACGTGGACCTACCGATTATAGCAGTGGTGCCCACCCCCCCTTATGTCTATGACGCACCCCCCCCAATTGTCTATCCGTAGGTGTTCTTCCATGAAAAAATCTTCTTTTCGATTAATTTTACCCCCCCTCATCAAACATATTTATATAGATTTTAACCCCCCCCAAATATTTCAATGACGCAGTTTGCGTCATAGCCCCCCCCTTGTGGGCACCCCTGATTATAGTGAAATCCGAACCACTTTGATCGTTCAATGCTCTCTTACGGGGAATCGAACCCGGAACCCCAAGCGCCAAAGGCTCGCGTTCTAGCCACTAGACTAACGGGGAGGGCAAGATTGTTTGTTTGTTGGTGGCGATTGAAAGAAGGGGTATGTTATAAAAATACAGAAGTATGCCAGAAAGTGCAGAAATATTCCCAGTGAATATTAAATATATTAATAATAGAACTTTCACATTTTTATTCACAATTCAATTCAGGATCCTCCCCACAATACCGTTATGGGTTCAGATTGGTTGATTGATTGGAAGTTATAATGGGGACGTCAGCATCAAGGCCATTTGCCCCCGTTCCAGTAAAAAGTGCCGAAATAGTCGGACTGCCAAATAAAAGTCAAGTTTTGAAATGCATCATGAAAAAAAAAAATAAATTAAAAAGCCAAAACAAAGCGAGTCAGATGGTGTATTTTCTCTAATTTTCTGTTCCGTCAAAATCTCAATTTTGACAAGGGTGTAGGTTAGCCTGGTCTCTCACTGAACTCCTCAATTGAATGTTTATATAAATTAGATATCCCTACATCACAAGCAGTAAATATAGCCTACCTTATTCTACGTTTTTTAATGCATTTCTACAACTGATTGTAGCTTTAAAGGTTCTTGTGAGGATTGGCTGGCGGGGATTACCTAACCTAGTCATGAGTTGTCAAATTAATAGTTGTGCATGGTGGGTGATGATAATGATCGTGAGTTGAGGTGTGAAATTAGACTCGAAAGTGGAACAAGGGCTGTTCGTATTCATGTCTCAGACGGGGCATGGAATGGGATAAATATGAAAATAAGGTTGCTGTAATAGTTTTCCACAGGGTTGGTAAAAGTGAGACTAAGATTTTTGAAACACTTGGCATTTTTGTTTTTTTAATTATCAAGACTTGGCAATTTCAAGTTTCATCACCCACCCACCCCAATCTCGTAATGCTCGCTACGCCGCTAGGCCCGATTCAGGACGTATGAAACGAACTTAAGCACATAACAAAAATTGTTGACAAAACCGATATCCTGAACAGAGTTGATATGGCGAAGTAAGTATTTTTGGTGTTGTGCATGGTTTCATAGCTAAAGTAGGTAATGAGAAATTATATGTGATCTAGGTAGTCATCTGGAAATGGACATTCTGCGTAGGGATGCGCTCGAGTCGAGACATGTCTCGAATCTCGACTCGACTCGACTCGAATTCGAGTCGAGATTCGAGTCGAGACACCCTTTGTAAAATTCGAGACGAGTCGAGACAAACGTATTTCTCGACTCGAATTTTCGAGTCGAGACTCGAGTCGAGTCGAGACAGCTGGTAAAAATCTCGACTCGACTCGAATGTCTCGAAAATCTTTCAATAATTTTTAATATTATTTTGAAGAAAGTACTCGCTCAGAAACACTCGGCACGAGAATTTCGGAAACTGCAGGACTTGTCAGGTGTTCGAAGAGTGCTGTGGTGATTGTCTTCAACAAGTGGCGAAACCAAGAGGAAAAGACGTCCAAATGTCGAGGGGTTGGGCGCCCGCTACTTCATTAAAGATGTGGAGAATAAGAACGAGGACAGAAAAAGAGAAAGAGAACACTGACCGTTGATAATTATCTCTTGTTGAAGCGATGGTTGGAGTAATAAAACCAGTTAGTATTTCCGCTGTTGTATTGTTGATTTCACAGAAATGTTCAAAAATAAGCAAAACGTGACTCTGCACAAGATGTTTACTGTTTTTTTTTTTGTTGTTGTTTTTATACCCATAGTTTTATTATTGTCAACTGAACCCTGAGTGTCTGGGATGTTTCTGTCCCTTCTCACTTTACAATTTGAGAGGGGAGGGGGTATTATCATCAGGGTACCACTAGTAGTACACCGCTAAAAGAAATGCTTTAGTGCTGCGTCGGAAGCGGCATGTTTTGTATATATTTCTTAAAATGTTATCCATTCATAAAGTATAAATTCCCCCACCCTCCCCTCATTCTGTTTCCAATACAGAGAACCGACTCTTTAAATGAAGAACGAACCCTGAACCTTCCCAAAAATGCTAAAATGATTGATGCGTACAAATAACAAATCTGTGGATGAATCAGGAAATGCAGATACATGAGAAGATACTTGATGCAGTGCAGTCCAACACATGTAAATAGATTTGAAGTGTTCATATTTGTGTATGTGTACGTGTGTATGTGCTTGTTTCTGAGTATTTATATGCGCGTGTGTCTCGTAATTGTTATATTAATATCCACTGGATTAAGTGAAAGTATAAAATGGATTTGATGACTGCCAAATTGACGTCACATTGATAAGTCATTATTTTTTAAATATTAATAATATTAAATTAGATTATAGTTTAGTGTCGTTTTTAGGAGCAAAGCTCTACAAGACGTGAACGTACAGTTTAATGTCGGATTTGAAACACATGAGCTCCTACCATGAATCAAACCTCGTTCGAGAAAGGCGTATCGCTAACAACATAGCAACGGGGAGCTAAACATTTAGTAATATGTATATTAAGTTGTAAAATTATATTCGTTTAATTTTCACTAATATAATCTTCACAATGTAAAGCATTCGCTAGACACGTTATCTTGTTTAAAAACTGCCTATCTCTTATGTTTCCGTCTCGGGGTTGGACTGCGGGATGATAGAAATCCGAAAGAGATGTTTTTATTATGTTTTGTACAGTAGATCTGCTCCTTCATAATCTCCGTGTTTGATAAGAATGAACTTCCCTGGCTCACGAAAATGTATACGTAATATAACAAACCATGCACATTAAATGCCAGACTAATATAGCAAACATTGAAGATGTTCTCCTAGAAAATTTTCTTCGGCCGTCCATGTCTGGAGGTACACAGTTTTGCAACTCAGTGGATACGATGTGGATGTATTCAAAGTCCACTGATTTACCCATCAAATTTAAATTTTATAAAAATATTATCAGTGAATACTAACCTGAGGAGAACTATTTTTTTAAAATTCGAACGCAAAAGCAGTTTTTTTTTTTTCACCAGGTCTCGGTAATCATCCGGTACGAAAACTGAAGTTTGTACAAGTGTTTCCCCAGCAATTTCTTTGAGAAAGGGGTTCTCCAGGAGCGTTATTTATGACGTAATTCCTGCGTTTGTTATATACATATATAGATATAAATATAGATATACTGTATACATATAAAGATATGTAGGAGCGGGTCTTTAAAATTAGTTCGGAAAGATAATATGAAAATCTGGTATAATTTCCAAGAATCTATCTAATCTAATATAAATAAAATAAACAGTTTGTTTGTGTGTTTGTCTGTCTGTATGCGGCCTGGGGACCAGACAAGTGGACCGAGAGTTACCAAATTTTGGTCAGGGGTACCTTGGCCTAGGCCCGAGATCAAGACGAAAAGTTGTTTTCAAATTTCGAACCAGGGGAGTCTCATGGGGAGGCGTTTACGGGAACCGGCTTGGGAACCAGACAAATTGACCGAGAGTTACCAAATTTTAGTCACGAATACCTTGGTCCAGGCTCCAGACCAGAGTTAAACGATTTTGTCAAAATTCGAACCAGGGCGGTCTCAGGGGTTGTTTACCGGGACATGTAAAAGTAGTATAAAATAACAGATATTAGTGTTGAATTCATAGTTTTCGCGGTCGCTGAAATGAATGGTGAAACTCCGATCACATTAACTTCCAAATTCATGCTATGCGGCACCGGGTCGGGGGTCAACGGGAAGGGGGAGTTGAGATATCGAGACATATAAAAGTAATCCACAATGACCGATATTAGTGTCAAATCCATAGTTTTCGCGGTCTCTGAGATCAATAGTGACACTTCCATTAGCGATGATTTGCAAATTCAGCTACAATCGCATGTGGGCCGGGAGTCAGCGGGGAGGGGGGGGAACCGAGACAAGTAAAAGTAATCCAAAATGACCGATATTAGTGTCAAATACATACTTTTCGCGGTTGCTGAGATGAATGGTGACACTTTCATTAGTGATCACTTGCAAATTCAGCTACCATTGTATGCGGGCCGGGAGTAAGCGGGGGCGGGGATACCGAAACATGTACAAGTAATACAAAATGACCAATATTAGTGTCAAATCCATAGTTTTCGTGATCGCTGAGAACAATGGTGACACTTCCATTAGCGATGATTTGCAAATTCAGATACCATTGTATGCGGGCCGAAAATCAGCGGGGGGGGGGGAATATACCGAGAGATGTAAAAGTAATCCAAAATGATCGATTTAGTCTCAGATCCATAGTTTTCGCGGTCGCGGAAATGAGGGTAATACTTCCACAGGCCTTGACTTCCATGCGAAGAATGGGTATATTTATCTATTTATCTAATATATATTGATCAAAAAAATTAGGGAATCAGATGAAAACACATGTAAAACTTCTTACGAATAATGTGATAACACTGTATCTTGTCCAGTTCAGATTAAAATCCTGAAGGCCCAACGTGCAAACGAACCGTTTGAAACATCTGTGCACGTGATCAGTGACGTGGCGCTAACAGATATCATTTTGTAGTGTGGCGCTGCCAACACATTCCAGCTCCAGGATACCTTTGTTCTCATTGTGTTTAGTGCGTCACAAATCTACGTAGTGAAATTGCGCAACAACGTGATTTGCCAGAATCGTTGACATGGCGAGCTGTCGGCAGGTTGGAAGCTGGTCAGTTACAGCGGGAGGTGTCACATGCCATAGGAGTGGCACAAAGTGTGATTTCCCGATTGTGGAATCGATTACAAACAACTTGAAGTGTTCGAAGAAGACAAGGAGAGAGCCGTCCACTAGCAACCAAAGCCAGAGACGATCGTTATCTCTTGTTAACAGCCCGTCGAAACCGGCGTCAGAATACAACTCTGCTCCCGCAAGCCTTCCGAACAACAACAGGACGCACAATATCCACTCAAACGGTCCGCAATCGCCTTCGAGAAGGTGGTCTCTACGCACGTAGGCCTATGGTGTGTGTCCCATTAGCTGCACGACACCGTTTTGATCGAAGAGCGAAGGCAGAGGAACATCGTGGGTTGGGACGCAATGAATGGGGCAATGTTTTGTTCTCTGACGAGTCTCGATTCAGTGTGGAGCCTGATAATCGACGTGTTTTCATCTGGAGAGATTGTGGAACACGACAGAATCCCATGTTTGTGCGAGAAAGATTCCAGTATCATGGTGGTGGACTGATGGTGTGGGCAGGAATCAGCATTGGTGAGCGTACTGAGCTCCACATCATCCGAAATGGCTCTTTGACGGCTCTCAGATATAGGGATGAGATCATGAAAACTCTTGTTCTTCCCTATGCTGGTGCCATTGGTGATTCGTTCCTTTTCATGGATGACAATACTCGTCCTCACAGAGCTCGGTTAGTGGATGAGATGCTGGATGCTGAGGGTATCGCTCGGATGAAGTGGCCAGCATGCTCTCCGGATCTCATTCCAATTGAGCATGTCTGGGATATGCATGGCAGACGAATTGCCGCTAGGCCAGTAAATCCATTAACCATTCCAGAGCTGGAAGTCGCTCTTCTGGATGAGTGACACAACATTCCCCAAGAACTCATCTATAATCTGATTGAATCCATGCCACGCAGGTGCGAGGCTCTGTTGGCTATTCGAAGTGATCATATGACATATTAAGGAACAATCAGTGTTGTTGCCTTGCCTGTTTGTGGGCAGTTCGAGAGGTACACACATAACCGTCTTGTGTCATGAGCCATGTGAACAAGGTTTTCCGTGCCCCAACACCAGTATGTGCCCCATGTTTCTAGTGTATCTTAAAGCATTCCTTCTTGTATGATATATATGAGTCAAACACAAGCTTATTCATACACTATCTTAAGGTCTTGTGTGATGTTTCAGCTGAACCCCTAATTTTTTTGAGCATTATATACAGTATAGTGCCGTATCCAGGATATGATCAAGGGAGGGGCTAAACCATAGTTTGCAGTTTTATCCAGTGTAAAGCAGGATTGAAGCCCATTTTATGCAGTGTATACTTGAGTGTGAAGAGAGGGGGGGGGGGCGATAGCCCCCTTGGATCCGCCTCTGTATATATATATATGATCGAAAATGGCCTCGAATCCATACTCGCTGAGATGAGCAGAAGAAGCCGTTTAAATCCACAAATTCAGCCCCATTAGTACTCTAAGGGGGATGGTGACATGTAAAGATAATTGAAAATTATTGGTATTAATGTCAAATTCATAGTTTTGGGGCTCCACAACTTCATTGGGGACAGTTTTGGTGCCCTTTGCGTCCAAAATGAAACGTATTCTCCCCGTGCGAAGAACGGATATTCTGCTAGTCTGTAATAATAACTAACGGAAGTTTCACTTAATATATTTCTCGCTGCTCAAATTTACTCACTTGTGCGGTATATGTGTGTAAAGTAGAATTAAAACCTGTTGCTTTAAGTATGTTTCCGTTAGCGAAATACATTGCATATATAGTAATACGTCGATAATCCTAACGTCAAAAATTCGAACGCGGTCCCTAGAAGCTTTTTACATTTTGTCTTAACGCTAGCGAGAAACAAACAATAGCGTGTCCATCGACGTTATGTGAAGTCAGTGTTTTTACAAAAGTTCATTTATATGTAATTGTTCGTCATGTATTTTTATTTTTATTTTTTCTTAGGCCTATAAATTTTAAGTGTGACTTACAAGAACAGTGTTATTTAGAGTACAAGCAGGTTCTTCAGAAACACTAAATGTAAGTAGCCTTACGTACGGTATTGTAATTACTGTATGTACTGAATAACCACTGTATCGATAGAAGAACATACCGTACAGTATATGTAAGCCTAAATGTCATTTTCTTCGTCATTTTCGAAAATCCGAACAATTTTTGAAAATCCGAACTACCTGTGGTCCCAATTAGTTCGAATTTTCGACTTTCCACTGTATATGTTGCAGACATGTTACAGCAAGTAAGATTACTAGTATCAGGCCAACAAATAGTTTTTAAACTATATTTTCCTGTTTTTGCCAATATTTCCGAACAAATTATTTTTTTCTAATGGTTTCAAAATTTCCGGAATTTTACATAGAACAATGAAGATATCTGTATGAAATATGTTTGATTTAACATATTAACTAAAATGATTCTGTGATTAGCAAAAGTGATGATTCTGATAATACCCAAATTTTCCGTTTTTTCCCCAGCTCGGGAAAACCGTAAAAAAACTTTTTTTCACAGACCTTCACAACACTAGTCTGAACACACAGTGCACCGAACACTCCTACCGATGGCGAATGTTAACACCTCGACATCGGCAACTACAACTGAAATGAATACGTTACCATCGCCACTAGAGCTTGGCACAATGGCAGAGCGTTGCATTATCTGATGAATCCCGATATCATCTTCATCATGACGATGTGAGGGTGCGAATCCGTCGTGTTCCAAGGGAACAGCTCCTTGACAACTGTACTGGGGGGCGGAGACAAACTGGCTGCGGTTTAATTATTATCTGGGGAACATTCAGGTGAGCATCCATGTGTCTATTGGAGCTCGAGGAAGGCACCATGACGGCCGAGGCGTCACACGCTTCTTGCAGACTACGTACATCCCTTCATGACGGCCATGTTTCTCATCGGTAGTGGCATTTTTCGACAAGATAATGCACCATGTCACAAGTCCAGGAGTGTGATGGAGTGCTTCGAGGAACACAGGAGCGAGTTCCAAGTGATGTGCTGGTCCCCAAACTCTCCGGAGCTGAACCCAATCGATCACATCTGGGATGTGATTGAACGTGACGTGAGGGCGCATCACCCCCTCCCCGGAATTTACGGGAAATAGTTGACCTGTGTGTGCATATGTGGTGCCAACTCTCTCCAGCGACCCACCGAGGAACATTGCGACCACGCCAAGACGCGTTGCCGTTGTTATTCGTGCCAAAAGGTGGACATACTAACAATTAGGTAGGTAGTCATAATGGTCTGGCTGATGTGTGTGTATATTTTAACTCGTATATTTTGTCTCGACTCGAATTCGAGTCGAGTCGAGACAGAGACTGTCGAGTCGAGATACGAGTCGAGACAGCAACATATTTTCGAGTCGAGACACGAGTCGAGACAACATTTTCTCGAGTCGAGTCGAGACAGGCTTAAATCTCGACTCGACTCGACTCGAATGCATCCCTAATTCTGCGAGTGTATTCTTAGGTCGTGGGATACTTTGCAAGGGATTATATTTTCTTCGTTATTTTCCGCCTTCAAAGAATACTATTTAATACTATCTGAGTTTGTGTTATTTATTTGGTTCAATTTTAACGGCCGTAATTTTTCTCTAATTTAAAGATCATTGCCATAACCGGTATTTATGACCTACGATGTAGCAATATTTTTAAATGCTATTTGAATACTATTTCTTGTGAGTATTTTAATACTATCTTGAATATGTAATATATATATATATATATATATATATATGCTTCAATTTTAACAAAAGTAATATTTCTCCAATTTTAAAATAATTGCACAGTAAAAAATGGTTGTGTTAATTCAACTCAATTTTAACACAGGGGGTGTATTACGTTTTTAACACACAACCAGTGTTGAGCAGTGTTAAATTCGGGTCTGTGTTAGTATTTTTTGTATTGATTCGACACCATGTCAGGGTCAGTAGTGTGGGGAAAAGTGTTGAGTGTTACTTCTGGCGGTGTTGCACCAACACGAAGAAAGTAACACAGTGTGTAGTGTGTTAATTATTTTGTATGTTTTATAATACATCATGTCAAGTATCAATATAACACAGTCCTTGTGTTATTTCCACACACAATCTGTGTCATAATTCAAGGTCAAAGCCATGTAAGTAACACCGTTTTGGGTGTTATTTCAACACTCCCTGTGTTAAAATTCAAGGTCAGTCCAACAGATTAACACCGTTTTTGGTGTTAGTTCGACTCCACTTTTGTGTTACTACGACACCAATTTCGGTGTTGAAATAACTCCATGTTTGGTGTTGATGTAATCCTTTTTCTGTGCTGGAAAAGCTTGTGGTGTGCATGCTTACGCTTACCGAAGATTCTAATTTTAAAATAATAGTAAACTACAGAACACTTCATTTAGAAAATCTTCATAAATGTTTTTGTCGTTCTCCCCAGGGCCGCCCACAGGGGGGATGTATGGCGCAAACTGCGCCATTGAGAAAAATTTTGGGGGGGATTTTACTCTACTTTCGAACTAGCAATTTTATTGTCGGAATAGCATTAAAACACGATTTTGAGAAGCTAATTATCAAAAAATTTCCGGGGTGAACCCCCGTACCCCCTGCTTCGATACTCGATGAATGAAGTACCGCGCAAGTAGCCGTATGAAAGGAAAGGTTGGTTCGTTTTAAGAGAGAAGGGCCGCCCACAGGAGGGATGAATGGCGCAAGTTGTGCCATCGAGAAAAAAAATTGGGGGAAATAAAAAAATTGGGGAAGAATTTTACTCTAATGTCGAATAAGTAATTTTGCTGTCGTCAGAATAACATTGGAACACAATGCGATTTTTTTTTTTTTTTTTAATCTCGAGAATGAATCCCCCTACCCCCTGCTTAGAAACTCTATGAATGAAGTACCGCGCAAGTTGCTATATGAAAGGATGGCGCCAAGTTCTGGTGAACAAGTTACAAACACTCAAGGAATCACTTTCAAATTTAGATTTGAAACTTGCCTATGTTGTCTATTGAAAATCATAAAGTAGTTTGACATAATTGTGAGCTAGTGGTAACCATACAGACAACAGCCAAGTTTAAAATCTAAATTTGAAGTGAACCAGTGAGTGTTTGTAACTGTTGTCCACCAGAACTTGGCGCCTATTTTTGTGATTTCAATTCTTTTAAAGGCCACTCGTACTTGGCCCTTTTACAGGAATGTTTTTTGTTGGATATAACTTCTTTTTGTAGGCTAATTTCGAGGATAACATTTTCTTTTGGTATCAAACTCAATAACTTGTAACTTGCGTCTTACTTTTCATGTACAAGGGAATTATATCAATATTTGGAAAGAAAAAAATAATACTACTAATTGTAAAAAAAGAATACGTGTGCCATACACAGTGTGTGGAAGTTTTTATACCCTTCAATATCCTTATAGAACATATTTAGTATTGTACACTACCAAGATTACTAATAAAAGTAATGCCATTTTTATAATTACTACTGCCCCTACTACTACTACAAGCATTCTATAATACTACTACAGGAAATAAAAACAACAACTAAAATAACAATTACTAGTACTATAAAAACTACTGCTACACTGGGCAATTGTTTTTAGAGGACTTGAGTTTTGAGGAGGGAAGAAATTATTAGTTTTGGGGGGGGAGTGCGCCACCAGATTTGGGGGGGATGGGCACCCCTGGTTCTCCCCAACATTTATTGTGAAGTATTTCTTCTTGATGGTGCGAAACAACCTTCACCAACATATTGTTCAAGAATGATAGGTAACTCTTACCTATATCCTTACAGTATGTTTGCTTCTTAATCGTGTTTCTACTTGTTTTTCGCCATTTTTGATACACAGTCCCCGATGTTGACTGGCGAGCACTAGTGCAGTAAAATGACACAGTAATAATATGGCGTTGTTTCTCGCTATTGACATATTTCTTCAGAAACATTATGTAAAACAATTGAGAACACATCGCACGGTTTGCATGTTAAAATTTTGCGAAAATCTGGTTTTTAAAAGTATTTCTTTCTACTGCGTTTGCTTGTAACTTCAGTTCATAAGCCTTCATAATTAGATGCCCAAAATATTTGGCAATCACGCAGAAAGCAACACCGAAGATTCTACACTTGGGTTAATTTAACACACAGACTGTGTGTCATTTCAACTACCAGCATTTGACACACAACTCCAAATGGAGAATGAGTTATTCTAACCACCTGTTTGTGTTATACGTATTTTAACACAATCGTATTAATACATACGCATGTCATTGAAATAACACAACGATTTTTTACTAGGGATGGCCACAAAGTTCCGGTTACGGCGGAACCGGTTCCACGAGGAACCGGTTCTCGGAGATCCGGTTTTCAGAACCGGTTCCGGACCTGGATCCGAAAACCCGGTTCCAGAACCGGATCTTAGGAACCGGTTCCAGACCTGGATCCGAAAACCCGGTTCCACAACCGGATCTTAAGAACCGGTTCCAGATCTGGATCTGAAAACCCGGTTCCAGAACTGGATCTTAGGAACCGGTTCCAGATCTGGATCTGAAAACCCGGTTCCAGAACCGGATCTTAGGAACCGGTTCCAGATCTGGATCCGAAGAACCGGTTCCAGAACTGGATCCGAAGAACCGGTTCCAGACCTGGATCCGAAGAACCGGTTCCGGAACCGGATCTTCTAGAACCGGATCCGTTCAGACCCGAAAACCGGTTCCACCAGGAACCGGTTCTGGCCATCCCTATTTTTTACAGTGTGACGTTATTGATATTTATGACCTACAATGTAACTATTTTTTAACGTTTAATAATCGTATATAAATAATTGACTAATTTGGTCATAGATCAAATAATTAATTAGCTAACAATATTCAAAGCAAAAACTCTAGCTACCTTTTATTAATTTATTTGGTTTAATTGCTCTTACCATGAAAGAAAAAAAATCACATTATATTCTATATTATGTTTAAGGCCACTATTTACATGTTATTTTTAGCATATTTTACGTCTGTTGTAACTCATTAACCAGGGTAGCTGAAGAGGGAAGTCAGATAGAGAAAAAAAGAAAGAAAAATTGCAAGCTAAAGTGGGTAAGTTATCTTCCTTTAACTTTATAGAACAGCCTTAACTTGAAACGATACAATTATAATTTTTAACGATGTCACTTCCCGTACGAGCCCTCTCTGTAACAACATAGATTATGATAATAGCTATTGCATTCAATTGAACACAAGCATCCGAAACTCCTTATCGTGAGCACCATTTTAACAAACGCTAAACTTGGAAAAGCTACTCCCAGCAATTAATGGAATACCGATTTCCTGATAACCATGAGAACTGTACGTATAAAATACCATCTGTTAGCGTTTGCGTCTGGGTGTAACAAAATTGTCAAATATTCTCACTTTGAGGACTCTAAATCTATAAGCGCAAATTATTTTGTATTTTGTTAAAACTTTTATCTTTTCTTCTTCTTCTCTTAACGTATAAAAAACTGATTTTGAATTTTAAAAAAGCAAAACTTCCATCTATTAGTAAAGTTGTGACTATTCATCCTCCATAAATTGTAAAGTTGTGACTATTCATCCTCCCAGCGTTAAATGTATTCTTTGTGAAACCTTATAAGTCCCTGTCAAAAAAGAACAGAAGAGTGGAATGAAACACAAACGAATAATTCAAGAGCAGAAAGAATAGGAATTAAAGAAAGAAAGAAAGAAGGATAATATCAGTAGGGATGAAAAGTAGGAAATTAAAAAGAAAAAAAGTTGCAATGAATAGTCGCTCGTGGGATGGCGTTACTTCCGCTTGAGAGTCGAAAATAACAAACAAAAGCTAGCTCTTCTGTTCCATTGTGAACGTCGTTACTTCTTAATCAGAAATCCTGCATGGCATAAATAATACGCCCATTGTTATTTCCAAACGCTCGTCAAGATTCATCATTAGTAGCCTACCGTGAGAAATTCATGGTGGATTGAAAAAGAAAAGAAAATGGAGTATCTCTTGTTCCTGGAAGGCGAAGCAGAAAGATATTCATTTTTGCTTTTTCTGAAGAGAGAAAAATTGAAAACGTATCTCGAAAAGTACTCTTAGACAGATTTTTTTTAAATACCGGTACGAAATCTCCATTATTTTGTACTTAAATGCAATTGAAGAGTGATTAACTTTCTACATTTATCTAGAGAAATAGTACAATACTTACCTAATAATTGGTGTTATGTCACTGATTAGATTTTTTTACTTTATAGAAAGTTAGTAAACCTTATTTTAAAGGAATACTAGCTGAAATACCCATTCTTCGCATGGGGGGCTGTATTTGGAAGTCAACGCCTGTGGAAGTATCACCATTCATCTGAGAGACCGCGAAAACTATGGATTTGACACTAATAGTGATCATTTTGGATTATTTTTACATATTTCGGTAACCCTTCTCAGGTAACCCCCGGCCCGCATACAATGGTAGCTGAATTTGAGTCATCGCTAATGGAAATGTCACCATTGATCTCAGCGACCGCAAAAACTATGGATTTGACTGTAATATCGGTCATTTTGGATTAGTTTTACGTATCTCGGTATGCCCCCTCCCACTGACCCCCGGTCCTCAGCCGAATGGAGTGAATTTGGAAGTTAATGCGATCGGAGTTTCATTATTGATCTCAGCGACCGCGAAAACTTTGAATTCAACACTAATATCGGTAATTTTCTACTACTTTTACATGTCCCGGCCTAGACCAAGGTACCCGTGATCAAAATTTGGTAACTCTCGGTCCATTCGTCTGGTCCCCAGGCCGCAGAGAGACAGACAGACAAACTTTATATTAGATGAGCGAGTGTAAGTGAGCTTCTACTAATCGCTTCAACTAATATTTGTGTGTCTGTCTGATAAAACTTATATATATCCGAACTCCACCGACAAACTTTGGGAGCTGATTCCTTATATGAAATGAAAGAAAAAAGTTCTAATAAACATGGGAGAAAAACGTCTCCTTTCAGAGTTATGAACCGCCGAAAATTCGAAAATGCACGTTTCGAAACGCTCTGTCTTAGAAACTACAGGACCGATCCCAAGCGGTTTAAGGAATTACAAAGGAACTAGTAGGCGCTCTATCTAAATATATATGTTCTACCTTGGTCCGTTATCAGAGAAACGAACTGTAAAAAGGAAGTTGAGGTATAAGGATACTCGTTTAAGTACTAATGGCGCGTTCATTTCGCCGATAACGGAGGATGGTAAAACATGGATATTTAGATGGATCTCATACTAGTTCCTGTGTAATTCCTTAAACCGCTTGGGATAGGTCCTATGGTTTCAAAAGCAGGGCGTTTCGAAACATGATTTTTCGAATTTTCGGCGGTTCATAACTCTGAAAGGAGACGTTTTTCGACCTATGTTTATCAGAACTTTTTTCTTTCAGTTCATATAAGGAATCATCTCCCAAAGTTTGTCGGTGGAGTTACCTACCACCCTGTATATATATATATATATATATATATATATATATATATATATATATATATATATATATATATATATATATATATTCGATTTTAATAAAACTTCGTAAGTACTTTCCTCCAACCTTAAAGGAAAAAGCCTATTGTTTGAAGTTGCAATCCCTGAAATATAAGGGAGTCGAATCTACTTTATATTGCAAATTTGTACTTACACATAATACGATAAAAAGGAATATTCATATGCAACTATAACTTAAGTACAAATTATTGGCTTTTGATACAATATAGTGTATAGTTTTGCTTTAAGGCTTTCCTGTCATCCTTATTAAAGTTGATCCCACTAACTTCGAAGTTTTTTTTTCTTTTGATTTAAATAACATGATTTTCCCCATTAATATTGTATCGAAATTATTCAATGTAATACGGTGCACAGGTTCCATTCTTATTGATTGGAATTTAGATTGATTAATAATGAGGGAGTGAATTCAGTGATGAAATGCTAGAATTTTTGGTAAGAATACGCTCGACAGTTTTTTTTTTTAAATTAACATATACCTACCACCGTATAAGCTCTTTCTTTTATAAATTTAATATGAAATGAAATGAAATATTTCAGTTTTACGTCTCACGGTTATGGCGGTTAGGCTAAAGGAGACGGTGATTATGAGAAATGAATGAAATGGTGGAATGAAGATAATGAGAGGAAACGGGAGAACCCGGAGAAAACCCACGAGCGCGATGTTTGTCCACCAGAAAGTCCACACGGCGCGAGCTTGGAACGAATCAGGGACCCCGTAGGTGAACGCTCTACCACTGAGCCACCGCGCCCCCAAATTTAATATGAGTATACGCTGGAAGTTGAGAATAAGCCCCATTACTTTCCTGATTGAATCCTCCCCATTTTTAAGTTTTAAAAATATTGTTATGTTTCTCGAAAATTTTGTAAAAAAAAGTTTTGACTTTTGTGAGACGAAAAACAAGTTTTTGATTCGACAGAAGGTCAGTATTTCATTACCTAAATGAAGAAATTACGCTGGCTGCCAATAAGCAATAGTTTCAGCTCTCTCTAGCCAGAAATGCCGTAAGAAGAAAACTTGGTCACATCATAATGTCAACGTTGTTTCAGTCAGTACAGATCTCCCTTAAATTTCTCTCTCGTGTACAGCCTCTTATTCCAGCATACTATAATTCAACCTCGATAAAAAAAAAAAAAAAAAAAAAAGTTGCCCGTGTAGATTTGCCGCCCTGAATCTGGGCCCGGATCCCTGTTGCCCATGCGTAAATACGGGACGAAGAAAGTTCATTCTTCTTATGAGTTTTTAATTTTTTTTCAATAATTTCACTATAGTTTTGTATAGTTCTTTTGGATTTCACTCTTCCCTAAAAATAGAAAGATTAAAATTGTTACATCTTCCTGGCCAATGATTATTACGTATGAGGAGAGTTTTATGAGAAACAATGGATGGACATATCTGCAACAAATACTGATGTATTTGTTATCCAACAACAGTTATTGACCTCACGTAGGTTAATATAATATCACTATTGCCGCATACTTGCGATATTCTAACCTTATATTGAGAAGAGAGGATGAATAGAAAGGAATAAGAAGAAAAGTCCACATAAACTCTTATGTATTGTATTGTAATTATTAGGGTTCGGATTTATATGCACTAACAAACTTCAAAACATGCATGCAAGTATGCATTAAAAGTTTAGAAAATATACAATATAAATAAAACAATATACACTTAAGAAACAATTTATTCATTTCAGATTTACCTGTTAACAATGTTTGCTGTGTGCAGAATCAAGTTTCATAGTATGCTCCTAGGCGTTTTACAAGATTTTCTGATGTCAGACTTTGCCTATTGTCTGTTAAAATAAGTTTATAGCCCGAAAATGAACTTTCAACATCTACTGAAGTGATTTGAACAATATTTTGTATACTGTCTACTGTGCTTCAATGTGACAGGTATTGATACCGAAAGATTTCTCATGCGGTAGGACCCTGTGGTGGTGATTAAAATTAAACAGGAAAGCTTATTCTTCATCGTTTACATTTTATCTCCAACAGGAAATGGTTTGTTCTAAACGCAATCAGTTGAATCTTTTTCCTTTCTAGAAGTTTGTGTTTATATAGAGAGTGGATTGTAAACTGAAGATCAATGCCTTTTAACTCAAAGTAAACAATGATAAGGAAATTGTAGAGGGGGAGGGGAGAGAAGAAGGAGGAAAGAAGCCATAACATAGTTACTCTATCTGATGATCATGGCGACGACATATATGTGTTCTTGGATTCCATACCTTTTAGACATAATCTGCAAAGAAAAATATTAACTTTTTGCGTTATACTCTTGAAGGCCAAACAGATGACGTAATAACCTCCGCCAACTTGACGAGCTCCTTCTCAAAACACATGTTATTGAAATTGGTATAATAATATAAGGCGTTTTCGAAAATCTACACAGAAAGAAAACTCATCCACGTAAGTAAACTTGTAGGTATTTCCATAACAAATGACTTGTGCCACATGTTAGAGTTATTAATGAAGTATTTGTTTATAAAATATGACCAAAATTATAAATCGTTTTTGAGAAAGTAGTTTGAAAAGTATCCCAAGAATAAAGTATCCCTTATGATTTTTCTTTCCCGTAAGGAATAATTTATACAACAATGTGAAGCCATGAAAGCCAAGATTACAAAAGCAGCCGACACGCACATACACTCTAAAAGCAGTACCTACTATTTCAGACCTGAATTTAGCAGGTACATGGTACTCAAGAAGTAGCAGCTACAATGTACCTATGATTTCTTAGGTACAAATATATTTCATGCAGTGTTCGAAGTGCAAAAAATGCAGAGGCGGTATGTGTTATTACCATTTTAACTCAACATACAGTCCACCTAAATGTTGAAAGACAATGAGGATACGTTGGCCAAAAGATTGCATTTCTATTTACACAATGACTCAAAACCATGAAAGAATTAGAAGTTACGGGCTCGAGGGCGTGGAGAGGCTTTGCTCTGCCCTCAACTTTCTGGGAAAAATAAAAAAAAAATATCTCCTTCTGTTGTGGGTTTTTATATTAACAATTTTTAAACAAGGTCCAGCGTGAGATCTTGCGGACCCCCACTCGGCTGAGGAGTATTCCAAACCCCCGGAAGGTCTTCCCCCACACCAGGCAACCCTAAATCCATCTATGCTCAAGATACAGTAATTATGCATCAAGACAAGAGATACACACATACATAAGAAAGAAACAATTGAACATGACACTATAAAATATAAAATGCTTATATGTAATTCCATATAAACGCTTAATATAGAACAATACCTATAATAACCTTTTAGGTACCCGACACTTAGTATGTATGGTATTCATGTGGTATCTACTTAAGTTACCTAAAGTTAGACACTTCTTACACCTAATTGATATTTGTGACTATGTACCACAAATGTATCATTTATATACTTGGCTCAATTTCCCACTGTGACAGTCATTTGTTTTTTTATGTCGTCACTTGGGGCATATACCTTTCATGTTCTACGTATTCCTTTAGGTGCATAATTTTTTAGATATTTATGGCACATAATTCATATCTGCAGCGACGCACAAATGACAGTCAGCTGTTTGAATTTGCTCTTGTACAGTAACATGCACCGGTTTCTCGCGCTTTCTGCTCAACTTCCTGTTCCTGTCTGAAATGGAAAGCTATAATACGTATCTGCGTCTTATTGTGAAATAAAAGTGATAAGCTTATTACTAGAAAGTGGTTGATGCCTATGGTAATAGAGTTCTTGCCTAAGACAAGATCGGTAGCGCAGGCGTAATTTTATTTGGCGCCGTTGAAGACACTGTGAATGGACTTTGCGCCGTTGTTTCTCTATTTTATTTTTGCACTGTCAACTTAAACTACTCTTGCAATCAGGTACGCAATTTCTACACCCATCTCAAACACCCGAACCCATTCCCTTACATAAGTAGTACTACAAACACCGTGTGCGTGGGTTTTCTCGGGGTTCTCCCGTTTCCTCCCCCTCTGTTAGGGATAAGTATGTTAGGGATAAAGAATAAGAATGTACTCAAAATTATCAATTTCACCAACGTACTGCTTATTTAAGGGGGTAAGATATACAGGGGTACATTTGACTAGTGCCAGGTATATTCCTGTGAGATATTTACTTGAGGCACATTAGGTACATTCCAGGCACATACATAACATGTACTAAACAGCCGAATCACATGCTCTGAACGTGACTGAAATGTACCTAAAGTGCTGTGAACGATATTTGCTTCTGCCAAGACCATACATAGAACGTACTAGGCACGTTGCCCAGGTACATATCAAGCATGTGCCTAGGGGCTGACATAGACTGTGACTACACTTGCTATCCATATGATTTCTTCCTCATAGATACATAAGACATACTGGACACATTCCCATGTATCTGAGGGAACATGATAGGCATATTCCTGCTATGTGATTGTGCTGTTAGGGAGAGGACCTACTGCAGTCGGGTCTAGACTTCATTTAAGAACTAGTAGGTGCCCTATATAAATATCCATGTTTCAGAATCATGCAGTACTTCCGCAACAATTTTTAAAAAGGTGGTTGGTGAGTACTTCAGATTATATGCCCGTACCCTAAAAGCACAGGATGTGCTGGGCATGTGCCATTTAGGTGTCCCAGCTACTTTTTATGTACCTGACATTTGGCACATATGATGTTCATGTGCCAAGTATGTACTTCAGCTACCTACAGTTTTAGGCACTTATTACATCTAATTGATATTTGCAACTATGTACCATAAATATAGCATTTATATACCTGGCTCAGTTTCACACTCTAACAGTAATTTGTTTATGTGTCGTCACTTGGGACATATATCTGTCATGTTCTAGGTACGTCCTTTAGGTACATACTGTTTCAAATACTCTGACAGCACAAGATGTGCTAGACATGCGCAATTTAGGTGCTCTAAATTCATCTTCCACATTTGATGCATTTGTTGCTTCCTTTTCTTAGCGATTGTGTACAAGAAGCAACAAACGCATCAACTTTATTAGATGGCAACTGTTGTCGATCATTTGAAAGTGAATATGTAAGAACCATGAAATAAAGTAAATAGACAGTCGTCATTTTGTTATAAAATTATATGGCGAACAGATTTTATCTGATCCCAAACGGTTATCGTCGAATATACGCGGTTAAAGGAACATTCTGATTAGCCAAATTCAAAAGACCTCAACAATTTATCCTTCTACAAGTGACATTCTCTTCATCGCCTCCGTGGCCAAGTCGGTAGAGTACGCGGCTAGTAACTCAAAGTTTGGTGATTCGCGCCCACCCCAGGTAGCCCTACATTTGTTTTACTTGTTAAAAGTGCTTTTAGACTCACCTTAATGTAAACACATTACGCATATAGGCGATTTAACATATTTTGGGGTAGTAATTTTGTGTTTCATTGACGCTTACGGCATGGGGAACATACCTAGAACATACTAGGCACGTTCCCCAGGTACATGTCAGGCATGTGCCTAGGGGCGGACATAGACTGTGACTATCACTTACCATCCATGTGATTTCTCTCTCAGAGGAACATAAGGCATATATTGAACACATTCCCATGTACATGAGGGAACATGATAGGCATATGCCTGCTATGTGATTGTGCTGTTAGGGTAGCCAAACTGCCTCCATAAAAATTGTTGCGTGATTACCTTAGAATGCTGAAACATGTATTTTTGGATAGCGCATATATTAGTTCCTAAGTGAAGTCTTGACCCGACTACGATAGATCCCATAGTTTTGGAGCTATGGACCTTCAATTTTTTTTTATAATTTCGGCAGCCTATAACTCCGAAAGGAAGAATTTGTGCATCCTGGTTGTTCTATACTTTTCGTCTTGTCTTGGTGTAAGGAATCACCTCCCAAAAGTTGTCGGTGTTGTTTTGAAACACCCTATATATATAAACCCGTGAAAAAGCTACATTTTCTTTCTGAAGGAAAATGAATGTTAATACTTACGGTTAGTCTCTTTAAAATTTAAAAAAAAAAAATGAGTATCCTGAAGGGGTTTTCAGACTAACCTTTTAAGGAGTTTAGATTGCCAAAACTCCTTTATATATAGACCGTTTGAATGCCAAGTAGCCTAAGTCCAAAATTGAAATTTTCCAGATGAACAAATCATATTTCTGTTATGTCAACAACCAAAACCATAACAGTGTAGTTTTTTTTAAAAAAAGTTTACTATTTATACAAATTGCATTTTTTAAAAAAAGAAAGGTACTCATCAATAAAAAGGAATAAAATAATTAGCCGTTTTCGTTTTTCTTTTTCTTTCTTTTGTTTTTGTTTTTTGGAATTAGCCCACTTAGCATCCAAAACGGTCCATATTTATCCAGTCCGCTCAGGAGACAAAATAATCACGAGGATTATTTTGATCAATCATCATCAAATTTGGTCAGGATGTAGATGGTCAGAAGTTAGGAATCACATTCATTTGTGAAGCCAATATTCAAATCGGAAGTGGTAAAAAATTACCCATTTCCGGTTTTAACGTTTGGTCGCTATAGAACAAAAGTGGTAATTGATAGAGAAAAGCCGTTCCCCTGCAATCGATTAAGCGTACCAAGATATATTTCAGTTTCATCCTTAAGTCTCTACTAAAATTGGGAATAGTTGAAATGCATTACGACTTCCAATTTCAATACTGATTTTTTTTTAGAGCAAAACCGCTAAGACTGCGAAAAGTGGGTTTATAGAATCGACTTAGAACTCTGAGAATAGAATCCCTCTTCTCTCTTAAAACCTTCTATTCAAACTGAAGTGCTATAAATCAACCACTTTTAGTTTTTAGCGTTGATTGTTATAGATAGAAAACTGCAATAGATAGCGAGAAGCGTCTTTCTGTAATCAATTAAATGTCCCAAGTAGGTATTCTATTTTCACTCTAAACTCTCTACTAAAACCAGAAGGGGTACAAAATTTACTCTAGTTCTAGTTTCATCAAAATATCACACCATAAAAAATCAAACTCCTTCATGTGGTGTACACGTGACCTGATATATTTTTTATTAACAGTGTTAAATATCCGTCTCATCTTAATTTTTAACCAGTCGGGGGCGCGGTGGCTCAGTGGTAGAGCGTTCACCTCTGGTGTATGGAGTCCTTGGTTCGATCCCAGTTCACGCCGTGTAGACTTTGTGGTAGGCAAATCCCGTGCTCGTTGGTTTTCTCGGGGTTCTGCCGTTTCCTCCCACTTTCCTCATTTCATTCATTTCTCATCATCACCGTCTCCTTTAGCCTAACCGGCATAACCGTGGGACGTAAAATTTCATTTCATTAATTTTTAACCCATTGATTTATATGATTAGTTATATTACTTTGTTTTCTTTGAAACGAACTATAATTTTAATAGCTTCATTTCACTGGTGTCTTATTCAAATCTATTTAAATGTAATTTACTTCGTGAAAATAGAAGTTTATTTTATATAATTTCAATAATTAATATATATAATAGTTTTAATATATACACTAATTACAAATTTAAGTAATATTGAATGCAAATTAATTTTAAAGTGCATATTTAACTAGATTTTTAAGAATAAATAATCAAAATCGCATCATTAACCTTTTAGGGACTGCTATCCTTCTTTCTTCCGAGACACAAACAAAATGGGCGCCCTAAAAGTCATCCAAGCCTATGATTATTAAGAAGTCATCCAAGCCAAGACAGACTTATTTGACAAATTAAACGCAAATGAGACTTATAAACCAGACTCATCTTTTTCGTCCTGATGTGTTTATATGCCACACACACCTATAATAGGTTTAAACTGAAGTTAATTTTAAGATGATGATGATAATAATAATAATAATAATAATAATAATAATAATAATAATAATAATAATAATAATAATAATAATAGATATAATGTAACGTATATAGGAATATACCTATCTAATATTTTATAGTCCAGCCTATACACACCTTAAATTTACGAAAGAACGAGCGTATACGGGGATAAGAATACATTATATTTTTTGAAATAGTCGAAGGTATATCTTCCAAATATTCTAGCATTACACTGTTGATAATTACTTACGTTAATGTGCTAAAAACAAAGATGGCGTAGGTACTCAACGCCGTTAACTGTTTACAAAAAGGGAGTCGTCCATATATTACGTAACGCGGTAACGGGGAGGAATGGGTTCGGCCTTTCGTTGCAAAGTTTGACAATTCGGTTTACACCTTCGTTAAGTAACGCATGTTTGTTGTAATTTTTATTTTTATTCTCAGGTTTGCATGCAATCTTTTAAACAAATAATTTTATTCAATTCTTATCCTTTTTATACATAAATATTTATTTTTTTTGCGGGGGGGGGGGGTGAACATATAGCTATATAGGTCTAAATAAATCATGAAGGGATTCGAAGATGCTACTAGACACCAGCATGACTAGTGGCGAACCCTGCCTGTATTATAATACAATAATACTCCGTTTTATGGCTATCACCACATTCCATTTACGGCACACTAAACTATTCTGGAGTTAGTTGTTAGTGATTGATCGCAACCACCGCTTAAAAATGCCCTCGCATACCCACTCGTATCGTTATTTCTCAGAACATGATTCAAAACTTTTGACTTGAATCATTACCCATTCTATTCTTCTGAGAAGTTTCACATGTAAAATAGAAGAAACTATAAATAAATGAAAAGAAATTATTTTTAATAACTTTTTATTTCTAAGTTCCTACAAATCCCGAAAATTTCCCTAAACTAAAACGAAGATTTATATTTAGAATATAGACGATTAATACCCTTAAGCGTCATCAATATGTACGAAAACTATACGGGGTGATCCAAATTTTTGCGATGAGGGGACCAATACAAAAAAATAGACGGTATCTCTATTATAATCGTCTATTGGTTATATTAATGTAGTGCAATAAAACACAGTATGAGCTAGTGTATAAGAGTAAAGACTCGGCATCTAAAGACATATTAGCCCGTCACTTATATGAGGGATGACGTGACGTCCCACGTCGATCACACTGCCCGGGAAATTGGAGAGGAAAAAAAAGGAATATTAACTATTATGTTAGATACTATCCTTCCATTTGTCTAGTGTGAATCAGCAACACCCAGAAAAACCGTCCCTCAGAATGGCTGGGCTGAAAAAAACTGTTACGCCTTTTCAACCGAGTGTCCCCACCGGGAATCGAACTCGGCATCGGTGATTAGTAAATGTATTGTGTAATTTTACAACAAGTATCAGTGTAAGGATGAAATCAGCAAGAATCTACAGGGTGTCCGAGAAGTCCTTCCCTGATTACAGAAATTGATAACTCAGGCTAGAAATAAGATAGAAATATGAAACTGGTGTTGAATTGTTTACAAACTATAAAAGTTTTTGTCTGTGTTAGGTTTGTTCTGTTTTACCAAGTCTCAATTTTTTTGTTTTAGGTTTGTAGTACGTAAGTAAGAAGCCCAAGAAGCCATGCCAACCAACCAGGAGAAGGCACAGTGTGTCCTGTGGTACCATGAGACACGATCACCAACCACGGTGCAGAGACAGTTCCAGACAACGTTTGGGAGGACTCCACCTGATGTCAAGAGCATTAAAGCCTGGTATGAGAAGTTCAAGAACACAGAGTCGGTTGCTGACCTTCCGAGGTCTGGTCGACCAAGAACCTCAGCAGACACGGTGGAGGCTGTGCGGCAGTCTTTTCTGAGAAGTCCTAAGAAATCGGTGCGCAGGGCCTCACGTGAATTACAGATGCCAAAAAGCTCTATCCATGACATTTTACACAAACGTTTATTGTTTCGTGCTTACAAAGTGCAACTCGTTCAGGCCTTGTTGCCCGACGACGGTACACGTCGATATGACTTTGCGGTCGAAATGCTATCACGTATTGAGGACGATAATGGTTATCTCAGAGGAATTGCCTTTTCCGACGAAGCGACATTCTTTGTCAGTGGAGTAGTGAATCGCCATAATGTACGCATTTGGGGTTCAGAACCCCCCAGGGAGGTCAGGGAGTTCACCAGAGGCAGTCCAAAGGTGAATGTTTGGTGCGCGTTATTGCACGATCGAATTATCGGGCCATTCTTCTTCGCTGAGGATACCATCACATCTGCAGTGTACCTGGATATGCTGCAGCTGTATGCTGTTCCTCAGCTGCTTCAGTATTGCCCCGATGTCGTTTTTCAGCAAGACGGTGCACCACCTCATTGGGGTTTGGACGTCCGTGCCTATCTCCATAGGACATTTCCTGGGCGATGGATTGGTCGTGATGGACCAACAGCTTGGCCTCCACGCTCTCCTGACATAACCCTATTAGACTTCTTTTTATGGGGTTATGTCAAGGATGAGGTCTACCGAACACGTGTACCAGATCTTGAAACCCTGCAGCAACGAATAACCACAGTCGTTGCATCGATCCCTCCAGTGATGTTGGCTAATGTGTGGATGGAAATTGAATATCGCCTAGATGTGCTACGTGCTCCCAAGGGTGCTCATGTGGAAGTGTACTGATGTGACCAAAACTTTTATAGTTTGTAAACAATTCAACACCAGTTTCATATTTCTATCTTATTTCTAGCCTGAGTTATCAATTTCTGTAATCAGGGAAGGACTTCTGGGACACCCTGTACATTTCTAAACAATAGGTATTCCTATTGATATGCACTTAAAATTAGTATAAAATAATTCACATTTATAATAATTTCTGAATTCAATTTTGTATAACGAGGAAACTTGTCCAACTTGGAAAAAATAGCCTTGTGTTCCCTCTTTGAATAAGGTTTACTGTATACGTTATTATTTTTTTTGGACAATATTATAATTGAACAAAAATTAAGATTTTTATGGTTATTCTTAATTTCGGGTTATACCTCATTAAACATACTGCGTACTGTTGTTTTGCTAGTGTCGTATTGAAGAACATAATGATTATATTTCACCTTTAGGCTAGTAGGCTCCCGTACAGTATTCATTTTTAGAAATACGAAAATATCTTTTTCCTAAATTTTCTCGAAAACTATGCATGATGTATTACACTGATCCAGATTACGTTGTTCAGTTTAATGAGACCTAGTGGTTGGCATATGTCTCAGGTTTGAACACTTTTTAAAAATCATTGAACGCTTGATATACTATGTATATAAGCTTTTTATTTCTTTATTATTATTATTATTATTATTATTATTATTATTATTATTATTATTATTATTATTATTATTATTATTATTATTATTATTATTATTATTATTGGATTAAACGCTGATAGTATTGTAGAATAAGGCTCATAACAGAGAATACTTTTTCATGTTCGCTGGTATATATTGTAATTGTGACTAAAGTGAGCTTTTGAGGAAATACTATACAGGGTATAAAATAAATGAATGGCCGAAAGTGACGAGGTGATTGCGGACATCCAAATAAGTAAAAATGTTCCTATAAACGTGGGTCCGATACCACTTCGTTTCCGAGATACAGGGTGTTCAAATGTCGAGTCCCTCCAATGGTTCACTACGGGAAAGAGAATGGAAATGTTCAGTATTTCAGGAATAATACAATCAACTGGAATTATAGCTGTGCAAATACATTTACACTAACAAAGGGAATGAAACTAATTAACATTTGATGTTATTGGGTTGTCAGTGTTGCCAAACTGGTACAAAGTGTTATTTTTTCAAATAGCATTAGACGTCCACACGTTAGCATATGAGTGTTGACATCAAAACATTCCTAAACATGGGCCAGAAAGTGTTATGTGTCGTTACAAATGAATGCACATGAGAATAACTTACGTATGTGCCACAAACTAATTAAATGTTAAAAGCCACAAAGTAATGTTATTGGGTAACAATGTTGCCTACTTCGTATAAAAGCGTCTAGTGCTATTTGAAAACATAACACTTTACACCAGGTTGGCAACACTGACAACCCAACAAAGTCACATGTTGATTGGTTTCATTCTCTATGTTAGTGTAAATGTATTTGCATAGGCATAATTCCACTTGATTGTATTATTCCTGTAGTATTGAACAGTTCCTTTCATTTTCTATAGTCTCGGAAAAGAAGCAGCATCTGATTCATGATTTTAAAGGAACATTTCTACTTATTTGGATGTCCGCAATCACCTCGTCGCTTTTGGCCACCGTATAGCTGGTAGGGCACTAAAGTGCAAAGTAGCATTAATCCACGTGCTTTCAGGTCAGTAAGAGCAAACAAGTGGGTTTGGGCTATTCCGGAAGTAACAGCAGTGGAAGTATATTTATTAACACTATTTGTTTGTTTATTTATTTGTTTATTTATTAAAATTACTCACGGAAATCACGAACTGCTTCTCTTTCATATACGAGAACTTTTAGCAGCTTCGAAAGCAACCGTCAAAATCCAAAAAGAAGTGAAAAAAAAAGCAGATGCTGCAAGGTATCGATGGCATTACCTTTCAAGTGCATATAATCCACTAATGATTTACAGTTTCCCCCGGGTTGGGTAATTTCAACACATTGGGTGTGAAAAGTAATACTATGGAAGTACTAGGAATCCACATTGAGAACAATAGAAGATAAAGCCCCCAGAGAGAATTTCGTAGCTCCGAGAGGAATTCCCCCTTCCCGGGCCACACTGAGAAAAATCCATTATCCGGACAGCGGTATATTGTACAAATACAAGGATTCGTTATGTTTACTAAGGAAATCTGTACGGAGCGTACTTTATCCATATGCTACACAGCTACTGCCTTTAACGCGCTTGGATGTTATATCATGTCGCTGCAGGATGTCTGACATCTAACAATCTTCCGTATTTTATATACGTATACGTATGTTAAATACTTCAGCTATATGTTATATACGTCCATCTGTGTGTGAGGTCCTGACCGCCTATAGACACCTCTTTCTTGCACCATAGATGACGTCATGAAACAACTGTCGTATGGTTGCGAGCTGGTTTATAAACGAGGTTGTTTACAAACGGAAAAGAAGAGCGGAAGGAAAGAAAAGCCTGGGTAAGTGCAATAGTAAATTATCACTTTAGTTAAATATTCCATTAATTATATATTCCTTTAGTATAACTTGCTTTAATATAGTACTAAACAAGTAATGTGATTTATGACTACAATTCTTACTATTGTAACTCGTTAATGGTTGAGGAGAAAGAAATGGGTTAATCTGAATTTTGAAAAATCTTTGAATATTAATGTTTTGTAACTTTTTACATTTCAAGGTACGCAAAATGAATGTTATGTGTTTATTCTTTCCTTTTTGTATGTGACGGTTTATTACTTGATGGAGATTTACTACAGGACTGCTTAACATAATTGCTAAGAAACCGTTTTCAGCGCGAACATTTTCTTGTGTAGTGAAGATTTAGGATTTAGATTTCTGGGCTTTCGGCATCAATGACCTTGTTAGCCCGTCACATGTGAGTTATGACGTCCCTCGGTGAGCACACTATCCGGGGAAAGGGAAGGAAGCAAACGGCCTGGGACCTATATGTTGGGTACCACCCGGCATTTGCCTGGTATGAAATGAGGAAAACCCAAGAAAGCCTCATTCAGGATGTCTGGACTTAAAAGATTTTGATACTTTTTCGACCGAGTGCCCCTACCGGAATCGAACCTGGGTCCGCTCGTACCGAAGGCGAGAACGTTAGCAACTACGCTACGCGGAGCCACTTGTGTCTAGGAAACCTATTTTTACTAGGATATTTGCAACAAAATTTATTTCCTTTCTTTTTTTATTTTTCTTTTTCTTTTTGTTTTTTAACAATAAAACAAAACATATTTTACAGCCTCACTGAAATTTAAAAACAGCAGTCAGGGAGAGCTCACGTTTAAGATTCTTTTTGTTTTGTTTTGTTTTGTTTTGCTTGTTATGTTCTCTAGTTAACTAATGTTTGAGTTCCTGAGAATTACATTATTATTATTATTGTTTCATAATTTTCGAACCAAAAATTAGTTGTTTTTCTTTTTTTCCTTGTGTTGACGTCATTGTGGCAAGTTGGGGTGTTTGTATCGTACCTTGGCATTAATTTGGTTACTAGCACATAGTTTCAAGGTCATAAGTTGTAGGCCGCTTGAAACAGCTATTACACAGTTTGAAGAGTTAGGAGTGTCAGGCGTTTGACTTGCAGCTTTCGTTACAGCGTCTAAATTGCAGTATTGGATTGCGTCCAGCTTCTATGGCTGGTAAAAAAGTTATATCGCTTTCGTAATATGGTAAGAAATACAATGTAACAGTTAGGTATAGTATATATGACTAGTTTAATTAGTCGGAAATTACTCTGTTTCCTTGTCTTATTCTTTCGATTATGTTTAAGTACTGTGTCTTCATAGTATTGTTTCACTATTTCTAGAAGGAATTAAGTATTAACGAAGTAAAGAATAAGCAGAAGCCCACTTTCATTGACGTTTACTATTTCTCATACTTCATTGAGAATGTTTTGATCCCCAATTGCGCAAACTTCTAGTATGTATGTGTGTTTCTTTTTGTTGTTGTTGTTGTTGCTTACACTGCTATAGATATGAGCTCCTTCATGGCTAAGCGGTTAGCGTACGCGCCTTTGGTGTGGGAGACCCGCGTTCGATTCCCGGCAGGAGTGGTTCGGAGTCCATGTTAATCAGTAAGTCCACGTCTCATACAGCCTCGTTGCAGAAAAGTATATTGAAATCAACTCAGCACTGCTTTACAGATGGAGTTGTTTGATTCAGGGTTCGAATGAAGCTTTTTACGGGAAGCAGGCACGTAGCCAAGGGGTGGGTCCAGACCCCCCCCCCTTCGGATCCAGAAATGAAAAATATTAAGGAAAGATGAAACAGAAAGAAACAGATGAATCAGCCTCAAAAATATAAAGCTACAATAAGCGTTTTGGTTACTCTTTCTTACGAGGAGCTTTGTGTGGAGGAAACGGGAGGGGGGGGGGGCAGATCAAGTTGAAATTGGATATTATTGTAACGGAACATTCCGAATTCCATCTAGCTCCATGTTAACCGTATGCAGCGGCGCAAATCTGTCTTCAACATTGGGAGGGACGGGTAAGACAGTTCTCATAATTTTTTTAAGGATGTTCAAATTATGAAGTTGAAAAACAATGCTGCGGAGGATCAGGGGAGCAGAGTTGTCTTCAAAATTGTGAGGCGGGCAGATTTAAGGCTTATTCTGGGGTGGGGACATCAATTTCATCTTACTTTCCTTTGTGGCAATCGGACACAAATCATCATATTTCTCTCCAAAAAACGCATTTCAAATCGGATTATTGAGGGGAAAGTCCCCCCCAGTTCTAAGATTGGAGGGGACATGTCCTCATCCCCCCGGGACTTGCGCCAGTAACCCTATGGACTACAAATGACGATCGATAAACCGGTTCTTTCAGATAGCCTGTCAGAACTTAAGCAATGCCCAGAATTACCAATAATATGAACCATTTTGAATTTCGCGGCAACACCAATTCATTTTATAGGATGTCTTTACTCCCGAAAGAGATCTCGTTGCTATCCTTGACGGCATTGAACTAAGATAAGAGAAATAGAAAGAAGACGAGAAGAACCGAGTTCGAATGACCTTGGAAGACTATGTCTTTGTCAATACTTTTTTCTATTCTTTTACGCAAGATTTCTTCATAATTCTTTAATTAAAATACTTACTAACATATCCTCATTTTATTGTCCTAACAAATCAATATGGATATGTTGTCAGTAAAATAGTTTAGATTGATCAAACCCCTGGTGTGATAACCACAGTATTTCGTCACAGACCTCCCGTATTGCGAAATCGTGGCTACGTGCCTGCGGGGAGGGGGCGACTTTTCAGATATACAATCCAAGCATTTTATTTCTCAGTGATGCAAGATATAATATATAGTATATAATATGTAAAATATGAAATGAGGGAAAATATTTTCCCGGCAAGGGAGAAATTCTTTGGCGAGTTGGGGAAATTACTTGACGAGAGGGAAAGTCTTCATCCTCCCGTTGATTCAAATCTTGATCGAAGATCATGCGAGTATTATTCCATATTATGCTGTAGGTGTAGGTAGTACACAGTCTTGGCGCTGAATAGGACGCTAAGCTTCAAGCCAACCACATGTCTGTAATAACCTATTGCGATTGAATGGTAATGTAACGTAATGTACGATATGTGCATTTTCTAGATGCCATAAAATTATAATTTTAATTGAACATTCCACGATTATGTACTTCAGGTTAAAGGAGTTTGATGATTAATTGAAGTGAATAATCGAGGCAGTGATTCTCAATCTTCTTGACTTACGACACACTTTACTAAACCCCAATGACATCGATATATTTGTTTAGATTTTGGATTGCTTTCCAACAAGTCGAGCCGCGCCAAAGCTGTGTAGGCTTACTAAGTTAAGTGAACTGATCCTAATCTAAATCCATTGTTTTCGGGGGCGCAGAAATGGACAGTGACACTTCCGATACTATTTAAATAAAAATTCAGCCAAGCAACTTGGGGAGGGAAAGAGGGGAGACGGATCTTACAAATGATCGAAAATAACCGATATGAGAGAGCGTTTCGTAATAGTAAAAAAAAGTGACTGACTAACGTAACATACATGTATTACTGGTTTTCTTATTTTCACCCAACGAAGCAGGTAATTAACGCTAGTACTAGCTATGTGTAGACTAAATGAGGTGATTTGTTTCGTGACCCTTCGAACAATGTACGAAGCGGATGCAAGCAGTTAATACATGGAGTTAGCTTACCTAAATTTAGATTTCGCTTTCCGAAATCTTAATGGATGTATTAAGTGATTTCGTTACTTACACTCTCCATCTCTAAATACAAGAATTCAAAACACATTTTCGATTCCAAACTATGACTCTGCTAGACAAAGAAAGCATAGGCCAGTGTATGTTTTACTTCATTTTCATATACGTGCTCGTAGGTTTTCTCGGGGACTTGGTTTCCTCCCACTTTCTCATTTCACCAAATATTCCATAATCATTAACTTGCTTCAATCACCGACTCCCTTAGCCTAATCGTGGGACATTAAACTCAAAGACTTTATTTTTATTTTCAAGTAATTACTTTTCTCTCCCTTATTTATTTTTAATTTAATTTCTCTTTCAATTTCCCTCTTTTAGGAACATGAACATAATTTGCAATTCTTTCTCATTATAATAACACTATTAAAAGTCCCATATGCAGCTCACCACGTTGGAACCCAGCGGAAACAGATGAACAACGAATATTGTCGAAAATATGTATTGCTTACAGCGGCGTAGCGAGCATAACAAGATTGGGAGGGGGATGAAACTTGAAATTGCCAAGTCTTGATTTTTATCTTAAACAAATGTCAAGTCTTGATAAAAAAAATGCCAAGTGTTTCGAAAATCTTACAAACCCTATGAAAAACTATTACAGCAACCTTATTTTCATATTCGTTCCATTCCATGCCCCGTCTGAGACACGAATAAGATCAGCCCTTGTTCCGCTCTCGAGTCCAATTTAACATCTAACCTCAGGATCATTATCATCACCCACGAAGCACAACTGTTAATTTGATAACTCATGGCTATGTTAGGTAACCTCCGCCAGCTAATCTTCACGAGAACCTTTAAAGTTACAATCAGTTGTAGAAATGCATTTAAAAGCGTAGAATAAGGTAGGTTATATTTACTGTTTGTGATGTAGAAGTGCCTAATTTACATATTAAACATTCAATTGAGGGGTTCAGTGAGAGACCAGGCTAACTTACATCCAGGTCAAGATTGAGATTTTGACGGAACAGCATACTAATGTCATTAATTGACCTTTGCCTCAACCACTTGTCTGTGTGGCTTGTCCTGAGACAGGGGCGGATCCAGGGAGGGTCTATCTCCCCCAAGAAGAGGAAACTTTGTGTATTTTAATATAAAATAAAACCCACCCAGAGTTGAATCTCTTAAAAGTAGCTCTAACTTGTAAGTAGTGGCATTACAACCCACCGCCCCCCAGTAGTCCATCCTGGATCCACCCCTGTTGTATACTAAGCCAAACTATGAATATCAGTCGTATCCTTTGTAACGTGCTGTTTTCATTTGTTTCCTTTTCTTTCAGAAAGTTAAAATTGTCAGTTAGCCTAGTCTCTCGCTAAACTGTCAATTGTGACAAAACACACCAATAATTGTTGATGCCAACTAAAACATACATATCCAAAGCCTACAAAATATATCACATTATTTAAGTTTTTCTTTCTTTCTTTTTTTTTCAAAATTGCTTGCAATGTTTTTCTTCGTGCCAAGCATCCGAATGTCATCTTGAATTCTGACCTTCTCATTTCACGACAATTCTTTGAAGTGTAAGACTGCGCAGCTTTTTTTTCCCCTCTCTCTCGCTCTCTTCAGTCCTTCAGTCTCCCCCACTTTGATTTCATGATTTCGCACTCTGATGAAAAATATTAAACACCAAAATGGAAAAGTACTAATATATAACCTCTCTTTTAGTAGCCCCTCCAACCACACGCCCGGGGCACGTGCCTTGCTTGCTCGCCCATAGCTCTGTGAGCTATATAAGTAAAATACAATGCGCGCGCATATGTAAACTTGGTGTCAGCTTTGATTCTCGCTGAGAGAGTATACATATAATGTTGGTTCGAATTCCATCAAAACCATAGGCTCATTTTTGTGTAACCTTGGTACTGAAGAAGACAGTAGACTTCAACAAATATTCCTGTCCGGCCTCGATGGCTCAGTGGTAGAGCGTTCACCTCTGGTGTTTGGGGTCTTTGGTTTGATCCTAGCTCGCGCCAAGTAAACTTTGTGGTGGACAAACACCGTGTGAGTGGGTTTTCTCGGGGTTCTCCCGTTTCCTCCCACTTTTTTCATTCCACCATTTCATTCATTATATCATCATCAGCGTCTCCTTTAGCCTAGCCGGTATACCCGTCATTATTGACACAACTATTATATACAGGATGCATCAGAAGTCCCTTGTCATCCTTTCTGAAAACTACAGGGATGTAGTTACATTGATTGCGAGATAAGAGATACACATTAGGCCCAGAGGGATACTTTCGGATTACATCACGCGGACGGTCGCCATCTTAGATTCGAAATTGTAATACGGACGATAAGTGGGTAGTGTGATACATGGCCATGCACTAAAATGTTCTGAGGATGTCAAATATGCAATCAGATATCATGTAACTTATTCTGGTGAAATGTTATTGGCAGTGAACCAAGTGAGACTATATGTAGTGGTATGTCATACCCTTCTGTTTTTTTTTCCAGTGATAGAGACATACCGTTTCTGGTTTTTTAGTGATCAAGATACACCTTCACGGAAGAATAAATGCTAAATACCATTAATAAATCCATTTTTTATACGTATTGACGAATAGCTTTGCACATAAAAAGATTTTATTTCTTATGTAGATTCTAAGTTGACAATACTGACATTTTTACCTTTTTCTACATTTTGTTTTTAAAATGAGGTGTTTTCAAAGAAGTTCATCTAGTTTATATTTTGATGTGCCGTATTGAATTGTTTCTTTCGTATGTATGTATGTGTCGTCTTGTCTGAATTCTTATAAGCGTCGTATTTTGAGCATGGGCGGATTTAGGGGATTGCTGTGGGGGCAGATCTTACGGGAGTTTGAAATACCCCTCATTCGAGTGTGTGGTCCAGGAGTTTTCCCGCTGGAAATTGTTAATATTGAAAGTCGGTTTTTGAACACTTTCGTGTATAATTCTCTGATACAAGGTAAGGGCTATTTTTATTTATTTTTTTCCAGAAAGTTGTTCACGATGGATGGATCAGTCTCTCCATTTTTTCTCCGTAACTAAAAGAAGCTTTCCAGTGGTTTTCAGACATTATGTAAATAGAAATGCAATCTTGTAGGCTTCACACCTCACTGCATTTGAACATTTAGATAGCCGATATGTCGAGTCAAAATTGTAATAAAACACACCGCCTCTGATTTTTCCCACTTCGAACACATTTCCCTGTTATAGTCAGGGGTAAAAGCGAGGGGGAACGCGGGGGACGCAGTTCTCCACCTCGAAAAATATGTAGGACGTCCCCCAGATCCTAAAATGGTACAATGGGCAGAGATAGGCAGGAGGAACGGCGTGGAGTGATGCCGCTACCTACCGTCCCCCCACCTTTTCAGGTCCACTTTTACCCCTGGTTATAGTATATGTTCCACATGTTCCTACTGAGCAATAAACATTTGCAGAAGCTTCTTCCAATTGCTGTGGACACAAAGTAGGATATAGGGTCAAATTTGTGCACAGACGATGGCGATACTTTGTTCTAGATGATAAAAATTATGAATATTTACTGCACAAACCATAGCCTTAACTTTTCCACTTAGCTAGAAATTGAACAGCGTTAGGTCCGGTGATCGAGCAGCCATTCAACTGCCTCTCGTCGATCAACCCATGTTCTAGAAAATTGTTCAAGTAGTGACGCAATACGAATCCATAATGAAGAAAGCGCCATGGTGTTGAAAAAACTGCGAGAATGTACCATCCTCGGGCATCGCAGCTCGCAATATCTATCCCTGTACGAGCGTGAGGTATTATTCCGCAGTTAATTTTGTGGAATGAAAAAGTGACTGATTAGACGTATTCCTCATTTGTCTGCCAACAACATAATTTTCTTTGCGCTGGTCATGTTGGAGGGGTCTTGCACGCGGGGTTGTCAGGTGACCAATTGTGCATGTTCTGCCTATTAACCTTCCCATTTACGTAGAGGTCAGCTTCATCTGAAAAGAGTGTTTGCATAAAAATGTTAACCATAATTACTCACTGCACTTGGCGATCAACATCGTTCTCGTGGAGATGTTGCTTCATTTGCACCTTGTACGGATGCACTTATACACGCGCAGACCCTATGACTCAACCCACATTGCATTAATAAATGACGTGTGCTCCTCTGGGGCCACATCGAGAAAGAAGTCAGCACTGCCGTAGGCGTTGCTTCATCTGTAGCTCTCTACGATCGTCCGCTACGACGTATGTCCACGAATGTGCCCGTCTCCTCAAATTTAGTTAATTACTGTGACACTGCAACATGTAACACAGTCACATTGTGGATGATTCTGTTTGCAATCGGTAACCACTGTACAGGCACTCCTCCCGCTCCACAGTTTGAATATTTCGATGCATTCCTCACGTGCTAACGGTATGGTTCTACATCTAGAAGAAAGAGGTAAATACAACGTTCAATTGGCAATAACTTTTCACCAAATTAAACTCCATGGAATCTGATTGCATATTTGACATACTGAGAAAATTCTAGCCTGTGGCCATATATATATCACATTACCCACCAGTTTATAACAAACAAATTTAATCCAAAATGGCGGCCGTCTGTGAGAGTATTTCCAAATGGCCTAATGTGTATCACCCATCTCACATTCAATTAAACTACACCCGTGTAGAATTTAGAAAGGAACTTCGTATGATGTATACAGGGTGTTTCGAAAGTCCTCTGACGTTACAACAAAACGTAAGAGGAAAAACCATTTCTAAATATGTTGTTTTCAATCTAAAGTGAACACTTTTTAAATCGGAGGAGCCGTTTGGGCTGTACTCTTTATGCGCCATATGTGGAATGAAAATGCAATGTTACCATTTACCTGGACCCACAACATATGTGAATGAAGTTACTGTTTGAAATGGGGGCTAGCCATCGACATGTTAGCGTAAAAATCAGTAACTTCATTCACTTATGTTGTGGGCCCAGGTAAATGGCAACGTTGCATTTTCATTTAACATTGGACGCATAAAGAGTGTACAGCCAAACGGCTCATCCGATTTTGAAAATTCCTTCAACTTACATTGGAAACATCATATTTGGAGACGGTTTCCCAATTACATTTTGTTGTAACTCTGATAATAATCGAGTTACTTTATGTCAGGGGACTTTTGAGACACCCTATATATCTTATGGAATATATGTTTGATGTCCCTATAACTGTAGTATAATTTAGTTTGTTTAAATTTACAAGTTATTACAAGTAGATTCTGACTTACATGAGTAAGAGTTTGTATGTAACTAACTAATGAATTCTATTTCATGAAATTCACATTGAAATATTTAACACAAAATCTTTTATATTCATGCTTAATTTAGTGACTTGGCTTTGGACTGCAACTGATTATTGTACCCCATTATTGCTTGAGAAGAAAACCGATGTCCGAATCTTCATTTGGAGAAACCAAAGAACTATTGGAATGCTGAGGATTGCAATCATTAATTTCTACACTTCAAGGTGCGTAAATTATATCTAGGTATATTCTGTGTTTATTGTTATAATTACTATTACTATTATTGGGTTTAGAATCAATCAAGTACTTCATGATATTTTAGAGGGATCAAGATGGTTGCCAGATAGATAAATATTTGAGCGTCAGGCCCTTATTTCTTTTCAATTTTATATTTAATCAATGTCTATTCCCCCCCCCCCTCATTATTCCACCAAATCGTATTCCAAGATCATCAATTTTCAATACTCATTTGTGACTGTCAGCATACATAGCATAACCGTAGGAAGTAAAACAAAGATTTATTTTTACTTTTCGTTTTCATGTCTTTTCTCCATAGCTGTGAAAAATAACGCCTTCAACATCATAAATTTGTATGCTACTTGCCTGCTTTCGAGCACAGTAATCAACTATTTGGACATTACGAAGCAAAGCAGGTCTACGTTGCAGTTAGCATAGTTTTGAAAGGATGTGACATAATGATATTGGTGTTGCGATGTGCAGCCTAAACAGTGCAAGTAAATAAATCTGTAACAATTGTATTGGTGTTTAGCTTACATGTCCTCCAGACGGGCCATTTTTTTTTTACATCTTGTTACTTCTACTCTATATGAGGGGTCGCGGTGGCTCAGTGGTGGAGCGTTCACCTCTGGTGCTTGGGGTCCTGGGTTCGATCCCAGTCCCCGCCAAGTGAACTTTGTGGTGGACAAACACCGTGTGCGTGGGTTTTCTCGGGGTTGTCCCGTTTCCTCCCACTTTCTTCATTCCACCATTTCATTCATTACTCATCATCACCGTCTCCTTTAGCCTAACCGGCATAATCGTGGGACGTAAAACTCAAAGATTTCATTTTATTTCTACTCTATATGAAGTATATTCTGAGGTTGTGTTTTTGGGGACGTGGTAGCTCAGTGATGGAGCGTTCACCTCTCCTGCGTGGAGTTCCTGGATCGATCCCAGCACGTGCCAAATGGGCTTTGTGTTGGACAAACACTGTGTGTGGTTTTCTCGGGGTTTTCCCGTTTTCTCTCACAGTTTTCATTCTACTATTTCATTCATTCTCATGATTATAGTCTCCTTTAGCATACCCGGCAAAATCGTGGAACGTAAAACTCAAAGATTTCATTTCATATAAACTTTGGTGCAAAGTAACCCCATAGATGAAGATATTTTGCACCACATACAAAAAAGTATGTTCAACATACTAACATAATGTTTGTTTGCAATGTTTTCTCTCCTGTATTTATACATTTCACTTTTTACACAAAACTGCATGTGTAACGAATTTTTGTTACGAAATTCGAGACGAGACATAGCTCTTCCAATAGAAACAGATACAGTTTTCGAGACGAGACAACTTTCGCGACACCTTTGCGAGAGGTGACAGTCTCAAATCATTTCTCGTGCGTACCCCTAGCCCATATCGTGCGTTATCAAAAAGCATGTTAATGAGAAATAACAACATGTAAATACAATATAGGTAGTTAAAAACATTTTTGTTTTCATTCTTCACTAATGCATTATTATTAACCTCAGTATTTTATAGTCCATTCTTAATCTTAAGGTGATATATAATTAAGTTTTGAATTCGGTTAACTTATTTTGTTTCTCAAATTGTATTAAAAATGTATGTACAAACATGTTTATTTTCATTCTTGAGTGCTTAAAGTCACTATAGTTATTAAACATAGTAATTAATATTGTACTCTTAACGTTAAAATAATATACAGTTAACTTTTGAATTCAGTTAACATTTTTCTTACTGAAATTGCTTTAAAAAGTATGTAAAAACTTTTTTATTTTCTTTCTTGAGTGCCAAAAGTGATGCACAGTTATTAAGATTAGTACTTTATACTCTATTCTTAATTTTAAACTGATAAACAGTGCGTTTCTGAATAAATTATGTCAAGTTATTTGAGTGACGAACACTGGTACAAAACCCTAACTACCACTGGAACATTTCGATTTTGAGATGACTACTACCGGTGCAATACAAGGGATTTTAAAATATTGTTTTTCCTTCAACGGCTATTCGATTTTGAATTCTGACTACATGGTCATATATAGGAAGGATCAGTGTCTCTTTCCAACTATGGTACAGCTCCGACCGATTCACGGTGCTCACAGAAGAGACAAAAGAGTATGTTTTCAACCTTAAAGTAAGGACCACTGGTGTTTTTACCCTGGTATGCAAAAGTAAGTGGGTACCCCAATGGGGTAGAGGGGTACTATGCGGTACCTAATTTCTGCATTTTAGATATATGGAAATACATGTGTCTAAAATGTAAAGAACTGATATTTGTTTACCGAAAACTGCAACTCGGTAAGCCTTACGGATACCGAGACATGGGAAAATAAAGAGCGACACGATATGTATGTGGGGCTTGCATACTTGAAGGTACAATTTGGAAAATGAATTCAAATATGACTAACGGTTATCAAGATATTGTCAAATAAAGAGAGGACCAATACAGGTATGGGATTTTCGTATTAGATGATAAAATTTCCGAAACCGGTCATGGAAAGTTAATAAACACCAGTAGCAATTCCATCTTCAAGTAATTAGATATTTCCATGGGGTGTTAGAACATCTTACAGTCTACCAAGATTAAATTTTAAAAGCTTTTGAAAATATAACTTGACATTTGTAAAGAGTATTAGAAATATGTATTTACCTAAAACTTGCAGCTAGTACATCTAACATATAGAGAAACACCGTGAAATAAAAGAGTATGAGATGTTGAAACTTCGGAAAAATTATTGGTCCCAACAAAATTAAATAAGATGGTATTTCTATGGGTTAAGTAAGTACCTCAGTACAATTTCGATGGAAAGATTAGTTCTAGGTTTTCTTCAGGCAGTTCCAAAGGTTCATCGAACTGTGTAAAAGAGTGAAAATTCCCTGTGAATATCTAATATAGTAACCAAAATATAACGAGTCATTTATTTTATGACGTAAAAATAGAGATCTTTAAGGATTTGTACTTCTGGGTCTTTGCTATAAGAAAGAAATTCAAAAACCTACTGTATATACCTTAATATGCAATTAAATCAGTGAGGACACAGTAACTTAGTGGTGCGGTGTGTACCTAGTATGTTTTGCAGAAACTACACTGGAGTATTCTCTTAATCCACAGAGATACGATCACACTTAACTGCCCATTTAATTTTAAAATGAAATTAAGGCAAGTGAATGTTGATGATAGAATTGATGGAGTGTAAAGGTGGGAGGAAACGGGAGTACCCCGAGAATACCCACGAATACAATGTCGACTACAAACTGACTTGGACACGGATCAAACCAGGGACCCAATACACCAAAGGTACGCACTCTACCACTAAGCCACCGTGCCTCCACCCATTTAATTGTCTATTAAGGTGTATACGGTAGTTTTCTGAAATTTCTTCTTCTTACAGCAAAGACTCAACAGTACAAATCCATGTGGGTCCATTTTTACGACCTCGTAAAATACATAATTACTTATATCTCGGTTGCTATATTAGATATTGACAAAGAATTTTCATTCTTTTTGTACGCTAGGAATTATCACGCTTGGATTTACCCGAAGAAAACTTCGAGCTGAATTAATCTTTCGATCGGAATTGCCCTGACTAGTGTGAGGTACTCACTTCACCCATATAAGTACCATCTTATTTAACTTTTATTAAGATCAAAAGTTGTTTTATGAAATTTCAAGATCTAATACTCTTTTATTTCACGGTGTCTCTCTAGCTGTAAGATGTACTGGCTGGAAGTTTTGGGTAACTCTATTCTCTTTTCTAATACTCTTTACAAATGTCAAATTATATTTTCCAAAGCTTTTAAAACTTAATCTTTTTAGACCCATGATGTTCTAAAACCCCATGGAAATACCCAGTTACTTTAGGATGAAATTGCTACTGGTGCTTATTCAGATTTCATGATCGATTTCGGAAATTTCACCACCTAACACGAAAACCCCATAACTGTGTGGGTCCTCCCTTTATTTGACAATATCTTGATAGCCATTAGTCATATTTTCATTAATTTTCTAAACTACTGTCAAGTATGGAAGCCTCACATACCTATGGTGTTCCTATTTATTTCACCATATTTCAGTAACTGTTAAACATACCGACTTGCGGTTTCGGTAAACACACACCTGTAACGTTCTTTATAAGTTTATTAAGATATATTTTAGAACGTTTAGAAATGGGAGGTCTGCGAATGCCATAGTACCCGAAAACCCCCATAAGGACGTGTGTGTAGTGTATTGAATTGAAACTACTTTTGAGGTTGTTGATAGCCCTCAGTAATTACGTTTTCGAAACTGCACAATCTAGTACGCAAAACTCACACTTCTATGGTGTTGTCCTTTATTTTCCCATACCTCGGTATCCATAAGGCTTACCGAGTTGCGGTTTTCTGTACTAAACAGATATCAGTTCTTTACATTTTAGAGACATATATTTCCACATATCTAAAAATGCAGACATATTAGTTACCCCATGGTACCTCGAACGCCAGTGGGTACCCACTTACTTTTGCATAGTAATACATTTCGAGTTGTTCAGCATCAACAAACACTTTTTTTTTAATTCATCATTTTTCTACCAGAAACCCAAAAGTCCATACCTGACCGAACAGATTTTGTCCATTTAATCTAAAAAATGTTAAATATTTTAAAATGTAACATTTTAAATATTTTTGGATTTTTGTTTCAGGTATTTCATGTATCAAAACAAAACCAGGATTCTGCATGAAAGACAGCGAAAAGAAGCAGTGTAATTTGTGGTTAAAAGCACGTCCTTTCTGAAGACAGACCCGATTGTATTTACATTCTTTTGTACAAATATGTAACCTTAATAAATATACTGCTCCGCAAATTATTTCTTTCTTCCATAAATTAGAATAAATGTATGTCTGTTTAAAGAAAATTTTTGTTAGCGTTAAGTCTTTTCAACTCTTTTTCTCTGTAAATAAGAACATTATACCTTGCAACATTTTTTTTATCATTGTGCAATTCCGATTGGATAAAGTAAATCTGCACGAAGCACTATTATTTCAGTCATACATTAATAACTAATGTATTGTTCTGTGAATAAGGCAATGGTATAGTGAATATGTTTTAACATAAAATCTGTAACTCAGCTTTTCAGTAGTCAACTTTATTGAGAATCCGAAGAAAGAAAGAAAAAATGTTGGACTTAACGAATTTCAAAATTATTTTTGTTCGAATTCTGCACTAATCCAAATTATCCAGAGAAATCATTTATGTTGCTCTCTACAGATGTATCCTTTCTCCAAATCGTATGAAAAGGAGACTTTATACATCGCTATATTTTGTATGTACTATGTTTCGTATTTATTTAATCACTTTGTACCTTTCTCTAGTGTTGACAAGGCCGCAAGTGTCAATCGAATAATTTAGTGTTTCACTCATGTAACCTTGTGACTAACGTACGTCCTGTCGGTATATATATGTTACTGGGTTCGGTTAGCGACAAACAATTTTTAGTGTTAAACAAATACAAAAATCTACACGCAATGAGATACGATGATCTTTGCCTCATAGACAATACCAAGCAACTAACGGTACTGAGTGTGGTTGAGTTTACTAGTGGTATTATCTGGCTAAAATCAATGTTCCGAGAGCTATACTTCTTTCTGTGCTCTGAATGCAAACTTTGATATAACCGTTTTAAATTATTGTACATCTATCTATCTATATAGCTATATCTATATCTATATATATCTATCTATATATGTATATAATTGTAAACTAGAAACTTCCGAGTAATTCTGAGAATCATCGCTCTTTCTTTAAATAATGTATGAGACTATTACACTGCTCGTTACTTAAAATGTTGAACTAAGAAGGATACATCCAGGAAAGTCCAAATTTGCAGAATGTGTAGAGCAGGGAAGGATAAATATGTTTGGTCGATGGCTGCACAGCTTCTCATACCTGTGAACTCCGCCAGCTACAGTTGATGAGCTGTGGCATTGGATCGTAAGACGCATGGCTTACCATACCAGAAGAGAACATCCTCTCGATGTCTCGCTGTGTTACAGTCGTTCTGGTTGTCAATGTTGGGTCAGTTCTGCTCTGCTATCACCACGTTGTCCCACAGCGAATACAGCGGTAAGTTTAACCCTTAACGTAGCAAGCCTAAGTCGTCAAAGTTGTTTACCAAGCTGGAGTCTTCTGGGGACCCCAAGTATTATTTTAATTTCTCAACATAGTATTGCAGAGGGTTACTCCAACTATTATTTTTTGGATGTCTAGAAGCATACTTAAGTTAAATGAACATTGTTGACGTCAAATATTATGTATATTTGAACACTATTCAGTTCTTCATACAATTTTATACTTGTGTGTTCGTAAATCTGAAACACAGGTTTAACAATGGAGTTTTTACATTTTGAAGTGTGTTTTTATTTTTTGTATTTTTTAAAGAAACGCATCGTTGATCTAATCATGTAATTGATATCTCAAAGGGTTGCAGGATACATATAAAAATCGAGAATAAATTGATTCTTATAATTGCGGCAGTATCACCAAATATCACTCTCTGGGGTCTTTAGAGTACCCCGCTTGGTATGTTAAGGGTTAAGCATATTCGACACTTACTATTAGATATCGGCTTGGGAACTTTGGCGTAGCTACCCTGTCTCCTTGAAGTTGCATTTTTAATGGGGAGTACTGTTTAGGAATCATCTTGTGAGGGAAAACGTTTTCAGCTGACACCATGTTTTTAATTATAGCTTCATTTAAAAAATAACTTATCTGTTAATTAAAATGTTCAGAGAAGTTATTTCTGGAAAATCCTATTCACGCCTCTTGTGGTAACAACTTCTGCATTTTGGAAGAGGATATTATTAAGGAAAAGAATGAGGTAAAGTCGTCTTTATATAGTACACACGGAAAAGAAAGTATTTGACAGTTGACAAATTTTCTTTTGCCAATAACTCGGCAACAAATTAATTAATTTGGATCTTTTTGTTGTTATTCTTCGAATAGTTATAACTTGACAACCTGCCAAAGTCGGTACTCTGATAGGTTAATTTATTGTTGAGTTTTTAGGAAAACAAATTTTGTCAACTGAAGAATATTTTCTTTCGTGACTGTACAAGCAATGGATGATAACGGCTTAATAAATGACTGTACGTAAGTCTTTTTTGAGTTTGAACATAGGATTGTACATGGCTGTGAATTTTGCATTATTATTGAAGTGCTGCAACTAAGTTATTGCAAAAGGTATGATAAATTCTTACAGTAATATTGTCACATATTGATTTACTCTGTATGAAAACTAAAATAGTTTAATATATGGTTACCCTCCTTTGTGCCAATAATTTTAAAATTAACTCTTGTGCCACTTTTCAACACTGGCTTTGCAGTAGCTTTCCAAAGAATTAGCAGGAAGTCCAAACTTACACCCTGCAGATAAATACATTTCTCTGGACAGTTTCACTGCTCCAAACTAAGATGTGAAAAGTGTAGTATTTTTAATTTTATTATTATTGGCACAAAGAAGATCAACCATATTTTAAGCTATTTTTGTTTCCATACAGAGAAAAACAATATGTGGCAACATTACAGTAAGAATGTATCATGCATTTCTCAGTATGTTGCAGCACTTCAATAATGGTGCACTATACGTACAATCTAGATCCTGAATATGTCCAATTCATATATTACAACAAGGCAATACGTATGCGATACAGGTAAAATCCGTATATTTCATATGGACAATCTACAAGCTACATACATCCAGTCCATACATTACATATGGCCAGCCTGTACGCGACATACGTGTAATCTATATGCCGCATGCAGACAGTCTGTAAGCTGCATATGTGCACTCTGTATGGTGCATACGGATATTCTGTATGCTGTATCGGGACAAGCTGTGTGCGACATAAGGAAAATCTGTATAATACATAGGTACAATACGTACACTGTATCTAGTCGTACGTACGGGGCACAAGTACAATATAGATGCTGTCTCGGGGTTGAACGCAAGAAACACACGTACAGAACGTATATTGCATACTTCTTGAAATTACGCTCCGTCCCGATAGTCAGTGAGTGTCGTCATTATTAACCCACATGCTACATACGATCCTGACGTCACAAAGCTAGATATTACCTCCGTATATACTTGTTACTGTAGATGACGTCACACGAATGACGTCATTGTACTTATGTAGACAGTACGTATAATACATACTTTTTCAGCTATACGTTTGCTGCAGGATGCTATATACGGTTGTACGTTAAGTCCAGAAACTACAGGAATTACGAATGTAACCTACGTTTTTAAGTATGCCACCTACATTTTTTTTTCTCAGTGCATCCCCTAATAGAATGTACGGTACTGTTGTTTCACTCTTAAAATAGATTTAAATTAAAAAAAAAATAGTTTCATAAATTTAAAAAAAAATAAAAGGCTAGAGAAATCGAATATTTTTAAAACTCCGAGGAAAACGGAGCCACTATTATGTGCCGTTGCGTACTCTTGAAGAAAAGCACTGATTATGACTAACAAGTAAGATTGAAACTGAATATTTTAGATATAACGTTATAAGAATTTTAGTAGAATTAACGAAAAAGACATAGAAAATAGATTTAATATCGTACTCTTTGAATTATTATTAATTCATGTCAGTTACTTTAAAATATATATATTTCTCTTTTCTCAGATTCCTCTTTGAGCAGACAGCGTTGAAAGGAGAACGGAAGGAATCAGACACAGAGTAAAAAGAGTGAAATAAAAGATTATTAATTTTAATTCTGCGTAGCAATTGTTCACATCTTCTTTTATTATTAGGGTTTTAACAAAAAAAGTTAAGGAATACCAGGAAAGAAGAAAAAAGTACAGAGAAAGACAGAGAGGAAATAATTTTTCCTGGTATTTTCCAATGGTCACAATGGAATTTTAATACTGCTGGTGGAAGTTTTGGATGGAGGTGGTGACTGAAAAAAGGTCTTTATTCTCCTGCGTTGATTTTTTCCCCAGCATTTTTCTTCTTGTTCCAACCCGTGAGGCTTCTCACTTTTTCCATTTATGTCTTCCCTAGAAGGAACAAAAGTTTTGTTCTCTTCGAGTTTTTTTTTTTAATTTTTATTTTGGATCTATAACAGAAACCAAGATGGGTTGCGATCGTTCATTGGCAGAACTTTCACTTCTGGTACGTTCGGTCCCTGCTTCGATCTCAGACCGAACTAAGTGAGCTTTATGGTAAACAAAAAACGCGCACATGAGTTTTCTAGGGGGTTTTCCGTTTCCCCCCACTTCTTGCAATTCATCATTATAATTCATCTCATCATCACCATCTCCGTTAGTCTCGGTGCTTATTGGTGGAATGTTAAACTAAAAAAGAAATTACATCCATATTATGGAAACGAAAATAAAGAAAGAATTTGATTGACTGGATTTATCGTCGTTTTCAGGACCAAGGGTACGTGGGACTGCATCTAACTACTTGAAGCAGAATACTTATTATTATACGGTTTTAGGCAAGGCAAATGTAGCTACTGGGGATTAAACCCAGGACATAGTGTACAGAAAGCACAAAGATCAGCTTCTTTCTCACGAGAGAGCATGCAAAGAACTAAAAAGTGTTTTAGCGAACAATACAAATTTCACCATTTCATAGCCGAGGTGTGCCGGACCGATCGGCGCCATTGGTTTTGGTTGTACGTTTGCCTAAACGTTCGATATATTGGCAAACGTCTAAGTACTAGTCCTTCAAACTAATGGCAGTCACAGCAAGGGCGTCCTTCGGGGAAGGCAATAGAACAACTAATACCCTTGAGTTTGAGAAACATATGGTTTTTAAAAAATTGGAAAGTTTCATGTCGGTTGACATCATTCCTTCCATCCTGGCAAAATCCGAAATGATACCACTGAATCACAGTTTTTTTTAAAAACACCTTTAGACACTAATTAACTTCTTTCCTTATCTTTCTGGTAATTCCTGAAAAAAATAAAATCTTTTACTTCGTGGAAGTTAACATTCAACATTGATGAGGTTGAAACTGAAAGTGACTTTCGCCTATACAGGGTGTTTCAAAATAATACCGACAATGTTTGGGAGGTGATTCCTGAAACGAAGACAAGACAAAAAGTATAGACCAACCTGGGTGCACAAATGCTTCCTTTTGGCGCTATGGCCAGCCGAAAATTTGTTTGAAAAAAATTAAAAAAAAAAAAACAGCCCTAACTCAAGAACAAACTGTCGGATCGAAGTCGGGTAAAAGGGAAAGTCCATTATTATTATTATTATTATTTGTCTTAGATTCCATTAATTTACAATTCGATGTGGTGCAAGAGTGGCGCAAGGGTAACCCCCAAAGTAATTGAAGAATTCTTGGGGTATTTTTATCAAAAGTTGACTGAGGAAAATTAACTTGAATCAAACACATTATGGCAACGAAGAAAAATTGTACTAAATTGTTCAAGTTATAATGTTGTTAGAATTTATAAAAAGAGGAAACATAGATATTTATATGATCTACTTAGTCTCATTACAGAATTGGCTATCAGAGGGAAAAAAACTGAAATGGTATGAAATCCATAACGTTTAGTACCTTCTAGGCTACAAAAAATAGAGAGATCACTCATGGCTAAATGTAGGTAGCGTACGTGCCTTTGGAATAGAAGACTTGATTTCGATTTGCAGTGGGAACGCATGCGGTTCGAATCCCACGTTAAGCCGTAGCTTCAAGTCTCATATAGCCTTGCTATCCAAAGGATGCTAATCTTAAATCTGAGGCAATATGAAGACAGATTATAGATGCCAGCTAATTATTGCGAAAGAATTCGTGAAATAAGAATGTAGAAAACTCACGAGTACGATGTTGTGTACCACCAGTTTTTATGATCAGCGATCGAACGAGTTTTTCCCACAGCAGAAGTGAGAGCTCTATCAGTAAGCCACTGTGCCCCCACTTTGGAGGAAGAACAATGATTCTGACAGAAGTACTGCTCTAGTAAATACTGTGTGATAAACCAACATTTAAATAGTTTAGACGGTCAGAAAATGGAATTCGTAGAATTTCCTTTGTCTGGAAACGGTAAGTGTGTTTTTCTATCAGTTATTCTTAACTTATGGGCTGAGTCCCTCCAGAGATGGCGGTGGGCACGATCGTTCAGTGGTACATGATATCCCTGGTTCGATCCCCGGCCAAGTTAGTTTGTGGTTGACACCATCGTATCTGTGAGATTTCTCGCAGTCCTCTCGTTTTCTTCCACATTCTCATTCCACCAATTCGTTCATCATCATTCACTTACCTTAATATCGTCTTCCTTACCCTAAAGAGCATAATTTTCGGGCATTAAATGGAAATATTTTATTTCCCAAGGTAGCTGACAGTCTGTTGGTGGTTCACCATTAAGATAGTACGTTGTATTATTGTTGCTATTATTTGTGAAGAAGAAGAAGTGGTCGTATGGGGTCGAGAAGTAGGGGCGAATCAAGGACGGACTTTTGGGAGGGCGGTGGGTTGTAATTCTGCTACTTAGGGCTACTTTTAAGAGCTCCAAACTCTGGGATGGGTTTTATTTGTATATAAAATAAGAAAGTTTCCTCTTCTGGATCCGCCCCTGTCGAGAAGTGAGGGTAACAGTCGTCAGAAGACAGAACTACTGTTGTTGGTTGATTGTAAGAAATGCTAAAGGTTCGAACTAGGTTCGATTTGTGTCCTTTAGCAGTATTAGTCGCATTATCGACAACAAATGGTTCAGACAATATTGAATTGATGGACGGACGGGGAAAATAATTATACAATTACTAAGTAAAGCTGCTCATAGCCAGATGGGAAATACGTAGTGGCAGGACAGCGCGTTGAAAAATAGCACAAGTAACTTCAATTCATATTTGATAATGTCTAGACATTAATATGTGAGGATATTTGACGAGTACCCTTTGTATTAGCATATCTCACATTACGATTTAGAAGTGAGCCGCGGTGGCTCAGTGGTAGAGCGTTCACCTCTGGTGCTTGGGGTCCTGGAGACAACAATTTTTTGTATGCGAAAAAAGAAATTTTATATACTTTACCTATATTACAATACAATATGTATGCGGGGGCAGTCGTCTTCACCAGGGGCAGACGCTCGTCCTCCTATTCCGCTCTGGTGTTTTCACTGATTCTTAACTTTTACATAATTCAGTGCATCGCAAACTTATTAGGCCATGAAAAGTGGTAAGTCACTGTGAACGAAACTTCTACTAGGAAATCTTTATAAGAGTAAGACGGAAAAGACAGTCAGGTAGTGTGTGTAATACGTAAAGATAGCTACGAAGGAGCTCAAAAATGAATGATTATTTAAAAAAAAATGGTGAAATGATAGTATGGGAGGAGACGGAAGAATCTCGAGAAAACCCAAAGACACAATGTTGTCCAGTACAAACAAACATTCTCTGTGATCGAACCAAGTACCCCTCGTATTAGAAGTGAGTGTTCTACGAGTGAGCCAACACGCCCCTACCCATGGATATCTATGCTAAAAACTATAATTCTTACTTGAAGAATAATGGGTCAGCGGAGGGCTGTGGTTTATAGATTCATCTCAGTTCGTGGCAACTGAATATGATGGAAGAATACTTATGAAGGTGATGATGATACAAAGAGCACCACTAACAAATAAAACTACTGTATGTTATTATGTATTTGCCTTGGAAAAATCTGGACTTAATTTAGTCATGTATACATTCAAAATTTAGCACACGTGTGTATGAGTAATTAATGCACTGCAGTCGCAACTATAATTTCTTAATTTTCTTAAACAAAGTATTTCCTATTGAAAAGATTGTTGAGTAATAAACGGCATTTTGGCGCTCATAACTTTTTTTGCCTAAATATAGACAATTAGTTACACATATTAAAAGAAATCTTCTGGTAGCGTCGAAATTCAGTATTAAATTTGTCGTATCGTCCTTTCGATCACTTATATTGTACGTATACTCTATATCTATTCATATCCGTAACTCAAATGAATTTTGAATTTGGCTTTCTCTTCTGCATTTCATACTAAAAGAGGATCAAGCCTTTTACTTTATGCAACATACACATTAAATACAATACATGCCATTAGAGCTTTAGAGCTCATGCTGCATACCTCTACGAATCCTTTGAAAAAAAGTTACGTAGAATATTATTTTCGATTTAAAATTCCATTGAATAGCATTTATGGTTGCCTTTTAATTCTCATCAAAGTATTTCCCGTAGTTAGAGAACATTTTCTAGCCATAAAGTGAGAAAAAGAACCTACTATATATACTAAACATAGTTTGGTCTACACATTAGTTGGAAATTTATTAGGAAATATTATTTAAGAAGATTTCTCAAAAGCAGACAGAAATTCATGCTCCTTTTTATTTATTTATTTTTTAAAGTGTTTCAAGTACATTTATATTATGAACAAATCTGCCATTTTCTCTTTTTTTTCCTTAACATCATTTTTCAGCTCTGCTTATTCAAATGGACCGTACGATAGATGTGAGAGCTCTGGTGATGCAACCAGTCTATCATTCTCAATCCTTTAAACGTACATAGAAACATAATAGTAATATCTAGTATGTAATTATGATTTGATAATATTTTTACTATTCAATGCTGTATACATCTGATTTCTGTGGCTGCATTTACTGTTGGCGTCTACAAACAGTGGCGTATGTGTCGTGTGGTTTCTAGGACCGATTTTCTGATCTTGTGTGTATGTTAAGTGGCGCCTATGACTTGCTCCCGTTGAATTCCTTTCTTGACTGTTTTCATGTCGCTCCTAAATCCCAGCGCACTAAGGGATAGTTTGTCCCGTTGTTACTCAACCCAGTGACATAGTTAGAAACCCATTTAGGGCGTTAGTAATTATATTTCAAAACTTTCATTGGCATATATATTTTTTCAAAACTTTGACCCAAACTAGACTTAGTTTCTTAATTTATTCTATTCCAAATTCTACTTAATGGAATCTGACAGACACGAATAGCTATCTCAAAGAAAGTTTAAAAGAAAAAAGTCGACTGCGTTTTAATGGAATTCGATCGAATGACTAATAGCTTTCCCCAATATTAGCTGAATGGCTCAGACCACACGGTTACGATCGCTTGCTAGCAATGAAATCAAGGGTGTTTGAGTAACACGTCATGCTACAGGGTGAAGTGTTTCTTTATATTACTTTTAAACCTAATTCGCCGTGGAGTAATAACTCTATTGCAATTTTTGATGTTTATGGTATTTGATAGTTTGACGAATTCGAGCTGTTTGTTCTACTTCAAACTCGTTCATCAATGTTGTATAAATTATTGAGATTATTTAGGATGTCTTAAGGAAATTTATCGTTATTGGATATATGCGTAATTAAAACAGGAAGATCCGCTTTATTGAGTCTTCTAAACTAAATGAGCCGCAATCGATGCTCTAACAAATTGTGAAAATGCATCCTCTAAAGATTGCTGTAAACTATCTGGGAAGTAAAATGATATTTGAAGGTTTAACGTCCCACAATTATACCCTTTAGGATGTAGGAGATGGGTTGTCAATGAAAATGAATGATTATAGACTTTTTTCTTTACCATGAGGCACAACTTGCACCAAGGACACACGCCGCCAGTGGTTTACTCAGGGGTGATTTGATCCTGATCAAGCTTCTCTCCCTCAATGCAGTAATATTAAAAACGGATTCTGCTTACATGCAATATGTTCGTTTCATTTATGATGACTACAATATGGCAATGTTCCATTTATGACTTTCTTCAGTTTCTTACAAAAAATAAGTATATTCAGTCTTTTTTTTTAAAAAAAAAAAAAAAAAACTCAGAAACTGCATTTAACCCTACATAGGATTTAACTATACGCTGTATCCTTCAGAGTATAACTTATTTCCTGAAATCATACGTAGGGTTAAATATAGAGTTTCTGGGAAGTAAGTTATTTTTTTTGGTAAGAGAGGTAGAGGGAGATTAAGAAGGAAATGGGTGGATATGATTGTGAATGGATTGTGATTGTGAATGGGAGGAAACGAATTCCGGGACTGGGGTTTATGGAGAAGACTCGTCAGAAACATCGACGATTAATAGGTGGGGATAAGATAGAGAGAAAGAAGTTCTACGCTGTATTCTTCATCATTTTGGTTTCTTTCTGGCTAGCAGATGTGTCAAAATTTGTCATCTGTAGGTGTGAATAAAGCATTTTAGGAGTGATCAAAAAAAATGAATCAAAATATTGCGATCTTGGCCAATAATTAGTTTTTGGATCAGGAGCCATAAAATGTTTGAACGGCCCCTAAATCGAGTTTTTGTATTTTCTATGGAATAAGCACATTATACTGAGTTAAGTGATAGTTTGGGTTTGGCTACACTGTATGTAGTTCTCGAGATATAAGGAGTACAATAAAATTTTTGATTGAAATATATTGGATCTTTTGATCCAAAAATAAATTTGATGTTGAAGTATTTAAGACAAATATTATTGAAGTTCTGCTTATCTGAATTGGTAATGCTCGCAATTTTTCGAAAGTTTTCAGTCATTTTTTAAATCGCTTTTTAACGTTGTTTCTATTGCAATAAATTCATTTTGTAAATTATATTACATCCGTTTTCCGCTACCCCTTTCAATGACACTCAACACACAATAATGCTCTGCCACGTTATTAAAAGGAGAGCAATCCAACTGTTAAATCTATCTCTTTGAACGACAAGTTTTGTTTTCGCCTTCCACGCTCAACTTGTAATTGTAACTAAGCCTATGTATCAAACCATGCCTTAATTTAGTTACAAAATTGTTTGTTATTAATCTTCTTGATGCAATACGAACATCTGCTATGCATAAAGTATACGTATATTTATGAATCTATGATTATATATATATGTTGTGTACATGTGCTGCATTTTGTGTCATTTAAGGCCACTTGTCATTAGCGACATTTCCAGTAAACATGTGACAGTCAGAAATTGGTTGACCAAAAACGTGACTGTCAGCGACATCTGTGTTAACATTTCGCAATTTCTCCTCCGCTTCCCACCATTCACCACTGTCTCTCTCTTTCTCTTCCTGTTTTAGAATAAAATTCGAGAGAGTCACGTGATTTCTTCACATAGGGAAAAAAAGAAGTAGATTACTGAACAGTTCGCATTTTTACAAAACAAAGCCAATTTTACATAATGGTCTGTCAAAAATAAATTTTCTATTATTTTTTTCAATTTCTTTTTGGCTTCATTACTGGATAAAACCTTTTTTTTATGAATGAAGAGGAAAAAGTGTGGAGGTGTATCATCCTGGACGTTCATTGGACACATTTCATAGGGATTCCTCCTCTTATATGTTTTATAATTTTTTTAAAAAATACTTTTGTATCCTCTCTTTCAGAAATATAACCATAACTTGTTTATTAATATGCTAGTACTTATAAAGTTATAATTTCGATTTTGAAAGAAATTGATTGTTTGGTTGCTTGGATTAGAGTTTAACGTCTGTTTCAGCACCGAGGCTATATAACCTGAAGGCTAACGGGGAATGCGAACCATATATGAGCTTCCACCGGGAATCGAACCAGGATCCCCTGCTTTGAAGGTGAGTGTACTAACCATATAGCTACGAGGGAGCTGTTGAAAGAGATTGAATTCGAGCTAATGAGAGAGGAAACTTAATTTGGTATCATGTAATTTACTACATTAATTAATACCCTAGTTAATCTGAAAGCAAAAATGCTCTCAAACAGTACACTGGTAAGCTCATTTCCATATGGAGTACGTCATCTCGCATTCAGTCCCTCGTTGAATTTCTTTTGACCTGTACATTTTCCCAACCGATAGAAAACGAAAATATTAAGTATAGTGAATTCTATGTTGGCCACCTTATAGGCTCCACTGAGAAGTGACCAACTAAGACAGATGGATGCATCTACAGAAAATTAATATACCTAGGTACATGGAAAGAAAACTTGCTATAAATTCTAATATTCGTACGAGTATTTCTAGTATAGTAGCTAATTATTATTCACCTATTAGTTCGTATTTTATAAATAATGTACAATAAAAATAGAATCCAAGTTTGTTCAGTGGAGGCGGACTTTATTTTTCGATATACTCTCTTTGAATGCTTTACCTTTATATAGTAAAAAATACATCTACAAAGTAAGCTTGTCATTTGTATATACATTATGATTTAAATAAAGTAATGTCAACGTCTATACGTTACAATTCAATCTTTAATCACTTCTACTTATGACAGATAAAAGAATAAGGCACTAAGTTCTAGAATACACATATCCCACTCCTCGAAAAGTAAAATAACACCAAAGGCGTCATTTAGTTGTGAATTTACAAACATTCTATAATGGTGCTGCTAATAGAGCTAATCAGCAAACGGCACCGTTATTTCTTTTTATCTTCCTTTTTACACTTTGCATCATGAAATCGGACTGTTATTTGTTAGAAAATTCGTATACTCGGGAGAGAGGGGTTCCCTGATGTAGAAGGAGATGAACAAAAATATTGTACTTGAATATTGCATATGTTACACTCCGAAAGTTTGAAGAACATCTGCCAAAGCACAGGATAATGTCATTGATATTGGTTGCTTTCTATGTATTTTGCTGGTAGCAAGTGCGTTCGGATTGTCAAAATGAAGAAAGCTGAAGTGCGAGTCGTGAACAAATAGTTTCAGATGAAAGGTTTAACACTGGTGGAGATAAATGCTGGTTCCTCCTCCTATCAATTGGTTAAAAAAACTGGTCGTGAGAGGCATTTGAAAATGATGTCTCGGTTACATACACTGTGAAACAATATCCTTCTGACCAACTGCTATTTTTATTTTACAAGATGTAACAGCTGTAAAATATAGCTGGACGATGTGCATTTCTGCAATAGGTCACTTTGTTGACAAAATAAAATAAATTCTCTTCTATATCAGGGACCTCTCACAACTACAGAGTATTCCTCCGGAGGAAAAATCCTTTAAATAATAATAATAATAATAATAATAATAATAATAATAATAATAATAATAATAATAATAATAATAATAATAATAATAATAATAATAATAATAATAATAATAATAATAATAAAAAACACTCATGTAAGGTCGATGCATAAGCTCGTGTGGTTTTCTTTTGGGTTGGCAACAATGCGGCGTGAAGCGATTTTTTTTTTTTTTTTATCATTATTCCGTTGTTTTACCGTAGTTTGGAGTTTGCGTGTTGTGAAACACAGGTTTTCTTGATTATGAACGTATTATTGTGTATATTTCAGACAAACTAATATGGAATGTCAAGTTGAGAATAGTGATCATTTCAGTAACATTTTACTCTTAGAGTTTAACCGAAGATCCAGTGCAGCAGAACTTGCGAGAACAATTTGTGCAGCGTACGGGAATGAAGCAATTGCTGAAAGAACAGCACAGAAAAGCTTCTCTTGACCAATGGCTAGCAGATTTCTTCCAGTCAAAACCAAAACAGTTCTACAGGCGAGACATTGAACTGCTACCTGAACGTTGGCAGAAAGTCATATATAGTGGAGGTGAACACATCACTGAGTGATTGTGAGATAATATAAGTGACAGTAAAATGTATGCGATGTATTGTTACACACGTAGAATATGTTAATGTTATGTCTATGTTGTAGGAATTTGAATAGGAAAGCTTAATTGCGATGATCTGTTCACACCAGTGACGTATTTACGATTTTGTTTCGGGGGGCTTTGCTAACTTTCGGGGGGGGGGGGACTTTGCCTGAAAATGTGAATATTCTGCAAGATATTTCATATACTTTACTATAGTAACATTTCGGGCAGGAGGGCTTAAGCTCGGAAGCCCTCCTTAAATACACACTGGTTCACACGCATGTTGGAAAGACACACGAAGACAAAAAACAACGAACAATACTGTTGCTTTCTGTACATTTTTGACTTCCAAGAGTCTCTGTTCCTCCCATTGTTTTACTGATCTTCTCAAACAACGTAGTAGCAGAAGATGTCTTGAAAGAGAGTCTATAAATAAAAGTATCACATATACTGTACAGTTGAATATTTGAAATTAATAATACAATACGTAGAGTTAGATTTAATATTAGTAACAAAGGAATAACTGAAGTTCAATACGGCCAAATTCCAAGATATACAGATAGTCAACTTTCAGGGCCATTCTACAATATTATAATCAAATAATGAAACTAGAGAATGTTCGAAGTGAAGAGATTTGCCAATCAATCAATTGATCTCATTAGTCTGAAGAAAATGAATCGAGAATCGAGAAAATCGAGAAAAACGAATTTTTATTTTGTTTAACCGAATAAATGATCCAGTACGACAACCACACCATATTTAGCACGAACCAGAGATTCCTTGCACTATGAGTGAGAACTTTACCACTGAGCCACATTTTTACGAATCATGTTTATGAATTTATTTTGTCTAATTACGAATTTATAGGGAGTGTGTATGAATTTATCTTGCCACCTGGTGCCTTGAATACTCACGACTTCACATGCTATTTACTGTAGGATTTTGATTTGATTTTGAGTTTAGTGTCCCTTTTAACAGCGAGGCTGCACGGAACGTGTATCCGAACTACAGGAACTCCCGCCGAGAATTGAATCTTGGTCTTCAGCACCAAAGGCGTGTACGCTCATCCACATAGCCACAGTCTATTAAAAATTTCCAATCCAAAAATTAGTTAACATCTCACAGGTTTATTAAAGATCTAAAATTTCTTAAATTCAACATTCTGACTTGGAATCTACTGTAAGGGCAGATTAAGTATGAAATCCTACTAGGGAAGTTTTTAACATGTGACCTAATTCTGAATGTGACAGTACATATTGTTTATTGAAAATGAATTTCTATCCACAAAGTAGCATTAACGCAGTTACGACTTTTCTCTATTTAGAAAGTACATTTCCTCCATAATAATCTCTTTTATACAATATTACAGAACTAATACAAGTATATTTATATGTTACATTTTAAAATAGATGAGCTGTAACTGTAAAAATACTGAAAGAAAAGGACAATTCATTGTTTATATGACGAAACTCTATTGTCGATTGGCAGCACTTTCCATTTTTATTTTTATTCTTCGTGGGTATATTTTGTGATAGCTGGATGCGACAGTCCATCAAGAGTTCTTTCCACAGGGAACTATAGAAATCTAGATAGCTACCGAAGATACTGTTATGATATGAACGACCCACTAGAATAAAAGCACCACAAAATTTTTGCCCGTAAAAAAACGTTTGCCTCCACTAAACGAGCATTCAATATACACTGCTCAGCGTAATGGCCAAAGCGCCATTAAATTCTCTTTCCCATATAGCACTCTCCCGTCCCTCTGCCCCTCAGCATCCCATTATTGGTCCACCGCATTTGCAACAGAAAATGCACTAGCGGAAGTGTGTTATATAGTAGTGGACCCACTTTTCGCTGTAACTTCTCTCCGTCACCACGATGCAATTTACTTTCTTTTCTCCTTATTCTCCATCTCTCCTACCCACCGTGCCATTAGATTCATATCTTTAAAAATTTATATGATCTGCATTGTGTTACACAAAATAACTATGTCAGCGATTCTTAAACTGTGATCCACGGATACGTGACAGTCATTGAGCATATTGTCAGGGGCCAGTTTGTCAAACTAAATTTTCTTTAACTTCGCTATGAAAAAATATAAGTATGATAATCATGTAGTGCAATTTAAGTTTTTTGCCCTTGTTATTAATGAAGCTCGTTTCGGCAGTTTTTTAATGCAAGACTACACTTGAAACTAACAAGTTTATGGAATGTATACGCGTGCATAAAAATATTTTCTTACCGTCTATTAAAGAAATGATCAGGTGTTCAACAAAATGCAGTGATATCAAAGAGGTCCTCAAAATCATCAAGCTCAAGAATCGCGCTGAACTACAGTATTCCTTGTTTTGATACCCTATCCACATATGCAATATAAAGTGATGTTAAAAAGTAGCAAAATGTATAAGACTTTTGTAACTAAACTTGAAAAGGCAGTGCAAATGTAATATAATTTTTAGTTTAACATCCTATGATCATGTCCTTTAGGTTAAAGATGTAAAATAAGCGGAAATGATTAAGTATGGAAAAAACTGCGTGAAATAAAACGCGAGCACCTCGAAAATAATAATAATAAAAAAGAAATCTCAAAATAGTGTGAACCAAAATTTCCCACGGTTTCTGTGATTTAAGAACGAACTTTTTTCGCCAGTAGGGATGCGCAAGAGACAAAATTTGTGGCTCGAAAATGTGCTGTAAAAGTGATGTCTCGACTCGAAAAATGTATATTTTTCTATTGGAAGAGCCGTGTCTCGACTCGAATTTTGTCAGGAAAATCTTGTCTCGACTCGTCTCGTGCGCATCCCTATTCGCTAGAGCTAGTTTCCCATAAGTAAGTTACTGTACCTCCTAAAGAAAGTAAGCAAAAAAGAAATCTGCTAAAAGAAGATAAAGAAGATAACGAGATTATATAAAGGTAACAAAGAAAGTTCTATCACTTTTTGTGGAGGTCTGTGTTCAATTGGCCCTCACACCGTGAGTTCAATGTGAATGGAGATAAGGCGAAGGTCAGTTGTTGGTGGGGTATATCCAACATACAACCTGGTTGTGGCAGTTCAGTTACACCGTGAACTTGCGTAAGAACAGAGTGAACATGGGGCCTCCACAGAGCGTCATAAGACAGTGTATGCTTACGAGTTCAAACTGGGGTCAAACGCCGCAGCAGCGGGTCGGAAGATATGCGAGGCCTTTGGTGAGGGTGTCATAACTACGTGAACAGCGCAAGCAGTGGTTTAACAAGTTGAAGGACGGTGAAGAAACACAAGAAGATGCACCACATGCCGTAAAACAGGTAAACAGTGGCCAGGCATGCGAGGAACTGCAGCACCTGCATCAACTTGGGAAACACTTCAAGTTGGTGGATGGGTCCCATATGATTTGACTCCGAGCCAGAAGGCAACGCGAGCAGATACCTGTGTTTCTTTGCTGTCTCGTCTGGGGAAGGAACCATTTCTGGACAGGGTGTTGACACCTGATGAGAAGTGGGTTCTGTACGAAGCTCCCGGCGCCGTCATCATTGGTTAGCATCCCATGAACTGGTTCCATAACAGCCGAAATCAGCACTACACAGAAGAAGGCCGACCTGTGTGTTTGGTGGACTGCTCGCGACATTATGCATCGGGAACTGCTACCAGCTGGTCAGAGCATCAATGCAACTTTGCACTGTCAGCAGTTGAGCCATGTTTAAGAAAAACTCAAAACTTGGGAGCCAGCACTTCCCCCACGTGGCTAGGATGACCCGTGCACACCATTCTACGCCTTGGATGGGAAGCACTATTGCATCCGCCATACTCGCTGGACATTGCATCGTCCGATTATCACCTGTTCCTTTCTTTGGAAAATCACCTTAGAGAACGACTAATCTAAAACAGGTGAGAAACCAAATAAGTTTTATAAGTAAGACAAGTATAAAAATAAATATTAATCGTTAAATGTTTCAACACAGGAGGGAAATCAAATATAGTCAAATAAATAAACCAACATACAGGTGAAACCGAAAAACTTGGTTTCAATGTACTCAAAAAAATCTTTCTTTTAATAATGTCTTATTAGTAGTTGACATGTAATTTTCTGAATGTTGTATTTTATGTTTGTATGTTATGTATTATGCTTATGTGATTTGTAAATCATATACTAATAAATTTTATTTCTTTCAGTTATGGATAATAAAGAAAGATGAAGAAAATAGACCTGAGGTAGTCAGCCAGAACTCAGGTCCTAAAAGTCCACTTCCTACCTAAATAGGGAAGGATAACATAGGAAGAGAGAAAGATCTGGTAAAATAAGAGAGAGATTATTCAGAATGGGCAGTTGCGTCTGCCGATAAGACCAAAATATTTGGCAAAGGCAGGGGTAGTGGAGAGAAAAAAAACGACAGTTCAAATCTTTAATAGAGGTGCAAAATGCACTTGATATCTTCTTCGCTTCACGGCCCACCAAGTTCTACTGCGATGAAATCCATGGCCTTCCAGAACATTAGCAGAGAGTCGTGAATGCTGATGGAGAACTATTTTTGATCTTCCAAGTATGTCTTATGTGACATATCGATGTTCGAAGGTTGTGGGTGAAAAAACGACAGAACTCTCTTGTTTACCTTTATACATAATTTTATTATATGCAACCAATATTTAGTTGCTACTATACAGGTTGCATTGAAGCTAGACAATATGTCTTAGGTGACATAATCGATGTTCGAAAATTGTGGGTGAAAAAACGACAGAACTCTCTTGGTTATCTTTATATATCCTTTTATTATATGCAACCAATATTTCCTTGCTACTATACAGGTTGCATTGAAGCTAGACAATATGTCTTAGGTGACATAATCGATGTTCGAAAGTTGTGGGTGAAAAAACGACAGAACTCTCTTGTTTACCTTTATACATAATTTTATTATATGCAACCAATATTTCCTTGCTACTATACAGGTTGCATTGAAGCTAGACAATATGTCTTAGGTGACATAATCGATGTTCGAAAGTTGTGGGTGAAAAAACGACAGAACTCTCTTGTTTACCTTTATATATCCTTTTATTATATGCAACCAATATTTCCTTGCTACTATACAGGTTGCATTGAAGCTAAACAATAAGTTTTTAAAGAGGATATGAGTGGCTACTGTTAAAGTCACCGTTACTCGTAACGTTGTTAAGAGATTGACTCCAGTAACGAACTAGGCCGAGATATTCACTCATGTTGTCCAATGTAAGAAGCAGAATTCAAAAATTCAATTTTGGTCAAGAGTTATCCTATAGAGTAACAGGCGGATTGACGGACATTTTAACACCACATTCTTATAAGTTCCACTACGTGATTCTAATAAACTTAAATACTACGATCACTAATATCTGTTAGATATTTTCAATATATTTAATTGTCCTTTTTACTCTTCTTATTTTTCTCATTGTCTAAGTCAGTGGTTCTCAACTTAATTCCTATCACGACCTCCATTCTATCGCATTCTCTTGCCAGCGACCCCCTTATAATTTCTGGTTTGTAATAAGCTTGAGTGGGATTTTTAATATACCTACTGCGGAGATCTCACAATATCGATCTATTTCTATAATACTAGAATCCATTTCTTGTATATAATGGATACAGTAACTTCCCTAAAAGCGAATGGATTAAAACCAAATTTGGTCACTTCATTTATGTACAAATATTGAATCCGATCCTCTTTCATTTAAATTGATTTTTAAACAACTGTGCACCTGTTGAAAAAATGTTTAGTAGACTTATTTTTTGTTGTTCTTAACAGTATGTATAAACATAAAAAATATGCCTATCAGAACAAAATTCAGAAAATATATATAAAAATATTTTCCGATATTAGACTATTTATATTTATCTCTTCCTCTTATCTTCACGACATTCATGAAACCCTCTCGCGACATTTAGGGGTCGTGACCTTCAGAGTGACAAACCCTGGTCTAAGTGATCTGCCGAAGCTAACATGATTGGATGGGGCCACTGAGTAAACAAAGCAATTGTGTAGTGGTAAGTTCCTTTCCTCCAGAAGACCATACAGATATATGGAAATCTGAAAATTACGAAGATTAGATTGGTAACTAAGATTAAGGATGCCATATTCAATAACTATGTTTTGTAACAGGAACCGACTTTTCTGTGATCATTTAGCAGCAAACAAATCGTATTTTTGACAAAATTACACAACTAAACTGGGAACCGAATCACAACACAAAGAAACTGAAGAACTATTTCCTGTCAGTAAACATGCATTCCCATGCCATTCTTAGAAAGACATTCCAGTTCTCTCATCTCTCTCTCTCTCTCTCTCTCTCTCTCTCTCATAGATAGATAGATAGATAGATAGATATAGATATGTGTCGGTGTGTGGATGTGTAACTTAACCTTTTATTAAAATTTGCTCATTTTCCCAGTTGATTGTTGTTTCATATAATACGTAGTACAAGCATAATCTGAATTGTATTAGTTTGCAATTTAATTCTCTGAGGATTATTGAAAGAATAGTACTATTACTACTATTAGCACTGCTACTACTATTGTTACTACTGTTACTGCTATTGTTGCTACTACTATTACTGCTATTATTATTATTATTATTATTATTATTATTATTATTATTATTATTATTATTATTATTAATAACAACAACAACAACAACAAACTCTGCTCCCGCCAAGTGAACTTTGTCTTTGTGGTGGACACACATAGTGTGCGTGGGTTTCCTCGGGGTTCTCCCGTTTCCTCCCACTTTCTTCATTCCATCATTTCATTCATTTCTCATCATCACCGTCTCCTTTAGCCTAGCTGGCATAAGCGTGGGACGTAAAACTAAAAAAATTCATTTCATAAAGACATATATAGTATATTTATTATTATAAAATTTAGTTTTTATTTTGAATCAGATCATTGAAATGCGTAATAAAATTCTACATATTTTAAATAGATCTTATGCCTAAAAGATTGTTCTTGTACCTAAAAAAAACCCTCTTAATTGCGAAATAAAACTGCCTTTTGTTCACGTTTAAACAAAAGAATTCTACGTATTCTATCCTTTGTATGATGTGATGAAAACCTCAAGGATCTGATTTCAATAAAAGATTTCCTAAAAGATATATTTTTCTAAATTTTCTTTCAGTTTGTTTGCATTATTGTTATTGTTATTACTAGGCTAGTAGATACCATTTGCATACATTTTCCAGATTCCCAAACTCTCTTCTTCCTCTTCTTGTTATTAATGGGGAAACAAAGCAAAAGAAAGTTATAAGGAAAAATGATGTGTCACATAATAGATTGTAAAGGAACCGTAGTTGGAGGAGTTAAAGAAGAAGAAGAAGAAATATTGAAGAAATAAAGAAACACAAAACAATAATAATATATAAAAAAATCTTAAAATGCTGTTTCCATGACAACTAACATTTTCTTTCTGCAAGGGATTGTGGAAACAAAAAAAGGGAAAGAATGAAAGAAAATAATTTGGAAGGCGAATAAGACAAAAGAGTGTATCACCTCATCCCGCCACTCCTACTCTTTTCTGGAATTAAATTATTATTTTTTAAACTTGTATATTCATTTGCTTTTTGTTCAATAACATTTTCCTTTAGTGATTTGTATCAACACTCTCTACCACGTCAATATTTCTACTGTTTCTAGCTATGAAAGTAAAAACAAAGTTTGTTCATGATGCGCAAAAGAAAGTGCCAAATGTCTGAACTCATTTTTTTAAAAAAAGAAAATTTTAGGAAAAAGAAAAATGATAATACAACAATGGAGAGACTAATGCCATTGAAGATATCAATGTCTCAATACCTCACAGAATTTGTTTCATTTGATAGTTTAATATGATAGTAGATCATAAATGGTTAACATTCTCTCCTTTGGTTGCAAAGCACCCGGATTCGACCCCTGGTCTAATTGCATTAGTCGTAAAGGGTTTAAAATATTTACATTAGTTTGTTGAGCTGCCTTTTAAATAAGTTTCTATTACTATTGTTTTTAATTAGCTTGTGAATCAAAAATAATATAAACTTTATGCTCCCTAACTTCTAACTTTTAAATCATGTTCTTAGCTGAATCAAACATTTAAGAAGTGTGGTAATGGACAAAAATTTTATTTGTTTGGTATGATTGAAATGTTTGAAAACTTGTCTCGGTTTCAAAAAAAGAAAAAAGAAAGTAACGTACAATATTAATGTAAAAGTAATCCCCGGCTGCGGCGATTTAATTTCCGAACGCTCAGTCAATGATATGATTCAATGGTAAATGAAGACTAAATGGCATGCATGAGTTTAGCTTTTTCACCTTAATTAAGGTGTATGCCTAATTCATCTACAATTGCACGAACATTTTTCCAAATGTCTGGTTCTCGAGGAGTTCATCAGAATGTACCGTTGATCAGTAGTAGCGGATCTCATTTTTCAATGTTGTGTCCCTATCAGAAACCAAGGGCACATGGTGCGTTCGTTTACTACTTCTGGTTCAAATGTGCTGTTGTTTTCCAGTCCTAGATGCGCAGGATATCCAACTTTGAACTTGTAAAGCAAAAGCAATCGCAATTGTGTGTGTGTGTGTTTTTTTTTTCATGGTGAATTTTTACACGACCCTATTAAACAACACACTGCCTTCTGACTGACTGGGTACTCCATCCTGTTTTATGAACATGAGTTCGTACGTCGTACATGTGATCTCCATTGGTTACGTTACAGGCAGTGGTTTACCTCCAGACAAAATACATACACTTGAATCGCACCAACCAAATATTACTCCTTTTTAACCTTTTTAATTAATATATAATATTTGCATGAGTGTAACAAAATGTCACAATTATCAGTATAAGACTTTTCGATACCTTCTGTATATATATCGAAGGTCTCTGTAACACCTGAAGCTTTTGCGACCAAACTTGATGCACATATTACTTTACAGTCTGGGAAAAAAGTAGTGTAAAAAAGACCTCTTAGCACACTTAGGTAGATGGGAGAAGGTGACATATGAAAAAAATCGAAAACTGCAAATATTAGTGTCGAATCTATAGTTTTTGGTATTGCTGAGACGAATAGTGACACTTCTGATACTGTTTGAGTCAACGTTCAGCTCTATTAGCACACCCATAGAGAGAAAGATAGCATGTAAAAATAATCGAAAACGACCAATATTAGCGTCGAATTTATAGTTTTCGGGGTTTCTAAAAAGTTGATTGGTAACAGTCACGATGCTTGTAAGATCACGTTCAGCCCCAGTGAGGATAAGACCCATTAGCGCTCCTAGGAATGTGTGGGAAGGGAAAACGTAAAAATAATATTAAAAAAGGTCGATATTAATGTATAAACTACAGTTTTCGGGTTTGCTTAGATGAATAGTGATACTTTCGATGCCTATAAGTTCACCTTCAGCTTCCATTAGCACCCGTAAGAGGTAGGAAAGGTGATATGAAAAATAAATAAAAAACGATCGATATTAGTGAAAACTACATAGTTTTCCAGGTTGCTGAGATGAATAGTCACACTTCCGATACCGTTAAAGTTCAAATTCAGTTTCCATAGATATGGGGTGAAACGGAGTGAAAAATAAAATGTCTAAGATGATCGAATCCATCAGGGTTCATCGTCGATTACTGTTGTTTCCGGGAACTCTTCAGTTTTATAACATGATTAGTGTCTACCTCGAGGTGGGAGTTCATCATGCAACTTCGATTAAGGTTTGTATTCTACAAGGGTAAGGATCTTTTCAAAATTTATGTCAAAAGTAGAATATCTGATAGATTATTGTCATTTAAGTTTCATTCTAGTCCGTATCCTAAGAAGCAAGGGGGATTGAAATATTTCGCATATGTCTGTTCTTCCCGTGCAAAGAACGAGTATTAGAGCTAGTAATAATAATAATAATAATAATAATAATAATAATAATAATAATAATAATAATAATAATAATAATAATAATAATAATAATAAACAGGGAACTCCTGCTAATTTAAACTTATAGCGACGGGATTTCAAAGCAAGAATTCAGAAGATTGTTTTCAGGAGGATGGCTACTTCAAGTAAAAAGATGAAGTTCTCTCGCTAAGTAAGTTCGTTTACTCTTGTTCAAAATGTGCAATCTAATTTTTAGTCTTTTTTTAAAAATGAATAGTAGTATTACTATTACTGTGGTCAGCATACTGTGCACTGGTGTGTGAATTTATTTTGGGTGATACATGAGTATTTTATGAATATCATTCAACTGTGTGTGTGATGCTATACTTTTGCTTCAGACCTGCTCCAAATTACTAAGCAATTATTATTATTACTATAATAATAATAATAATAATAATAATAATAATAATAATAATAATAATAGTTACCTTGAATGAAAGTGCTGACACGAGTGACACACATTTGAAAAGGAAAGTTTTCTGCAACCAAAACTACATTACGGATGTCCGGGATTGAATAACACGTAGGATATTTAGGATTTCAGAGAGACTATTTTTGTATTTTTGCCCGGTTATTTACTACATAAGGATTTATTTTCTATTTTGCTTGAAATGAACTGGAATTTTAATAGTTTCATTTTACTGATTTCTTGTTCAAATCTGTTTAAATATACATTACATAGTGAAAATTAAATTTCATTATATGTAATGTTAACACTTAATAGTTAAATTTAACTAACATAATGCGTTAAATTTTACTAACTAAAGTATTGCGTCTTCAGGGCACAAGTGAGAATAATTCTGCACTTCTCTCTATTTGTATTGATGAATGTTGTGATCAGAGGCGTACCCAAGGAGATTTCCGGCTTCAACTTTCCCTTGAGCAAGACATTGCGCAAAAAATATAAACATTAAGAACGTGTGACACTTCTTTCCTTTAAAGCATATCCGGGAATCACTCCGTTCCTTTGGGGAATCCTGTGCGTACGCATAGCTGCGTTTTCAAACATGCATTTTTCAATAGAGTAGGTATGACTTTCTAAGTTACGTTTGTAACCGCACTCTCTACGATGTATTGTTTTTAAGTTGTTGGCCTCTGAAGTTCATGTTCCCACGCTTTCGACACTCTGTCACTCCTAAACGGGACGGATTTTCCCCCATGTTCACTACGACTTTTTTTCTTCTTTTTAGATGTACTATCATCCGTCCAAGTTTGTCCACGTTGTTACCGTTCCCCCTGACATAGAGAGACAAACATATAAACATATGGTCTGTAGGACTCATGACCTAAACAAGATACTAATATACGAATCAACTAAAGTATCATTGTAATCTCATTCTTTGTTCTTGAATAGAGCAATATAAACAAATAAATTAATAAACTTTGCTTACATAAAAAAATAAACAGTATTGATGTCAGAATTCCCATACTCATAGTATTTTGTAAACATTAATTCTAATCATAGTAGTGCTTGGTAGTGTAGTAAAGACAAAATAATCGTTTCAAAGATAAAATTAACAGATTACTATATAATCTCGAAGGGTAGTTGAATAGCACAAATTATTCGATGATGTGCGTCATCTGTCTAGAATTGCGTTAGGCTTAGAAGAAATGATGATTAACCATATATTGTAATTCCACTTATTCACTACCATATTTTAATATTCAGACATGCACACATCAATACAATACATAATTATACACACGCCTTATATATTCTCTATATATTGTATAATTGATTTACAGTATTTCCACAAAAATATCAATATTGTGCACATAAATGAAGTTCACAACATAGAGATACTTATACTGACATAATAGAGCTATAATCTCAACGTATTTAGAGATGACAACAGAGAATCCGTTTTTGTTACCCTATAAAGTATCGAAATAACTCTGCCATTTATCATCTTTTTCAGGCAGAGATAACCTTATATACTCAGCAACTATGTTGACTCTAGCTGTGGTCAATAATATTATGAAGCGCAAAATTATCGACGTGAACCAAACTATTTGAATTGAGAGATAGCAAGCTCTACCCAATCAATGAGTGACTATGGAGTTGAACGTGCGCCATCTGGTCAGCATTAACCCTTCGTAGGCTGGAACGCCATTTTTTTTTTTTAGTTTAACGTCATATAATTATGCTCCAAGATTAAGGGAGATCTGAACGAAATAGTAGAATGAAGAAGTGGGAGGAGACAAGGGAATTCCGAGATAACCCCCCACACGGGGTTTATCCACTAGAAAGCTCACTTGGCGAAAGCCGAAATCGAAGGAGAGACTCCACAACTCGAAGTGGGCGCTCTATCATTGAGCCATTGCGGTTCATCCGGGTTGTTTAATTATGTAATGGACATGTACTTTTTAGGCAACTCTAAATCAAAGTAGCATATCATAAGGGAACAAGCAAAATCAAAGTTCTAAAATTGTAAACATAATTAATTTCGTTGCATCATACTTGGGTAAAACTTCGCGTTTTCAAAACTTTTCACGGAGCGGACAAACATCTGGCTAGTTAAACGAACACCTTCATGATAAATCCATAAATTATTTAATTAAATAAATTGTCGTGATTGAAGATTAAAATAGACATTTTATCAATATTATTTACTTGATATTTCAAGATCTACGAAATACTTTAAAAAACTGAATACTTCGTTACAGTATGCAGTAATTTTAGGGACAGTATCTGCAACATATTCTACATACTTTAAAAATCTTAATTCTATTTCAAAAGTCGTAGTTAAGTCTAGGCGGCTCTTATACGTACAATGTGAAAATGTAATAACTACATTCACCTTAATGAAAATCATAAATCAAGACAACATACTAAATTTTGATTTAAAAAAAATAATGGAATGGAATTTCTGTTTTTTACAATGACATTTGCAACTTGTAAATTTTACAAACTTTTGACAGGTTGCTATTTGTGTACATATATATCTATAGCATACCTGCCTACCTAATTTCTCTCCCTCGATATATATGACTAACAGCTCAATTTGTCAATGGGAATTCCATTTGAGATCACCATTTATTTGCCCCTCTATTTCAACTCCTTCTCTTTGCCGTTTTTGAGCCGCTTTAACATCATATCACTTCGTGTGTGTAGCTGACAAAGGTCAAACAACAACAATTCAGAGCGGAGAGAGAGAGAGAGAGAGAATTATAGGGAAACCAAATAAGCTGGCTCTATTCCAATCACGTAGGACGTGCTGTTGTGTTTACATCTATGTGTTGTGAATTTACTGCCCAATTATATGAGAAAATGAGGTCGCGTAACGAAGGTTAAAAGGAAAAACACATTAGTGTACTCGCGGTTTGCTTTAAGATATATATATATATATATATATATATATATATATATATATATTTACTTTTTTCTTAGTAAATATAAGAATATGTATGTAAAATGATCAATATTAACATTTTCAATCTTAAGTGCATTTAAGACTCGTGATTCTTTAATTATACAATGGACAGAACCCGCATCTATGTCAGAGGTTATATTCTGCGAGTGGTGGTCAGTTGTCAGTTGTATGGGAAACTTGCTCATTCTTTTTCCTGCTATTTTACGGTGAAGTTGTGAATAGGCTGGAAGATCATTTTAAACTGCACTGTACCACCAAAAAAAGGAAACTAGCTATGGACGGTTTTCACACATTTTCCTCATTGTTGTTTCTCATACATTTTTCGTGTAGATGAAATCAATTTATTTGATGCAATTTTGTGACAAGTTCACCAATGATATCAATAAATGCAGTTATTGAGCTGTTAGTCATATATATATATATATATATATATATATATATATATATATATATATATATATATATCGAGAGAGAGAGAGACTAACACAGCATCGACATCGACAACGCTTCAGCAGGATAACACAGAAAAGTGTAGACCAACCTGGGTGCAGGAAATATTTCCTTTCGGAGCTTTGACCAGCCACGTCAGAAAAATTTATTTTTAAATTTATTTTTATCATCTGTGTCAGGATTCGTTTTTCAAATCAATAATTATGTATAATTTTAATTTTATTTTAATCAATGTTTATGTTACAAAGATCGCGTATTATAAAATATTAAGGTTAAGGTAATTAAATGTTACAAATTAAGTATAATGCAAGATGCAAAATATTATTATTCAATAGTCAGCGTAATAATGTAAATATGAACAAAAACACCAGAGGTGCAAAAAGTGCAGCCAAGTTCGTCAGCCTCAAAAAGTGTTGAGATGAGGATGGATGAGCCAAGTTTCTTGGCCACTGCATCTGAAAGGAACACTGGAACTTGGCGCGAAGTGTCTAACATATTCGAATACATTAAGATGTCTGTTCCTAGTTTCACGGCCGGGACATTTCAGCCCTAAGGCTAGTGGTGACCCCCAAATCCACCACGCTCACAAACACCATCCCTAAGGCTCGTTAGCATCATTTACTTTGACACTTCGTTGAGGAATATAAGTTTTCCTTGTCTGGGTTTCGAACCACCAATCTTACTGCAGTATACTGTATATGTACCTTAGCGCATTAGCAAAGTTGATATTCCTAAGGTTGATGGTGGTCCCAAACTCACCACGCCCACCACCACTATCCCTAAGGTTCCTTAACATCATTTTCCTTGACACCTCGCGCCAAGTTCCAGTGTTCCTTTCAGATGCAGTGGCCAAGAAACTTGGCTCATCCATCCTCATCTCAACACTTTTTGAGGCTGACGAACTTGGCTGCACTTTTTGCACCTCTGGTGTTTTTGTTCATATTTCACTTCTTTTTGTAGTTCACCATGTCAATATCGTATATTCTCAATTGTGGCATATTGCTGCATTTAAATTTAAAATTGTACATTTTTAAAGGAGTCATAGTGTGTCACATACAACATTAGTTCCCAAGGGCTCTCCCACCGGGAATCGAACCCAAGACCTGTACAAGAAAAGCGCACATGCTAGCCACTAGAACAGCGGGGAGGATTTATTCTATTAAATATCTGTTAGAGATTCCAAATATGTCCAAACGAGATTCCAATTCATTTACACGAACTACAAAATCACGATCGCTAACATCTCATTTCTCATTACCTAAATACGAAGAGTATCAACAGGGCCCAAAACCCTTGATGCTGAATCCTCGCTGCTACATCACTAGACATAGCTGGTGTTTCAATATACCTAGTTGTTCTCTACCTACGGAGTTCATTACATGACGCGCATGTTGCGCAGTTTCATACTGCCTCGGGTTTTCCTTCCAATGATATACACCTTTCAAATAGCTTGTAAACTTAATAATATTTGCCACCAACATATCCTAACTGTATATAAAACTACATAAACTGACATAAATTAAAGGGATGCTTCCGGTTGACGTAAAAAGTTGAAATGATGAAGGGGGATGAAGAATTTTCCCATGTTATTTAAATGGGTCTTTTTTTTTTTTTTGACATAATCTCATGTTTTAGGAACTTGGAATTGGAATTAAAAAAAAATTGAAATTCGGTATGCTTGTACGTTTTCATTAGTATTACCTAAGTAAATCAGTAAAAATAAACAATTCCAACTTTAGAGTGGTTTTATGGGAAACTGAAAAATCTTTCCCATGGTACTTATTTATATGGGACACCTTTTACATCCCAAAATTATACGGCACTTCCTGTAAGGCTACAATGATTAAATTTGACGTGATTGTAGTTTTTCGGAACTAACCGACAGAAAAATTGCCAAAAGTGAATATTTTTAATTTTTAGGGAGTCTAAAGGGGAGATGAAGAAATTCCCCATGCTATTTAAATAGGCCTTTTTTTGGACTTCTAATCTCATATTTTAGGTACTTGAAATTAGAATACAAACGTGAAATTCGGTATGCTTCAACGTTTTCGTTAGTATTACCTAAGGAAGTGAGTAAAAATGAAAATATATAAATTTAGAGTGGTTTTATGGGGAACAGAAAACTTTTCCATGTTATTTATATTGGACGTCTTCTACACCCCAAAATGTTTAGGCACTTCCGGCAGGGTTTGAATGACGAAATTTGGCACGATTATAGCCTCCAAGGACTAACCAACAGGAAAATTGCTAAAATTGAATATTTTTAATTTTTAAGGAGTCTAAAGGGAGATGAAGAAATCACCATGTTATTTAAATAGGCGTTTTCCTGGAATACAAAATCTTATCTTTTAGATAGTTGAAATAGGAAAAGAAACTTGAAATTCGAGAATTGTAAGCTTAAGAAGTGTGAGGAAGTAGGACGAGCAAAGGCGAGGGTGTGGGGGCGAACCCCCGAAGGGCAAATTCAGGAAATGCGAAGAGCAAAGGCACGGAATTCACTGTTGATGAAAAGACTGATACGTAGTAGATTCTCACACTGTTCACAGATGGAGACACGAAGTATCAAGAACATTTTTACATAACGACTGTGGTAACTATAATATAACTCTGGTACCAATATATTTACGAAATCGGTTACATTTTGTTGCTAGTCTCACATAAATTCGAACAATTGGATTTCTCATTTCTTTGAAAACTACATTAATTTTAAACATTCTCACCTCAACATTATCTTACTTATCAAATTAATTTCAATATCTATTTAATACTAATGACTACAATAAACGAAAAATATTCACCGAAAAAATACAAAATATTGGCTTTCCTTATCTGGGTGTCCAACCACGAAATTTACGGCAGTATGTACGTGTCTTAGTCCACGGTTTTAAAAGTTAACTGATTCACAGAACGTGCCTCATTAACTTGCTTAACTACTTATTACTAGCTCTCACTTATTTTACTCGCACACTCAGAAAACCTGTATGTGGCGTATGTAAAAACGTTTGTTACATGTGCAAATCCTGTAGTTGTTGGACTTAACGTACACTAAACGTATAACTGAAAAAGTATATTTGAACGTACTTTCCGTATAAGTGTTCCGAATAAACGTACTTTCTACACGAACGAAAAGACTTTATGTAGGCGGTCAGGATCTCGCATACAGATGGCCGTATGTAACTTATAGCTGACGTACGTAATGTACGGAAGACTGTTAGATGTCAGACATCCTGCAACGACATTGTAACATCTAAGCGGAAAAGAGGGCAGTACGTATGTAGCATATGGATAACGTATGTTAAGTATTGATTTCTGTAGTAAACATAAGGATCCCGTATATTTGTACACTATACCGCTATCCGGATAACGGATTTTTCTCAGTGACCTTAGCTCATTTTTCTATTAACCTAGAACGACAAGGACACGAACACACAAACATCGAGGAGAGTTAAGATTCCAAAGGCTCTTCCATCGAGAATCGAACCCAGGACCCCATACACCAAAGGCGCACGTGGTAGCCAATAGACCAGCGAGGAGGGCACCAACTCGACCACTCAGACGATTGACAACATTATCACTATGCACATGATGTGTTCAATAACGGAATCGTTCCCGATTTCTGATTGTAACGACAGTTTTTTTTTTTGCTAATGAAAAAATTTCCGTAGCAAATTCCTCAAATTTCATTTTCAAGCCGTTATAGTGTACCTTTATGGAGAGTTTCGCATCTTTATCTCATTAAGAAGTACCTAATGGCTATGGACAGTTTTTCGCCCATAAAAAGTCCCCATAGTACATTCCTTAAATTTGGAACCTTTACTTACACAGGTCATTACATAAGGTAGGTACCATTATGCAGAGTTTCAATTCTCTATCGCATTTGGAAGCACCTAATCAATGATGAGTGAGTAAATGAACCGATCTCTGTTTAAATAAGGACAATTTTTTGCCCATAGAAAATTCCATAGCACATTCCTTAAATTTCGGATATTTTTCATATTCAAGCCATTATAAGCTATCTTCGTGTAGACATTCACATCTTCATCTCATTGGGAAGTACTTAATGGCTACAATTTTTCGTCTATAAAAAATTTCCTATAGAACATTCGTCACATTTCGGACTTTTTCCATACTCAGGTCATTATAAGATACCTTTATGCAGTTTCACGTTTCTATCTCATTGGGAAGTACCTAATCATTTTGATGAGTGAGTGAGTGAATCGATTTCTTGCTTGGTTAAGGACAGTTTTTTGCCTATAAAAACTTTCCCGTAGAACATTCCTCAAATTTCGGACTTTTTCCATACTCAAGTCATTATAAGGTATATTTGTGAAGAATTTCACATTTATATCTCATTGGGAAGTACCGTACGTAATCAATTTGATGAGGGAGAGAATGAAGCGATTTGTGTTTGACTAAGGACAGTTTTACGCCCATAAATAACTCCCATAGCACATTCCTCACATTTCGGACTTTTCCATATTCAAGTCATTATAATGTACCTTTATGCAGAGTTTCACGTCTCTATCTCATTGGGAAGTACCTAATTAACTTAATAAGTGAGTGAGTGAAACGATTTTTTTCTGGCTAAGGACAGTTGTTTGCCCATAAAAAATTTCCCATAGTACATTCCTCAGATTTCGGACTTTTTCCATACTCAAGTTATTGTAGGGTACCCTCATGAAAAGTTTCACGTTTCTATCTCTTTGGGAAGTACCTAATCAATTTGATGAGTGAGTGAGCGAAACAATTTTTTTCCTGGCTAAGGACAGTTTTTTGCCCATAAAAATATCCCATAGTACATTTCTCAAATTTCAAACTTTTTCCATACTTCAATTGTTATAGGGTACCTTTATGCAAAGTTTTAGGTTTCTATCTCATTGGGAAGTACCTAATCAATTTATTGAGTGAGTGAGTGAATCGATTTTTTGCTTGGCTAAGGACAGTTTTTTGCCTATAAAATTTCTCATAGCACATTCCTCAGATTTCGTAATTTTTTCATACTCAAGTTATTGCAGGGTACCCTCATGCAAAGTTTCAAGTTTCTATCTTATTGGGAAGTACCTAATCAATTTGATGAGTGAGTGAGTGAAACGATTTTTTGCCTGGCTAAGGTCAGTTTTTTGTCCATAAAAAATTTCCCATAGCACATTCCTCAGATTTCAAACTTTTTCCATACTCACGTTATTGTAGGGTACCTTTATACAAAGTTTCAGGTTTCCATCTCATTGGGAAGTACCTAATCAATTTGATGATTGAGTGAATGAAACGATTTTTTTCCTGGCTAAGGACAGTTTTTTGCCCATAAAAAATTTCCCATAGCACATTCCTCAGATTTTGGACTTTTTCCATACTCCAATCGTTATAGGGTACTTTTATGCAAAGCTTCACGTTTCTAACTCATTGGGAAGTACCTAATCAATTTGATGAGTGAGTGAGTGAAACGATTTTTTGCTTGGCTAAGGACAGTTTTTTGCCTATAAAAAATTTCCCATAGCACATTTCTCAGATTTCGGACTTTTTCCATACTCCAATTGTTATAGGGTACCTTTATGGAAAGTTTCAAGTTTCCATCTCATTGGAAAGTACCTAATCAATTTGATGAGTGAGTGAGTGAAACGATTTTTTTCCTTGCTAAGGACAGTTTTTTGGCCATAAAAGATTTCTCATAGCACATTCCTCAGATTTCGGACTTTTTTCATGCTCAAGTTATTGTAGGGTACCCTCATGCAAAGTTTCACGTTTCTATCTCATTGGGAAGTACCTAATCAATTTGATGAGTGAGTGAGTGAAACGATTTTTTTCCTGGCTAAGGACAGTTTTTTGCCCATAAAAAATTTCCCATAGCACATTCCTCAGATTTTGGACTTTTTCCATACTTTAATTGTTATAAGGTACCTTTATGCAAAGTTTCAGGTTTCCATCTCATTGGGAAGTACCTAATCAATTTGATGATTGAGTGAATGAAACGATTTTTTTCCTGGCTAAGGACAGTTTTTTGCCCATAAAAAATTTCCCATAGCACATTCCTCAGATTTTGAACTTTTTCCATACTCCAATTGTTATGGGGTACCTTTATGCAAAGTTTCACGCTTCTATCTCATTGGGAAGTACCTAATCAATTTGATGAGTGAGTCAGTGAGTCAGTGAGCCTGAAAACTGCATATTTTGGGGGTCCAGTACTCAAATATGGTTGAAGGTAGGAATGTGAGATTTGGCATATGAGTACCTCTGTGGGATATCTCCTTACATTCTAAATTTCATGTTTCTACCCTTAATAGAGTCGTTTTTACAAAGTCTCGAAATCGGCGATTTTACCCAAAACTCTTGTTCGTGTATAATATGCTTACGGCAGTGCAGGCCAGTTCTCATTTTCTTCGCGGAACTTGGCTGCCATGCACTGCCGTGCATGTTGATAAAATGTAAATAAAATGTTTCGTTAAAAGTCTGGCAATGCAAAAAGGTAATGCAAACAATGCGTCAATTCTTGCATAAGCCAAATACTATACATTATAAAAAAAATTATAAGCTTTTGTAAACATTTCACACATTCACAAATATAAAAAAAATTACTTAAAATCAAAAAATCAAAATGTATCAAAAGTTGCAGTTTTTGAGTCTTAACACATAAAAAAAATTTGTTTTTCCAAATAAAAAAAAGTCGCACGTGCCATCCAACAAACAACAAAAGTTAAACCAAGTTAAACAAAACTAAAAAACAAAAGGTCTTCAAAGGGTCAGTCTTAAACAGTAGTTAAAACAGTCAGTCTTAAAACAGTCTTTAAAATCAACAAAAATTAATCCTTAATAGTTTACATAATCAAGTCTTTAAAAATTTAGTCAAAAACAGCAAAACAATCAAATAACAGTCAACAAACAATCATCATAAAATACATTATTCTATCCACAAAAACATCAAATCAACGTAAACATTTAAAAAATTCCATAACTCAATGCTCGTCTACATCAACCACTAATTAAAAATATCAACTTAAAAAAACTACATCCATCACCTAAATCATCATTAAAACATCATCAAAACCATCAAATATGTATTACTCCTATTCAGGGTTCAAAAACTCAATACTCAAACAAAGCAATACTCATCTAACAAATATTCCAATTATCCATAATTAACACATCACAACACTTACAATCATAAATCTTATCTATAAAAAATATAATTATTATTAATCAAATAAAATTAATATTTTCTTATTTATATTAATCCCCATTTAATATATAAAAAATTAAATAAACCTCTCACACATAAAAATAAAATCATTCCCTCTCATTCTAAATGGTAAATAAAAACACTCAATATCACTCAAATTACATCCCCAATTAAGCAGTAAGTGGCTAAGTTATCACATTGGAATATGCCAGATTGAAGTCTGGCAAAAGGGAATGTTCATTATTTTTGGACGCAGATCCGATTAATGCACAATTCGATGTGGTGTATGGGCAGCGCCAGAGTGACTCCCAAGGATACTGAAGAATAATACCTTGGGTCAAAAGTTGACTGAGAAATATTAACTACAATCAAGTACATCACTTTAATGATTACAAATCATAATATATATCGTTCAAATTAGAAGAATATTATTAGAATTCGAAAGAGAGAAACACAGGTTTGATTGGTCTAGTTTATTTAAGTGTAGAATAAACTTTCAGAAGAACTGCTCCTCTGACAGACGCATTATTTGAGTCTATAACTTATCATACTTTCTGTTTTATCTTGGTGTCAGAAATCACCTTCCAAACGTTGTTTTGAATATTATAGTGTAAGTTTTCAGTATTATATTGTAAACTTTCTTCATGTAAGTGAAAGAACATTTGGGTTCAAGCAATACTATTGTATAGAGTGGCCCAAAAGTAGGTATACAGTGTGTGTTTTATATATGTAGGTCTGTATAACTGCTTTTGGGCCACTCTACCCAACAACGCAATTAAATGTTTTACTCATCTTCATATCAAATATTTAAAGATTTACTTGCTATGAGTCTCCGGAGTACATATATTTTTTATTACTTTCTGATACTCACGTATTTTTAAAAAGTCCTACAATGCTAAGAAATTGAAAAATCTTTTGAGTGTTACATCCCACGATTATGCCGGTTAGGCTAAAGGAGACGGTGATGATGAGAAATGAATGAAGTGGTGGAATGAAGAAAGTGGGAGGAAACGGGAGAACCACGAGAAAACCCACGAGCACGGTGTTTGTCCACCACAAAGTTCACTTGGCGGGGGCTGGGATCGAACCCGGGACCCCAAGCACCAGAGGTGAACGCTCTACCACTTTTTTTTTTAAAACTTCCTGACTTATTTTCTACTTCAACCACTTTTCAGGACTACTAGACACGACAGGGACACGAACACAGAAACATCGAGGACAGTTAAAATTCCACCCTTGCTACTACAGAGGGACTCGAACCCCCAATGGGCTTCACTTCACGATCATCAGCCTAACGCCTCAGACCGCTCGGCTACACCCACCGGCACCACTGAGCCACCGCGCCCCCTGTTAAGAAATTGAAATTTGCATAACTACAAGTAACAGAGTCATGTGTATACTACGTCAAGGAGTTTGGTTTGTATGGAGTAATATATTCTTAATTAATATTGGACCTAGAAGTAGTAGTAGATGCCTCAACTTCTGGTTTATTGTAGACATTAGAATGAAAATGGAAATAATTCTTGTGATGCTTATTTGATTGCATGAAACAACTTCTCGTTATCTGTAACCGTTTTTTTTTTTCTCTATAGTAATCAAGGTTAAGACGAAAAGTGATTGATTTATGCCACTTTCAGTTTGAACAGAGAGTTAAGAGAGGAGATCCATCGCTATTCTTAGCACACTTAATTGATTTTAAAAATAGTGTCTCGCTATTTCATCGTTTATGCTCTGCGTAGATCAACACTGAAACCGAAATTCGGTTTCTATCATTTCTAGTTTTAATAGAGAGTTAAAGATGGGATGAAATGTTCTTGGGACGTTTAATTGTTCGCAGAAAATTGCTTCTCACTATCTCTCACTGATTTTGCTCTATAGCGTTCAAAGTAAAATAAACAGAAAATAGTTGATTTCTACTACTTCCGGCTTCAATTTCACTTTCACAACGTATTCGATTCCTAAATTTTGACCTCTCTACATCCGGACGAAAATTGATGGTGACCCATCAAGTAGTTCTTAAGTTTTACTTCTCCCGGGTGGACGGAAGGATGGTACATGCACACGGATAAAATAAACATACAAAGTTATTTTGGTAATCCAAACTCTATTGGTTCTCAAAAGGAGAGCTGAATCTATTGGCTACTGAAATGGCTATTTTGCAATCCTAGTTCAACCCTAGTTCAGTAATATTAATGAGGTTCACGCTACCTCAAATTAGCACTCGCTCGATCTTAGGCTCACAATCCTGAATAAGGATTGAGCTAGTTCGATCTCGCGCTCACTCGGATTCAGATTTGACCTTGTTATCGACTTAGAACATGCTCACACGTGATTGCATTCGATTATTGAGCTCGATGCCGATTGAGTCCAAAAGCTGGACTCACGATTTTGGACATTTTAGTCAGAATCGTACAGTTGATCAATGGCTAGCATAAAAGGTATCTGGATTTGTTACTATATTGTTAACACATGGGATCATTCCAGGCACGATTCCAGATGTGTACGTTTTGGAGATCAAAAATTTATTTAACGGAAGTTCGAGTACTCCCAAATTATTTAAACCAAAACACTGGTTATGCCCCGTCCACTAGTCTAGTGGATAGCGCGCATGTCTTTTCACATGCTATCCTATATTACATTCCCGAGGTTCCATTTTACAACTGGATGCATAAAATGGAACGCTTAAATCCAACAAACAAATAAACAAAAGCATACACTATTGCTTATTTCAACTTCCTTAATTTCTATTGATGAAGGTCTTCTTTAGCCTGGGACATATGCGTAGAATGTTAGGTTTAAAATTAAATTTTATTTCATAAGCGTCAACCTTTTTCTCCAATATATGAATTTGAAGGCTATTGGTTACCATTTATGGATCAAAAGATCCAATATATTTCAGGCAAAAAATTTCTTCTAGGCCTTATATCTCGAGAACTACATATAGTGCAGGATTGATATGTTTAAAACAAAATGTTTAAAACAAGTGTTTAAAACATGTTTAAAACGAGGGCTGTTGTTTTATTCAGTTTGTTTTAAACGTTTTAAACAAAATGTTTTAAACGTGTTTTTTTTTTCGATGATGGTTGAACATGTTTAAAGCAACTAAAATATCAGATTGAGTAAGTTAATTTAATTTTCTAACAAACAACCCATCCTCCGCAGGATTTGTGCATGGAGTAAATTGCAAGCAGAGTTGTATTCTTATAACAGCAATTACTGAACGAAATTCTGCACATCAATGTGCGTATAACTAAACCAAAAGAAATTCAAATGAAGTATTTCAACATTTCTTAATTTCCAAGAATAAAGGAGGTTAAACACACTATACACTACTCTAAGATCCAAATTCACAAATTTAAAACTTGAGTATTTTTTGATTACTATCATTTCCATAATAATGAACAGTTCTCAGATCATAAGCTAGAAGAAATGCTCTGTCAAATACAACTCATAGAAAAGAGCAGTGACTAGCCTACAAGGAGCAAATGACATATTTTAACTAAACAGTTTTCAAGATACATCTCTATCTGCAACATGGGTAGCTAATAATGATTAATGTCTACGGCATAACAACACAATTAACTTTAGACACCCGCCAGGGATTTTAACAAAATGGTAGACTCTCACGTTCGGGACTCTGGTGACCTCCCTAATTACCACAGAGTCATGAGTTATACACCATTGGAAAGCTTATAGACCACAAATTCCAATGAGGTAACATTCGTGAAATTCCCGCCGTATTCGTAGAAAAAGAACAGACATAAAAATCATTAAAAATATGAAACTATTGACTTTGCGGGGCCCTGGCAACCCTTGCAGTCACCCTACACTGACAAAATGATGAATGTGTAGGCCACATACTTGTGACAATAATGTAAGAAATGGTAGCCATTGCTGCCATTGCGTAATGAATTCGTTTTATGTAGGAAATATTTTTAAAAATATGTGCAGAAAACATTCATTGAATTAGACATTCTCTCCCGTCCCTCAGTAGTACCACGTCCATGTGCAAATCATTTTTGCTACACACATCATGTATACGAACAAGAATTATGCTTCTAGACCACTTCAGTGAAATGTTATATGGTACCGCCCCGAAAATAAACGTAAATTAACCAAATTTGACCCCCTCTCCTTCTATAAACAACAAGTACCCATACAGGTTACTATCATGTAGGGGACTACCTCATTGCTTCACATACCAATTTTTATGGATGTACCACAAAGGGGGAAGGAGTACCCGCCAAAACCTGATGAAAAAATTTGATGAAAAATTAAAAAACGAACTTCATCCTCCCTTTCTCGGCCGTACATACTTACCCCCTATATACATAAAATGCAACTGACGGAAAGCTTCATCCCTTAAAAATACTTTGGTACCAAATCATCTTTCTAGCTTAATTAGAGGCTGAGCTATTGACGTTTGTTGTAAAAATACATGTAATTTACGTCAAAAAACTCACACTCCAAAAAATGGCTAACTTTGCCCCCTCCCTTCTCTCCCATATAAGCAAGAAGTACAAATACACGATATTACCATGTAGTGGCCTACTTCATTATTTCACGTAACAATTTCTATGAATCTATCCCCCAAGAGGGGGAATGGCCCCCCAAAAAACTGTTGAAAAAAACACGATATTTACCCTCCTACCATATGCATAAAATGCACACCAGCCTGCATCTTTCAGAAATAAATTGGTACCAAAACCATCTTCCAGCCTTAATTTGAGGTTTAAGACTGAGCCATTGAGGTTTAAAACCCTGACACAGCAGTTGCGTCAATGCGCGTTTAAAGATTAAGAATGCAGACGACCAGTAGAACGTAACACAAAGAAACTAAAATACATAATCCGTGAACGGAGATCGGGAAAATCCCGATTTCTTTCTCCGGAATTTAACATTTGGGCGGATCGAAATTAGGGAAGTTCCCGAAATTTGATCTAGCGGTTGAATATAGACGGCAAGCAATACCTAAAAGTGTAAAAATGTAATATATATGCGTATTTAGATTATTGTTTTAAACAAAATAAACATTTTAAACATGTTTTTTTTTTGTTTAAAACAAAGTACTTTGTTTTAAACGTTTAAAACGTTTAAAACGTTTTAAACAAAAAACACGTTTTAAACATAAAAAACGTTTTTTTGTTTTTTTTTAAAAAAAACATGTTTTTTCAACCCTGATATAGTGTACCCATACCAAAACTAACAATTTACTCACGGTCAGTATAATGTTTTTATTTCTTAAAAAAAAAAACGAAAACTCGATTTAGGGTCCGTTCAAAAATTTTGTGGCACCTGATTCAAAAAATTCAATATATTTCATTCAGTCAAATATTTTCTTGTACGCCCCATATTTTGAGAATTACATATAGCGTAATCAAACCAAAACTAACAATTTACTTAGTATGATGTGCTTATTCCGTAAAAAAAAATATGAAAACTCGATTTAGAGTCCGTTCAAAAATTTTGTGGCCCCTGATCCAAAAACTAATTTTTGGCCAAGTTCACAATCTTTTGATGCATTTTTGGATCATTCCCAAAATTGTTGACCAAGATCGCAATCTTGTGATCCATTTTTTGGATCATTCCTAAAATTCTTGTTTAACAAGATGAAGGAAGCATCACATTAAATGATAAAGATAAATCAAATATCTTTCCAACAGAGAATACATAATCTCATTTTGTGTGTTTATTATGTATATGTAAAAATACTAATAATACATTCCCAGCAGCACGAGAACGTTGAATTCTTTCTTTTTCCTAATCGAAGAAGTGTTTTTGAGAATTCAGTAGTCAATAATCTGACCATGCCTAACAGTGGAGTTGCAAAACAACATGACGAACATTTTCAGATTAACAAGTAAACTCAACATTTAAATAATATATGACACTGTCAAGGTTTATATATTAACAGAAAACAATTGCCAGAGTGAAATAATAAGCTACCGGAAATCTGACGTCAAACCAATCATAGATCGTTTTCTTTTACGAAGGTTATTTTCAAGGCATTATTTCTCCATAGTGAAAACAACAGTTATACTGGGACATAAATTTATGATACATTTAACATTAATTCTACAATTCTCAACATAATGAATTAAAACTTTTGATCAAGGATGAAATGTCTATTATCTCATCGAATATGTTGAATTGCTGAAATGTCTGTTATCTTAACGATCTGCTGGATGATCTTTAGGAATGTCTATTAGTATATCTTATTTGTTCGCTGAAATGTCTATTTACTTATCGATCTTCTGGATAATCTGTTGAAATATCTATTATCTTATCTATTTGTTGAAATATCTTTTTACTTTTCGATCTGCTGGATGTTATGTTGAACTGTTTATTATCTTATCGATCTGCTGAAGTGTCTATAATCTTACTGGCATACTGAATCATCTTATATATCCAATTTCCAGATGTGTGTGTTGAAATATCCAATTTCTCATCGAACTGCTGAAACTTTTTTTTATATTATCGATCCGCTGAATGATTTGTTCACATGGGTATTATCTTATCGATCTGCTGAATGCTCTAGATCGATATCTAGGATAACAAAGAAACAAATTGATTAAGTTGCGGCGAGGAATTCAACTATAGCAGTTGGCAGTAGTACAAACACACACTTGTGAGAAGTGCTAAAGCAGTTAGCAGCAATAAAAAGATAACAAGAGATGTTAAGGTTCATAACGTAATTTTTAAACAACTACTGTATCTACAGGTAACAATATTGCCTACTTAAAAATAATATACACAAGAAATACTAGTACACCTTGTAACGAATGGCACTGCATTAATTTAATAGATTAATTAATATTTTCACAGGTTTTGGCAAATTTTAAAACAGTCTATGATATAAATAAATGAAGTCGTGAATTTTTTAAAGACGTATTTCTTATGTTTTGCAAATAAAAAGATCTTTAGGTAGTCTACTTTAAAATACAAAGTAAGACAAACCAGAACATGATATATCTAGGTAGTTAGTACAGTGTAGAACTTATCGTATACTGAATATCCTAGTATACGAGAGTCACTACGAAAGTTTTAAGATACGCATTGTTGTGGCACAGTATTTGTATTCCAACAATTGCGTTCGGTAGTGGTATCCAGAGCGAAGAACCGAAGCAAGTTTTAACTCGACTCGCTTATCGACGTGGCCGTATCGCCTTCACTTGTTTGTTGATGTGAACAGTATTCGGCTGTCTAGAATGGAGCTCGAAAGGGAACGTTTTCGGGCAATGATCCTTTACGATTTTAAAAGTGGTTTGAACGAGACACAAAGCCTTGATCGTTTGCAGGGGACATTTGGGGACCTTGCTCCTTCTCGTGCTACAATTTTTCAGTGGTTTGGTGAATTCAGAAGAGGCCGGACATCGCTTAAAGATGAAGAGAGAGCTGGACGTCCGGCAACAGCTGTGTCAGATGAAAACATTGCCGCTGTGGAACAAATGATTCGAGAAAATCGTCGAACAACTTTCAAGAACATTAAATCTACAGTGAACATTGGATCGCCAGCAATAACAAAAATTCTTCATGATCATCTTCGGCTCAGGAAGGTTTCATCTCGTTGGGCGCCTCACACTGACTGGACAGCAGAAGCGCATGCGTGTGGAATAGTGTGAAGAAATGCTTGCAAGATTTGATGGAGACAATTCTCGACGCATCTCTAACATTGTTACTGGTGATGAGACTTGGATCTATCAATTTGACTATGAAAATAAACGCCAGTCTACAGTTTGGATCTTTCCAGACGAAAATCCATCCACGAAAGTGAAGCGTCCGCGAAGTGTGGAGAAGAAGATGGTCGCAATTTTCTTCTCCAAATCTGGCCATGTTGCAACTGTTCCACTTGAAGAACAAAGGACTGTTACTGCTCAGTGGTACACAACTGTTTGCCTAACAAAAGTGTTCCAGAAGCTTCGGGAACGGCGTGCAAGAACTGGATTGCGTGGGATCCTGCTTCATCGTGACAACGCGTCCGCAAACACGGCCAACATCACAATTCAGTTTTTAGAATCTACGGAGGTCAAATTTGACTCATCCGCCGTATAGCCCTGACCTGGCCCCGTGTGATTTTTTTCTGTTCCCCAGGATCAAAGATCGCATGCGTGGGAAGAGATTTTGCAGCCCTGAAGAAGCTGTAGTGGCTTACAAGAATGAACTTTCAAAACTTGAAGAAAAAGACTGGCAACACTGCTTCCAAAAGTGGTTTCGAGGATGCAAAAGTGTGTACAGTGTAATGGTGAATACTTTGAGAAAATGTAAGTGTTAAATTGATTTTAAGTATGTAAGTTATTTCACATCTCAAAATTTTCGTAGTGACCCTCGTAATAATTGTTTTTATTGTGGAGAAATAACGCCAAAAATTATTGGCGAAAATAGCTGTCTACTTAGAAGAAAATGTTTTCTGATTGGTTTAACGCCGCGTCTGGTAGTTGAGTACTTTTCTTTGATAGTTGTTGACTGATAATACATAAGATTTGGCAGTGTCACGTATTATCTTGAGAGTGGCATGGTGGCTCTGCGGTAGAGCGCCTACTTTTGGTGTGTGGTGTCCCTGGTTCGATCCCCGGCCAGGTAAGTTTGTGGCGGGCAACATCATGTCTGTGGGTTTTCTCGGGATATTCCCGTTTTCTCCCACATTATTATTCCACTAATGCTTCCATCGTCATTCACTTTCCTTAATCATCCGCTTTCCTTAGCCTAAAGGGCATAATTCTGAGACGTTAAACTGAAATATTTAATTTATTAAATATTTTTTAAAGTTTCCATTTAAAGATCCGAGGAATAAAATATACAATAAACTTCACTATTGCTGGCAACCTTGTTGAAAAAAATTGCACCTACTTTTTTTTTTTTTTTTTGGTTTCTGCAATTGAAAATCAGGTCCTTTGCTCTACTTTGTTGTTGAGATATCAACGAGCAGCATCAGTGGTAGAGAGGGCAGAGAGATGAGATGAGAAGTAAGAAAAGACCATTGAGAATTGAACCAAAAATTGTGCCAAAATTTCCTGCTCTCATAAATCAAGAGAAAAGGGGGAGAGGGAGGACAAAGAACTATTGGAGTGAAGTTAGAGTTAACTCTCACCACCATTTTTTTTTTTTTTTTTTAATTCTACGTCCTCTTTCTCAGGAAAACCTTGGCTCACTTTGCCAAATCAGACGCTCCAATTCTTTTGTTTGTAACTTTTGTCTGTTTGCTTGGCGTGGCTACATTATATTTTGGCAATGCTCTCAGTCTTTCGGTATTTAATCATATTAACAATATTTTCGTTCAGAATATACAGAGAAGACCCAAATTTTGTGTACACATTTTAACATTAAAAAGATATTAGTAATCTTCCCAAGTCTTCAGTTCACATGCAAACTACTCACAGCCTAGCGACATTTCTTGGTGTTATTAAAAGTAAGGGTAAAAGTGATGGGGGACGCGGGGGTCGCTGTTCCCTCACCTCCAAAAAAGTACCTAAGGCGTCCTCCCAGTTCCTAAAAAGAATACAATGGGCAAAGATAGGCATTGGGACGGCGTGACGTCATACCGCTACCTACAGTCCCCCTACCTTTTCAGATCCACTTTTACCCCTGATTATAAGGTAGCGCTGCTGGCGACAAATATTAGTTTGATTGTGAACTATTAGAAGCGTGACTGACAGACTGAAGCGTCTACATTTCATAAAAAGTATCATCCCTTTTATAATAATAAATCATGCCTTATCATTAATTCATCTCCAATGGCATCCAATGTCATTATATGGTTGGCGCTATGTGTAGAAGAAAGTGTTGGAAATCTTTATTTGCTTTCTTCTTTTTTTTCAGAAGAATTTTCAAATTCGGACGGAAGGTGTATGAAAAATCTCTGAATGTCAGGTTTCTGAAAATATCTGTCACCACTCTTACATGAGGTTACTAAGCAAAATTAAATTTTTTCAACGAGGCACAGCGTGAGCTAGTCTGAATTCATCAGTAGTTGAAAAATGTAAATAAATAAATAAATATATAATATCATTTTAATTTTCTCATTTGTTGGACTTTGGGTATCTCCAGAGGTCACGAAGGGCATATATATAGGGCTGTTTCAAAACAACACCAACAACGTTTGAGAGGTGATTCCTGACACCAAGATAAGACAAAAAGTACAAACCAACCAGGGTGCATAAATGCCTCCTTTCGGAGTTATAGGCTGCCGAAAACATGAGAAAATGAACTTTAAAGGTCCATAGATCCAATACTATAGGACATACAATAGTCAGGTCAATACTTTATTTAGGAACTATAATGGTCCTTATCCAAATATCATGTTTCAGACTCCTGAGGTACTTCCGCAACAAGTTTTATAGAGGTAGTTGGTGAGTACTTCAAACTATATGCTCGTAGCCAAACTTCCTCTATAAAAATTGTTACGTGAATATTGCAGGATTCTGAAACATGTGATTTTTTGGATAGCGCAAATATTAGTTCCCTAAGTGAAGTCTTGATCCGACTATGGTAGGTCCCATATTGGAGCTATGGACCTTTAAAATTCATTTTTTCATGTTTTCTGCAGCTTATAATTCCGAAAGGAAGCATTTGTATACCCAGGTTGGTCTATACTTTTCGTCTTATGTTGGTGTCAGGAATCACCTCCCAAACGTCGGCGTTGTTTTGAAACACCCTATATATGCATGCATAACTCTGCAATATATCATACAAGATTGAATTTCTGATGAAGTGACTGATCTAAAACACTAACTAGCTTTCAAAACATAGTTTGGAAAGCATCAAACTAAAAAAACGAGGAAATATGCTTTTAGTTTATAAACAGAAACAACGTAAGTCACATGTCAAGTCGTCATACTCCGTCGTACATATTAGCAGTGGTCTTAATGAGAAGTCCCCATTCCCAAACTCATACAAATAAACAAATGAGAGTTAATTACACAGTCCGCCTCCAACCTTTAAACTTTCCGTGCTTCAACACCCACTCCACTGCTTGCTCATCTTTAGCATTGTTGAACATTTTACTAATTGCGTTTTCCTTAATTTACTAGATGACATCTTTCAACGCCTGCACAAGATTTCATTTTAAATGATTCGTTGCATTGGCTCATGTGATTTTCAGCGTCATCTACCAACCGGCATCTAATTTAATTTCAAAAGCGTGATTAATTTTCTCCCTGTCCTTGAGGAAAATAGAGATTGAGAGAAAGAGCTACGGAATGGTAAGGGCGGAGGCTAGTTTGACAGAGGACGCCACAGTCTGATAGAATTGTCGAGGTTCTTTTTCATCTGTGTGTCTTTCCCACAGAGTTCAGTGTCAAAGAGACATTAGCTAATATCTTCCTAGGGCACTGTGAATTCTCCGAAAAGGAAACATGAACTTCCTAACAGTGTTCGTTGATTAAATTATGACAGTAATACCGCTTTGAGGACTACAATACAATGAAGGAACAAAAGCGTACGTACATGGCTAACTTTCATAGAACTTATATATATAGGGTGTTAATGAACTATAGGGTGTTAATGAACTATACCGACAAACTGTACGAGCTGATTCCTCACATCAAAATAAGAGAAAAAGTTCATATGGACCTATGGCGAAAAGTGCATAGTTTCAGAGTTAGGGATTCCAAACTCGCAAAAAAGCCAAATTTCAACATGCCCTATTTCCTTAAGTGTAATATAGGGATATACGTATATTACACATAACGAAACATACGCATACTGAACTTCTTTCGGCTTTAATTAAGTGGGCAATTTAAAACACACTAATAGAAACCATCAAGCCGAGGAAAACCGATTTCAGAAGCTCCTGGTATGCAAAGCTGTGGAACACAGTCTCTGTTGTCAAGCTGAGCCTGTCACTGGCCGAGCTCGGTCATTAAGTATAGAGATATTTATTCCTTAGACAATTTGCCCATCAAATTTAGTTCAGATCCGCTCAGTAGTTACCGAGAAATAAAGTACCATATACAACATACACCTGGAGTGAAATTATAAGTTCCTATGTACTTACGTCTGGAGAAAAAGATTTAATAGTACACCAGTCAAAAACTATTTTACTAAGGAAACATTAATGGTGTTGAATGTCTGCTTCATTTCCTTTTTAGCTCGTTTATTTATACGGGGAATCATGGGCTGAGAAACAAAAATTACATAAAAAAAGAAAGAAAAAATGAAATGAAATGCGGCTAGTCTAAAGGGAACGGTAATGATGAGAAATGAATGCAATGGTGAAGTGAATAAAGTGGGAGGAAACGGGAGATTCCCGAAAGAAACCCACAAGCACAATGTTTGTTCACCACAAAGCCCACTTGGCGCGTACTGTGATCGAACGAGGGACTCCGCGCACCAGAGATGATCGCTCTACCACTGAGCCACTTTACGCTTTAATTATATTGCTTCTAGTATAAAATAGATATGGGATCTGTAGCTACATATTTGTTAATAAATAATAATAATAATAAAAAAACATTAGAAATTATCCTGTATGGATATAAACTTTCCTCTCTGGGCTTCAAGACTCAAAATCATATCTGAGCACAAGAGGTAGTGTTCTCATGTTTTCAGTTGAAGGCATGTATTATATTCATAGGGAAAAGTAATTTGGTTTCCGTTCCACATTTAAGTTGTAGGTTTACATCGTACATTATATCAGCGAAAAAAACGTAACGTGAAACCCTCTTAAAAAGAAAAGGCATGCTTAAAATGGCACATACCATACATATTTTGAACTGATTTTATTGTGTTATTCTTCAGAACATTAATTTCTGACTATAATTTCCACCAAAATTGCAGGAAAAAAAAAATAAAATTACTCGTATTTAAGACCAAAATTTAAATAGGATATTACATTATCATCAAGTGATTACGTTAGGTGGAATTAATTCCTTGCAGTTATTGCTAACTTATTATTTCGAAATTCGTCTGGTGAGTGTCAACCAGAAACTAGAAAAATAAATCGATAGAAGATCAAATTCGTTAAGGAAGCAGATTATGGTTTTTGAATCATATGCCTAATATAATCCTTCTATTTTCTCTTCTTTCAAAACCGTTTTTCGTTCCGTAATTTAATATAGTCTACTTGTATGATTTATACACTGAAAATTATATTAAATTTCACATATTTTTTTTAACAGTTGCAGCATAAAATTAGAAAAATAAATCCTTCTCTTAAATATTAACTACGATAAGAGTGAAAAATTTCGTGCATAACTTGCATAACACGTTGGCCGCCATGTGCATAATTCTGATGCACAAATAGTATGGTACTAAATACTGCGAAATTATGCCTGGCCGCTAAAAGCAATAAGTTTTGATAATTGGTGCATAATGGCACAAATTCAATTTCTAAACAGAGAATATTGATATGTAATTTAATGAAATTTTCAGTGTTGTACTTTATTTTAAAATTGGTCACAGAATACAGTCAAATGGTAGACGCAACTGTCTTAAATTAACATATTTTAAAAATATTTATTTATTTATTTATTCTGCTTCATTGAGTATTTAGGGTTAGACTCAGAACAGAAAGGTAGTTTTCAACTATTTGAACCGTACCACCATGCTGACTATATAGCTCATTTATTATTTTTTTTTAAATGAATTTCTTTTTGTTAATTGCTTTTTAAAGCTTAACGCCTCACGATTATGCATTGAGGCTAAAGGCGATGGTGATGATGAGATGTATAATAATGGTGGAATCAGTGGCGTAGCAGCTGCCCCCGCAACCCTCGCAGTGCGGGAGGGCCCCGACGTATAGGGGGCCCCGAAGTCTTGCGATGATTAAAGATTTAAAGAAGTAGAACTTCAACCTTACTTCTATAGGCTTTACAACTAGGGCCCCTTCTCTCTACTTTGCGGGGGGGGGGGGACCCGCAAAAGTGTGCTACGCCACTGGGTGGAATAGTGAAATTGGGAGGAAACGGGAGAACCCCTAGAATTACAAGTCTCTGGTCGGTTAAAACTCTTCATAAACTGTAATGCTTTTATTTTGTTTTAAGAATAAGTTCGGAACTTATTACTATGTCTAATAATGCTTTTAATCATGATACTGGGGGCCGCAGTGGCTCAGTTGTGGAGCGTTCACTCCTAGTGCTTGGGGTTCGTAGTTCGTTCCTAGCTCGAGCCAAGTGGGCTTCGTGGTGGACAAACACCGTGTACTTGAGGTTTGTAGGAGTTCTCCCGTTTACTTCCACTTTCTTTATTCCACCATTTCATTCATTTATCATCACCACTGTCTCCTTTAGCCTACCCACCTTAAATATGAGACGTAAAACTGAAAGATTTCATTTAATTTAATCATGATGCATGTACGTTAATAGTTCAGTTAGCTCAGCACACTTTATGGTCAGTATAAAATTGAATATAATTGAATCCTGTTCATGAAGTTAATACATACGCATATACTCTCGGAATAAAACTAAACGCTGTAGTGATTTCTCCTTTTTTGTTAAGATTGCAATGCTGATGTAAAGAAAAAGCGAAATCTCAATCAACTATGAACTATCAGTTATGGAGACACCTGAAGTGTGATAGTGACTTGCTGAACGAAAAACCTGACTAATTTATGTAGAGTGTATTTGAAGACTATAGAGATAATAATGTGTTCCACTCATTTATTTATTTATTTATTTATTTATTGCATTTGTTAAATAGCAGATGAATAGCAGATTAAATCTACTGTTGTTTGATTTCTCCTAACAGTGTCACAGATACTCCTAATAGTGACACGTATACTTTTAACAGTGACACATATACTTCTAATAGTGACACGTATAGAAAATACTTCGAACAGTCCACACATATTCCTAACAGTTACGCACTATACGTGTGGTAAAATGTTTTCTACACTGAGAAAAATCCGTTATCCGGACAGCGGTATATTGTCCAAATATACGGCACCCATATGTTTACTACGAAAATCTATACGGAAATACGTTATCCATGTGCTACATACGTATTGCCTTTTTTGCGTTTAGATGTTACATCATACCCCTGCAGGATGTCTGATATCTAATAGTCTTCTGCGTATATTACATACGTATACGTATGTTACATACGACAGCTATATGTTATATACGTCCATCTGTATGTGAGATCCTTACTAGCGATATTCAGTTATTTATTTCATACGGAAAATACGTATAGATGGATCACTTATACGGAAAGTATTTTAAAACATACTCAGTTATACGTTTGCTGCAGGGTTCGTACTTTAAGTCCAAAAACTACAGGATTTACGCATGTAATTTACGTTTTTACGTACACTACATAGATTTTTCTCTATGTACGATATCTTTCTTCACACTTTCAGTGTGACATTTCACTTTAAAAATTCTTATGTACGTTATTGGGAATTAATCTCCAATACATCATCTTCTGCTTCATTCAATCAAATCTAAATTGTTGTTACTTTTAACACCCCTTACGATCTAATTTGTTGTGATCTTTCAATCTTCTTGTTGTCCGAAATAAATATCTCTTTCTCAAAAGGTTCCCAACTAGAACTATGCACTACATATACTATGTGTATCGAAGGAAGGTTGTTGGAAATAGATGGTTTTCAATCTAAAATGATGGGATTTTTTTTTTTTCCTCAACGCATCAGCTCCACACTGGTATGACGCCCTCCAGTTTAGTAGGCTGTTTCAATGGAACGTAATAGTAAGGAAACATGACACGGGAAACGTAAATCTCACTAGAATATCTCAAATCCGTTCCCCAACAATGTTGTGTTGATAAGTTGGTAAGCTCCCAAGCGAACAGCCTGTCGAACTTGGAGCCTGTTGTTGTTTTCACTTAACATGGGATACCTTACCAAAATAGAGAACAAAGGACAGATGTGATTCGCAAAATACTACCATTTTAGCTCTAAAAGTGCCTATTTCCAACTACTTTCTTCTCCTTCCATTTTTCTGCATCTTGACTGGTCATGAAGTTGAAATATGGGCTCGAACTTTTGACACACGCTCTCTATTTCTTATGCAAGAGGCGTATTGCTTCATCTTAGATATCTTGAAGTATTTATTCCGTGATTATAAATTATTTTTTTAAAGCATTTTCTGTGTAATTTTTTCACCAAGTATTTTTCCTTGACGAAACACTAAAAAGTGGTTCGGTATTCAGAAATGGAAATACGATTAAGAAAAATGCTTAACAACGACAGTTCTTTTATTTTTTTTATTTTTTAAAGTGTCTTTCTAAAACCTGAGACTTTTTTTTCTAAAAGAAAGAAGGTAAGTTTCGAGGAGACATTTCAGGCATTTTCTTAGATATATTAATTATTATAAAATATAATCTTGGGCTGTTCCGACAAGTAGAATTCTTAATAATTTCCTTCCCACATTCTTATTTGGTGTTTAGATTTGTAATGAGGTTCTTTAAAAAGTAAGCAACGGCGCCAAATTTTCCACAAAACTTTTACAGTAAAAAAATAAAGTGAAATTGAACAATATCGTAATGCTCTTCAAGGTAGAGATGAATGTACACGGAGTTTTGTTTTCCCTTACCTTTTTATTATAAAATTATCAAAGTTTATAAGATTATAATTTACTTTAGAATTAATATTTAAAAAATTACATACGTCTCTTAATTTAGTATGACATGCTGTGTAATGAGTATTTGTAAGGGAGCTTTCTTTACCCCATAGCAGCCAAAAAAGTTTAGCCACAGCAGCTGAAACGCAATACTCTGAGCCCACAGCAGCTTAGAGTATGGTTAGAAGTAATTTTTTAGTTTACACCAACCAAGAGGATATTATTTTTTATTTTTATTTATTTATTTATTTATTTAGCCCACAGGAGTCCAAAGAGAATAAAGGTTTCCTTTTAGTTTAAGGGAACTAAAAAGAAGGTAAGGATAACTAGTTCCACAGCAAACTGATGCTGGTACGTGTGCTGCAGCCAGAGGCGGATCCAGAGGGGGCGATCGGGGCAATTGCCCTCCACAGAAGAAGGAACTTTCTTATTTTATATATAAATAAAACCCATCCCAGAGTTTGGAGCTCTTAAAAATGGCTCTAAGTAGCAGTATTACAACCCACCGCTTCCCCCAGAAGTCCATCCTGGATCCGCCCCTGGCTGCAGGGTTTTTATCTTTAAAAATTTGAGCGTCTTTAACTTTTTGTGGGTAGCGCTGGTGTAGGCTATCTTTGGGTGACGTGGTGATGATGTTAATATTAAAGGGTCGTTTGCTTGTTGTTATTGCTCTTTGGCATTTAAAGGAGGAGATATTACAATATATATAAAAGATGTCGGAAATATCTATTTTTTATTTTATTTTTAGATATTTCAATTCAATTATTGCATTCAATTACTCGATTGTTTTAAAACAGTTATAACATGTTCACCTGTACACAGTAGGTTTACCTACCTTTAGGCATGAACCTTGAGGAATTCCCTGAAAAAAAGAGAAAGAAAATACAGTTAGTGAAACATTTTTCTGCTTTCTGTCAAAATGCAGAATGTCGCAATAAAAATGAATATATACACACCTTGAATGATTCTAAGTTCAAAGTACATAAACAGAATCCCTACAACCAAAATTAAGAGGAGAGTGAAGTATCACAATGAAATTGTTAGGGTTTTCTGATAATTCAAGAAATGAAAGATGAAATAAAAACATAGTTCCATTTCGATTCTTGCAAATATTTGTATCAATTAGCCCCAAACGAAATGTATAATAGTTGAACGCAACTTCGAAAAGTGATCGTCTGCGAATATTGCCCAGGAAAGATAAATCTATAATTTGCCCAGCAATAACATCAGTGGATGCGTAGAATTGAAATGGACATTTATTTAAATTTGGGTCACGCAGTAAAGAAAATATTTAAAAGAAGAAATAGTGTTTATATCTTGTTCACATTTTGCAAATAAATTAATGTATTTTGTCACATTTCGTCTTTTCTACTTCGTGAAATTTGGTAACCTTGATTCTAATACACATTTCAGTTCACATATACCGGTAATAATGTATACGCATTCTCTTATACAGTCCTACTTTCTATCGTTCTTATGCAAATCAATATATATTACCTTATTTTTCATTTGATTTTCTACCCACCAAAAGTCTAAATCTTATGACACAAAAGGGATTTTCTTAAATGTGAAGGATGGTTGGTCTATTTTCTTCAAGCCTTTACAGCACAAAGATAAAGAAAGGGCTATATTACTGAAAATAAAACCCATCAGTAACATTCTTCTGCGTTACGTTTGAGGTGATAAATCAAGTTTAAGGAGATGACACTGTTGATATCGACAACGAAATGAAACTTGTGAGTACTCTAATCGCACGAAGTAACCATTTTACGTGATATGAAATGTCTTACTCAATAGAATTGTATGATATGTGGTCATATCCTGCTTGGTACCACGTTGGATCCTGGATTAAAAGCAAAATGAATAATATGCATATTTTGAATGTTAGTGCATACTCGAAGGGTATTCACATGTTCCTATAAATATATCTTCGAAGTTACGAATCATTTTAATATTCTTAACATACTGAATCGGTAGTTTCGTGTGTATTTATTTTATTATCCCTTTAAAAACTATTTTTCGTACTCTCTGGAATATTATTTTCTAGGTTTAGAAAATTATATTGTCTCTCAAGATATTAATTTTATATACATATATTAATTTATACACAAATATACATTTTCCGATTATACACGTAGTATCAGTATTAAAAGGACCCTGCAAAACCATTATCATATTATATTCTTGCAAGAAGACAGTTATAGATATGCGACAATCATTTTGGACATGAGTGTACATCGCTCTACGGGCACTTCGTGTAGATTTTTTTTAAAAGCCTTCGTTCAGAATTAGATTTGATGAAGTATCCGTATACTAAATTTGGTGGCTCTAGGCCACTCCTTTCTAAGTGAAAAGTTGATAAAGATGAAAATGAAATGTTTGAGTTTAATGTTTCACGATTATACCGTTTAGGCTAAGGTAGACGAGTGATGATGAAGGCAAGTGAATGATGACGGAAGAATTGGTGTAAAGAGATTGTGGGAGGAAACGGGAGTTCCCCGAGAAACCCCACGGATACGATATTGTCCACTATAAACTTATTTACCTGGGAATCAAGCCAGAAGGCCCTACATATCAGAGGTAAGCGTTTTATCACTGAGCCATCGTGATCACCGTGAAACAGGCCCGTATCCACGGGGGGCTAGGGGGGCCGGGCCCCCCATAACTTTGGCTGACCCTCTAAAAGTTTCACGGTAGGCTTGCAAAGGAACTATAATATGGTGATGAAGTATAATATGATTGGGTCGGGCCCCCCTAACTTCTACCGCCCCCCCCTAAATTTTTGGGCTGGCTACGGGCCTGCCGTGAAAACTAATGACAGACAGACACATTATTTATTATTAGTAAAGATTAACTGTATGATAAATATAGACTGTTAAACTGATAGATCGTACCTGCTGTTATTTGTGCTCTGCGAACAATGACATTCATATTCCGAACAATGACCCAGCCATTGCTAACATATATACGCATACCACTTGTCACTTAAGCATACTCGACACTTTCCTATGTAACTTCATTCTCATTAGTAGTAAAATTAAAATCAATAACTGTTACTCTCTGTGTATGTTTAAATTTGTAAAGGAAGGAGGAAAGAATTATTGAACATAGATTTTGTAACGTTTCTTCCATTCATTCATTTTGCAAAAAACTAAACTACTTACGTTAGACTCAAAAAAGGATCGCTTTCATTTGCAGTAAATTTTGCTCTTAAACCCTCTTCTCATTTCCTACGGATTATAATGAGCCCAGACCTAAATGCCAGAGTGGAATACATGCTAAAGCAAAGGGGAGATAGAGCGTTTCTTTCCTTTTTTTTTTTTAAATATTACATTCTATGTCCCCTGAGGAAATCCGGTCGTTTATAATAATTCCTCGTTTATAGTCCCTGGGGTAAAGTTTAGATATGTATACGGAGGGACGGAAGCAACAAGAGAGCGTCCATTATTTTGCTCTAATTAATTTCTATTACCTACACCACTCACCCTTCGCTTATTTCCTCGCTTCGTTATTTTGTGATATAAAAAGTGTGAATACGTTTGGAAATGGGGAAGATAGCGGAGGATTGTGATACATGCATAACTACCTTGCAGATAGAAGTGTACAAGACATGAAGTTGGATCGTTAATTTCTTCTCTTTGAATTTTTTTTGTACAGTACACAACGTTTTTGTTTATTTTTTTTAAAAAAAGAAAAGAAGTTGCATGATGAGATATCTTTAAATGAAGCTGGCGTCAGCTAAACAATTCTTTGCAGAAGCGATACTGTACTCTATATCTAAAAATGAAAGTCACTATGTTTATGACTACGTACCTCTTGAATCACCCGACCGATCTCGATTTATTTTCAACATAGGTGAGGCTTGGGCCTAGGATGATTCTTATCATTTCACTTTGACGGTGGAACTTTGGGGAAGGGGACGGTGGATATATTTAAAAATGATCGAAAATGATCGATATTAATCTCGAATATATAGTTTTCGGGGTCGCTGAGAAGAACACTTAACACTTGCAATGACGGTTAAATCCAAATTCAGTTCCGCAACTTGGGGGAGGGGGAGGATATATATATATATATATAAAGGGTCGGATCCAGGATTTTGTGAGGGGGAGTGCACCAATTACTACCAGTACATTTGAATTAAATTGGATTTTTTTTTAAAAATGCCTTTAGGCATCTGTGGTGTGAATGAGGAAATGCTCTGGAAATGCTAAGTGTCTGTTCTCGGTGAATCCTTTACTTTCAACTTTTAGAAAATTGACTTAAACTATCGATTTTGCAAAACTTCTAGTTGTTTTAAGCCCAAACGGGAACATGACAGCAGAAATTTTCGGAAAGTATTGCTATTTTCAATGTTAGCTTCCCACTTTAGGTAGTGTGTATTTACAACGAAGGGGATGCACATGCACCTCTGCACCCCCTAAATCCGTCTCTCTCACACACACACACTAGGCCCTATATATATATACAATGACCTACATTAGTATCGAATCCATAGTTTGCGGGGTCGCTGAAATGAATTGTGACACTTCTGATGCCGTTTAAATCTAAATTCAGTACTTTTTGTACATAATGAAACGTATTATCCCCGTGCGAATAACGGGTATTCTGCTAGTTTATTATATCAATAATCAATTATCTTATGAAGTTTTCAATCTGTTCATCATTTCGACCCGATGTACGTACACGCGCCTAGAGTACATATAATTTAACTTACCCGAACAAAATTTCAAACTTACGGTATTTATAAAGATTTCCCAAGGGAAGCTTTAACGGTGGTGAGATGATGAATTTTCGGATTTTCTTCCTACTCTAAAAGAAAAAAGGTTTTCTTTCTTTTTTCTTTATTGGAGAATAAAAGTGAAAATTAAATTTCCTTGAAAATGGCTCTATTTTTTTGTTTATTTTTCACAGATTATTATTTCATCAGTAATATAGTATATTATCTGACCAGGATAGCAGTGCGGTTTTGGGAGGATGGCGCTGCTGTTGTGTTTACATCAGTTTCTTGGCAAGCGCGGTGGGACAGGGGAGCGGAGAGTTTAACTATGAAGTGTATTTAACGGTTTTTAAAAGCTGCAGTTTGAATGTTATGCATAGCCAAATCTCTTTCCGCTTAATAAAGAACGCTGTAAGTTATGTGGTTGTAGTGAACCATTCCTGCATTAATGCAGATGTATTGTGAATAGTGATATATGAATGGAAATTACCAATTTAAGAACAACATAGCACAATTGACAATTCAGTGAGCTTCTACCGTGTATTAAGCAGGTTGTATAAAAATTGATTGCATTTTATTCGATGTCATTATAAAACAGGAGCAGCCTGTAAAACGCTGCTTGCTAGTTTGTTCGCAAGTTAATATGGAGGGTATATATATATATATATATATATATATATATATATATATATATATATAGAGAGAGAGAGAGAGAGAGAGAGAGAGAGAGAGAGAGATGCAAGGGCTCGGAAAAAAACCGGATCGGTTTTTTCTGTTTTGCTTGGGAAATTTTGAGCTTTTTTTGAAAATTTTGCTTTAAACTGATAAAGCAGACTTTGTTTCGCTTCTCTACAACAAAAAAAGCCATTTAAATAGTGGTTGATGCAGATAATAATATAAAACCTTGAAAATAAACCATGAATTTCAAAAAGATTTTTTTTTAAAATTCTTAACATTTACATTATGAATTCCAAAGGATTAACCCATATATGTAATAATATTTTAACCTCATATACAATAAGTACTTTAAAAATGATACACAAATAACTAGCAAAATTGTATGTAGTATTTTTACTTCAAAATATCACACACCCTGTTTTTGAAGCAAAATAAAGAAAAACATGAGAGAAATCTGCACATCTAGAGCTTCGTTTCGGGTGGTTCTGTACATTCTTGAAATTTTTTAGGTAAATTTTAACTTTTATATACATTGTATGAATATTTTGAACAATTTTTTCACTGATTGATCACATACGTAATAATGTTACCACCTATCAGGTGCTTCGGATGTGCAAAATCGGTAATGCTCCAAATTCTGTAATGCACTGACTGTTCCTTAAGCTTGTTCAGAATCGGGAAAGTATCGAATTTTCTGTTCATGGATCATATACGTAATAGATGATTCATCTGAGCGTATGGTTTCCTAGGCTGTAGAATATATAACCACCATCACGGTTTACCCAATGCTGAAGGTTTCTGAATTTTTAACAAGAAAATTCAACATATAGTTACGAAACTTTATATATATATATAAAAGAAAAACTATGGAATACATTTAAAAAGAGTGGAAGAATCAATCACTCTTCCAATTCACAAGAAAGACGACAAATTTGATTGTAATAATTATCGAGGCATTTCTCTTAACATTCTATTAATAAGATTGACCCCATACGCAGATGAAATTATTGGAGATTATCAGTGTGAATTTAGTCGAAATCGACCAGATATTTACCATTCGACAAATACTCGAAAAGAAATGGGCATATATTACCCAGTACATCAACTGTTTATTGATTTTAGAAAGGCTTACAACTCGGCAAGGAGGGAAACATTGTATAACATTCTTGCAGAATTTGGAATACCGAAAAAGCTAGATTTATTAAGTGTTTAAATGAATTCCAGAGTAAAGTCCGAGTAGAAAAATGCGAGCTTCCATGTCGAGATTGGCCTGAAACAAGGATATGCGTTATAGCCGTTATTATTCAGCTTTGTTGCGGAGTACGCTATAAGAAAAAACAAAGATAGGAACCAGGGCCTAGAATTGAATGGTATTCACCAGGTTATGGTGTATGCTGATGATGTAAATCTGATAGAACGATCGAAAGAAATGCAGCGGCCTTAGTAAACGCTTGCAGGGACATGAGTAAATGCAGAGAAATCTAAATACAAGGAAGTTCACAAGGAAGTTACGGCAAATAATGAATGCGTTAAAATATCAATTAATACTTTCGACACAGTGGATACTTTCAAATATCTTGGATCAGTATTACCAGACCAAAATCATACCCACAAAGAAATTAAATGTCGACTAAAATCAGGAAATTCTTGTTATTATTCAGTTCAAAATATTTTGTCGTCGCGAATTCTGTCAAGGAATTTAAACCTTAAAATATATAAAATGATAATCATGCCTGTTATGCTTTATGGTTGTGAAACATGGTCGCTTACGCTGAGGGAAGAACGCAGACTGAAATTATTTGAGAATAAAATTCTGAGACGAATATTTGGACCCAAGAGTACCGGGGATGGCGGAAACTTCATAAGGAGGAACTACATAATTTATACGGTTTACCAAACGTCGTTAGAGTCATCAAGTCTAGGAGGCTCAGGTGAGCAGGTCATGTAGCCAGAATGGAAGAAAGTAGGAACGCTTTCAAATTTTTAACTGAAAATCCAATCGGGAAACGTCCATTAGGAAAACCTAGGACCAGATGGGAGGACAATAATAAAGCAGAAGGATGGATAAGCAGAAATAGGAATACAGAGTAGAAACTGGATTGAATTGGATAAGGACAGAACCAATGGAGAGCTTTTGTGTCCACAGAGAAAGAGAGAGAGAGAGAGAATACATTTAAGTTAAGCACAACAAACATGAGTGAGTGGTTAGCATTCGCGCTTCTAACGTGAAGTCCGGGATTCAACCCCGCATTCGACCATTTTGACAAAAGTTTTTCTTAATTCTATCTGTGAATGTAGAGATAGTGCGTGTACTGTGTGTCCTGGTCGACTTACTTTCTAATCGTTTTTAAATCTTTGTTATTATTAATTACCAGCAGTGATGGGTTTGCGAAGAGGGTTAGGGTGGGGATGTCTTTCGGATTGAAGACTCTACCCCGAAATTAGGGAATTTCTAAAACAAACTAAATATTAGTTTTGCCTTTACTCATAAACTTCAATCTGTCTTCAAATAAAAAAAAAAAGGAATTTTTAGAAAAACTAAGCATTAATAAGAAAAGCCCCTCCCAAAATACTTTTCTAAATCTGCCACTGATTATCAGTATAAAATGGTCTTCAAGGTAGTATCTGGTGGATTATAGCTCAATATACAAACGAAACGAAATATTTGTTATGCCTGTATTCATAAACTTAAGCTCCTCTTAAATAAAAGTTAGGAATTTTTAGAAAAAAACAAACATTATTCAGAAAAACCCCTCCCAAATATTTTTCTAAATCCGATACTGAATATTTCTACCAAATGGTATTCAAGCTTGTGTCAGGAAGATTATTGTTAAATCATTGCACAGCTACAGTATAACGGAAATGTGGAAGTACGCTCTGACAGACATATAGAAAAACGTACGCTCTGATGGATATATTGAAAAACATAAGTTTAATTATGTACTAGAAGCTATAGTTCATTCAAGGAACGTTCAGTACCTCATGTAAACAAATACACGTGGTGATTGTTTAATTTTATTGGTTAAAGAGCCTTGCCGCATCCATGCGGCAGAAGAAAATAGTCCATTGTCAAGTAAGCTGTTTTTCAATGTTTTTGTTGCTTATAAGGCACATTATCAGAAATGCAATTTCCTTACAGTTAAATAACAGAAACAACATTGTATGTAAGAACTAAATTGAATTAATGCAATAAAAGAGAATACGCATGCGTAGAAACTGGGTTTGGCTCACCTTATGCGCGAATCACAGCTTACAATATGGCTCCGTGCGGGGAATATGCAAAACGCCGACAGGTTACAAGCACGTGCTTCTCGAAAGAAGCGGTGACCGATAGCCAATCATCCGATGACTGGCGGAGTAATACCATTCTACAATGTTTACATCAGGATCAGAAGGTTCGTTGAATGAACTTTAGAGTACTAAGCTCTAAGAAGTGAAACGCGGATGACTAAAAAGAAATGATCTAGAGAAGAAAAAATGTCGATAATTCAAAAGTTAAAATAAGGTTAAATAGCTTCTAAAATTGCCCTCAAATACTACGTACTTTATGTTTACTTTAATTCATAAACCATGTGCTCCATCCATCATTATAGTGAATTCCAGAGCGAAATATGGCATTCAGGTCATGAAATCTTATTTAACTTTAGAGTATACTATAAGAAAGCTATTTAAACAGAAAAATCATGAAAATGAAAAAAGCCAAAATTTCCAAAATTCTCGTTTTTTTTCCCAACAAAGCCGGCTTTTTTTGCATCTCTCTCTCTCTCTCTCTCTCTCTCTCTCTATATATATATATATATATATATATATATATATATATATATATATATATATATATATATATATATATATATATATATATATATATATATATATATATATATTGCTTGTTACTTAAGATGTTCTGCAAATAACTTCAATAACTTTTGAAACTGTCTGTCTTAACTTGAGCCAGGGGCGGATCCAGGCTGAATGTTTGGGGGGCGGTCGTTCGAAGTCAAATCAAGGCAAGAGTGTATTGCAAAAAAAGAAAAAAAGTAAAACAACTTTAGAAAAGGAGAAGTAGCTATTGTCTGCAACTTCTAGAACAGAAATGACCACCTGCGATTTCGAAGATGTACATTTTTTGAGCAAGAACGCCAATGTAAGTAATTTCTTGCAATTTATTGCTTTATTTGACTTCTGCAACGTAAAACAAAAAGAAGTAAAGCCTACCTATTTTAGGCTTTATTTTACATTTAAATAATACAAAGATGAAAATTCTTAGGTTTTGTTTTTAAAATAAAAAAATCCCCATTCTGAGGGGGGAAATCGCCCCGATCGCCCCTGACTTAAGCATATGCGTGAAGTGGTTTATTGCGAACAGGATAAAAAGAACCGTGATAGATTGATTACAAGTAATCCGGTTAGAAACACTGCTTTTAGTTCCAAAACCGGCCGCCTGCACTCGTTCGCTGGTCAGGTAATAAATTATTTTTGAGAAAAGATTAATAATAATAAAATATAGAAGTGGTAGTTTACTTTTAGGGTGGGGATTTTACGGACAATTTTCTCCAAAAAAGAAAAAGTACTCATTCGATTTTGTTCATATTTCGAAAACAAATGAGGGAGACAGCATCCTTGTCGAACTCCCCTTCTAATTGCACTCTCCTTTGTCAGTTCTTCCCCTATCCTAACACTTACTTGTTGATTCATATATATGTTTCTTATGAGTCTTCGATCTTTTTATTCCAACCCAATCTTCTTTTGAACTCCCAACAACAATTCCCAACTCACGCGGTCAGAAGCCTTTTCTAGATCAAGAAATACAACACACACCTCTTTCCCCTTTTCTATAAATCTTTCACCGATCGCCCTTACCAATAGTATATCTTGTGCCCTTACCTCTCCTGAACCCGAACTGCTCCTCCTCAACTTCTTCATTTGTTCTTCCATGTAACCTTGTGTTCAGTATTCGTAGAAGAATTTTAGCTGTATGGGATATGGGACTAATAGTTCTATAGTCCTCATATCTCTTTAGGTTCGATTTCTTAGCCATCGGTATCATGATCGTCTTCAGGAAGTCATATGGTCATTCTCTAGTTTCATATATTTCATCGCATAGTCGGAACAATTCTTTCTTGCCCTTGTCTTCCATATTTTTAATGAATTCGTTTGGTATATTATCTATCCCGGTTGTCTTTCCATTCGTAATCTTGGATATAGCCTTTTCAAACTCATCCCGAAGAATACTAAACCCTTTATCATTCTCTCTTACTTCATTTTCTACTTCAACATTTAGGCTACACGGTCTATCCCTACTCTCATATAAGTCTTCAACATATTCTTTCCTCCTTCCACCTCATTTCTTTCGTTAACTACCTTTTCATTCTTATTTTCTACTGCCATTGTAATACCCGTTTGTTTCCTAGATTTCACCTCCTTGTACATTTCCTCATATTTTCCAACTCTTTTTAATTCTTCTATGTCCTCGCATTTTCTTTTGTAAAACTCTTCCCTAGCTCCGTCTGTTTCCCTTCGTAATTCATTATTTAACTTTCTATACATCTTTCTGCCCTCTTCTGTACCAACCTTTTTCCACGTCTTCCTTTCCCTCATTTTCTGCAATATCTGCTCTATAACCCATGATTTCTTGGCAGTTTTGTGTTCGTGGTAACCTACTGCTTCTCTGCAGCCTGCTGTAAGCAAACTTTAATATGTTCCCACCGTGTGTTACTACGTGCGCCTATCCTTTCCTCGTTTGAATATTTTTCTTCGAATTTTTCAACGAAAGGATTTCTTACTTCCTCGTTTTTCAACTTTTCAGTATTCAACACTTTGTTGCCTATTTTTCTTCTGTCTACATTTTTCAGTTGAATATCTACTTCGGCCAGCACAAGATTATGATCACAGAAAATATCAGCCCCGGGAAGGGTCTTCGCTCTTTTTAAGCTATTCCGATATCTGTCCTGAATCAAAACATAGTCTGTCTGATATCTTCCGCCGCCTATTGTGATTTCCGTGTATATCTTCTTCTCTTACGCTGACTAAACCAAGTGTTCCCAATTACTAGTTAGTTCTGTCTACAGAAATTCACCAGTCTCTGTCCCATTTCATTCTTTCGCCTAAACCATATTTGCATAAGATATTATCTTCTTGTTTTTCTCACACAATTGCATTGAAATCTCGCATTACAATTTCACATATGCCCCTCTTCTCCCTGTCTATAATTTCTTTATAATATCTATATTTTCTCATAATTTTCCTCTACTTCTTCAGCTGCATGCGAAGTCGTCGGTGCATATGTCTGTATCACCACTAGATCCTTCGTTTTCCCTTTAAGTCTTAACATCATAACTTTATCATCAATAAATTCTACTTTCACTACCTTCTCCTTTAAGCGCTTTCCAAGAATTATTCCTACGCCATTATGACCACCATTTCCATTACCTAAGTAAAACATTCTATATCCTTCGTAGTTCAATACCCCACTACCTTCCCATCTAACTTCACAAACTCCTACCAAATCTAGATTATTTTGTTTCATTTCTTCTTTAAGATTTTCTAATTTTCCTCCCTGTAACATAGTACTTATGTTCGATGTCCCTATCCTAAACCTTTGCTCTTGCCTGTCTTTCTTTCTCTGTCTGCCTTCCCTCTATTACTACTTTCTCGTCCAACAGTCCTTCCCAAGCCATCTCCCTCTCGGAGATCCGAATGAGGGAATATTTTACCTATGGAACTATATTTTGACCTGCGAAAGACCATTGTACATATATTCTCTTTTTGCTGTCAATAAACTGGGGGAAAATAGAGTGGTGGTTTCCTGTTGCCTTCCACCCCGCAGTATCCCAGCCGTTAAAGTCACTCTGACCACGCCTGGGACTAATGTCCAAGTTGCCGTTCCAATCACAACGATTTTCGCCAACTTGGCTACTGGAGAACTGCTGCCTTCTCCCAGAACACTCTTCGTCTGGCTACTCCATTGACATCCTTTTGGTAAGGGTGGCCCTTCTGGTAGTGAACTACAACTGACAAAGCTCTAAATTTCACTGTAGCACTCAATCCTCTCCTCTAACACATAAATGTCTTCGTAAAGGTGGTGTTTATCGGGGAAGCCATACAACTTATTGAAAGGAAATTAGTAACTGAAATATAAGCTTATTAAATTCTTCATTATGGCACTAGCAAGACGACAGTACACAGTATGGTAACTGAAATATAGCTCATAATTATTATTAACTTTTAAACTTCATTTTTTTTTTGTTTAATTATGTTATTAAACAATGACGAGACACATATAAATCGAAAGGTGAAATTTAGATTAATAAAATGGCATGCTTGAAGTAGCAACGTCGATTTTTGTATAACTGAGGCGATGCGGTCTCCAGGCATGTGTGTTTCACTGTCATATATCCACACAGACACCCAAGCAAATAAATATTAAAATTTCGAGAGGCCCGAGCCAATCTTTTTTTTAGGGAAGGGGAGAGCGAGCAATCTGGGCTCCCTCAGGATCGGCGCCCATGGCTTGAAAGTATAAATCCTGATATAGGCCTATTGTTTTGCAGAAAATCGAGAAAAAATAATCTTTATGGCGCTTAGAAGTTTGTTGTTCATGGTGAATAATAAGCTTTTATTCTGATTGAAGAGATTATATATATATATATATATATATATATATATATATATATATATATATATATATATATATATATATATATATATATATATATATATATATATATATATATATATATATATATACTGCCGGTCAAAAGTTTCCGGACACTCGCTTCAACTTACATTTTTATGAGCTAATCAATATATACTCGATAGGGAAAGCCACCAATTTGAAATATTTTGTTTGTGTAGGTCTCAATAATGTCTCAAGAGGATAATAGACGTTTTTCGTTTTTCTAACATGTTTACATGTAGCAAAAAAGAATTATTGAATTATTGTAAAGTCGGCGATTATTTTAATTAAAAATAACGTGATCACAATCATGATATAACTTTACCTGATCGAAGTACGGTTAAACATTAGCAGTTAATTCCTTATTATAGATACCCCTGGAATATAATTCTTTGATATACAGGCCTTATCAGACATAAATAATGTCAGGAATTTACATTATTAGTGAACAAAATTATAAGATACAGTACAGTGACGTTTTGAGCCGTGTTTGTATGGATGTTTTTGCCTCTTCTGAGGGTTTGTTGCCGTTATTCTTAGAATTCACGCACAGAGGTAAGATATTAAGTGGAGAGGCACACGATAGAATCATTACGTCTCATAATGTGGGCTTTTCTATTCGTCAAATATCTTTCAAACTGAAATAGACTCCATCTACTTTTGGTCACAGAATCACTTTTCTGCAAGATACTGATCCGAAAGACACGTCCAAACTTTGTTCTAATTATTTTAAAAAGAAACAAGCCAAAGGAGATATTTGTATCATGGAATGGCCTCCTCAGTCTCCAGATCATAACTCCGTCGAACTTCTCTGGTAAGAGCTTGGCAGAAATGTACGAAAAGACTGTCCAACATCTGCTGATGATGAGTTTGATATTCTGCAGAACGCCTGGAATAATAATTCAGATGAAAATCTTCAAACACTTGTAAACCACATGCCCCAATTGGTGAAACGAGTGATAGCGGCTAAGGGCGGTTTCTTTGATGAGAAGAACATTTAAAGAATTTGTCAATTTCCTTTGTTGGATAACGTTATTATGTTATTCTGATGTTAAAATTATCACTGTGTTCCTAAACTACCGAATATCTTGTCCAAAATTGCATTGTATTACAAGCCAAACTTAATATTTGTCTGTTCTTTGGTCTGTCCGGAAACTTTTGACCGGCACAGTGTATATATATATTTATATAAAGGGTGTCCACAAAATCTGACTCGGGCCATTTTCTCAGTAACACTTCCGAGATCTACATTTGTGCTAACAGGTGGTGCATATACAGTGGGGGCCCACTGTTTGAAGTATTTGAGATAAATTAGCGATCCCTAGTAGCAGCGAGCAGTTGGAAACTCAAAAATTTCAAATGGGAAAGTACGTCAAATTGGATGGCATTGTACGAAAGCTTGTGAGAAATAATGACTGGCAATGTTGAACCGATATCGATAAACAGTCGAATCCCATATGGATAGATGGTCACAGGTCGAACTACAAGGTCATTGGTCACCTGTCATTGTTTGAGCTGTCACCATTCGAAATCTCTTTAGTGTATCGCTATGGAACCAACGTTAAGTCGTTGTCTCTTACGAGCTTTCGGATGCCTTCTAATTTGACACCTTCCCATTTGAATTTTTCGTTATCACATGCTCCCTGGCCTCCGAGGAGTCACCCACTTATCTCGGGCATTTCAGACAGTGCGTCTTCACCGCACTTGAACTACCTGTTAGTAGAAATCTCCAACTCCGTAACGTTTCTGAGAAAATGGCCAGGGCTCAAACTTTATAAACACCCTGCATGTGCTGTATATATATTTTGAAAATATACAATTTACTAGCGGATTACATTGTTAATCCAATGTTCTCGGGATTGCTGCCAGAGTGAATGTTATCGGAATTGCATAGTTGTTTGTCTTCTTCTGGCCTCACGGTGACGCATATAACTACTTGTAAAAGTTTCCAAAATAATTTTATAATTACACTTATTCAAATATAGAATAAAATCGATTTTATTCCTCACTCTAATTTGGTTACTTTCAAGCTGGCATTTAGTTTAACAGCACTCACGTTTTCATATACTTATGTTCCATAAACTTTCATCTACAGAATGTCCCGCATCACAGGCAAATTTACAGTATATGGTCAAGGGATCTCCATTGAATTCTTCACATATTTGTAAGTGGGATCGGAAATTATTGAGCATACGGGGAACGAAATCTGGGCTAATTGCTTTACATATACACTGAGAAAAATCCGTTTTCCGGACAGCGGTATATTGTATATACAAATATACGGAATCCTCTTGCTTACTACAGAAATCAGTACGGAGCATACGTTATCCGTATGCTACATAGGCCAGGCCTTAGATGTTACATCATGCCGTTACGGGGTGTCTGGCATCTAGCAGTCTTCCTTATATTACATACATATATGTATGTTACCTTCGTCAGCTATATGATATATACGTTCATTTGTATGTGAGATCCTGACCACCCAAATTGTTTCATACTGAAAGTACGTATAGATGGAACACTTATACAGAAAGTATTATAAAACATGCGTTTTCAGTTACGCGTTTGCTGTACGTTAAGTCCAAAATCTACAGGATTTACAAATGCAACATACGATTTTACGTACGCCACTTACATTTTTTTTTCAGTGTATCTTTGATTCTTGTGCAAAGACGAATCATATCACAAATCTTCACACTGTACATCAGAGATTTAACATATCCCTAGAAAGTATAGTACATAATCCAAATCCGTGAACCAGTTCCACTACGACCAATTAAATGTTCCGGAAATCTAGTATCCAGCCAGTTTCATACAACCAGACGAAGTGAGGTGAAACACTATCTTGCATGATCCATGCTGGATACGTTTCAATAATATCCAATTCGGATACTAGCCAATCGTACAAAACTCTCAGATAGTTTTCCCTTTCAGCCTCTTCGAAAAAGTAGGGCCAGATGAGATAATGGTTCCACATGCTGTATCACACCAAAACTCGCTGGAACTCCTGATGTTTATGAGGTTCATACTAACGAGAGTTAATCTGGAATCAGTAACGCAGATTCTGATCGTTGATTTCCCCTTCCGCCATTGATGTAAAATTTAACTTAATCAAAAAGAAAAAAAACTAACATCCTTATCCATTTTCTACAATAACAGATCACACATTTCCAGTTTGCTGTAAGGTAGGTGATACGAAAGTTGTATCTTCAACGGGTGGAATTTTTTCTTCTTCAGAATATTGTGAATAGTCGATCGGCGAACTTGTAATTCCATGCTGGCGTGCCAAATAGGTTTCTTTGGACTGGCAAACACTCTAATACGCATTGCTATCCGATAGTTTTCGTGACAGGATGCGAATCTGCACCGAAACATATTTTTAAAAATTTCTCCAGCAACAATGGTGTGCGATGTGGTTGATATTCGGAATGACATGTTTTGGACTAATTGGCTACTTTCTCGAGTAAGTAACATCACACCCACACACTGGCATTATTTGCACACATTCATCCTGTGACAGCATAGTTCACTATAACAGAAGAATGAAAAAAAGAAATAAGATATAATTTTCCTTATTGTGCAGGAGTTTTCGGACACCCTGTATATAATCAGGTCACGCTGTGAGACATTTAGCATTTCATGTATATTCGAACTCGAAGCAAAATCTTCTATTTTCACGCATGAATACCTTTCTGGTGTGCAAATAGTCACTTTTGATGATGATCTGTGTGGTGAGAGAGAAAGTAGCAAGAATCTTCCCATGAGATTGAATAGACTGACGTTGATGCTCACTTTGTTAACACCATTATACGTCATCGATATATCTCGTGCGCTTGGCCAATGATTTTCCTCCCTGTCTCTTGCCTCTCTCTCGAAAGGATGATTGATTTTGCTTGGCTTCATTAGCTGAGTCATCTCTCGAGCAGATTAATAGCAGAGTACGAAACGGCACACTGTTAAAATAGCTACACCAGAGATAATTACATCCGAATAGGCATGCAGACATAACAAGTAACACAGACAGAATGGATATTCTAAAAGAGGGGAGAGGTCGTAAATTTAACCATTAAAAGGCAACTGAGATTTATGTGTATCAACTAATGTTTAATCAGAACACCTGATAGGGATTTTGAGACGAGTAAATTTAATTCAAACTAAGAAAATCATTTTATTGATTTCAATAAAATAGAGAGAAAAAAAAACAATAACTACGAGTATTTTTTGTAGTTTTACAAGCTTCACTTAACAGATTGTTTTAAATGAACATATTAACACAGGTTTAGAGAATCTAAGGCAAGTGAAATCCCTTAAAGATATTAAACACACAGTTGTAACTGGAAAATATTTTCATATAGGCAGGGGTAAAAGTGCGGGGGAATGCGGGGGGATGTCGTCTTCTTAGTTCCCGAAAATATCTGTGGTGTCCCTCCACTTTCTATAAAAATTACAATGGGCAAAAATAGGCACGGGGGACGGCATGACGTCATGCGTCCCTCTACCTTTGCAGATCCACTTTTACCCTTGAATATAGGGCAATCTACTAATTCATTAGAGCTAATTCACATTAAAAAGTGTCACACGAGTAACCATTAAAAATGTGAGTACATATTAAAAGACCGAGTTTCTTACTACGATACAAGAATTAGTAGCGTGCACTAGATTTCCTCAAAGGGGGATGGGGTAAACACCGAACTTCATATCACTTCAGATGAGGCAAGAATTTTTGTATTCTTATGGATTTGTGATCTTTTTCCTAGAAGATAGTAATAATATTAAATCTTTAATATCAAACACTGCCGGGTTTCCAAAGAAATTTTACGTCAAGCAACATTATTCAATTTATCATGTTACTCAGTAGCTTATTCAATGAATATTTATAAATTTCAGGAATAAAAGTGAGTTATTTGAATGTGAATTTAAACATATCAAAACCATTTGAAATCTCTCTCTATATATGTCTATAATTTTATTTTATATTTTATATATTAGCATCTTTTACATATATGCTATATTATTTTCCATAAGTAGAAGCTTTGCTTTGTCTATACTTAAGCACAAACAAACTATTTGCTAAGCAAAACAATATATTCACATAAAAAAAAAAAACTACATACGTGTTACAGTTTCGCCAACTAACACTTTGGCTTCATCAGACAATATCTATCTAAATAGTGTCTGATGAAGCCAAAGTGTTAGTTGGCGAAACTGTAACACGTATGTAGTTTTTTATGTGAATATATTGTTTTGCTCAGGAAATGGTTTGTTTGTGTTTAAACATATGCTATATATTTCGAAACAAAACATTGGAAATAAATCCATGATTTTATAATACACTAAAGAAAGCGCTTTTGAAAAAAAAAAAACAGTATTATTTGCCTTTAAAGGGGGGAAAACATGTCCAAACATGAGTCATATACCAATCAAAAGATCTCATTAAGCTAAACCAAATGATATGGATGACTGTAAATTTTCATGCGTAGTTTTTGAGAAAATTGAAAAAAATCCAATTTTCGGTAAACCTAACAACTAAAGGCGGATTTTCATGTGTCCTTTACCTCCGTGAGTTGCGAGCGATTTTGCTAAACAGCCAATGAAATCACGCATCGGAGATGGTGCGCTACACTCGCGTCAGAGTAGAAATTTGTTCAATTCTGACGGAAGTAGCGCGCGTACACTATTGTATTCATTGACTAACATGGCGGAAGTCGCAAACTTTCTATTTTACGCATGCGCATTAGCTAGGGAGTAGTAATTTGGCGCAATACACGCACGGATGTATGAAAACGAAAATAATTTACGGTGAATACGCTACATGTGATGCTTCCGTTCTAACGCGGGCATGAAAATCCGCCTTAATGCTGTTCAGTAACCACACCACATTAATTAACGCACTCTATGACGTATGGGACCCGGAGATTCAATGCTATGTTCACAAAAGTTCACCATTGACTTCTGTCTTTAGCCAACTGGATCCAACTTCCACTTTGTATTTTTATTTCTGCGAGATCCATCTTAATATTGTTCTTCCATCTGCACCTAGGTTTTTCTAATGGTCGTTTTCTCCTGTTGGATTTCCAGTTAAAACTTTGAGCGCGTTCTTATTTTCTCCCATTCTGGTTAGATGACCTGCTCACCTGAGCTTCCGAGACTTGACGACCCTAATAATGTTTGATAAACGGTATAAATTATTCAGTTCCTCTTTATGAAGTTTCTGCCATTCCCCATTCTCGTTCATCTCGAGTTTGAATGCACTATGAATTAACATAATTGATCCTGGGGTATAAATCAATCAAGCTTTTCATTAGGACACTAGAAAGGTGACAGTTTGTATTATAGTGTTAAAGAGATAGTCCAAAATCATGATATTCGTAACTAATAGTAACTGATAAATTTTATCTATTGGAACAGATTGTTTATTCATTTAATGTACTGCATAAGTAAAAACAATTCACTAAGTAGTAGATTGTATCTATTGTATGTTTTCTTCATCCAATGGTGACATACACTCGATAGATAATAGTGACAAATATACTACTTGTAATGGTTAGTTGAAACTCCTATAGTTACAGTTTCATAACTTCAGAAATAATATTTAAATTTATTACTTTAATTATTCATTACACTTCCTGAATAAGTTTCTATGAGGGTTGACCAAGCACCATAGCACGATGGTCTGGCATAACTTTCCACGATTATGCCCTTTAGACTAAGGGAGACGGATGATTAAGGCGAATGATATATGATGGAATAATTGGTGAAGTGATAATATCGGACGAAACGAGAATACCGTGAGAAAGCCCACGGACACGATGTTGTCCACCACAAACTTACTTGAACGAGGATCGAACCCGGGACTCCAAGCACCAGAGGTAACCACTCTACCACTGAGCCACCCTGCTCCCCCCACTAACAGCACATAATTCAGTATAAGGTTATGGTTCGAAGCCCCGTATTCTAGTACAGTATTAATGGGTAAACATCAGAAGGCTATAGTAAAATAAAACAGGCCAATATAAATAATTAATATAAAGAACAAGAATAATATTTATGTAACATTTGCTCATCGTGGATAAATAAATCACTAAGATAAATTTTAAAAGGTAGGAAAGAACAAAATAATTCAGAATTATTTATTTTTCCCAATTCTTCTTTTTATTCGTCAGATTGGGAATTATGTCACAGGCCGGATAGAACCTTTCTGAATACCACACATGACCCGTGGGTAATAGTTTACCCATCACTGCTCTAGCAGATACAAAGACAAGAAGAAGCAAAATCTCAAACTGAGTAACTTTGTGATTGAATATGTCTATGTAGTACAGAAAAGAAAAAGATTAAATAATGTAACATTCTTTCAACTATATCTATGTGTGTATCTTTCTGTATAGTCTCGTGCGCAAAGGGCTCGGCGGGAGCTCATGTGGTTCGGATTCCACGTTAATCAGTAGGTCCACGTCTCATATAGCCTCGCTGCTGAACGGGACGTTAAACTCAAAATCAACCCAACTCAACTCGTGCGCAAAGGGCTTTCTGGATTTAAGCCCCCCCCCCTTCCTCAAGCAAGATGTTATGCAAAAATAACCATATACAGCTTGAAATCCTACGTACGCCTATCTCTATATCTACAGCATATCTATCTATCTAGCTATTTATAAAATACCGAGTTAGAATATTATGTATGTTATGCTTTGTGCAAATTGCATCGTACGCTTTGAGTTTGTAACTCAAAACTATTCTGAAACTGTTTTCTACAGATAATGCCGCAGGACAAGAAATTTGATGGCAGTGTAAAACAGTGTGGCTCTGGTTTTGAAGAGCGTTCGCTTAACTGGTGGACACCGCACTATTTGCCTCATCAGCTGAAAAAAAAAAGTTCAAATACTGAAAGTTGTATCACAAAGGGAAGTTCAAATTCAGTTCTCTCTTGCGTTCTAATTTCTCTCTGTGGTAAAATCGGTCGATATGTTCAGTAACGTGTATACTAATAGGGTCTCTTCGGATTCTATAAAAAGTATAGAAATCTTTAAATGTGTTGATCTGTCATATGTACTCAGTTTGAGTCCAGTTATCCATTTTATGATCTATATGCCAGTGGCTAAAGACTAAATACACTATGACTCGCCCTTGTTGGAAACAAAGGAAGTTCTTCTAAATTCGACAATATTCTAAGCATTTAATAGAAAAGCAGTTGACCAAATATGAGACATACGACACCAATGGATAGATCCTATTGATTTAAACAAAATGATGTGTATTAGAGTAAATCTTCATATGTAGTTGTCGAGAACAAGTAGAAGTGTCATATGTACACCACGGTACGCAGTTTGCTTTTATGTAGTGATATTTTCGCAATTAATATTCAAACCGGAAGTAGTAGTATTATTTGATTGCTCAGACGCGCCTCTTCGGTTTCGGCACCTGAAGATTTAAACCGAAACGGGCTATCATCATTGCAATCTTCTTTCTTTATTTCATCATTCATTTACCTTTTTTTTTTTTTTTTTTTTTTTTGAGCGGGGACAAGGACAAGGACAAGGACAAGGACGAGGGCGAACCACAACACATTGAACAGAGAAAACAATCAAAACAAAACAAAATAAAATTTAAAGAAAAAAAAAAACAGCAAAACCTTACTACTAACTACTATTCTCGAATGATTATCAAGTCTTCTTTATCTAATCAAACTTATCTACTCTACGTACTGTCTCAAGTCGAGCTTAACATTCATCCTATCATAAATATCATCATTCATTGCTTTTTGCCTATACTTATCTCATCCATGCAGTATTCCCTCTTCTTCGTTGTTTCATTTCGTTCAGGTTAACCTGTATGATTAGGTTTTTCACCTTGTGCATAATTTGATTCTCTCCTGTATGTTTTTTATTAATTTACCACACTCTCCTACAAAATCACTAGACACACACTTCACTTATCACTATTAAGCACTGTCCACACTGGTATTTATAATATTGCACTAATACACTATCACACTCCTGTGTGTGAAACACATTTTAACGACTAATTCCACTACACGCATTACACTTGTTTCGTTCCTTTTGTGCATTCGTTAAATCTTGTCTATCTCATGTAGGATGATTTTGTTTTCGATATATGTTCCTCGGTTGTTTTACGCATGTCCACGGTCCCCAATACAACGGCTTGGGGTCCAGGACCCACTCGGAGCACTTAGTGCGGGCCCTGGTCAGTTGTGTCCCACCGCCGTGTGCACCGGAACCGAAAGCGGCGCGTACGCAACAAGATCGCGGACGGTCACTGTTTTCTTTTACCCGAGTTCATTTGTCTCATTTCCTAATTCTATGAGATATTAATGTGCTGTATATTAGAATGCACGATAACCCACCACCGAAACACGAAATTCACTCCGGCCCGACGCATCCGGAGTTCCAATCCGGTCTGTCCGGGGATGTGTCGAGCCCACTTTTACTCCCGCGCTTCCTTCCGGGGCATGCGGAATACCAGCAATCCTGGAGGAGGCCTCCGGTCCGAAAGGAACGCCCCATACACACGTTCTCACATTCAAACTAATTTATTCATATATCTATTAATTTCTTATTGGTTTCTGTTTGCTAGATTCCTTTCTTCATATTGTTTTTTGCTGCGTTCGGAAAATTCAGCCGTAATTCTGTTCAGCACTTTAAAGTCTTCCTCTTCGCTAATAATATCCTCTAATCTTCCTGTTCTTATATTGTTCCTCTCGTTCATTCGGTCTTCTAGTAGGGGACACCACATTATATAGTGTTCCGGAGTTCCAAACTCACCACAACCACAGTTCCCTTCTTCTTTTAAGCCAAACCTTTGAAAATATTGGCCATAGGGCCCATGTCCCGTGAGGAAGTGGACAAGGCCTGCAGATGGTTCAAAATGGTTCCATTTCAGTCTTTCATTTATGTTTGAGATTAATTTATGTGTTCTTCTTGCCTTCTCTGAGTTATTCCAGTCTTGTTGCCACTTTTCTAATATTACTTGCTCTATGTCTTGTATGTTATCTATTTCTTTCCCTATTAGGTCCTGTACCCTACTTTTGTTTCCTTTTTTAAACCAATACATTGCCGCCCGTTGGATTATTAATAAATGCATTGGTTTTAACCCCAACAATACAGCTAGTGCATTGTGGGGAGTAGTACCAAATGCCCCGCTTAGTCTGATCATTATGTTTCTTTGCGGTCTTTCTATTTTCAGTTTTAGTGCATTGTTTTCTAACAACCTGTGAGCCCAAACGCTGGCAGCATAATTCATAGTTGCCCCTAAAATTGAGTCGTGGTATATTTTTATTATTTTTCGTGGAAGCTTATATTTATTACTTGCTATATTTATTAGTTTATTGGTAACTTTCTGTCCTTTATCACTAATGTAATTTATGTGATGGCCAAAGTTTAGTTTATCATCTACCTGAATGCCAAGATATTTGAATTCGCTTACTCTTTTTATTTTTTCTTCTCCAATTTTGATGGTTGGGTCCCTTGCCAGTTTTGTTCCGAAAATCATATATTTGGTTTTTTTCTTGGATAATTTTAGTTTACTTTCTGAACTCCAATCTTGCAATATTCTTATTATTTCTTTTGAGTTTTCTTCTATTTCCCTTCTTGTGTTTGCTGATGTTATTACTGCTAGGTCATCTGCAAAGGCTATTACTCTATCTATGCATTTATTTTTGTTTAATGCTTCCAAGCATGGCTGGAATTCAATGTCCCACATCAATGGACCTAGAATAGATCCCTGTGGGCATCCTTTTTGTGTATTAATGCTAATATCCCCATTCTCTTCTTTTATTATTATTTTTCTGTCTTGAAAATAATCTTTTATTGTGTTCACTAGGTATTCTGGTATTTTTAGCTCTTTTAGTCTTCGTACCAGCGAGGGGATCCACAGATTGTCGAAAGCCCCTTCTATATCTACAAACAAGGTTAATACGTACTTTTTTGCGCTCCTGCGATCCAAAATGTTGTCCACAAAAGCATTTAGAGCGTCCTCGGTTGATTTGCCCCTCCTAAAGCCGTATTGCAAGTTATCTCTTTCAATATTCCTATATTTGTGTAGTCTGGAAACTATTGTTTTTTCATAAATTTTGGAAATATTCCGAAGGAGGCATATTGGTCTGTAGGAGCTTACATCTGTTGGGTCCCTATCTTCACTTTTCATTAATATTATTAATTTTGATTCCTTCCAAGAAAGCGGAAATTTCCTCTTCCTTAGTAGAGTATTGCATAATTTAGTTAGATAAGGTATCCATATATCTTTCTTCTTTTTATAAATTTCATTTCTTATTCCGTCTAATCCAGGGGCTTTTCCTGATTTCAATTTCTTTATTATTTGTTCGATTTCCTCATTTGTTACTAGGTCTATTTCGTCTTCATTTTCTTTCCTGATAATTTGGTTATAGTCTTCTCTTAGTTTTCGTTGTTGATCTGTTTCTTCATTTACGTCATCTCTTGGAAAGAATTTATTTGACAGTTTAAGCATAGTTTCTTCTCTTGTTTTCGTATATGAATTATCATTATTCTTTAGTGTAGTTAGCGTTATGTTGTTAATTTTCTGCATGATTAGTTTGTAGGGAAGCCCCCATTGATCTAGTTCTATATTATTTTTTAGAAATAGTTCCCAACTCTTCTTTTTAGCAGCTAATAATTCCTCTGTATATTTTTGTTTCGCTATCCTATAATTTTCTAGTCTTCTTTCTTTAAGTATAGGAATTATTGTAGATTGGTAGCTTTTTCTTTTTGCTTTTGCTATCTTCTTTAGTCTTTCTAGTTTTGGGGACCAAAAGTCATTATATTTTTTCTTTGTCTTGACTTCTGAAATTGATTCGTCTAGAGATTTCTTTGTTTTATTTTCTATATCTGTTACCAATTTATCTAGGTCGTCGTAGTCATCAATTTGTGGTAAGCACAGGTTTTTCTCGAAAAGTTCCCAATCTATTTTTCTTATGTTATAATTCTCAGCTTTTGTTCCAAGGGTAGTATCTTCAATGTTAAATGTTATTACTTCATGATCGCTTGTTGTTACATTGTCTTGAACTGTCCAGTTCACTATTTGTTCCTCTAATTGAATAGTACTTATAGTAACATCAATGAAGGACTTTCCTCTCGGGCCTGTGAATGTTGGTCTGTTACCTTTATTTATCACCCTTAAACCATTTTGTAGAACAAAATCTTCCAGGATTTCGCCTTTGTCATCTGTTATCGGTGAGCCCCACATACTTGATTTTGCGTTTGCATCTATTGTAATAATAAAATTAGTTCTTTGATTTTGCCAAATTATTGTTTGTATTTTCTGTATGAAATCATGTATATTTAAGCTGTATTGAAAGTAAGAATTTATCAGCCAAAAAGATTTGTTACCGATGGTTACCTCCGTGCATACTGTCCATTCGTCACAATATTGCGCAATTTTTAGTACTTCAATGTTTTCATTCATGATTACTGTTATTGCTTTCGGATCGTTTCCCTCCTTAATTATTCTTGCTGTCGGCGGAAATGCTGTTAATTTGCTCTTGACAGTGTATGGTTCCTGTATGTTTACTATGTCTATTTCATTGATTTCAACAAATCTTCTTAATTCCATCGTGGCAATTTTTGATCTTTGGGCGTTGTTTTGCACTATTTTTAATTTTGTAAATTTATTATGCATATTTAGTATGGACCAATGCCTCCTTGCCGGACTTGCTGAAGTCGAAATATATTCGTCCATGAGCATTAACGAGTTGTTTGTACACATTTTCCAAATTCCAATAAATTCCCCGTCGTTCAAATGCTTCGTCGATTAAATCTACTAATTCCCATCCGTTCGCTGGTAAGTCATAAGTTCGTAATTCCATCCTGTCTACTTCCTCCAGAACGGGATATGTTATAGATCTACCCTTTTCATGAAGATCCCTTGTTATTTGCCTAAACGCCACTGTTAGTATTTGCTTATCTTCCAACTTTGCAAGCTTATATTGTCTTTCCATTTTTTCATAAAGTGGCCTTGGTTCTTTGAATATTGGAGATATTTCTGAAATATCTGTGGATGTTGTAATTGTTGAGTCTTGGAGTTTATCTTCTTTGGGTGGAAATAAGTATTTCTCTTCGCCTTGTGTGAACGAATTTTCCAATTTCGGTATTTCCAATTTTTCTTCCGATGTATGTTTCTTCTTTTGGTTTTTCTTCCTATTCTCCAATAATGTTGTAAATTCGCTCTGTATTTGTTTCACTGTATCTGGATCTTCTGTTTGTACATATTTGTTCTTTGTTGTTATATTCTCTTTTCTCTTCCTTTCTAAGAATGCTTCCAGTCTTATTCTGTCTCTTTTAACTTTGCTCGGGGGTTTGTTTTTCTTATTTTTACCTTTTTGTTGGATATCTTTATCCATAGTTTATTTTACTAATTATCCTCTCTCGGGCTACTCTATAGGATACACATTCCTCCGTATTTGGGGTTTGACATGTTTTGTGTCTCAGTTTGCAAGGAACGCAAATGTTTTTATCTTTTTCATCACACTCTTCACTTTTGTGTCTCAGTGCACCGCAGTATCTGCATCTTGTTTTATCTTTGTTATCACAGTATTTTGTGATGTGCCCGTATTCTTGACAGATGTAACACTTCGGCACCACTAGGAAGTCTTTAATCTTGTGTGATTCGTAATCGATATAAACCTTGTCTTTATTTGTTAAATACTTTCTAATATTAGGTGTAACTTCAATTACCAAGTGGCACTTCTTTTGGTTCTTTTTCCCTGCACGAAATCTGGCCTTAATTTGCTCTTTTACTTCCGGTAAGTTGTCTTCGAAGTTCTGTTCGATCATTGTTTCCAGAATTTCTTCATCTTTCAGATCGGATGGAACACCATATATGATCATTAGTGGATTCCTTTTTCTGTTTTCCTCAAAGTTGAAGTTGCTTTTAATTTCTTCTTTCGATTTTATTCTATTTATGTCTTCCTTGGTGGCCGTTTCCAGTACGACAATGTCCTTCGTGGTTCTCATTCCGGTTATTTTTAATTTTTCTTTCCTTGGATCAATGATTTCGACCAGTCTTTGTGCCGTTTGTTTGGTAGTTTCTCCCTCTTTTGGTCTAAAGATTAGTGCCGGTTTTGTCTTAGCCGATACCTCCATAATTTTTTTCTCCTTCTCTGTGATCTTCCTTCCCTGTCTCACTACTTCTGACCATGATATGGACGCTTCATCTGTTTCCATTTTGTCTGATTTTAGGTTGTCGATTTTTTTTGCTATTTCCCTTAGTTCCTCGTTTAGATTTGTGTTTCCCATGTTTTCTTTTAAGATGGAAATTTCTCTTAATGAGTTCATTTCCGTGTCCTTCACCATGAGACTTAGTTCCTTTACCTCTTCTTTCAGTTTTTTATTTTCCTTTTCCAGTTGGTTTCCTTTGTCTTCTGATTTCCTCAGCTGTGACGTTTTTTCTTTAAGTTCGCTGTCCATTTTTTGTATTTGTTTGTCCCTTTCCTGTCTTATTTCTTGTTTATCCTTCCTCAGTTCTTCTATTTCCTTTTTCTGGTCTTTTATGATCTCCTGAAGGTTCTCGATTGTGTGTTTATCCTCCAGTCTTGAACCCTTGTGTCCGCTCATAATTTCCATTTCAATTATTAATTTTTCTTTCTGGAGATCCTCGTATCTACTCTGGAGTTCCTCATTTATTTTCTCCATTTGTTGAAGTTTCCCTTCTAAAAGTGTTCTATCTTTAACCCATACGACCATTCTTTTCTTTAATTTGTCAAGATGACCCTTCCCTACTTTTTTCCAATCTAGAAAGCTTTCTAAGTAGTTCAGTTCGCTTTCATATTGATCAATTGTGTCAAAGCCGTAGGATGTCATAGTTGTGTGTTTTTTTGTAGGTTGTGTCTCTGGTGATGCTTCCTCCCTTGTTCTTTTACGCGCCTCCTCTTCTTCCATTCTTGTAGACGTCGCTTGAGCGTTTGAATGACTAACTGGTGAGTCTTCTCTTGTTTGTTTTTGTTTTCTCAACGATGGTGGTGTCCTTTGCATTGTGCCCCTTAAAAAATACGGACAACCCACAGCACACTAACGTACGGAGGGTTGCCTATACTACACTCGCGTTGATGCTTCTCCAACTTAAGATGACTGTTGAGAATATACTCGGATTTACGCCTTATTGGTTATGCAACCTGTCCTGTCAGGCTGCCACGAGGGTTATCTAACTACAAATGAAGAAATTAAAAGTCACTCACCTTAACCATTATACAGTCCAACAGATGATACGACAGCAACACAGGAAATGATTATTCATGAGTTTTTACTTTTTAAAGAGTTCTTCTCTTTAAAATAATACGTGTATTGGTTTATAATGGTGATTTACACAAAATATTATTATTGTTTTTTGCTTGTTATTTTTAAACCACTTGACCAAATTTTATCCTAATTTCATTGTTGTGTTCACTAAAATCTCACACACACAATGAACACACACACACCACACGAAACGCACTACTTCACACGAAACCGGGCTCCTTTTCAGGAGCACGACGAATACACTTCTCCACGTTTATTAAGCCCGTACTCAAGAAGTAGTAGTATATGGTTTGGGTACAAAACCTCGCGGCGACAACCTCGCGGACCAAAAGCTCGCCTCCCAAAACCTCGCGGCCCAAAATCTCGCCGGGCCAAAATCCCGCCTGGCCAAAACCTCGCCGTCCAAAACGTAGCAGGCCAAAATCTCACGGGGCCAAAACCTCGCGGGCCAAAATCTCGCCGGACCAAAACCTCGCGGGCCAAAATCTCGCCGGGACAAAACCTCGCCTTGCCGAAACCTCGCGCCCCAAAATATCGCCATACCCAAAATCTCGCCTGACCAAAATGTAAATGTTCCAACAGATGATAAGGATGACGGTATAAAAGACGCTGTTTCAGAAAAAGTATTACAGGTATTTGACCAAGTCCCGCGATACCATATGAAAATTCTATTTCTGTATTAGAGGATTTCAATGTGAAGGTAGGGCGACAGGATGCTTTTAAACTGGTTATAGGAAACGAAAGTCTGCATAAGGAAAGTAATGACAACTAACGGGGTTAGTTTCGTGAACTTTGGAACATCCAAAAACTTAAAATTTCAACAAAAATCTAATAATATTTATGAAAGTATGAAATAATATATGACTTTTTACGACGTCCCTTGATTATGTCCTGTAGGTTAAAGGACACGTAGATGACCAGGATGAAGGAAATGATCGAATAAAGAAAGTGGGAGGAAACGGGAATAACCCGAGAAAGCCCACGCACACGATGTTTTGTATATTATTATTATTATTATTATTATTATTATTATTATTATTATTATTTGTAATGTGGAATTGCATATTAAGAAACTCATTGGGTAAATTTTAAAGAAAAGTTCATTCGCGGCGAGGTTTTGGCCACGCGATGTTTCGGGTGGCGAGGTTTTGGCCCGGCGAGATTTTGTCCCGCGAGGTTTTGGCCGGCGAGATTTTGGGCGGCGATGTTTCGGCCGCGAGATTTTGTCCGTATCCCCTTCTCGCTATGTATTACGGTTTTTGTTCTATGGCGAAGAACATTGAAACCAGAAATGTTTGATTTCTCCCACTTCCAGTTTGAAAGGAGGGCTAAGAGAGAAAATGGTACCTATTCTTACAATACTAAATCGGTTCCAGAAACCACTTCTCGTATTATTGTTTCCGCTCTATATAAATCAATATTGAAACTAGAAGTTGTAGTTGATTTCTACCACTTTCGGTTTGAGTATCGACTCAAATAAAGAATTCCCTTTTGACCCTTTACATTTTCTCCAAATTTGGTGATGAATGGTCAAGAAGTTCTTGAGATACTTTGTCTCCCAAACGGACGGATTGACACACGGACATGGTAAATATATAGAAGAGTTTTAGTAAGCCAAACTCCTTGCAAACGAATGTTTGTTTTTGTAGATCTAACAAGTACCAACGTCACGTGTACACCATGCGAAGGAGTTTAGTTTCAATGGCATGATATCTTCTCAATGAATATTGTAAGCGGTATTGTAGAACCCCTCCGGTTTTAGTAGGAAAGTTAGACTGGACATGGAATATTGTTATTTGGATGCTTAATTGATTGCAGAAAACACTTCTCTCTGTCTACTAACATATTTTTCTGTAGCGATCACCGTTAAAAGCGGAAGTGGTTGGTTTTATGCCACTTCAGGTTTTAGTTTAAAAAAAAAAAAGTGAAGGTTGGATTTATCCTTAACGCTTAATTGATTGCAGTGTAAGGACGAGTTTTCACCCTTAGCCCCTTACTGATTTTTTAAAGAATAAATTCAGTATTAGTAGGAAACTGTGTTATGTAAGTGATTCGTTGTTAATAATATAGGTAAGCCTGGCCAGACATAATATTCATATATACTTGTGTATTTACATATCATACAACTAACGTTAGATATTTTAATTTTATTTTGACTATTTTCCCTTCGATTTATGTGTATATATGTTTAACTGTATATGTCTTTGGTTTTCTTTTAGCTTCTTTTAACCTACATAGCATTCAAGCTTTTTCTATATAGTTTTTCATAATGAAGAAAAGGAACTCCAACCATATAAAAAGAAAGTCTGAGCACTTTTTCTTCAGATGGATGCTAGGGCTGCTAGAGCCTTTTTGACGAATGTTGAAAGAACGCTTCGCCTTTGAGTTTTTTTTAAACCTACTTTCCTATCCTGTAGGGATGGCTCTGGGTGATGGTCGAAGACAGAATAAGTTATTTCTTTAGAGCCAGAGTAGTGGCTATAGAATCTTTCCTATTTCTTATTAGGCTAGGAAATAACTAGACCAAGAGATAAGTCATTTCCTTGGGTTAGAGTGATGATCAACATAGTTGAAATTAATTTGAAATTTTATCCTTACCCAGGCTATCTTCGGTTCTAAAACAGGGAGGCGTCAAATATCAGGTTAGTTTTAATACATTAAAGTCTTATATCAAATCGCCACTTGGGCATTCGATTCCTGTCTTATTGGTTTCTCTAGTCAGTTATCTCGTTTTCTAAATAAAAATAAAAGCGAGCACACTCTTTATTTTTACTAAAAGTAAGATATCCGACTGGGTGCAGTATTATATGAAAACAGAAAGAGGTTAATGGTAATAAAAATGAACTGTGATTATGCACTTTTCAAGACAGACTGTGTCACACACACACACACACACACACACACACACATATATATATATATATATATATATATATATATATATATATATATATATATATATACAGCTCATGCATTTAGACGTGAACAGTGTATACAAGTATACAATATGCGCAGTAGAATTGGAAGGGTCTATCACGGAGGGATAAGAAAGAAAGGGCAGTGTTGCCAATTTAGCGACTTTGTCGCTAGAACTAACGACTTTTGGAAGTGTCTAACGACAAAAATTTTTATTTAGCGCCTAGCGACAAATCTAGCGACATTTAGGAATTCAAATATTTTGTTCTATATTTATATTAAAGTTTCCAAAATTTTGCAGTTTGTGATACTAATAATTACTTTTACACACTCGGTTGCACTACTGCTATGAGCGACCTACTTCGTTGGATTCATCGCTGCTATGAGGATTATGCCCTTCTTCACTGCGATTCGAAAATCCGGGAATTTCCCGTATCTAGCTATAGTTGCGTAATAGCTGGTAACCTCTTGCATTGCACAGTACGTACAGTGACAGTGAGGCTGGAAAACTTTGTGCTTTTCTGGTTCAGTGTAGTGCATGTGATTTATATATTAATTTAACTGCGGTTGTTGAATTATACAGACATTTCGTGGGGTGAGTTGGGTGAAGTGATCCAATACGAAAGCAACATGAATTATCCCCCCCCCAAAAAAAGATAATTGTACTAAATAAGAGGGAATGGGGAAAAGTGACCCAAAATTTTAAGTATTTGCAAACTTCCAATGCTATATTTTTTAATTTTGTATTCTTCAAAGCACATAGTTTTGTCAAGATGTTCATTTTTAAAAGAAAAAAAATACTCGAGTCTTCCATTGTACATGAAAAATATTTAAATTATTTTAATTCCTTTGTAAAATTATATAGCGACTTTGTTAGCGACTTGGCAGGAGGCGTTTAGCGACTTCTAGCGACTTTAGAGTACTAAACTAGCGACATTTCACACTGGCGAGTTGGCAACAGTGAGAAAGGGGTGTGTTGGTCAGTCGGTTATAAGCATTGAAACGGTACGTATCGTGCGGTGTCGCGTGTAGATTGGTTTTGTCCGGTGTTGCCAACCATACAGTGATGGCACCAGTACAAAGTAAACTCAAGGGTAAAGTATTGCACAGCCAAACGCGGAAGGTTGTTGCGAACGTGTATAAGTTTATGAAAACGGAAGCTGAGCGGGGAGCTCTTGCAATTAAATTAAGTTCTGTTTTAGAGAGAGTTTCCACAGCAATGGCGTGTCCCTAAGTTCAGTACGTCGGATAAAAGATGAACTGGCACGTATCGAGTCGGGTGCATCTGCGTCATTCACAACACCGCATAAAGAAAGGCCCAGAAGATCAAGGAAGGCGGAACTAGATGACTTCAATGAATCTGTTGTGCGTCGAACAGTAAATGATTTTTATATAACAGAAAAGCAAAGGCCAACCCTTAAAAAAGTCCACTCTAAATTAACCCAGTCCATAAATTTCGATGGCAGCCTCAACACACTTAGGAAGATACTCCTTACTCTTGGCTTTAACTGGAAAAAAACTAGAAACAATAGACGAATTTTAATTGAACAAAGCAATATCCGGACACAAAGAATTTCCTTTTTGCGAAGCATAAGGAAATACAGAAATGATTCTCGCCCTATTATATACATGGATGAGACTTACGTACATGCGTCGCACACGTCACCTTATGGCTGGAGCGATGAATCATTACATGGATTATTCTCACCGATTTCGAAGGGAAAGAGAATAATAATCATTCACGCCGGTAGCGAAGAAGGTTTTGTGCCAAACGCGTATGTAAGATTTAAATCTGGCCAGAAAACTGGGGATTACCATCATGATATGGATTATCAAAATTATGAAAAGTGGTTGAAAGAAAAATTAATTTCCAATTTACCCCCTCAAAGTGTGGTCGTCATTGATAACGCTCCATACCATAATAAACAAATCAATCCTCCTCCCAATTCCAATTCAACGCGAAAGACAATGGTATCCTGGCTTACAGAAAAAGGCATTCCTTTCAGTGAAGACATGTTGAAACCACAGTTGTACACAATAATCAAAGCAAATAAACCAGTCTATCGCACCTACAAAATAGATACTATTCTATCTGAACATGGCCACACAGTTCTCCGTTTGCCGCCTTATCATCCAGAATTAAACCCAATAGAATTGATTTGGGCAGATGCAAAAAACTGGATTGCAGACAAAAACACAACCTTTAAATTAGATGATGTGATGAAGCTGGCAGATGAGAAATTTGCGTCAATTTCAAAGGAAAAGTGGAAACGAAAGTGTGACCATGTTAAGGGTATTGAGGAATCATATTTTAAAAGAGAGGGTTTGTTGGATCAAGGGATGGAAAGAATAATCGTTAATGTTGGAGAAGACACTGATTCGGATATGAGTGACAGCGATAATAGTTTGACTGACAGTGGTGATGAGGGTGGTGATGGGGGAGAAACTTCCGGTGTGACAATGTCGGGTATTCGTCCCATAGACGTAGACAGCGATAGTGAGTGAATAGTTCCAGTGTGGTATTTACAATTGTTATAAGTGTGATGTGTTTTCTTCCTTGTGATTGTTTCACTTTTGTAACTGTGTGTGTGTGTGTGTGTGTTATTTGTCTTTTCACATTTTGGAATACAAAACTATATTTCTTTTGTTATCCAATAAAACCACAGCGAGTTGTCAGAAGAGAAAAATGTATGGAGGAAACAGCACTTTCTTAACATGGTAAGTTTAATTGATATTAACCCTTATCTTTGTCATAGGCCTACGATAGTTTGCTGAAGTGTGTTTTTATTCAATTGAGATCAATTTATTTACGCTATTGAAGCAACTTTGGCTGAAGCCGGTGTGGTTGAATAGCATTTGCATAACTCAACCTTACTGCAGTTTCTTAACTTCTTTGAAGGTCGACACATTTTGGACACCCTCTATTGAAGTATGTCAATACTTCTGGGAGTCCTACCTTACCGCGGTAATCCAAGTGATATTGTCGCAGACTTCGGAGCGGCAATGGGAGGGGGGGGGGTGCGTGGATTCCAATCCCGCTGCCGACCATCCTGAATGAAGGTTTTCCCCAGTCCCGCTAGGCAAATGCCGAGACTGTATCTTCATAATAAGACTTGACCCACAATCTTCCCAAGCTCTGTCCCTTCCTGAGCCATAATTGTCTAAAGGCAATAAAATAAATTTAAATTCTGGGAGCCGTAAGAGAAATGTATGCTGTAACTTACTTTTTTTTTATTTGGTTACTTCCTGCGAATAAAATAGGAGAGGACAAAAGTACTCTTCTACAGTACATTTTTAACTTCGTCTTTTTAAATTCACAACATAGCATCTGTTCTTGACCTACTGCTGAACACCGAAGACCATTTCTAACAGCCTTTTTTCTTTCTTCTGTGTCCAAGCATTATTGGTTACGGAAGTTGTACTGTCGTTACGAAGGAATGAAAACCACTTAGAGTTGTTATATGATGGAATGATCGGGGTGGATGGAGAGGGAGATAGCCAAAATAGCCTCACGCGGTGTTGTTCCTGTCACAGCTTATCAACCAGGAAAAAAAATATGACGTAGTTGTCAGAACAAATGGCACCTTTGTATTTATGAAGCACGTGTTCACGGATCAATTCCTTGAGTCATTTTTTTCTCTTCCGTCTTCCTATACAAGTGAACATTTCAAGTTTTTTTTTTTTTTTATGTCGTTCATACTTTGATTGTCGTCTGTTATTTCAGTGCACAAATTTTTGACAAATTCTGCCTTAACAGAGCTGGTACCACTGCAGTCTTCCTTCTTGAAACAATCTTATTGCTCTCGCTACTTGGTCTTTTTCTTCGAACGTGACCCACACCACTATGCTGTTCGCTCCTCCTACGTTCCCTTCTCGCGCAGCTTACTGTTCACGTCTATTTGCATGAGCTGTATATATATATATATATGTACACGAACGGGTATTAAAAAGGTCATGCAATCACTTAAAAGATGACAAACTACGGATCCCCTCGGAGGACATGCATTTTATAGTTAGGGCCGTGTATGTTAACCATGTACGTAGTTAGAATTTTTTTTTTTTGCGATGATTGACAAGCTTGAGACAAGGAGAGCCATTAAGTTTCTCCATCTTCAGGGAAAATCAGCAAAGCGGATCCACGAAGAGATGAAAGATGTCTATAAAGATGAAAGTCCACCCTATGAGATGGTATCCAAGTTGAAACGGCAATTTCAAACTGGGCACATGATTACCGCGCACGCTTATAGATCTGGAAGACCATTTTTTACTTACAATGCCACTTTAACGGACAAAGTTAAGATCATAATGGAAGATAGAGGGATTACCATTGAAAATGTTATGTATGCAATAGGTATGAGTTCTATCTGGAATATTCAGAAAGTACCATCACGTTTGATGCAACGACTGCTCACGCCTTTCCGAGAGAGAAATCGCGAGGACATGCATGAGAAATGTTGCGCCGCTGTGAAGTGGATGAAAAGGGCTTTTTCATTAGACTAGCGACAATGAATGAAAGATGGGTTTATCTTTATGACCCCCCCCCAAAAAAAAAGGAAATGAGCAAACAATGGAGACACTCCTCCAACCAAAAAAAGGCATGAGTACAGAAGTCTATCGCCAAGGTGACGCTTTCCGTTTTCTGGGACTTAAAAGGGAGCGGATCCACTACGTAGTTTGTATCAGTGTCAAGAGAGGTCACCAGCGTAGGTCGCTTCTAGCGCTTGTAGTGAACTCAGTTGGTTCTTGCTTCTCAAAGTGTTTCCATCTCAACATACCAAATGGTTTCGTTTCGTTTCATTAAAGTAAGGGTAAATCACCCTGAAATTGAAACAGGCCAGTTTTTTTTTTTTTTTTTGAGATTTTTTCAGATTTATTAACATCGGCGTTATCTACTTTTTCCTCTGTCTTTCGTCGATGACATTTCCAAGGGGCGTCTGTTCATTTTTTTTAATTTATTGTAAAAAATTCGCTTTTAAGTGAAAGGCTTTCATGATATTGAAGTTTTCTGCTCGATTCTAGGCAATAGGTTAAGGAATATGTTTTCAGTGTTTTCGCGTTATTTATTGTTCTAATGGAAATGTTGCACATATTTTATGTTGATCGCTTCGTTAAGCCCTAAAGAATGTGCATTTATGTCATACTGTTAAAAATTGTACATTTGTCGCATGCTTACAACTGTGCCAGGAACGTAGCTAGGAGAGGACAGGGGGGCCCACGGACCCCCTAAAAGTTGGCTTAGCCCTCCAAATATTTATTTAAAGTTATTTATATGGAGCCCATTTGCTAATATGGTTTCCCAAAATCAGAACTCTAACTACGTTCCTGAACGGTATCAAAAATTAGAATTTCTAATGTACACTCATGTCCAAAATTATTGTCGCATGTCTATAAATATGTTATTCTAGGAATAAAATTTGATAACAAATCCGTTCAGTATTTCTTACAATGTTAGTATGGGTATATGTGGCAAATTTCAAATGGCATGTGGCAAATTTCATGTCAAAAGAGCAGTAAATGGGAACAGTAAAACGAAAATAAAATTGCCTTGTCCATTTAGCAACATTTTATTTTACTCATTATAAACCTCATATTTATAATTCTTTTCCTATGAAATTTACCACAAACATACATTTCCCGATTATACACATAGTATCAGTATTTAAAGCAACCTGCAAAATCATTATCAAATTATATTCTTACAAGAAGACAATTATAGATATGCGACAATAATTTTAGACATGAGTGTACATAGACCCCCTTTGCTTGGCACAAGGATATAAAGCAGTTCTAGAGATGTTAATTTGATACTATTCAAGGTAACAGTCTACTAGAGATTAATTTGATTTTAAGGTCTTCTACTTGGTCTAGTATCTAGCACACTTGCCTTCAGAGCTCGCTATACAGGGTTCAATTCCGGTAAGAGATAGGGTACAGTAGAACAAAAAAATGTTCAGATACCGCTAAAGGCAGTAGATCTCCTGCAGCCACCATAGAATAAGAGTAAAGCGTTAAAATAAAAAAATACTGATTTTCTTGATTTTTAATTTAAAAAAGATTATCCCAACTTGTCACTAACTGCCTTGTAGAATCTTATGCCTTAGCCACTAAGCTTATTTCTGAGCACGAGCGCACCCACGGGTTACTCCGCTTACACCAGACCCTCAAAAACAATAACTCAAAAGATTCCGTACACTTCCGTAATAAAACCACACTTCCTTAGCAGATAAATTGTTGGTGTATTCTCATAATTTGATTTTACATTTCATCTGTACTATAAATCCTATTTTTTTTTTTTAAATAATCTAATTCTATCATAGGGAAGTTTGATAAAATTTTAAATATGTATAGTTTTTTCAAGTGCAGAATCGTTTCAATATTATATACAAGCACTGTCTTGTAGTACTGGACACCTCTCAATACAAAAAATTCTGGCTGCGCGTCTGTGTCCGAGTAAGTCTGAAGGTAAACATTTTTTAGATGTATAAAGTACTATTTATAAATGAATTCAGGGAAAGGGTTTTTCTCCTCCCCCTTTCCTACCACACAACAGTGTACCTAAGTAGCAATTTGTACCAACTAGAGATCACCAGTGTAAGAATATAAAAATAGTTCGTGCTGGCAGGGTCAAAAACAAGAGAATGTCATTCCTCCCCCCCTTACCTATCCCAGTTGGGTTGGAGACCGAGGTGTTTGGAATCTTGGCTAAGATAATTGCCGCTAGTCTAAATTGTGAATAGCAGCCCATACACGTAAACACATGCCTGAAGAAACAGCCCGACTTGTATGAAAAATAATAAAACCACAGGCAAGTTGATCGTGTATGGCCTCGTTCATTCATGTTAAAAGTTTTCAAAATCTTCTGAAAACATGTTTGATGTTTTTGCCGTTCTGCGTGCATGTTTACCGTGTATGGGCTCGTTCATGCAAGGTGGCTGTTTTATATTTAGGTCCGCCAATCACGACAGCGGAATAAATCACGTGAGTCTCTCCTCCGTCGCATGCCAAGGTCGTGCAGTTGCAGAAAGAAAAAGCACGCGTTTCCTCGTCCTCCACATTTCTCAAACTACTTTTCAGTGTTGTCAGATGGCGGGAAATTTCCCGCAAAACGGGAAATTCTTAGCATTGGCAGGAATGCGGAAAATTCTGGTTGAAAATGGGAAATTCTGTCAAATCTTCTCCCTGTTCATATCTTCTCTTTCTCACTTCTTGTCTTCATCTCTGGGATACATGGAATAATACATGGATTGGAAGCGTCTTTGAAGAAAACCAGAACAACAAAGCCAGTTTATAAACCGAAGCAAATGGAACTGATTGTTAATCGGGCCAATATCCATTTTCTGCGAGAAGAAAGAAGAGAGGGAGGATTTATGGCCCTTTTCTTACTATATTTGTTATGCGCAGTTAATCATGGAATGTTAGGGAGAAGAGAGGGGAAGGAGGAAAGGATATAATGCTTGGAAGTAGCAGACACATACACACACGCACACACAGAAAAATAATGTATATTTCTCTCTATACCAAATAAACTACAGATAGAAAATAAAAGGATGGTCCTATAATAGATTTCTCCTCCCACAGGAAAAGATGTACTTCGATTGATTGTTCATAGTTGATTTTAATTTGAAATCATTAATATAGTGATTAATTAATTAATCATTAATGATGGATTATTTAAATATAGATTGATATTCTTTCTTCGCGGGAAAGTTTGCAAGCGATCGGGAAATTTCAGGGCTTTGGGCGGGAAGTCTGTTGTTCTGAATCTGACAACACTGCTTTCAGTATGTTGGACAGCACGTTGGTACGTGTGTGGGCAAAAAATTCTTTCAAGATGCTTGATGAAAGAAACCTTTCATACATGTTGGTAATGCAAGTGCGTGCGTCTATGGCGCGCTAATCAGCTAGTACAAAAAATGTACTGGAAAAGGAAAAGGTATTGTGGTTATAAAATTTCATCCCTTCACTTCAGCTGTTGCTTTTGGCAATGAGATAATATCGAGTTCGCAGAAGGAAGTCTCCAAATGGGAACAGCTCTTCAATCTTCTCTTCCGTGGTCAATAAACCCCCACCCCATTTGCAGTGACCTTCACAAAAGACTATTTCTGCTTCAGAAGAAAAATAATATTGGTTGCTTTGTCCATTCATCTGTGAAAGCTTTCTGGAATGTTTCGGAGCTCATTTGGGTGTTTCATATGAACATATTTCGCGAAAAATTCACACAGCCAGGAGTGGAAGCGGAAACTATTGAAAGCCCTGTTGTTGGCGGGAGGTGTTCCCAATCTCCACAGAATGTATACTAACAAAAATTATATTACTTATGCTCATAAAAGAATGCCAAGTTGAACTTTTGATTTTATTTTCAGCGTCCCTTTGAGCAGCTAGGCTACATGAGACGTAGATATACAACTCCTGAAATCCGAAGATTATCGTTCAATGTACTCCCACCGGGAATCGAACAATGGAGCCCGTTCACGTCGCACATAATAGCCATTAGACCAGCAGGGAGGGTCACCCCAAATAGAACGTGGATAGCAAACAAAACGATTCATTTCCCATCTTCACAATGATTAGTAGGGTGAAATAACAACTTACAAACATTATTTTAAAAAGAATGAGGTTAGTTGAATATATACATAGATAAAATATTCGTCGGCTTCACCCCTAGATCTCCCAGTTTGCTCGGTTTACGGCCTCTCAGTTCATGAACCTAGAACCATATTTAATTTCATTTGGGGCTTTCCTTTGGGGCTTCGCCCTCAGCCCCCCTTATCCCTTTTGATCGGCCAACGGCCTTGCATCTGATAAACTTGCAAGCACACCGAATTTCATTTCAGATCCGGAAATTCGCTCCGTGTACGGCCTCGCATCTCATTAGGCGTTTACTCGACCTCATAATCCTGCAAGCACATTCAATTTCAGTTGTAGTTGCCAAAGGATTAGCTCCAACCCAGGTTTGCAGGTTGAGTCAGGTTGAGTACGTGGGAGCTTCGCCCTCAGATCCAGGGGCGTAAATAAGGGCCCAGTAGACCCTGCATTGCGGGCGGTCTCAAGCCATCAGGGGCCCCCAAATCACGAAGTGGGAAGTAGGGAAGGGGGCCCACTCCACCCTGTCTGCGGGAGGACCCCCAAGCCTTTAGTTACGCCACTGCTCAGACCTCCCTAAATTTTTCATGGCTCGCAGATCTCAATGCATCATATACTATATTAACACAAAAAATCATGAATTTATTTATTAGTAACAATTATTTTATGACTTGGGCCCCCCTAACATGTTTATGGCACCCCCAGACTTCTATGGTTGGTTGCGGGCCTGCTTGTAACTAAGATTACTTTCATCGCGCAAGTTCTATTGTGATAAAATCTTCTATACAGAATTATATCAATGCAACTATTATATTAGCCACTTGTGATATTGTTGATAAGTAGGAAAGTCTATTTTTCAGTTTTTTTTTTTCCTGGAAAGATCAAACGGATTTGTCAATTATTACTTACAGGTTCCAGATCTTGTTCAATCTTGTTGAATAGTTTGAAGTTCATACATGGGATATCCATAATACTGAGGAATTCTTCTAGATGAGAATACCCACTTCCAATAGAAACAGTGCCCCAAACAGCTGCAGTATTGATTACAGATCTTTTAGACTATTGTTCCTCCTCCGTAGAGTGACATACTTCGCGTTTGCACATGCGGCACTTGAAATAGAGGTAAGACACTAGTTCTGAACGTCTCTCTCTATGAAAATCCATTTTTCCTAAGACACATATCTTTCTGTTGTTTTCTTGGAGCTTTACGGACCACTTGAGAATGTGTCCCAAATTTACAATTCGATAGCCATTTGGAAAGTCATTGCGACTAACAATCTCTGTTTCGGGCTTCACTACAAGAGATGGTAGAGACTCAGTGTCAGAGCTGAAATGACATAAAATAATAATAATAATAATAATAATAATAATAATAATAATAATAATAATAATAATAATAATAATAATAATAATAATAATAATAATAATAATAATATTATTATTATTATTATTATTATTATTATTATTATTATTATTATTATTATTATTATTATTATTATTATTATTATTATTATTATTATTATTATTAAGAATTTATAGAATGAAAATGAAATTTATAGAAATTTGGTGCTTATATGTTGAACGGTATGGCATCTACGAGAGTGTGAATAGGGTGAATAATTGAAGGACAGATGATGGAAAATTAATTTTTTCCTGTATGTAGGGCTACGAAATGTGTTTATCTTTTTAAAAATTCGAATTAGATTTTCTTGTCTATGACTATTATATTATCTCCTATTGTCGCTCGAAAATTAAACCAAAAAAGTAACTTTTACTTGAAGTTCAAATGTGAAACTGGTTTTGTTCTTTCGTTTGCAATTCAGATAGATTAAAACAGTTCAATTTTAGACTCGGTTTCATGACTTTTCGGGGAATAACCAAGAGTAGAAAATCATGTGGAGCAAAAGCCACGACGAAAAAAAAAAAAAAACTCCACGTTGCGGGCGAAAATCATGCTGCCGGAAGCTTTGATGTAAACAAACAACTGAATGTTGTTGTAGGAGGCTGAGTCCTCTTCAAGTGTGTAAGTTGACCAAGTATTTCTAAAAATTACTTAGTAGGAATAATCTGTAAATTAAGTATGGTTTTTTAAATGCTTTCCACTAATAAATTACGTATAGATTTAGTTTGAATTTCAGACCTTTTTTTTTAAAGTAACATTTCGATACATAAAGAAAATATTTATTGTTGAAATTAAATAAGAGAAATAAATCGCACGAAAAAAAATACTTTTAAGTATAAGTTAGTGAACAACGTGTATATATATATGTCGCTGGTCTAGTGGCTAGCACGTGCGCTTCTGTGCAAGGGGTCCTGGGTTCGAGTCCCGAAGGGAGAGCATAGAACGATTGTGGTTCGGATTCCATGTTAACCAGTAGGACCATGTTTCATGTAGCCTCGCTGCTGACAAGGGACGCTGAACTAATATATATTTATGATCGGAGAGAAAAGTGAAATTTGCCATTGCTTCATAAAAAAGTAATTTAAACAAGAATACTTATGATATCTACTGAACCTAATTTCGATTTTTGCAAACTTGTTAAGATCAACGGGTTATCAGTGGTCGATTTGGAGGGAATACGGAGAACGTCGTTCTCCATTTACCAGATAATCGAATATTCGTTCCCCTACTTTATTTCGTTCTCGGACGCGTTATCCCGAAATCTTAGATAATAATTTTGTTATTCAATCTATTAGAGCATTTTATATTAATATCTAGAGAGTGTTCCCCCACTTCTTTAATGCCAAATCGACTAGTGCAGGTCGTAAGATATACAAGGATCGTAAAAATAGTGACTTTTTGTTTAATGTGGCATATTGTTCCAAGCCCTTCATATATAACATTGCGAATAATACTATTATTATATGTATCGCTGTATAAAATTAAACACGCAAATGTTTCAGTAATTGTATTTTAAAAAAATAATACACCTAGCAATATTATAAAAATCCACTAAAAGATTAGTGAAACATGTGAAGGGTACAGGGAAAGAACATGGTAAGTACATTTTTTCTTCAATTTTGAGATTGCACCCAACCGTAAAAGTATGCATTGCACACGATGTTTTGGACTACTCAAAGTAGTAAAAAAATTTTGATCATTCCTCTGTAAATTGGATGTTAAAAGCAGCTATTTGCGTAAAGAACACGCTCAGTCAGACTACAAAAATAGTTTTGGAGTAAAATCTACAAAACTGGATTTACAATGTTCTTTCCCTGTATACATTTAGATAGAATGATAACAATTTTATAAAAGAATCATTTTATGTTGGTTCAAAGTAATTAATAATCAGGATGGAAAGTAAAATAAATCTCACCTTTCTTTATCATCTGATTCATCCCTTGCAATTGGAACCTTCATAGAACTTTCGCTTGTTTCTTCCAAAGATACACAAACAGAAGTGTCACACTTGGAACTATCTTCTATTTAACGCCTTTTTATCCAAGATAAACGAATAGCCTTAGAAAGCTTATTTCTCTTTCTACTTCTGGAAGGACATCGTTGCGTCCCATTTCTAAAACACTAGCTGAATAAAATTGTGCGTTGGTAACTCTGTCAAGACTTATCCAGACTGCAAGAAGTTCCGGAAAAAAACGTCGCCTAAAGTGGGAGGCGCCACCTCACAAACCAAGAGAGTGCATTTTACATATTACGAAATTGTTTCATGTCTTACTTTAAAATGCATATGTCTATATCCAAAACTGTGGTACCAATCAAAAGACAAATATATAGGGATTTGCCTGATATGCAATATATAGGAATAAATAAAGTATTTTTCACAAAAATAGTGCTCAAAACTGAAAGTTTGTTCCTCATACGGAATTCAGTAGTATCAGCAATGCACTTTTCCATTTTCAATTAATAATAATTTAACATCTGTCACGATATTTACGTGTATTATTATTTTATGTCAATGAGAAATGTGTAAAGAATCATATACTTTTTAAAAAAAATGTTTCTGACAATTGATAACAGAGAAAGACATGTAATAAAAATACATAATTAATAATTAATTATGCAGCAATTAATTATCTAATTTTGTATAAAATCACTTTTAATCATACATATAGTCAATGTAATCGTGTTTTCATGCAGACAGAACATGAGTAATGCATTAATATTAGTAAATCTCATGACAGATTACCTACCACAGGAGTAAACTATTATTAATTACTGCAGGACCTATTATCATCATCTCCTGACTAAGTGACGAAATGAGAGGTACCGAAAAAGAAACGTCATGGATAGATCATAGAAGGGGTGCTGCTGTGGCAGACAATATGCCAACTCATTCCACACATGCATCCATAATGAAGGCAGTGGAATTAGCATATGAAATATTGCGCCACGCCCAATACTTACAGGAACCAGCCCCAAATGACTTCTTTCTCTTCCTGGAAATAAAGCGTCCACTCAGAGGATTCCATTTTGACATAGGAATGACGTCATTTCTGAGGTTGAACTGTGATTTCAAAGTCAAATTCCAGACTTTTACAAAACGTGCTTACGGAAAGTGAAGAACAGTCGGCAAAATAATGTATCGCTAGGCACGGTGACAACGTAGAGAAGAAATAATACCATCATAGTGTCACAGCTCTCCAGAGAGGATTTCTTCTAGGTGATAGTATATACAAACTTTTTGATACCTTCTCGTATATGTAAATCGGAACGTAATACATTTTCTCATTTCATACAACATACTTTGAAAAATGCTTATAATTTTGTTTAAACAAGCAAGTTCTCTTTTTAAAGGAGAAAGATTAAGTCCCAATACACTTAATCCCTGACTCAATTCTTGGTGGAGCACACAGCTCTGGAAAGAAGTTAGCAATTTCCCAGGCCATATTGCGATATCAGATACACTATTTTATATTTTTGGAGTTGTGTGAACTAGTTATAATTTCAAGGGGTGGCCAAGGGAGGAAATTATATCCTTCTTCAAAAGCTACGAAATTTTCCTCGGTGCATACCTCCGATCATGCTCAACATGCTATCTGTATTTACTCAGTACTATTTTCACCCCCTGCCCATATGAGATGATGCCGTAATATATGAGTTTGTACTACTGCTGACAAGGGTGTATCTGTACAGTCATACAAACATAGTTTGTCAGTCACGTGTTCGGTGAGATGCATACCAATTTTTCAAAGAACCTTCATAACTGTACTTTAAAAACAAATGTGTGCTTCAACAATTCTTGAATAGCACACTTAACATTATGTATTTATAAGCTACACACTGACCAAAGTACTATTAAAACACTTGTGTAACAGTTCCCAGTTCCGGCAATGCATCAGCGCCTTCCTCAGAAGCGTTATAAAAGTAGTCTAAGATAACAACTTAAAAATAAACAGAAAGTGAAAGGATGTAACACTCATCTCTTCCCAGATCTAATCAAGTTCTCGTTTCCAGGATTTTTTTCTTGTAATTCTATAAATCGATACTAGGGGATAACCACGCCGCCTGCTCCGATAACCACGCCATGCACCAAATGAAACTGATACTCAAGAATGCTCTTATCGAACTTTACATTATGGCACTAGTTACGTGGCTTTTGCCCTTCGTGGAGTTCTTCCGTTGTGGCTTTCGTCCTTAATGATTTTTTTACTTGTGGTTATCTATTCTCCGAAGTCAGACTCTCTCTAAATCGGAAACAGAAACAAGACCAAACAGGATGAAAAGTTATTTGAATTTACTTCTATTTAATCTTGAACTGAAATTAAAGCTATATTCCATCACCTACAAAGGTAGCATATCTATTTTATCTTAGATGAAGAGGTATATATTTTAGATCTTAAATTTGAGGTAAAAAATATCTCTCCTGTGGGTAATAAGTAGTCTATTCTCCATTGTCCTCATCTGCGTTGTTACTTAATTTTAAAGATGAGCGTAATCCACTATATATATATATATATATATATATATATATATATATATATAAACTGAATATTATCAAATAATACTATTGATAAGTATATTAAAGGAAATAGACTCATAGTTTTTGTGAAGTATGAACAGAAATGTCATTTTTTCCCTGTGTGTTTCTTCCATGGTTGCGTAAGTTATTTTATGATAGTTTTATTAATCTTTCAGAATGTTTCATTTTAGTTTCAATGATTTTTTTTTGTAGTGCTTTCGCGTGGTAACTGCTTCTATTAGAATTTTGTATAATTTTTATTTCATGTGAAATTTGTGTATATTCCGATCTAGATATGACACATTTTTTTTTTCAACTTTGCTCATGACCATTTACAACTGTGATCGAAGCGATTAAGGTGGATCACTAGGTGTTCTCGGTGCTACGAGGGCTGTCTAAAAAGTATCCGACCTTTGGCCAGAAAAATAGTTGCGAATACCTGACAGATTTGGGACCCTAATCCCCTTCAAAGTAGGCCCCTTGTGCTTCCACACACTTAGCCCACCGATCCTTCCACTGCTGGAAACACCGCTGGAAGTCTTCTTTTGGAATGTTGTTCAGCTCCGTCGTCGTGTTCCGCATTATGTCTTCTCTACTCTCAAAACGGGATCCCTTCAGAGGCGTCTTCAATTTTGGAAACAACCAGAAGTCACAAGGAGCCAGGTCTGGAGAGTAGGGAGGTTGGCGAACGGTTGTAATTCCATGTTTGGCTAAGAACGTGTGGATCAATTGGGATGAATGTGCTGGGGCGTTGTCATGATGGACGTGCCAGTTCTTCGCTGTCCACATGTCTGGTCTTTTGCGCCGGACTGCGTCACGGAGTCGCCTGAGAACATCTTGATAGTACTCCTTTGTCACTGTTTGTCCTTCCGGTGCGTACTAGTGATGCACAATTCCACGGGCATCGAAGAAAACAGTCAGCAACACCTTGATTTTGCTTCGCACCTGCCGCGCTTTCTTCGGCCTTGGAGAATCGGGATGCTTCCATTGAGATGATTGTTGTTTTGTTTCTGGGTCGTACCCGTACACCCATGACTCATCTCCAGTTATCACGGAATTCAGATACCCAGGATCAGTGTTGGTGGTGTCCAGAAGGTCCTGTGCAACGTCAAAACGGGTGTCTTTTTGTTCCTGAGACAACAACTTGGGTACAAATTTAGCAGCCACTCGTTTCATGTTCAAATCGTCACGCAAAATTGCATGTGCAGAATCTTTACTCACTCCAACATCTTCTGCAATCTCCCGCACTGTCAAACGGCGATCTGCCATCACCAAATTTCGCACCCGCTCAACAACAGCTGCATTCCGAGCAGTTTGGGACCTGCCGCTACGCTGCTCACTCTCGACTGATGTGCGGCCATCTTTGAATCGGTTGAACCATTGTTTAATTTGTGTTACACCCATCGCATTTTCTCCAAACACCTGCTGAATCTTACGAATTGTTTGGCTTTGAGAATCACCCAGCCTTTGAGAGAATTTGATGCAGTATCTTTGCTCAATTCGTTCAGTCATCTTGCGAGAAACACTAAATCCGACGAACACTACCAACAGCACCTCACTTTGCGACCACCAGCTCACGACTGGCACACGCGAACGCGGTGAAAAAATTCAAGGTGGCGCCGCCTGAGAATCACTACTTTGCGTGGAAAAAATTAAGGTCGGATACTTTTTAGACAGGCCTCGTATGCTAAACGCTGCTTGAATAGTACGCTGTTGCCAGATAGTGCCGAGTGTTTACTGATGCCAGATAATAAAGGAAGTAATCATGGAATTTTGCTTGGATACTTACTGATGAAATTAGTTTTCGAACCTTAGCACAATTCACAGCTAAGTTCCGCTTCTCGAACTGCAACGCTATGATCCAGGAATTTTCTTATTGTGACCACCACAGTAAACGTACAAATTTGGCAACAACGCATTATGGCGTTCTGCGCAAATTTCTTCTCAAAATCTATTTCCTTACATGTAAATTAATATTTAAATAAAATGCGAAACATAACACGAAAGACAGTCAAACAATGTATCTATTTCGTAATAAGATCGTTACTTTAAAATACTCTGCACATGCAAATAAATGTTTCTTAAAACTGAGCAGTTCTAGTAAAATCTAACAGCAAGTGCCATCTTGTGTGTTCATTGTAAAACGAATCAAATGTTATATTTTATTTGTTATCTTTCTCGATATCAGACGGCACAACCAAATGAATCAGTGTCTTGTGGTGTAGCTGAAACATAACTCTTATCTTATAGTACAATATTTATAATATGTAACGTTTCATTGCGCAGTGTTTAAGGGAACGAGCTAAAATATGTACTGACTTCCGGATGGTGATCCACCTTAATTTTATATTAAATCGTTCACATCGGAAAAGTTGCTTGAATTTTGCTAATTCATGGTAATACGTTACAAAGAAAGAAAGAAGAATATTGTGTTTCGACTTTCAGTAACCACTGGGAATTAATTATTAGAAAGCTATTTAGAAAATTAAATAAAGAATGTTAGAGAAGTGTCTTTTAAATATCCTAGATAGTAGTTTTATTAATCAGAGATAAGCAGTTCTTGACACTACCCAATTTTGGTCAGGCAAAGATAAACATTTATTTACATATTTCAGCTATGTTCTATATCATGTATTCTAATATCTGCTGAGTACGACATGTTCGATTCCCGGAGGAAGGTCATGTGGTTCGGACTCCACGTTAATCAGTAGGTCCTGTCTCATATAGCCTCGCTGCTGAAAAGGAAGTTAAATTCAAAATCAACTCTACTCTACTGAGTACGACATTATTCGTATTAAAAGAGGAAATCTTAGTAATTCTACTACAGGAAGGCTATATCTGTAGTTATCTGCTCCAGCGGCAACACATTCGCACTTGAGTTACTTCAATAGTTTAGCTATTGAATAGTTTAGCTATTGTTACTGGAATAGTTTAGCTTCAAACTCTGAGTACCTATGAGTAGCATTGATTAATATTTTGTATTAAACAGTGTCATAAACAGTGGCGTATTTACGATTTTGTTTCGGGAGGGGCTTTGCTTAGTTTCGTGGGGGGGCTTTGGCTGAAAATGTAAAAATTCTGCAAGATATTTCATATACTTCACTATAGTAAGTAAGATTTCGGGGGGGGCTTAAGCCCGGAAGCCCCCCCCCCTAAGTACTCCACTGGTCATATATTTCATTTGCCTGTGATTGATTTTGTGCTCTTTTGAGCAAGAGCAGTTTATAAGGGGAAAAGCCACGACGACATTCTTCTTACGGGGAAAATCCACGACATTAAGGGAATCGCAACATGACGGCAAGACGACAGTATACAGTATTTTAGTAATTATAATGAGATATGGTACAAAACAATGATTAATTTTTAAACTTTGTTTTTTGTTTAATTATAACAGTATCCAATGATTATATCAATCAAGCTGAACAAAATGAGATGCTTTGATGATGAATTCTCATGCTCCCTTTTTGAGAAAATTGAGAAAAACAAATTTTTATCTTGTTGCAAAGAAGTATGTCGTTTGTTGCCAGTTTGATGTATTTTTAATAGATTTTATTAAGCTGGAATGAATTATTTATTTAATTGTGTCCTCTATGCAAAAAAGAGAAAATACTTGCAAATAGCATATTGCGTCTATTGTTGTTTGATTTTTCCTAAAAGTAATGCACTTCATCCTAACTGTGACGCAAATACCACTTAAAGTGTAAAACTAAGAAGATATTAGAGGAATTAAGAAAATTAAAGGTGAGTCCTCAAAGACAGGTTACTTCAATGTACACAGTATGTCAGAAAAATAATGGATTTTTTTTTTACAGATAACCACTAGCTCCATCTATTGAAGCAACATATCATCGAAAAGCGGGCTCAACAAAACGAGACCAGAATCATGAGAACCTTGGAGCAGGCCCGTATCCAGGAGGGTCTAGGGGCGGCCGGCCCCCCTAAATTTTTACTGGCCCCCTCTAAAATTTTCAGAGTAGGTTTGCAAATGAACTATAATATGGTGATGAATTATAATATTTTTTGATCGAGCCCCCCGAACTTTCACTGCACCCCCTACACTTTCGGGCTGACTACGGGCATGCCTTGGAGTGTCAGGTTATAGCAAGAAAAGTGAGTGTATCTGGTGTCATCTCGTCACAAACACAGGATGGTGCAAAGAGCCAATATTAAACTTTGTTTCAAGCTAGGTAAAACATTTACACAAATATTGGAAATGATGAAACAAGTGTATGGTAATAAGTGCTTATCTTGTATGTACACGTGTGTTGGAGTAATATACACATTCCGGGACGGTCTCCCGGAGTCCTTTGAAGACGACTCAAAGCCAGGCAGATCGAAAGACGAAAATCGCGATGAGTTGGAGGAACAAGTGTGTGAAATGATCGCTCACGATGCGAATTCCACTGTAAGATGGATAGCGGAGGAATTAAATACGACGAAAGACATGATTCACGAAATTTTGATAAAGGATTTAAAGAAACGGAAAGTCTCTGCTCGATTTGTTCCGCACATCTTAACTGACGACCAAAAACTTGCTCGCGTTAAACATTGCAAGGATCTGGTTTAAACAGCCACACAGAACAGAACATTCTTGGAATCGATTGTAGCTGGTGATGAGACATGGTTATTCAAGTACGCCCCCCCCCCCCAAAAAAAGGCCAAAATGCTACATACAAGTCCCCAGGTTCTCCGAAAGTGAAAAGTCACGTGACAAGATCCAAAGGTATTATACTTCGGGAATTCATTCCACAGGCCAAACTGTTAATAGTGAATATTATCTGGGTGTTATGGAGCGTTTGTCAAAGCCAATCGTTCGCGTAAGGTCTGAGTATCTAGCGACAATCAGTTGGTCTTTATTACACAACAATATACTATGTTACAGACGCTTTGCAGTTCGTGACCTTTTGGCTAAAAAAGAAACAAATATGTGTGCTTCCACATCCTCCGTATTCGCCTGATTTATCGTCGTGTGATAATTTTTCTATTTCCGAAATTAAAATTTGCCATTAAAGGAACATTCTATGACAATGTTACACACGTCCAGTCTGCCGTGACAAGGATCATTGAGGCGATTCCGAAATTGAACATTAAAAACTCTATGCTAGCATTGGTTGAACGTGCCCAGCGGTGTATCGATGCGGCAGGGATATACTGTATTTTGAATAAAAAGAACTACAGTTGGTAAAATACCTAATTCGTTTTGTTTAATTTAAAAAGTTTCGTTATTTTTCCGATATATTGTATAGTCGCCTTGTTTGTGGTTAGGTTTGTTAATGTCACCATGCAACTTGGCGAGCTGTCGAACAGGTAAGACCAAAGACTGATCAGTAGTGAGCTTTTATAACTGAAAGGGCGATAGCAGGTAGCAAGCAAGATGACCAAGAAAGTTGCACATGGTTTGACTCCTTGCACGATAAAAAAAAGTATGTTGTACGTCCCTTTCAAGACTATATTTACATTAAGAAATGTAGTAGGGTTGCAAGTTTTTTTTTTTTTTTATGACAGCCACAAGATTCATGTAAAATGGAAATGTGGTCTTAGCTAATGAGTAGCTACGCATTAGTAAATACATTGTATGCAAAAACCATTGAAAATATAAACGGTATTTTTACACTATTGTTAGTTAACTATTTAAGCAAAAAGAAAAGGAGCCTCTCTTCTGTTTTCAAGATCAAAATAAACTCTTATAGTACAACTTTTCGGCAAAGTGATATTATCTAAGACTGCGTTGCCACGTTACATGAATCTTGTAGCTGTCATAACAAAATCTTGAAACACTACAATATTTCTCCATGTAAACATAGTCTTGAAAGGGACATACAATTTTTTTTTTTCATCTTGCAAGGAGTCAGACCATGTGCAAGTTTCTGGGTCGTCTTGATTGCTACCTGCTATTACCCTCCTGCTGACATAAAAAAAAAAAACAGTTTTGCCGCTTCCGAAACAACGGATTCCTTTGGACAGGAAGGGGAATCGCGCCAAAATACACGTTTTTAATTAGGAGGTTCAATATTTGTCCACTAGAGTGCAGTGCTGCATGGCTGGAGATATCTATCTTGCTTCCAGAAAGTTATAACGTGTAAACAGTAAATAGATAGATCGGGTTGCAAGATGTTTTCTTTAATGACTAATTAAACTAACTAACTAACTCTATGGCTTATGGAGCCCGGTGGTTCAATGCCGCGTTCACAAAAGCTCTCCACTGACTTCTATCCCTAGCCAACTGCATTCAGAGTTTTTACTTTGTATGTTTTTAATGACAGCTACAACATTCATGTAAAATGGCAACGCGGTCTAATATTTTTGGGATTAACTGTTAGAAGATTATATATGCAAAATTTCAGAAGATACTCATGATTTTAGATGGGAAAAAATCAATCGAAAAAAAGTACACAGAGTTAGTAAACTTACGTATCTATTCAGCTGCATCATTAGCCGCAAATACTCTAATTTTACCAGTCATATTTGCAATTCATATTTTATAATACAAAGTCCACAACAATCTGAAGGAAGTCTGCTGTTTGACTCATACGAACTACAATACTTTGCTGCAGGCCCGTATCCAGGGGAGTCTAGTAGGCCGGGCCCCCTAAATTTTTGCTGCCCCCCTAAAATTACCACGGTAGGCTTGCAAATGAACTATAATATGGTTGCATCTGCCCCTCCAACTTCTACCCCCCCCCCTACGTTTTTCGGCTGGCTACCAGACTGCTTTGCTATATACTGCGTATTTTGATCTAAGTTGCGGGCTCACCGTCATTCAGACTTAGAACTTCTGAATCACAAATAAGTAGAGAACGTAATGAAGCGCAGGTCGAAAGCAGTGAATAAAGAAAATGAATTTTCTTCATGATTCATCAATGTCATGAATACATTTATGAAAAAGATTACACTACCACAAATATCATACTAATGTAATCCTATATCTTGTCATCACACTTCTTTTTTTGTCATCCTTTAAAATATTTTTTGTTCTGAAACAATAGCCTAACGAATATACAGTCTTGTTCAAAAATCCATGACAGCAAGCTGTTTTTTTAAAAACAGTATACTCTTCGTCCCTCTTGAGACAAAGGGGCGTATCTAATTTTTTTCAACTTTTCTAGGAGACAAGTTTAAATATTTTATCATAATTCATTCTATCGTGTTCTGTTAAAGAATTAATTTGATCTCGTAAATTATATACCTGAAACGAAGGAAATCAACGTAAATTTTAAAAGAAGACGATAGAATAAATCATAGGAAAAGATTTAAATTTGTCTCCTGGAAAAGTTAAGAAAATGAGATACGCCCTTTTGTATCGAGAGGGACGTCTTGTATAGAAAAGCTAAAGTAAATAAAAAACAAGTGAGTTTCATTTCAGGTTGAAAATGCGGTAAATTTCCAAACTATTGAAACCGGAAGTTGTAGCACTATCATTTTCAGTAGCAATAGAGAGATAAAGCCTGGGTTACGAAATTTGTTTCGGAGACTTGAATCATATTTAAAAACAGGTTCTCGCTGTCTCTTCCAGGTATAACAAACCTATAGTTTGCACAATTACTTAAACTTAATGTTGGGTTGAGTTAGCTTTAGATTTCTTAACTATGAAATATATATTGAGTTTATATAAATGAGTTTATCAGAAGATTTCAAATTCTTGTTTAGTGGCCAACCAAGAATGAAAGAAGAATCAACATTGTTCAACTTAAATGGTACATTACTAAGAAAGAAAAAAAAAACGAGCAATTAGAACTGTATAAGTTTAAGCTTATAGATTGTATTCGAAATCATAGAGTCAAATTTTCATGACTATTTTATTCGTGCCATTCGTTAACAACTACATTATAACAGATCTAAAAAAAAAAAAAAAAAAAAATTGTCATTAAACATTTGCCTCCATGGTGGTATCTCAAAACACTTTATAGACATTTTATAAAATTATGTTATTACAGCGGTTTAACATATCTAGATTCTCAAACACATTTCGTTAATACATATAGAAATTCATTACCACTCAAAGAATTGGCGATCCATCCTCTCTACTTATGTATTTACAAAAGAATTGTTTAATTGGGCGTTCATTGCTCATAATATCCCTGTCATTCATCAAATAAAATGCAAATATAGGCCGTATCATCGCTACTACATTTTCATTTTCAATTTAAAAGTAAATAAGTAGCATCATATATTACTTCACGTTAGCCTATGCATCATTCGCGTAATACATCTAATATGAAAACCACTACTATTAATGGAAAATGATATATTTACAAATGTCTAGCGAGAAAAAAATCTACATCTACTCGACAGGGTCCAAGTATTAGAACGCCTTTTTAAGAACTATTATCACTTTAACTTATTATTATAATTTTTGTTCACAACTAGTTAAACTTGAAGAGGGATGGATACGCATAAGAGATCATAGTCTACTTGAGAATAGCAAGTTGAGAAATATTTCAACTGTATCGGTTTCCGACGAGGCAAAGATGTGTTTAGTAAGTAGGCACGAACGTCTAATTTCACACTGTAATCATGGCACGTTCAAAGTAAACATCTACCTAAACTAAAAAAAAAAAAAAAAAAAAAAAAAAAAACCAGCACGAAGTGGTATTTTAGAAATAGTAATATTGAAATCCGGAGGTATGTCCAAAGTAAAGTTCTCCCGAATCGGCACAGACCGATTATTCGCATTTATATCATGATATGATATCAACATCGAAGGACACGTTATTTTTCAAATTTCCGTAACCTACAAGACTAAATATATGGTACAAAGCAATATGAAAAGACACACGAAAGAAAATTTCAAATTACTAACCTATATTACGAAACACTATGAAAGGGCACATGACAAAAGAGTAAAAGGCACGTTAAAAATACAATTTTACCGACTTTACACGTATTGAGCATACAGAGATGTATCACAAAATAGTATCAAAGGGACACACGACAAAATATGGAAAAACACGTTCAAAGTACAATTTTACCGACTCTACACGTACGAAATGGAACTTTTCCCTAACCTACACGAGTGTATTACAAGTATAACGTTAAAAGGACACATTGATATATAAAGGCACTCTCAAAGAAATTTCATCATAACGTTTACAAACGACATACATTACGGAGCAATATTAAATCAAATGAAATGGGTTACGAAGCACTTAAAATTCTAACCTAGCCATCAAATTATCTTTTGCCATAATACACTGAATGCACAATAGAGGTCCGCTTCGAATAACATTTACCGTATCATTCAGATATGAAATATTCATAGGTGCGTTCACAGTAAAGGTTTTCCTAACAAAACAACATATATCACACTACAATATAAAAAGGCACGTATTAGATTTAGAAGCACGGATAAAATTAAATTTCCTAACCTAACTGACATAAAAGGAAAACATGGTATATTATGGGACACACACACATTTAAAATTTAGATCTAACCTAACTACAACAAATATTTCACAAAACAAGACACCGTTATGGGACATAATTTAGCAATGTGTTTAAAATAACCCTACCTAACCTAAACATTCAAAATCTTAGAGTACATCACTATTGAGAGGTGCGTCCAAAGTAAAGTTTCACCATAATATCAACATACAAATTTTCAAGTTTACGTATCAAACACATAAAATTTAATAATTCAATTATATATGCTTGCAGTATATGTATATGAGTGGATACACGTGATGAGTATAGAGACGCGTAACGCCCTTCGGTTTAGTTACACATACTGATTCTTAAGAATTCCATTTGGCAAACTGTTATATTGTTTATGAAAAATAAGAAATGGATGTTACCCGTTTCGACGAAGTTCCCACAGAATAGTCCACAGGTTAAGCTGGGCTGTCAAACCTCCAGATCAGCAGAGTAGGTTTCATCTACCTGCTTATTTAAAAATCGAGAGTTGATGTCTTCGGGATACCAGCTCCACATCCCACATCCTACGGTTGTAGGATGTCGTTCCCGTACACCGTCGCAATCAACTTCGATAACTATATCTCCCACTCCATTACTTTATATGACTAGTAATGGCGGAGATAGTACTCGATGGCCTCTAGCCGAAAAGAAAGGTTTTGCTAAATTTTTACTTCAGTCAGACTCCTCAATATCTATTTTCTTCCAAATAATACCTCAGGTTGTTGTAATTCGCATTTTAGACTAGGTTGAATTCCGAATTAACAATTTTGGTTACGAAATTTCTAAATTTAGAGGAGCTGACCTAAGCCATCGTCTTTATACACTGAAATCTATCGATTCACTGCGTCATTTCACTCGCGTCACCAGACCTTAATAAGCGTGGTTTTGATATTATATCTTCGACTATAATTAGCACAGTTTTACCACAAATACATATCAATACAAGAATCTAACCTTAGAGATCATGAATCTCTATATATATTTCCAATTTCTAACTTACCGAGTACCACATTTAATAATTTAGAAATATTCCTTTAATTTCGTCTGGCCGTTGTTGGTACATCACCTTAGAAACGGAGTAAGCGACTCACGACGAAATCTCCATATTGAAAATTTTAACATTTCGTTTTCTCTAATAGTGATCCGAATGCCCTCTTGCGGTAATAGTGGGAATGACCGCCTTCACAGTAACAAAAGCGAATTGAACGGCAAACATCTATAAGTACTTCATCGACTATGCAAAATCAGGTAATTTTACGCAAAATTTAGTATTATTTAGTGTTATTTATGCTAATTGTTCTAAGAATACTGTACAGACTGTAAAGGAATTGTTGGTGTGACTAGCAATAAATCGGTAATATCTGGGTTTAAAGAAAATGTTCGAATTTTCAGATTAAATTTCATAGATGTATGTTTACGTGCGTATCTCATACCAAAATTGAGTACGTTTAGTCTTCTGTGCCATTTCTTTTACTAACAATAAAACGGATTAACATTAAAACTAATATAAACCTACACATAACAAAACTGGGCACAGCAATACTACACGGGAACCAACTTCAACCGGTAAACATTACAATACGGGAGCCAACTTGAACAGAATGTAAACAACCGGTAATCGGTCTGTTACACAGGAACCAATATTGACACCGGAAGCTGTGTTAGAATTTACTACTTCCGGTTTCAATAGAAGAATACGAACCAAGATTGAATCTATTCTTGGGATCCTGAATCCAAATCAAAGAATACCATTTATCGCCTTTTATTGCTATTTTCGCTGTGAGAAAAACAAGTTTTGAAACCGGGAATGGTAGAAAATTCCTTTTACTTTCGGTTCTAGTACATAGATAAAGAAAACGGAGATAGAACCTATATTTTAAAACACTGAAACCACGTCATAAAACCATTTCTTTCTATCTCTTACCGTTTTTGCTCTGATACCTCTTGTCAGTCAGACAGACAGGCGGTCATAACCGTTCTATAAGACTTCCTATACTTACCTACAAAATGACCAAAATAAAAAGAGGCACCCTGTGATACTAAATGTGAAATTTGCAGCTATCTGAGTATCGTTATTTCTTAACGTTAGTGCGGCGCTCGAGGAGGGTCACGTGATGTCGAGCGGCTATTAGTAATCAGTACCGGGTTGTCAGTAGTCAGTTGGAACCTTGTTGTGTGTGTGTGTGAATATAGTTATGCAGAATGCCTTTTTCAATCGAACAAAGTGTGTTTTTTGTTGAAACTTAATTTTGAAATCGTTTAAAACGTTAAATGAAAGGTTTACGATAAAATATCCCGAGAGAGCTGCTCCTGCAAAGAGTGTTGTGCAGAAATTGATCACTAAATTTAGGTCAGTTCAGTCGCTAACGCCAAACGTAACCGTGCAAAGACTGTTCACCGGAAAATGCGGAACGTGTTCAAGAGATTATGGTAAGAAGTCCACGAAAATCAACTAGACGTCTATCCTCCCAACTAAGCACCAAACGAACGTCATGCCAGAACATGTTGAGCCAGTTATATATGCGAGCGTGCAAAGTAAGGGTCATGCAAACATTACAACCTGTGGATTACACACAACAACACTATTGAGAATGGTTACTTACGCATATCGCTGATGGTTATCTGTATCAAAATCTTTACTTCATGACAGACGAAGCATGGTTTCACCTTAGCGGGTACGTGAACTCTCAAAACACACACTATTGGTCAACAGGCAATCCCAGGGAACACTTTGAGGTGCCCTTGCATGATTTGAAAATAGGTGTTTGGTGCGCAGTTTCAGACCAACAGATTGTAGGCTCTATTTTCTTTAATAACAACATGAACTCTCAAGTGTATGTAACACCATTGTTGCAACCATTCACATCGCAGCTAACGGAGGAAGAACGAGAAAATGCGTTTTTCCAGCAAGATGGCGCTACGACGCATACTTTACGGTTTTCAATGTCATGCGTCCAAGTAGCTTTCGGAGAAGAACATACAGTTTCCGTAGGTTTGTGGCCTCCCAAATCGCCCGATCTGTCTACCTGGGGCAATTTAAAGGGTAAAGTCTACAGTAACAACCCCGCATACAATTGAAGGGTTAAAAACAAACATTCGCAATGCGATTGCGGAAATGATGTGGCAAAAGTTTCCAGAAACACATTGAGACGTGCTGAGTTGTGTATCGAAGTTCAAGATGAACATTTACAGTACTTCCTGTGAACTATTGACCTATTGAATGTTCAGTACGTTGTTCTTAATAATAATACATTGCTTCATAATAATAATTTACTACTTTGTAATCTGTATTTACAATAAACGAGTTATAAGACATGGAGCCTCTTTTATCTTGGTCACCCTGGGAGTTTTTGGGAGTCCAACAAATAAAAATGTATTGGAGCTTAAGATCTTTCCTCATAGCCAAAATACTACGTTCTTCTACTTACGGTTATGAGAATACGACCTTTTAAAGCAAAGAGGAGGATAACCAATTTAGTTTTTTTTAACTTTTTTTTTTTTTTTAAAAAAAACAATGTACTAATCATAATGATTTTCTAGTCCGCCCGAGAACATTTTCCCTAACAGATTTCTAAATATCCCTTGAGTGCAAATAACAAAGAATGTTGTATATTACAATTTATATTTTCCTGAAGCTTTTGATCTCCTCACCCGCACAGATATCTGCATTGGGCAATCCGAAAATGCAGGCTAATGCTATATTCTCATATTTCGTCCAGTAAGGGAGCACAATATGCGTAAAGTTCCATTTCATCTCATTGATATCGCATCAGCATGGATGAAATATATTTTTTGAAAACCAGAGAGCATCAAACAGTGTAAATTACTCATCAAATAGCATGTTGTTAACGTTACCAAGGCAAATGCAGTCGAAATTTGTTCCAGTTCAGTGTCCAAGTAAGCAAAATCTAAAATGACACTGCTGATCTGAATGCACTGAAATAGTATCATATGGATATTGCGAATGAAGCACTATCATATTTTATTTTTAAATTATTTCAGTGGAGAATGAATGAAAATTAGGTACATAGGGAGCAGAAGGAAATATCCTAACCGTACATTTTAAGTTATCTGATGTGGTTTAAATACTTGGCGCAGTGCGGCGTTGTGTTCCAATTACAAAAAACGTTTCTTTTTCATGTAGACCTAACTTTTGTTCACGAAAAAATAAGACTTTTTTTTTGGTTCTATTCATTACATGAAATGTTCGAACATTATTTTTACTCAATAGAATACTGAACAACTTCGTGCAATGGAAACTTTCCATTTCTCCATTCACATTCACCGTTGACTTTAGTATTGCTAACGAGGCAAGATAACATTTTGTGTTGGGCTTGTTAACGAGGCTGAAGGTATCGGCATTTCACGAGAGTACAATGCCTTGAAAGGAGATCACATGTCATTTCAAAAGACAACCGCTACACCACAGTCTGACTAGTGGAAGTTGGTGCTGAATGAATCGTCAGCAAGCACGAAATTCAACAATAAATCTTACGTGCGGGAGAGCTGCTCCATGAAAGAAGACAGTTCACTAAAAATATGTTCATTATGATATTTTGTGAGAGATAAAATTGTATGTCGTCGTAAAAATCTTCACTGTTGTAAACTGAGACATTAGTGTCGTTAATGATACAAGGAGATACGGAGAATCGTCCTCATTAAGACGTATATAGTGTTTCCCTGAAGAAGTAGTTGATATTCTAGGCACAAAAACGAACTAGATATTGGATGTTTGAAAATAACAAAACACTACCTATTTTTCTCAGTACAGAGAAAAAGTTATTTCTATCTCTTTCTACTCGTAACTTCTTTTAGTGTTTACATGTAATTCAATGAATTAAACAGTACTGATATCACTTAACAAAAACAGTAAGGAGAATATTTATTTATACCATGATGCATTGTAAATATAAAGGTAACCAAGAAAGTTCTGTCGCTTTTTCACCCACCACCTTCGAACATCAATATCCCACCTAAGACGTACTTGGAAGATTAAAAATAGTCCTCTTCAGCATCAACGACCTTCTGCCAACGTTCTGGAAGGCCATGGATTCCATCGCGGTAAAACGTGGTGGGTCGTGGTGGAAGAAGACATTTACTGCATTTTGCACCTCTACTACGGATTTAAACTTGCGTCCTCTAAGGTGATTGTCTAAGGAATGGAACAGGTGATAATCGGACAGTACAATGTTTGGGGAGTATGGCGGATGCAATAGTGTTTCCCATCCAAGGCGTAGAATGGTGTCCACGGGTCATCCTAATCACGTGGGGCTTAGCGTTGTCCTATAACAGGAGGACCCTCTTACGATTCAGTAGTGCTGGATCCAGAGTTTTGAGCTTTTCTTGAACACGGCTCAACTGCTGATAGTAAACAGTTGCATTGATGCTGCGACCAGCTGATAGCAGTTCCCGATGCACGATGCTCTGGCAGTCTACCAAACACACAGGAAAATTTTCTTCTGGTGCAGTTCTGGTTTCGGCTGTTTTGGAACCGGTTCATGTGACGCTAACTAATCATAACGGCGCCATGGAGCTTCGTACAGGACCCATTTCTCATCACATGTCAACACTCTGTCCACAAATGGCTCCTTCCTCAGACGAGACAGCAAAGAAACACAGGTATTTTCTCGCGTGGCTTCTGGCCCGGAGTCAAATCATGTGGTACTCATCGACCCAACTTGTAGTGCTTTCCAAGTTGATGGAGGTGCTACCGAATGGTTTCTCCACTCACACTGAATTGTAGTTCCAGCTCCTTACATGTCTGCCCACTGTTCGCCTCAATTACTGCCTGAAGACCTTCATTTTGTACATGTGTTGATCTTTCGGCACGTGGTACGTCTTCGAGTGTTTCGCCACCGCTACATTGTCCGCATAGTCATGACACCCTTATCAAAGGCCTGTCATATCTTCCGCCCCGCTGCAGTGGTGTTTGACCCCAGTTTGAACTCGTACAGACTACATGCCCTTATGACGCTCTGTGAAGGTCCCATGTTCACCCTGTCCTTACGCAAGTTCACAGTGTAACTGAACTGCCACAACTAGGTAATATGTTGGATATACCCAAACCAAAACTTACCTTCACCTTATCTCCATTCGCATTGAATTCACGGTGTGAGGGCCAATTGAACACAGACCTTCACAGAAAGCGACAGAACACTCTTGGTTTCCTGTATGCAGTAACGTAGCCAGGATTTCGTGAAGGGGGTGGGTCCGTGACATGAAATACTGTGGTCATCACACCAGGTTCTCGATCATTTTAAACTATTTTACTGGAACATATATTGGTTCGTTATCCAATATTTCGTAACGGGGGGGGGGGACATGAAATTTTGAATGCCTAGGAGCTCGATCAATCTAAACTACTTTACTATCAACATATATGAGTTTGTTAGGACGATAAAATGAGGATATGTTGGTAAGTATTTTAATAACAAACTATGAAGAATTCTCGAGTAAAATAGTAAAAAAAGTGTTGAAAAAGATTTTACAATATTTACGTCCTTACTCTGTTCATTCAAATATAAGAATTTCGCTTTCATTATGACCTCAACTAATATTATAAAAAGTACATATTCAATATTATAAAAAGTACATACTTAATAATGTCTTGTAAAATATTTTACAATATCTGCGTTCTTTTCTCTGTTGAATCAAATGCTAACAGAACTTTCTTTCCACATAAATTTTTGTTTTTATTATTCCGTCAACTACTGTCGGTTTCAAATGACAGGTTAAAGGAGCAGTAGAAAGTTGTTTTTGAAATAACATGTTTGATACTGCAAGGATGCGATAACGAAAAATTATGATGAAAAATGTCCACGCTGTTACACAACGGTACTATACTTTCGGAAGCTTGAAATCTCCCTGACTAGTAGCAGAAATTCTGAGAATCCCGTAACTTTTCTAGAAATTTTGAGAATTCCGTATTTTTTCTAGAAATTTCAAATTCCCTGACTCTTCCAGGATATCTCACTTACCTCACCACCATGTATTGCAAGTAATAGAAATCTCCTCATAAGAAAGAGTAACCAAAAGCCTTCTGAACTTTTTATTTTTATTTTTAACGCGATCCTTCTTTCTCTCATTTTATTTTGTTTCTTCCTTCCTTATTTTTTTATTTCTGGTCTCGAAGGGGGCTCCGGACCCCCCGGACCCCCTTGGCTATGTGCCTGCTGTATGTATTATTTGGTTTATATACAGTTTACTAAAAATAAATGGATTTTTTCAGCTTAAACTATTGCCAGTAGATTTGTGAGAAATGAAGAAAATGTGGAAGAAAATATTATGTTGTTGTATGTAAGAAATTCTTGAATATTGACGTGTGTGTATTTCTGCCACTGCAAAATGACAAATAAAGAAGGGATAAATACAGGATGCAAAAATTTAACTGAGTGACCGATTTCTACGTGCCACAGTCAGCGTGCAAAGTTCTCTCGATTCAAGTCAAACAATCTCGCTCTAGTTTCATTTAAGAAGAATCGGTTCGTAATGCTGAAACATGTCTACACAGGATGTTTTGGTGTTCTCACTTATGTCAAAACATTGTCGATCACAAGCATGTAGTTTTAAAGCCATCTACAACAATGTATAGTCTCATTTTTAAAAGTTGTTTTAGAATCCCCTATTCTAACAATCATAGCTCTAAATGAAGATCTTTATTGGCTGAAGAAAATTCATAACTGTTTCAACTGCAGCGGTAGGTAAGAGTTCATAACTTTTGAAACGGAGATGGGTGGCCAAGATTTCTTGCACAATTCTAAACAACATTTGAACCACTGATTGGAAAAAGGGAATAAGTACAATTTTTTGCGATTTTAACCTGAGATAGCAGATGTGTTCCTTTAAGATAGTTGCATCGTTGAGTAGAAAATTGGAATGTTTGGGCAACTCTATATGACCAATGTAGAAGACAAAATCTCTCGCTGATTAGAAAAAGGAAATAACTACGTTTCTTATTTCCTTCTTACAGTCACTACAAAACACGACCACAACTGTGAGACTGTGTGTAAGTAGACAACCACCAGAGTCCTCTGCTTTCGTTACGATACTTCGCCTTCTTTTTGCATTGCACAATCTATGGAGAACTTTTTGCTCCAATCAGTTACAGATTTACATGTTTTCAGTGATACAAGTGGTGGTCAAAACTGCAATCATTCAATGACATGAATGCTTTTCAGCCTGACCGTATCATAACGGTTCCCACTATACACCAATATTTGCCTGTCAGAGGTCACAGATTTTACCATGTGACCGAAATTTTGCTGTAATCAAACCAGAACTCAAACGACACAATCGCATTTATTTACCAGCACAGTATAACCACATGATTACGAATGCAACAAATACTGATCCTCCATTTCAGATTTACGAAGTTGTCAATGAAGAAATCTTAGATTTTAAACATTGGTAGTAACCGCTTTAGAAGTCTTCAGGTAGCATTGTGGACAAAACAGTGAAATTCCAAGTAAGTAAATAGAGACACTGTTTACAAAGCAGAATCTGCAGGTTATGTCCAAGCTCATAAGTTTATCAATGGACTAAGAACTGATATTTTTCGATTACTCAAAAGTAATGTCACAAACGTTGCACTGCCAACGTCAAAGGCATACGATTGGCAAGTCTCGATCAATCAGAAAAAGATCAACGATTCTTCACAAATCATCAAATACATACCTGACCAATACAAACAGTTTTATAGGATGATTTGTTCATGGAAAACCACTGACCAAGAAACTGTAGAAGAAGAAGATGCAGACGGATAGGACCCTATGTAAACCCATTCTACTGTGACAACGTATTTTGCTACGTATTTTGTTCAGTTGTCTATTGTATTACTTTTCTTGCTGTACGAATAACATGTGCTGTACAGAAAAACGAACGGTGACAATAAAAGTGTTAGAAGCCTTATATGCGTGATAGTTCGAATACATATATCGAAGATTAACATACAACATTGCATTCAACATGTACATTTTCATAGCTTTCTATCAAACTGCACATTACATACCCTACACACAATTACAATTGCACCCAACTTTAATTGATTGGAAAAAGGGAATATTTTCTCCATTTTTAAGCTTTTCTAACCAATTCCAGGGCTGCAATACAAGATTCTTCTTGTTGTCTTAGTGTTTGTTAGTTGTTTTGCTACAAGTAATCAATTATACACTTTTTGCAACAAATACAAACAACGCCTCTAGAAGGTTTTTTAGCGTTATTGAAAACTTAGGTCTGATGCACTTATTCCCTTTTTCCAATCAGTGATTCATTTTGTCATTCTACTTCAAAAATCTTGCCGAAATCTGTTTGCGAGAAAATACGATATTTAAGAGCTTTGATAGTTCCAATTGTAATTGTCGAAATCTGTAATCAAGCGAATATTAATTGACGAACAGTCGAATTTCATTAAGTTGCAAATATTCTTATTGCCTATTGAAGATAATACAATTGTACAATTATTTGTTGATGGCACTATCTTAGTCCTTATTGGTTATTCTTGAACCTGACACTTATCAATGAATGTCTGGTTTAGTACTTCATAAATACATATTGTTGAAGTGCAATAATAAAACCAGTAGATTTGTATTACACAGGGCGAAAGACGTTATGGAAATAGAAAAAAATAATCAAAATTTTTACGAATAGCCTGATCAATGCAGAGAAATATCACAATGAAGACTATACAATTAAAATTACAGATAGAATTATGAGTCTTGAACTACTAACTGAGTTAATTTCAAATAATGAAACTAATGATATATTGAAATTGTTGTTCTAAAGTAAAGGATTTTATAGTTGTCACAGAAAGCTGTTCTATCCCTAGAGCATTCAAATAAAATTCTTCATGCTTCCTTTTTCTAAAATTAGTAACTTCTCCAACTGTGGGAAAAATCCTCCTTCATTAGTTTTTAGAAACTTATATCATAAATATATGCTATTAGGTTATTGTAAACAACCTATATAGAATTAGTATTCCCCCTGTGAAATTTGACTAACTTCAAACCCCTAATTTGATTGTCCATATCTCGAGGCCAAAGATCTCCAAAGGAAAATGTTTTCACATGCGTACTAACCAACTCAAGTTCTACCTTTATGCCAAGTTTGGTCAACGTTGGTTGAGTTATGTAGATCGCATAGATAATTACTTTTCTTGTGACTTCCTTTTTTAAAAAGAAAAATTAAGTGAAAGACGAACAAAATCTACAATACAGATCATGAAGTATTTTATCCTGAATACTATATAACCCAACAAGACTAATGTGAGTAGTGGGTTGCATATGTACAGTCAACAAATACAATACAGGTAATTATATTGGTCATGAAGTATTTTATCTTGAATGCTATATAACCGATTAAAACTAATGTGGATGGTGGGTTGCATATGTACACTCAACAAAAGAAACTAACCTTGAGTTAGAGTTCTTGTTACTTCTCGCCACTAAAATGTATGTTGTTTGTAGAATTTTATCGTTTCCCTTCAGCATCGGGTCTACGTGCGATGTGAATCTACAGTTTAAGCTGCAATCCGAACTGCTGTAATGTGTTCAATACTCTTTAACATCGATAATCGAATCCAGATCCTCTCCATGAAAGGTGTCCGCGTTACTCACTACACTAGAGGGAAAAAGCTGAATTTAAAATATTCTTCTTTTTTAAAATACTTAACCTAACCGAAGGCGTCTGACCCCACTGGAATTGTTATTTAGTTTACCTGTTCAGATTTTGGACATGGTGAAAAAATCAATGTACTTGACAAAGTACGATATGGAAAAATATTAATACACTTGACCAATAGTGCAATGAAACTCTTAATACACTAAGGCAACTTAAAACAAGAAAATTTGGAAACCACTGTATTAACCATGTAAAATGATTTTAATACACAGTGTGGCGCACGAAGTCTTCGACCATTTAGTTATCATATTAGAACTAGTACTGAAATTCGAGCTATGAGACTGAATTACATTACGGAAAGTAGATTTAGCACAACTCAGAATTATTTATAGGTGCAAGCACATACATTAGCTTTTGTGAAATGAATAGTAGGTTCACTGGAAGCAAAGAGTGAAAGTTGTATTGTTTTGTGAGTGAAAGTTGTGTTGCGAAAGATTATGGTAGAAACATAGAGACGGTATCACCAATCTTTAAATCGAGGAAAGTTTTATAAGAAAACAAACAAAAAAAAAAGTCAATTTTTCTACAACAGTTTGAAACTAATAGCTCTATATTGGCAAAATACAGTGAGTGTTCCCCTATAGAGTTTGTGCATCTGTAAACTACGAACAAGTTTGTGTGGAGGTCTTTGGCTCGGAGTCAACCCAATTCAATTTAACATTATTGAATTGGTAATCTTGCTACGGTCTCTACTAAGAATTCTTCAGTGAGACCTTAACGTTTTCTGAACCCACACTCAACTTCTGCAAAACTACGTTAAAAATCATAAGCCTTAGACATCTTCTTGGTTTTATTGAAATCGTTTTACTGGAATACGGATATCACTACATATTCCTATATACGAGTCTGGTTACACACTCGTTGCGTAAACATAAAGATGAAACTGAAGTTTTTTTAAAATCCTAAACATCTGTTAAGGCCATGTCACTGGAGGATGGCGGCTAGTAATATCACATTAAGGAAATGCGATTGATTTGGGTATTATGAATGCTTTGCTAGTAAGCTTGTTCAGTTCAATGCTATTATCAACCTATTTAAGTTCCTAAATAAAGAAAAAAGTGTATTGAAATTATTAATATTGTTATTTAATTTAATGTTGAGAATTTAACATTTCTTTCTAGCATTGACTCTATTTATGTGAAATTCGCTTAAACATTAACGTCGAATTCGAGTTGAATTGAGTTGATTTTGAAATTAACGTCCCTTTTAGCAGCGAGGCTATATGAGATGGGACCTACTGATTAACGTGGAATCCGAACCACATGACCTCCAGTCGTCGAATTCAAACAGGATACTGTTAAAACTCTCACATGGAAGGTTAGAACTCAACAAAAGTCCAGATATATATATACAGGGTGGCCGCTGAAGAAAGTCAAAGATTTTGGGAGGTGATAGGGGAGGTCATTCTAAGCAAAAATGCTTATGTAAACGTAGGGTCTATTCCCCCTCGTTCCGGAGATAGGGGTGGGGGTAACTTTTTTACCTCTTGCATTTGCCGATTTTCGTTTGAAACATTCTAGCACCCTGTAGTTGGAGCAATGTTCATATTATATCCGGTTTGAAAGCTAATGAAACAGGCTTGCAGATGGTATACACTGCCATCTGTTGGTCAGAATTGTAATTAGTGTTCCACTGTTAAATAGTATTGTATTTCTAGTTCTCATAAAAACATTCGTTTATTAATATTCGCAACAATTGTCATCCATGGAAAGTTAACATTGTTATAAAATGAAATCTTTGAGTTGGTCCCATGGTTATGCCGGTTAGGTTAAAGGAGACGGTGATGATGATAAATGTATGAAATGGTGGAATGAAGAAAGTGGGAGGAAACGGGAGAACCCCGAGGAAACCCACACACACGGTGTTTGTCCACCACAAAGTTCACTTGGCAGGAGCAGGGTTTGAACACAGGACCCCATGCACCGGAGATGAACGCTCTACCACTGAGCCACCGCGGCCCTCTATGAAACATTGTTATGCTATTTGAGTAAGGAGTTAGGAAAAATGCTTTTTTTTACGGCTTCTAATGATGCTAAAAATTTGACACCTCACCTGGATCTTTGGTATAGAGTATCATTTTTTCCTAACCAGATACTGTTCCTCTAGCGACAGTGTTTCCACTCAAGAACAATGAAAAATAGTTTTAAAAAAGGAATTTTATAGAGAAATTCGAAAATTTCCCTCCGTTATTTCCCTGCAGCACTGGCACAATATATATACCATCCGCAAGCCTGTTTCACTAGCTTTGAAACGAGGTATAATTTGTAACATAACACCAACTACAGAGTATGTTAGAATGTTTCAAACGAAAATCCGCAAGAGCAAGAGGCAAGAAAGTTACCCCCACCCCTATCTTCGGAACGAGGAGGAATAGACGCATATAAACATTTTTGCTTAGAATGAACTCTCCTATCATCTCTCAAAATCTTTGACTTTTCTCACAGGACATCCTATACATATATATATATATATATATATATATATATATATATATATATATATATATAGATAGATAGATAGATAGATAGATAGATAGATATAGATAGATAGATAGATAGATAGATAGATAGATAGATAGATAGATAGATAGATAGATATAGATATATAGATATATATATATAGGTACAGTGGCGGATCCAAGGGGAGGGCTATAGGGGCTATAGCTTCCCCCCTTGACCCTCAGGTATAAACTGGATAAAATGGGCTTCAATCCTGCTTTACACTAGATAAAACGGCAAAATATGGTTTAGCCCCTCCCTTGATCATATCGTGGATCCGCCCCTGTATATATATATATATATATATATATATATATATATATATATATATGCGTGTGTGTTGATTCTATGAATAAACTTCTCATGCTTTCAGAAAGCAATATTTTGGATGGTGTCTGTTTGCTGACACTCTAAGTGACAAACAGAAACTAGAATTTGTTATAAATATTTACTACACGCCCTCAGTTCAGTCTGCAAATTACAAACGTGGCAAGACAGTAATTTCTCCCCGTTGTCCACTAACAGTGACGTCATTGTGTATACAAATATGAAGATCTCCCACCGAAAACCCTAAGTTTACGACCAATAAAACAAAGGAGAGCGTACACACTGGAAAGAAAGGCAGTCAATACAAAGGTCGCGTTGCACAGAGAAGCGACGGGGCAATGGAATTTGTATTGACGGGTCGTGTGTGCTGTAAGATTTAAGCTGAGAGATCTAGTTAGAGCACGACAGGGAGAAACTTCATCTGTCTGGGTGGGTTGGTGTCAGTAATTATGCGAGGTTCTAATTAAATTTACACGAAACATTTTGAAAGGTTCAGATTATCCGAGATTGCAATGCCTTGAAGCGATTCAATATAGTGTGACGTTGGTACTTCAATTATCCCATCATATATCCAAGGTCATATATGCTATATCCAAGTTTAATTAGATTGAAATTAACTAGAAAGCCAAAGAAATCCTTGTTAAATTGGTCAGGTAATTACAGTTCTCACTTATATGTTAATAGTCATTAAACATCAACGAATATTCTATTATAGAGTAGATATATTACTAACAGGCTACTTCTAGTGTATGCGGATTAGAGTTCGATTTTGTATGATGATGTATTGCTATTTAAACGTTATTATTGCTATTAATAACGTTTAATCATTAAACGTTATTAAACGTTCAGGGTTTATTTTTTATAGGAAGATGGCTTTTTGAATTCCCGATAATTATAGCTTTATTAACTGACATCTCGGATTTCTGACCTATAATAATGGATCTAGAAAAGCACTTATTAGTTAATTTAATAGTCCTTTGTAGTTGATATTCGGCTCACTTTATAAGTTTCATATTTAAAAAGAAATGCTACAGTGATAATCATGCGCGCCGACTACATGGGTGTTCCGGGGATCCAGCACCCACACAAATAATCTTGTGGATGCACAAAATAAAATAAATATTTCTCACTCGCCATTATCAAAAAATAACTAACACATTGAGACGGAAGTTAAAATTTCTAACTTCTAAAACATAATTCTTTCTTCTAAATGTGTTTGTGCAAAGGCAATCAAGCAACACAATTAAGTTAGTCAGTTTGTAATTAGTTTATGTTCACAGCAAAATCCTTGCAAGTTCTTTGTGCAATACCATTAAAATTATTTGCTTTTATGAAGATTTTTCATTTTAATTTGTATAAATGTGGCATTTTCTTTTAGCGACGTGTTGGTAATATCATTGTATCTTGCAATCATTGTGCATAATGTAAGTTGTCTAAAATATACACTTAATGTTATGATTACAAATATTGAGAACATTCATTACAGTAATTTATTCTTAACCTTGAACCTATTTCTCTTGCGTTTGTGTCAACCGCGTTAGTAACTGAGGCAGCCCAACTTATCGTACCGGTACCGTTTACTTTATCACCTGTATATTTTACTTCATCACAGCCCAGCCCTTTATGACAGCGCTCATAAAAGATTTTAACTAGATGGAAGTGAATCAAAAACTATCGAGACTCCCCTGAAAACATATAATACACCCTGCTATTAATATGCACCCACATAAATTTTGGAAAGTCGGCGCTGTTGGGGATAATTTTAATTGATTAATTGGACTTTAAAAAGTTACTATATAGTATTAATTTTAGTTTGATTAATTGAACTTATTTGCTAAAATTCAAAAAGTAGAGAGAAGCGTAAAAAAAAATTATTAGTCATAAAATAAATTTGATGACAGGAAATCCACTCTGATTCACTTATCTTTTTTTAAGTTTTGTGTGAATGCTTACCTTTTAATGCACACGTTACGATGTGAATTCATAGCCTTTATTTATTTATTTATTAATTTTTTTTTTGGGCAGTAACACTTGGTTTAGTTAACCTTTAAAGCAACTTGTGCCAATTTGGACACACTTTCATTTGAATCGAAGGTTGTACTGTTGATACAAATGAATAAAGACGTTGTATAGGGCATGAATCTAAGAGTTTACAAAGTAACATACTTTACTCATTATTGTTTTCGCATTAAAGGGTTAAGATGTGAATAAAACTGTCAGAAAAAGCAATACAGTTCAAAATATATTCAGTGGCAATAATATGCGTATATATACTATTTTACGGGTATTCAATAATAAACACTTCTTACTATTAGATTTCCATGCTGTTCATAAGTATCCGTCCACCTGTCTAGCTGTCTTCTGTCACCAGGTATCACAGCAAAAAACAGTAAAAGGTATGTATCTATCTAAAAGATGATATCTCAACCCATTAACCCTCCATTTAAACTAAATGTAAGGGGTACACGGTGGCACAGTGGTAGGGCGCTTACTTCCGGTCGTGGGGTCTCCAGTTCGATTCCAGGCTAAGTAAATTTGTGGTGGACAACATCGTTTCCGTTGGTTTTTCTCGGGAGCAGCTCATTTCCTTCCACATTCTCATTCCACCAATTATTCCATTCTTATTTACTTCCCTTATTATCGACTCTCTTTGCCTAACGGGCGTTTTGTGTTTCCTTAAACTGAAAGATTTAATTTTGAAAAATTACACATTTTCCAGTTTCAATGTTTATCGCCATCGAACGAAAACTGTAGTAGATAGCGGCAAGTGATTTTTGAAGTTGATCTAGCATCTCAGGAAAAGATAACATATATTCATCAGCATTTCTCTACTGAAACCAGAAATGATAGTAGACATTTAACACTTACCACTACATTTAATTTTTAATGTAGAATACCATAGAGGAAAAAGCGGTCAAGAATAGGGATGGCTACAAAGTTCCGCGAGGAACCGGTTCTCGGAGATCCGGTTTTCATAACCGGTTCTGGAACCGGTTCCTGACCTGGATCCGAAAACCCGGTTCCAGAACCGGATCTTAGGAACCGGTTCCAGACCTGGATCCGAAAACCCGGTTCCAGAACCGGATCTTAAGAACCGGTTCCAGATCTGGATATGAAAACCCGGTTCCAGAACCGGATCTTAGGAACCGGTTCCACATCTGGTTCTGAAAACCCGGTTCCAGGACCGGATCTTAGGAACCGGTTCCAGACCTGGATCCGAAAGCCCCCAAAGACCCGTAAAGGAGGCATAAAGTTCACCTTCAAAAATAATGCAAAGAGGACCATGCGCTCGTGCCTTCCCCGCCCAGACCCGTTTGTGCCCCCAGAAAAAAAATTTTGGTCCACCAGTGGGTGTTTAGCCAAATGAGTTGGCCAGTTGGCCTGTTTAACCAATGAGTTTGCCAGTTACCCAGTTTATTTAGCCAAATGAGACAAGCTGCCGCCGCCTGGGCGCCTGCCTGTCGCTTCCACCATTTCATCTAGCATACCGTTCACAGCTTGCCAGCAGCTCGGGTTTAGCGTAGGGATGGTCACAAAGTTTCGGTTCCAGCGGAACCGGTTCCAGACCTGGATCCGAAGAACCGGTTCTAGACCTGGATCTGAAGAACCGGTTCCAGACCTGGATCCGAAAAACCGGTTCCGGATCTTGTAGAACCGGATCCGTTCAGACCCGAAAACCGGTTCCACCAGGAACCGGTTCTGGCCATCCCTAGTCAAGAATAGCGGGAAGTAGTTTTCTGCAATCGATTAAGCATCCGAAGATTATGTTCCATATCCGATATTATTTCTCTAGTACAACCGGAAGTTTACTACAGCTTCCTGTTTGAATAGTAATCTACATATAGCAAAACGTTAAAAGATAGCAAGAAACGATTTTGTCCTATGCTTCCAGCATCCAAGAAATAAGTTTCATCTCTGATCTTATTTCTGTATTATAGCTGGAACTTGCAGACCAGCATAGTGAGTGAGCTTAGTTTGGAAGTCCACTATAGTTTCACAAATGTGAAACGAAGCTCACTCGTATTGCTTAAACTTAATTTATTCTTGATAATCATTTCAGTTGACAAGTCTGTCGTCATCGGTAGGTTCGTTATTCATATGATGATTGAACCCAAAATTTCTTCCATCTTTCTCTCAATGTCTTCATTATGGTGTGATGTAAACACCTTAATTATATTGTTGTGTACTTAGCTCTGTAGGTCATATTACATTGTTCAAATACAGTAAAGAAGATATAACCATTTGAATAACTCCAAGCTCATTCAAATGCAGACAAATGTAGACTTCAATGACTACAGACTTGTCACATGAAATGATTGCGAGGGATACATTCTATAATAGAATTCGGATATAATGAAATAAATTGAGCGGCTCGGAGAAACATAATGGTATGTCTCATTTTGCAACTTTCAATTAAACTGGGAAAGAAAGTTCAACATTCTCATGTAATTCAGTGCAGTGACACATACCAAACAAACTTCCCCGCCATATGCAGGTACATTTCCGAATTTAAAGTAACTACATACTGACAACCCGGCTCAATTCGTGCCTAATTTGGGGATGCAAAAGTGAATTGAGCTGAGCGCCTTCCACTCACCATCTAGAATGAGTGGGCAAGTTTTCAAATTCATATGCGAGAGGTTTATAAATTTAACATATACCAAATGGGGATTGAGTTCTAATAAAAACATTAATTTCAATGATTAGGTAACAACTGTATTTCGTATTCAGTAAAATGTAATGAATGTGGATGTTGTGAATTTTAGTACGGATATTCGGAAACTTTGCCAGACGAGTATCGCTTATCGAGCATTGAGCAATTGAATCCTGAATAGGAGAAACACATACCTTTCAGTTCTCTTCCAAATGACGTTCGCTGATGACCTCGGTGTTGACGAGTTGAATCCAGTATCGCCAAGTTGATACTTCTATGGATAGGCGTTGCTGCTTAGCATTGAGTCTGGTCTCACTCCCAATGCTCTAGATGAATCGTAGAACTTCTCTAATAAAATACTGGAGCTTCTCTAAGAACTGAAGCTCTCATCCAAATCGCGATGACTTCTCTTTCAATCGAACTCACGGTTCTCTGTGTCCAGAAGACCTCCTGTCTCTTGGTTTTGTTCAACTCCTTCCTTCTGGAATTCTCTGGCGTCGTCTGCTGCTAGGCACGTGTGACCTCCTTTCATTTGGAAAAACAAATTCTTTCCTCGTGTCAAGACTCAAAAACTGCAACACTCGACACACTCCGATTTCCCGATTCTAGGCAATTTCCTCATATCCGTGAATGTGTGAAATGTTCACAAAGAGATTACAATTACTTTTCATGATTTACAGAATGCCGTTTATGTAGGAGTTAACGCATTACATACATTGTCTTCCTGCATTCGCAGACTCTCCATTGTGCATTTTTGTTTTCTGAATCTTGCTGACAATTAAATAATACATTTGCATCAGCTTGCGTTAATCTCGATTCTTAATAGTTGTTTACCTTCACCTCATTATTTTAAAACCCGATATCCATAAAATAAATAAAAATTGATCAATAAAATAAAATTATTATACATGAAATTCTGATTAAATTCGGGTACTGCCACATGTCCCCCCTTAAAACCTTGGTAGCTACGCTATCCAATTTAGATCTCGTAAGAGGTCGTGATATTACAGAACTCCCTGTAGATATATACAACATATGAAAATAAATAACACTGAAAATAAACATAAACTTGAAAATAAATAAGTGAAACATGTGTATCTACATAAATCAATATCATAAATCAATAACTGTTTTCCTACACCTGAACATTAACATAATATATATATTTAATCTTTTAATCATCTCTATTAATTAATGAAAAAATAACGTGAAACATATACATCGATATCTCTATATTCAAAAGTGTACACTCACGACATCTTGTGAGATGTACTAGAATTATGAGATGAGCATGAGATGAGCACAAGTACTCTGTAAGAAAGAATATATGTATGTAAAAGCAAAAGTACTCTTAATTGCGAAGAACCCCGCAATTCAGCTTAGGTTTCGTATTACTGGAACTTTCCATTACTTAGTTGTCCATACTTGCCAACTCAAACATTTGTTGACAGTATCAGTAACAGATTTCATTTGTCCATTCCAGTTGTCTTACACTTCAAATCTAAAAACATAAAACTTTTTACGAATAATTAAAACATATTCACTTATTGTGGAATTGTAGCACTAAAATAAATCGCAAAATATCATCACTTTTATTTTTCAATAAAACTGAACACTGAATTTTTTACTGTGGAAGAATAAAATTCTTCTTTAGGGCATTTGCTACACTGAGAAAATTTCTGGGCGGCAACTGCAAATTCAGCAAAATTGACCCAAGGTTAAAACTATATCCACGCTGGCACTCCCATTTGCGCGTCGCTTTGGTTCCATGTACACTTGATGTCGAAACGCACTACGAAATTTTTAACAATTTCGCTAAAATTTCGTGTTTTACATTATAATGATGTCACATGTTATTTTCGAGTACTTCTTCCCATGTTGATGTCTAACGGGCGTTCAGAAAGTTTTCGTTTCGTGACATACATCTGCGTGGTGTTATATAATTCACTAGTGTTACCCCTATTTCAGTGTCAATGCTATTGCCTGATTACGCTCTACTCAATCTGGCTTTTACTATTTACTTATTAAAATGAAGTGTCAATGTGATGTTTTAAAGTGATAATAACGACCTAATGGATATAAACAATGGACTAATGGATATAAACAATGGGATAAACAATGGAAAAAAATACCTACAGTGGTGAGTACATTTAAAACTTTACTTATTTAAACACGGATATATATATGAGTTTAAAATGTGTATATCTACCTAACTTTATTTAAACCTATAATCACTATTATCATACTTAATACTTGATAACTGATACAAAAATCGATTGAGATTCAGGGAAAATCGATGGAATCTCACGTTTCCTTGAGACTCGAAAAAGCTTTGGTTGTTAAAAACGGCTGCTTGCCTAGCCGTCCATCTCAATCAAGATTTGGCTCCAGCTATCACATTTACAATCGAACTATTTACATATTTATAAAAATCTGACTACCTAATGATAATTTTTTAAAAATTCAATTCTTCTCTATATTCGAAAAAAAAATTCAATAAAATACTCGTGACGCATTTTCTAAATTCGTAGACGTAAATAATAATCTATTATTTTGATAGACTTATTTCTAATAATCATAGACGTGTCATAATGACTTATTTATTATTTATTTATTATTTGCCTAACTACATTGTTCTGGTTGGCCATTCCCACAACAATTTCATTAGTTAAAATCTTTATATTAATTATATTTTATCATGAATATTAATTAACTATTATTATATTATTACTTATTTATTTATTTATTTATGTACTATTAACTATTCTTCTTCTTATTATTATTATATTATATTATATTAAAATATGCCGACAGGGCCTAGCTTGTGAGAAGGATCCTCGAAATTAGTCGTATGACTGTTACACTTGTCCAACTCTAAATGTTCTCTCTTGTTTAGGGCTTCTATTTGCAGAAAATCTACATCTGCTTGTCCCCAAATCTTATTTCTTATTTCTACTTTTTGCGCTTATTTCTTCATATTCTATTCTTCATATAATTATACTCTCTTAGTATTATAGCGCTTATCATATCTATACATGTATATCTATATCTATATATTTCTTTCAACGATACATGCATTTCTATTCTCTATAATTCTTTAATAGCTATCAATATTCTTCTTCTACTCTTATTCTTTAGTAACTATTTATCTATTTATTCATTTATCTATCTATTTATTACTACTCTGCTCTTCTCCATATTCACATTTTCTTACTTTTTACGTCTATGTCGTCTTCTCTATATTTATTAACTTTATTACGTCTATCCTATATTTATTTAATAATTATTCACTTTTCTATAATCTATTTTTAATAATATTTCCTTCTTCTCGCTACTCATATTCCAAACTCTCTTTTTCTCTTTTCCTTCAAACCAATACAAATGTTCAAGATTAAACTAGACTAATTCTTTATAATATGAGTAAAACACTAAAATAACGAAATATTCCAGTCTTCACTATTCTCATTACGCTAGATGCTTCTTTAAAATTTATAATCGCACTGACTATCCTACTCTTACTCACTAGGATACAGGAGTATTTACTCGCTAATCTAATTCTAACTTAATTTTAATTATCACTAAGGTTTAAGCTAAAAACGAAGGATATCACCACCAAAAAAAAAAAAAAAAATTTCACTGCTTTACGCGTGATGTACGAGTCAACTCCTGTGTCTCTTTTCAACAATCACGGAAGACTTATGTGACTTAATAAATAAAATATTCTCATCGAAGTTTGGTAAACACCCAATTCAACTCGAAGAGAATGGGATTTCCTTCCTGATTAGAGTTTCCCCTAATGAAAGGTTCGCCTAATTGCCTGATTTCTAATTTTGAACTTACTTGTCTAGCTTAATTCTATGTTATTTGCATCATTCATTTACTTGTGTTTTTTTTCATTCTCGCCTCTCTTAAATCTATTTTTCGCTAATACAAATCTAATTACAAAAATCATTCAAAAATTTGTTTGTTTTTCTCCGTAGTCTTTTCCCTTAATTTAGTCTATTCTTAAAACTAATTACGTCACTAAATCTATCTAAAATACTATATGTCATAAAGACATAGTTCAACTAATAAAACAAAGGGTCAGATTTCTATTTCTTAAAACTATAATTATATTACTAAATATACTCATATCATGCTTACTTCTACACTTATTTTACTAATATAACTGATCACCAGACTAAAATTAATAAACTGGAATATGTGTACACTAAAATTATATCCTATATCTATATGTCCCTTTAAATACTAGTAATAATATTATTTACAAAATTTCCACTTTCTTAGTCATCTTTAGGCCGATAACCAAGGTGTCCTCTCCTTGAAAAATGTCGCGAACGCAGCTAAATCCAATAAAGATTTATCGCTCGCTACAACTATTCTTGCTTGTATCTCGAACTGTGCTAATGTTGTTATGAAGTCAGAGATTCTGACAGCCTGTGTACAATTAAATCTATGTCTGAATCTTTCTAGTCATCTATTCACTACGTCCTGGCTAGCATCACTTGAGAACAATGCACATATTTTATACTTTATCTGATCCTCTTTCACTGCAAAAAATACAGCGTTTCTTATCAACGTATTGGTTTCAGCTATTCCTGTCAAAATCGAAAAATAATGTCTTCTGAAACCTAATTCTACCAAATCTTCTATACTAAAATTTCTTTCAGAGAACTCTATTAAATAATAATGCTTATATGCGTAACCTAACTTATTACATCTAAATGCTTGTTCTTTGTTATCGCTATACGTTGGAGAATATTCTGTAAAGTGTTTTAGTACTCCTAGGTCCAAACAATAATATCTAGACTTAGAAAACATCGACGCTGGCTTTCCGTTGTCTTTTAACACTGGGTAATGAACCCTGTGATTATTCTTAAGTGATAGCATATTGTTAACCTTAATAGTACTATTCTTAAATCCTATAACGTCAAACTTTACTATTTTAATTACAATAGCACATTCTCATTCCACTGTAACTCGTATGATTCGCTTCTGCTTGCCGTTGTACTCACGACCTTGAGCACTTCTCTCTCATGCAAAGCTTCGTCGATCGTCGTAACGGATCGGAAACGCTCGGTTCAGTCGCTTGCAAGTGGCCCGTGCGCCTCTCATGCATCGGCTAAGAATGATGCCTGTCGTATTATGACTTTTATTCTTACAAACTATTTTACTTTAACTAAAATCACTTTATTTACTATTCTACGTTAATTCCAATAACAATAAATACTTCCTATAACCATAAATATTATAATATCCTCACCAGAAACTAATAACTAAGGTTTATAAACAATAAAAATCAAAAATATCGGAAAATCAAAATATTATTCCTTGTTGCACATAATTATCTTTTCGCCAGGGATCAAACTTGAGTACAGTCCCAAGTTTACGTACTCGTACTTATTTCTCATAATACTCGTAAAGACGGGCTTGTTGATTTTTTTATTGTCACTATTTCTATTATTACGCCGTAATAAAATTATCCCATAAAGATGATATTATCATGGGTGGGTTGGGTGGGAATTAATTTTACTTATTTTATACTCTACATGCTTTTCTCGCGCTAAACTTAGATCGTTACAATTGCCTAAGCAAACCTGCATGTCCAACAAGAAAGGGTGGGATGGGAGGGATTTTAATTATTTACTGAAACCTAAATTTACTATTTACTGAGATCGTCACCATGACTTTTAGTCTGCTAGCATCTCCATCATGATAGGGTGGGATCTCTTTGTTAATTCTATATACCACGATCGAAACCCACAGCATCTCCTACCATGAGAGGGTGGGTAGGGAGGGACTTACTATATTTACTGAGATCGCTACAAAATGGCATAAGCCTCACAGCATCTCCACTATGATAACCCGGCTCAATTCGTGCCTAATTTGGGGATGCAAAAGTGAATTGAGCTGAGCGCCTTCCACTCACCATCTAGAATGAGTGGGCAAGTTTTCAAATTCATATGCGAGAGGTTTATAAATTTAACATATACCAAATGGGGATTGAGTTCTAATAAAAACATTAATTTCAATGATTAGGTAACAACTGTATTTCGTATTCAGTAAAATGTAATGAATGTGGATGTTGTGAATTTTAGTACGGATATTCGGAAACTTTGCCAGACGAGTATCGCTTATCGAACATTGAGCAATTGAATCCTGAATAGGAGAAACACATACCTTTCAGTTCTCTTCCAAATGACGTTCGCTGATGACCTCGGTGTTGACGAGTTGAATCCAGTATCGCCAAGTTGATACTTCTATGGATAGGCGTTGCTGCTTAGCATTGAGTCTGGTCTCACTCCCAATGCTCTAGATGAATCGTAGAACTTCTCTAATAAAATACTGGAGCTTCTCTAAGAACTGAAGCTCTCATCCAAATCGCGATGACTTCTCTTTCAATCGAACTCACGGTTCTCTGTGTCCAGAAGACCTCCTGTCTCTTGGTTTTGTTCAACTCCTTCCTTCTGGAATTCTCTGGCGTCGTCTGCTGCTAGGCACGTGTGACCTCCTTTCATTTGGAAAAACAAATTCTTTCCTCGTGTCAAGACTCAAAAACTGCAACACTCGACACACTCCGATTTCCCGATTCTAGGCAATTTCCTCATATCCGTGAATGTGTGAAATGTTCACAAACAGATTACAATTACTTTTCATGATTTACAGAATGCCGTTTATGTAGAAGTTAACGCATTACATACATTGTCTTCCTGCATTCGCAGACTCTCCATTGTGCATTTTTGTTTTCTGAATCTTGCTGACAATTAAATAATACATTTGCATCAGCTTGCGTTAATCTCGATTCTTAATAGTTGTTTACCTTCACCTCATTATTTTAAAACCCGATATCCATAAAATAAATAAAAATTGATCAATAAAATAAAATTATTATACATGAAATTCTGATTAAATTCGGGTACTGCCACAATACTGTTCTATGGTTCAATCCCAAACAATTTCACCTAATAACTCAATTTCACCTCAAGTGGGGTTTACCATTGTGTTTTCGCCCCAGTCACTCAACTATCAAAGTTTATGTATATATGCCAATCGTAGTCATTTGACAAAGTAAATTTTCTGCTTGTGTAAAGTCTTTAAAAAAATAATTTTATTAAGCGCTTTACACTGCTGGTGAAGTGTTGTTTTAAATCTCTGCATAAATTATTCCCCACAAACTATTATAGAAAGGATTTAAGTTCAAACGTTTAGAACATTTTGGACTTAACACCTTTTACGCAGCAAACACACACATACACACACACACACACACACACACATATATATATATATATATATATATATATATATATATATATATATATATATATATATATATATATATATATATATATGTAAATGAGCTGAACAAAATGATATAAAAAGATGTAATTTACGGGAAATGTATTACGTAACCTATTAAGATGAACTAATAACGTAGACCCCACGCACCAGAGGTAAACGCTCTATCACTGAGCCACTGTGCCCCATATATATCACCTCCGAAACGTTATATATACACAGGGTGTTTCAAAACAACACCGACAACGTTTGGGTGGAGATTCCTGACACCAAGATAAGACAAAAAGTATAGCCCAACCTTGGTGCACAAATGCTTCCTTTTGGAGTTATAGGCTGCTGAAAACATGAGATTTAGAAGTCCATAGCTCCAAACTTATGAGACCTACCATAGTCGGGCCAAGACTTCACTTTGGAACTAGTATGTGCCCTACCCAAATAAACAAGTTTCAGAATTCTGCGGTACTTTTATAGGGGTAGTTGGTGAGTACTCAGATTATATGCCCGTAGCCAAACCCCCAATATAAAAATTGTTGCGAAAGTACCTCAGAATTCTGAAACATGTATGTTTGGATAGCGCACAATTAGTTCCCAAGTGAAGTCTTGACCCGACTACACTAAGTCTCATAGTTTTGGAGCAATGGACCTTTAAAGTTTATTTTTTTGTTTTCGGCAGCCTATAACTAGGAAAGGAAAAATTTGTACACCGAGATTGGTGTATACTTCTTGTCTTATCTTGGCGTCAGGAATCACCTCCCAAACGTTGTCGGTATTGTTTGGAAATGAAATGAAACAATCCTAGGCTACGGGAAGCCAGCTTGAAAAGTAACAATTTATCTTAAGTTGTATCCGTAGCTGACGTTAAGGGGAAGGGAAGAAAGAAAAAAAAATGGGTCGCCGATATTATTCCTTCCTTACGCTACAATTTATAGACCAGTAAGCACAACGCTATTTAACTCCAGACTCTTGCACACTAATGACATCGTCGATAATGAGGAAGAAGAGATGAAAAAAAAAAATTCAAGACAACACCACATATCATGCAACTCTATTTATTTAACTTTCTTGTAATAACGTATAATATCGGAATTATCGTTAACTTCGATGATCATGGACAGCTAGACTTAGTCGTCAAAGGAAAAAAAACTATATGTATTCAGTCTTAAAGGATTTCAGAAACTTCTAGCGCCAACACAACTAAAATATAAGTAACAACAATGTTTGAACAGTATCTTTCATAACAATAGAAGAGTTGTTTACATTTTCAACTAAATGTTAGGACATAATGCTCAGTAGGCTACTTCACAGAGAGAAATTACCAATTTCATTACTGTTTACAAAACATCTCACAGCAGAGGGAGTAAGCATGTGGCTGTGTCGACTAACTTTCTTCCCTAAACACATAACGTTTCCACTACTTCCGCAACCGGCTGGTAAGAGGGCATTCCCTCGACATAATTTGTCATTAACAGCGGCGGTAATAATAACACATTGCAGAAACATTATAGGAAGTACAAGACCAACCAGTAATTAGACTCTACCCCTGACATTGTCACATCAAAGTGCGAGTGTTATCATATGCCCACCGTCTTCGACGTGCCTTACTGAACTAGTAAGCAACATTATAGCTAAGATATAACATGACATGAAGACAACTCGGTGATTTACATAAAATTCGTTGTGTGGCGTCTTAATACTTGGATTGTGAACTATATATATATATATATATATATATATATATATATATATATATATATATTAGACAATACGGAATGCCCGCTACTGGACAAACATGAGCTAGCTATCGCTAATCGATCTTTGCTTTATCAAGCAGATACTTGAGAAAATAAACAATACGGAATGCCCGCTACTGGACGAACATGAGCTAGATGGTAGCGAGTAATATATTATACATCTACACAACTCTGGGGAATGATTCCATTCAAAGCAAGAGAGAAACGGTGTTGATATCAGACTACCCCGCTGGCGTATGATTCGACTTACTGGATATAGACTCACTTTCGTTTACTCGGACATGTTACGGACAAGATTTACTTTAGACAATATTATAGACATTGTAGAATTGATGCACACAATATGTAAATACACTGAGGAACCAATGATTAATGAATGTACGTATATTATTTTGCTTTATAAAACGACTTGAGACAGTAGAATAAACACACGGTAGTAATAATATAATCTTTAGATATTGTAAACAGACACAACTTGGATGAATTTATGAATGGTGGACAAGTCCTTCACCACTTCTCGGACGACATTACTTCCTTCACAGGATGGAATAGAGAATAATAAGACATAGTTACCTGGAACAGTGACCAAAGCTCACCCAACCTGGTTCCCTGCTTCACAAGTAGACAACATTGGCCCCCCGGACCAGTACATCGGGCTCCATTCGGGACGACGTCCTAGGGTGGCAACCGGTTCAGAGGACTTCTTCGACATCTCACCATGTAACAAGTGCAACCATAACCTCGGCGCAGGTTGATCAAACGGTGACCTCTCCTTGGTTAATAGCAAGAACATACATTTCGCTACTATCTTCACCAGGTAGACAAAATTATCACTGCAAAGCTGCTGCAACGCTCACATTCGCAACAGCGACCACAGTCAGGCACATTTAAGTCCCACAGAAGCAGGCGGAACTGATGACATGTAACGGAGGACAGAGTCCCTTATTAAGGAAATTAAAGGACGAGAAATCACTACTTCAAGAGGACGAAGCCATACGCAATCGAATGCGGTTCTGGAGACAATAGAGAAAGACTATTAAACTTCAGCTTTCATCACCGCAGTGATTAGCGGGTGTTACACCACTTCCAGCAATATTTTGGACACGACCAAACTGAATGTTCATGATTGGAATTTCTTGTAATTCATGGCATTACACTAGTCCAGCATACTGTTAGACTATAATAGCTCTCAGGAGAACATTTGTGATGAAACGGAATGGGCAATCACTCACTGCACAATTCGCGATAATTTCATGTCCAAAGACATGAGCAAAACCTACGCATCCCTCGCAACTGCCGCCATGTTTGGTTACAAAGAGTTGAGACAAAGGGGAGCACGCTTCCGCGGCCCGCTCGCTTTTTGATTGGTCGCTTCTTATTACGTATTAAAGCGTAGTACCAGAACAACAATTTGAATAATAAAATATATATATCCAAATAAAAATAAAAATTTTATGAGTGAGCGGTTATATATGCATGTTCATAATAATCCCTCCGTTTACACGAAACACAAAAATTAAATTATTTCAAACAGTCAACGCTATTCACAGAAGCCGCTCAACGCGAAACATAAACATACAAAGAAAAGTAGCATATTCTGACTACATACATTAGTCCAATTGTCGACCATCTTGAATCCTTCACGAGAGTCGAGAATTGAGAAAATATAAAAGAAAATAACACTAACTAAGAGCTGATTAAACATTTCCACAAATAATCTCTTTGAGAAAATGTAACGCTCAAAGAGGAACGTTACATCCACCCAGAGGACAGAAAATTTTTTTTAAAACCTCCTATATATTATTTAAAATAGAAGTTAGTTATATGGATAGTTTCGAAGAAGTTCATCTCTCCGTTCTTTGGAGCAGTTGAATTTCTTCAAGTTGTGAAAATTTTGCGTTACCACACTTTCCCCAGTGAGGGTATGCAAAATCGCTGAGTTTTTCAGAACCTTTCTGGCCAAGAAAGGGCCCGAGAAACATTTCATATATTTAGCAAATTGTCCTTTAACTGAAGAGGAAAGATGGTGAAGTTTAACCATTACTAGGTCTCCTTCTTCTAACTTAACCTCCTTTCCTGTTTGTTTCAAAGATTTCTTAGTTTTATTAGTAACTTTAGGATACAATGTAATATGACGATCCTGGGTAGGTGTCTTTTCTAGAACACCAGGCTAAGGAAAATTCTTTTTAAATGCTTCAATAGCAGAATAAGATAAAAACAGCTCTGCAGGCGTACAATCAATACTACTACATAATGAATAATTAAGAAGTTCCTGACATCGTTTAAGTACAGTACTCCACTTAGAATGATTTCTGCCTCAAATTCCATTTCCATGAATTTTGGCACAGGATAGTACGGTCCTACGACAGGTTCTTCATCGGTTAATTCTATCTTGTACAAAGGCGTTCGTATTCTACAGGGATACTCGCAGAAAATGTTACGATATCGGAGTAACAAATTATATAAACGTTGCTTAACGTTGGTACCTAAATCTTCTCGAGATGAGATATAGTTCTGAATTTCAGCTTCTGAAAGATTAGATTCAGGAACTATATGCACATCTGACACAGAAAGGACAGCTGAGTTTTCTACTGGAGGGGAAACCTCTAAAATATTAACATCAGAACACGAAAGTTCAGAGGCAAGTGATTCCTGCTTATCGGATGGCCATTCAGTCCTCCCGATCTTAACCTTGTTTGAAGACAAAGCTACCATAAGAATACTAGGTTGATCAGTCAAAATCACGACAAGACTACCAGCATTATCACGCAGTCTGATTTCCTTTCTCTCCCTGTCAATAACAGCTTTAAATTTGTCTAAAAATGGACAACCCAAAATAAGATCGGTTCGAAGATATTTTATAACAAACAAAGGAATATCAAATAAATGACCCTGAATATTTAAACTAAATATCTGGACACCCTGAACTGAGAACTTCTCTGTACCGGCAAAGACACCCAATGACAAACCAGTATATGGTCGCAATTTAGCAGATGAGAATTTTAGTTTCAACTGTTTCCAAATATTCCAGTCCAAAAGGCATAGATCTGACCCACAGTCAATAGTACAGGTTAATTGGACTCCTCCAATGTTCCCTTTGACAACAGGGGAAGAAGAAAAATAATAGTCGGGCTTTTCTTTTTCTTCATCCTCCTCGACTACAAAGTTTACGTTAAATGACATAGCATTATTGCTCTCGTTATTGTTTACATCTGCGGATAATGACTCGACCAAGACATCATAAGTTTTGACGTTAGTTTCTGAATCATTATCTACGGGGACTGGAGAAATATAGCAGTCGTTTCCCCCCGTGTTCGGAAAAGACTGCAACCTTAGTTTTCCGAAGTAGATGAAGGTTGATCTTCCCTTGGATTGGAAGATGCCTCATCTCGTCTCCTATCATTATTTTGATATCTTCCATTACGTCCTCGATTTCTTCCACGATAACGGTTTCTACCATTCCCTCGATATCGATTATTATACTGATAATTATTACTATTATTGTTATTGTTATTGTTATTTCTACTTTCAGTCTGAGCATAGCTTAAAAATTCAGTTTGACAGCTACTGTCAACATGTTCTGAATTACGATTGATAATTTTAGCTTGCTTAGCGAATACTTTCTTTGTCGGAGGCCTAACTTCATGCATGGAAGTATCCTCAATCCCAGATAATAACGCTATTTTACTCATTAATTCATCAACACTATTATATTGCTGAACGGACAGCAAACGCATGTCCCTAGGCGGTAAACAATTCAAAATTAATTCCACAAGTTCCGAAGTACTCGGGGTTTCACATATATTATAGTAACTTTCAACTACAAACCAAACGCAGTCTAACAATGAAGCGCATTTTGTCTTATCATAGCGCAAAGATTGCAAAGACTTCTTCTGTGCACGCTCTATCTGAGGCGAACAATACTGATTCTTAAAAAGACGCACGAAGTCTTGATAAGTTTTGATTTCGGGAGCTACTGAGCTATACCAAGCAAAAGCGGCTCGCAGCATACAATGTTCTACGACCCGTAATCGGTCTCTATCAGTAAGTGAATACATACTTAAACATTTCTCAAGATCCCTCAAAAACTTCCTTGGGGCTCCAGGTTTGATATCCCCAGAATACGAAGGAAAAGATTGTAAATCTTTCTGCTTAATCGCAAAAGGCAATGAATTTGGTGTTATACCACTGAAGGTGGCAACACTGTTTCGCGGTACCAAATTATTCGGTTCAATGGTAGTGCGAAAAACACTGGGATCATAACTAGGCTTTAAATAGCTAGTATTAAACACCGGTGGGCCATTCTCAACATGAGAAGTGATCCCTCTCGACATTGACCATGTGACAGTGTCAGTAGTACGAGTACTATTACTTACATTATTACTATAATAAACAGAAGAATTAACATTTGGAAAAATATTTAAAGCACTGGCAATCACTTTAGTTTCACTAGGACTAGCTGGAAACTCATATATAATATCAGGTTCTGATTGCACAAACACAGGTTTACTTAAATGACTAACAGAACTAGTGACCAACACATTGCGTTCAGCAGACGTACTAACAATAGTTTTAACAAGCAAATTATCCCTTGACTCAGAAAAGGACTCAGGAGGGTCAACACTAATACAAGGACGTTTACAAGGGACACCTTCCTTACTCAGGCTCCCACACTCAACTGACGTAAATTTCGGTTTCTGCAATTTATCCACTTTATTAGTTAGGGTTAACACTTCAGCAAAAAGTTTAGATTGACTAGTATTACACCCCTCTAATTCAATTTTTACTTCATCATTTTCATTTTCAAGTTTTTTTTATTCTACCAAAAACAACCTTTAATGCTTTATGATGAGATTCAGCCTCATTTTCAATAGAATCAACACGAGATTCCACGGATTCAACACACGACTTAACAGACTCAATACATAACTTATTATTATCAACTTCTAATTTTACATTCTTTAACTGCACTTGCAAATCTTTTTGATTAACGGTTAGAGAACTGCAAAGATTTTCTACACTACCTATTCTTTCATCAATTTTGTTAATTGTAGTGGAAAGGCTATGTACATTTTCAACACTGCACTCCTGAATTCTAGCATTGTTAGCTTCAGCTTTTTCATTACTTTCTGCTATCTTACTTTCTATTTTGCTATTAATATTAGCATTACTTTCTTCTATCTTTCTATTAGTATTAGCATTACTTTCTTCTATCTTGCTCAATACAAGCGCAAACATTTCAGCAAGTTCACTCACGTGCTCTGTCCCTTTTTCGCTTCCTTGCGGGGACTTAGGCGAAGAAAAATGTTTGGGAGGTGATTCATTCTCACGCTTCAACACTGCAGAAGAAATATGTGCGTCACATTTAGGACAAACCCAAACAAAAGAATCTGAGCTAACAGCTTCGAAAACACTGGAAGTATCTTTTAACTTAACACAAACAAAATGTGACCATTCGTGACACCTGTCACAAGATATAGCACGTTTCTTATCAGAATCAATTTGTTCCACGGCAGCAAGAGGCTCGCTACAACAAACGCAAATAATATCATCTCCATTAGGAGGAAGATTCCTCGACTCAGCCGACATCCTACTTACTTATTTATAACTCTTAATAAACATAGACATACGGTGTATGTGAGCTCTATCCAGTATATCTCATCAACACCAACGCGACAGTCCGTATCACTCGTTTCTTCCCGCATAACACAACAACCAAATAGTGTAACATTTTAGACAATAAAATAATCCTACAGCTGGGTTCGCCAGCTTGAAACGTCCTAATTTTACGTTACTTTAGAATTTTGGCTGGTATCGCCAGCTTGAAAAGAGCTAATTTTTCCCTTGAAATCCTGGCTGCGAGAGCCAGCTTAAAACGTAACATCCCTAGGCTACGGGAAGCCAGCTTGAAAAGTAACAATTTATCTTAAGTTGTATCCGTAGCTGACGTTAAGGGGAAGGGAAGAAAGAAAAAAATTGGGTCGCCGATATTATTCCTTCCTTACGCTACAATTTATAGACCAGTAAGCACAACGCTATTTAACTCCAGACTCTTGCACACTAATGACATCGTCGATAATGAGGAAGAAGAGATGAAAAAAAATAATTCAAGACAACACCACATATCATGCAACTCTATTTATTTAACTTTCTTGTAATAACGTATAATATCGGAATTATCGTTAACTTCGATGATCATGGACAGCTAGACTTAGTCGTCAAAGGAAAAAAAAACTATATGTATTCAGTCTTAAAGGATTTCAGAAACTTCTAGCGCCAACACAACTAAAATATAAGTAACAACAATGTTTGAACAGTATCTTTCATAACAATAGAAGAGTTGTTTACATTTTCAACTAAATGTTAGGACATAATGCTCAGTAGGCTACTTCACAGAGAGAAATTACCAATTTCATTACTGTTTACAAAACATCTCACAGCAGAGGGAGTAAGCATGTGGCTGTGTCGACTAACTTTCTTCCCTAAACACATAACGTTTCCACTACTTCCGCAACCGGCTGGTAAGAGGGCATTCCCTCGACATAATTTGTCATTAACAGCGGCGGTAATAATAACACATTGCAGAAACATTATAGGAAGTACAAGACCAACCAGTAATTAGACTCTACCCCTGACATTGTCACATCAAAGTGCGAGTGTTATCATATGCCCACCGTCTTCGACGTGCCTTACTGAACTAGTAAGCAACATTATAGCTAAGACATAACATGACATGAAGACAACTCGGTGATTTACATAAAATTCGTTGTGTGGCGACTTAATACTTGTATTGTGAACTATATATATATATATATATATATATATATATATATATATATATATATATATATATATATATATATATATATATATATATATATATATATATATATTAGACAATACGGAATGCCCGCTACTGGACAAACATGAGCTAGCTATCGCTAATCGATCTTTGCTTTATCAAGCAGATACTTGAGAAAATAAACAATACGGAATGCCCGCTACTGGACGAACATGAGCTAGATGGTAGCGAGTAATATATTATACATCTACACAACTCTGGGGAATGATTCCATTCAAAGCAAGAGAGAAACGGTGTTGATATCAGACTACCCCGCTGGCGTATGATTCGACTTACTGGATAGAGACTCACTTTCGTTTACTCGGACATGTTACGGACAAGATTTACTTTAGACAATATTATAGACATTGTAGAATTGATGCACACAATATGTAAATACACTGAGGAACCAATGATTAATGAATGTACGTATATTATTTTGCTTTATAAAACGACTTGAGACAGTAGAATAAACACACGGTAGTAATAATATAATCTTTAGATATTGTAAACAGACACAACTTGGATGAATTTATGAACGGTGGACAAGTCCTTCACCACTTCTCGGACGACATTACTTCCTTCACAGGATGGAATAGAGAATAATAAGACATAGTTACCTGGAACAGTGACCAAAGCTCACCCAACCTGGTTCCCTGCTTCACAAGTAGACAACATTGGCCCCCCGGACCAGTACATCGGGCTCCATTCGGGACGACGTCCTAGGGTGGCAACCGGTTCAGAGGACTTCTTCGACATCTCACCATGTAACAAGTGCAACCATAACCTCGGCGCAGGTTGATCAAACGGTGACCTCTCCTTGGTTAATAGCAAGAACATACATTTCGCTACTATCTTCACCAGGTAGACAAAATTATCACTGCAAAGCTGCTGCAACGCTCACATTCGCAACAGCGACCACAGTCAGGCACATTTAAGTCCCACAGAAGCAGGCGGAACTGATGACATGTAACGGAGGACAGAGTCCCTTATTAAGGAAATTAAAGGACGAGAAATCACTACTTCAAGAGGACGAAGCCATACGCAATCGAATGCGGTTCTGGAGACAATAGAGAAAGACTATTAAACTTCAGCTTTCATCACCGCAGTGATTAGCGGGTGTTACACCACTTCCAGCAATATTTTGGACACGACCAAACTGAATGTTCATGATTGGAATTTCTTGTAATTCATGGCATTACACTAGTCCAGCATACTGTTAGACTATAATAGCTCTCAGGAGAACATTTGTGATGAAACGGAATGGGCAATCACTCACTGCACAATTCGCGATAATTTCATGTCCAAAGACATGAGCAAAACCTACGCATCCCTCGCAACTGCCGCCATGTTTGGTTACAAAGAGTTGAGACAAAGGGGAGCACGCTTCCGCGGCCCGCTCGCTTTTTGATTGGTCGCTTCTTATTACGTATTAAAGCGTAGTACCAGAACAACAATTTGAATAATAAAATATATATATCCAAATAAAAATAAAAATTTTATGAGTGAGCGGTTATATATGCATGTTCATAATAATCCCTCCGTTTACACGAAACACAAAAATTAAATTATTTCAAACAGTCAACGCTATTCACAGAAGCCGCTCAACGCGAAACATAAACATACAAAGAAAAGTAGCATATTCTGACTACATACATTAGTCCAATTGTCGACCATCTTGAATCCTTCACGAGAGTCGAGAATCGAGAAAATATAAAAGAAAATAACACTAACTAAGAGCTGATTAAACATTTCCACAAATAATCTCTTTGAGAAAATGTAACGCTCAAAGAGGAACGTTACAGAAACAACCTATATATATATATATATATATATATATATATATATATATATATATATATAACGAGGGTCATTTAACTCGAACTGGGAACACTGCTACGCTTAGAGTGTCGTGTGGGCAGGAGACAAGTGACGAACGTAGCGTGTTCTGTGAATGTGTATGAGTCAGTTCAACGCTGCTGCTGTCTCATATTACGGTGTGTGTGGCAAGTAGACATTGTTAAAGTGATTGTTGTTCGAAATACCGCCCTAATGCAATGTTGACGCGTGCAGAACAGCGTATGCTTATGAAATTCCAGGTGGCAAAGGGCGAAATGCGAGGACGATTCACAGAGGATTAGTAGAGGCGTGTGGTGAAGCTGCTCTACTGTATCGTGCAGTGGCGAGATGGGTTGCAGCATTTCAGGCGGGACAACAGTCAACAGACAAAATGCACGATGGAGGGTATATACGAACGGTTACGGATGAAATTCATCTTGCAAGACGACGAACACTGCTTGACGGTGATCGGCGTTGGACTTGTAGTGAATTGGCGCAGAAGCTGAACATTTCTTTCGGATCAGTGTTCGGCATGCCAACACAAGATCTTGGCATGCGGAAAATTACAGTAAGATGGTACCCCATGCTCTGACCGAGGTTGAAAAGTGGCATAGGTGGGAATGTGCGCGCCTACACCTTCAACGTTACAATGAGGAAGGTGATGACTTGTTGTTGCACCGCATTATTGCAAGTGACGAAACGTGGGGAAGATCCTACGAGCCTGAATTAAAACGTCAGTCGAGTGAATGGCGCCACCCAGAATCTCCACGAGCGAAAAGGCTTAGGCAAGTTCCGACAAACGTGAAGGTGACGATGATAATGTCATACGACCACGAAGGCATTATCCTGTCACATCAAGCTCCACCGGGCGTTACCGTGACCATTTGCGACCAGCATTGTGGCGCAAACGTCCACACCTCCTGGGGTCTGAACCAATTCTCCTACACGACAATGCCAGATGCCATACAGCCAATCCAGTACAGACTCTATTACGACGATGGGTTGGGAGGTACTGGAGCACCCGCCATACTTCCCGGATATGAGCCCCTGCGATTTTGATCTTTTCCCAAAAATGAAAGAACTTCTCAGGGGCGAACATTTCAGAGACGGATAGGTGCTGATTGCCACGGGTGCTGACTGCCACAGCCAATTATTGGTGCTGATTGCCACGACTGTCGCAGATTGCAAATATGAAGATGCTGATTGCCACGACGGCGTGCTGACTGCCACGAGCCTGGGAGAAACTATATTTGGAAAGAGCGGAATTAACCCCTCATACTAAATTTATGATTATTAATTAATTTAGTAGGCATTAATTAGGGTTCAATTTAGTAATCATCACAGCAAATCTATTGAGCAATGTAGCATCCTATAAGTTACAAAATTGCTCACTAAGTGGAACGACATACACTTGGATGTTTATAAAGGGATTGTCTTTCCTGTTATACGTACAATTTGCACATTTCATTGTTTATATTCATTGTTTTATTGTATTATTTAATGGATATGATGGTCTGAAGCCAGCTGACAAGGGAAGTTCGGGAGAAAGCACTTGCCTGCAGAGAGATGAGCATGTCATTTGAAGAACTAATTCATGCTGAATACAACAGGTAATAAAACTCCCGTACGTTGAGAACTGTTCGAGATATTCAGCTTGGAAGTTTATATGAGAAAATGAGTGGATGCACGTTTCAATGCGTCAAGTATTCTCTCCCATGTCAAAGCCTGATGGTTTGAACTTGCTATTGCTTGATCACTGGGATCCATTCACAGGCAAATTGTCCATTACAAGTTGCATGACGGATGGCAAAGACCTAATGGTTGAGAAGATACCAAAGAATTGCACACGATTTGTGCAACCATTTGATGTGTTTTGATTCCGATCAATCAAAGATTGTGGCAGGAGATATGTACATAGTATGAAACTTCTTCATCTGGACGTTATAATGTACCAACGAAACAATCAAATAAAGTTCGTGTCCATACGAATCACTTCCGATCACCGCGATACATTGGATTGTTTCAGTTTGCGTTCTACAAGGCAGGTTACGAACAAATTATAGGCCTATAACTTTTGAATCACTTGTTGAATTTGCTTGTTGTTTTGGTTCTGTGAACTGTTCCCTTGACGGATGCAATCCAATTGCACATATAAAATGTTCATGGTGCAAGGGAGTATTTTGCCTGCGTCATTTCTTCATGAAACAGAAGAACAACAGTGATAAATTTTCATCTCTAACCTATGATTATTGTGAACAATGTAATGACTAATTGTATCTAACAAACCCGTTAGTTATTGCGAAACACTTTTTTTCTGTTACTTCCGATAGCTTTCAATTCGTATGTCAATATTCGTTACTAATTATGTTGTACTTAACGCGTATAAATGCGTATATCCTCATTTTCTCATATAAACTTCCAAGTTGAAGATCTCGAACCGTTCTCAACCGTACAGGAATTTTATTAGCTTGTTATAATTAGCATGAATTGGGACTTCAAATTGCATGCTTAGTTTCTCTGCAGGCGAGTGCTTTCTTCTGCACTTCCCTTGTGAGGTACAGGGAGCAGCAGACAGCCTGCCAGCCAGCCTGTACAGCCAGCAGTGCTTTTTTGATGGAACTTTCAAGAGCTGCTCGAAACAATTTGCGCAGCTGTACACAGTTCATAGTGACATAGGGAGTTCAAGTGAGAATACATAAATCGTACCAATTTTGTACGCACCGCTCCCTGACAAAACTGAAAGTACACTCATGTCCAAAATTATTATCGCATATCTATAACTGTCTTCTTGTAAGAATATAATTTTATAATTTTGCAGAGTACTTTTAATACTGATATGATGTGTATAATCAGAAATGTATATTTGTGGTAAATTTCATAGGAAAAGAATTATAAATACGAAAATCATAATGAGTAAAATAAAATGTAACTAAATGGACAAGAAAATTTTATTTTCTTTTTATTGTTCTTATTTACTGCTCTTTTGAGATGAAATTTACCACATACTTGTCTTTGCCGATTATACACATACTAACATTATAAGAAATACCGGGCGAATTCGTTATCAAATTATATTACTAGAACAACATATTTATAGTCATGTGACGATAATTTTGGAGATAAGTGTACATACAGAGAACTGTTTACCTTTGTTAGGTGTTGGTCTGAACAACACGATCCTAAGGTTCATCTAGTTTCATTCATGCTTCTTGGCGTCCGGTAATGTTACGTCTAGCAACTTTCTCTCAGGCTCGTTGCAGTCAGCACGCCATCGTGGCAGTCAGCACCTTGATATTGGCAATCAGCGCCAGTCGTGGCAATCAGCACGAATAATTGGCTGTGGCAGTCAGCACTCGTGGCAGTCAGCACCCCACCTCAGAGACATTCCCAGCAATGTTCGTGCCTTAGTGTTCACTGTGAACACCCTCTCACAAAGTGGAGCTTTCAAAGATATTCAACGGTTACCAGACATCTGGTGAAGGGTTGAACAGGCTGGCGGAGACTATATCGAAGGACTGTAAGCTTCTTGAGGTGAGCGATTCAATACCTTCCATTTCACAACTATGTTGCCACTTCGAGTTAAATGACACTACATATATATATAGTGCTATAACATGTATATATATGTTTGCATTGAGATATTTTTCGTCTTTATACAGTATTATCAGTATTTTACCACCTCATTAATGAACTCCACATCTTAGTTGTATGTAAGGAATTTGTTCCAAAATAAGCGATGCTTGAACTACAAGCATTAAGCAAGACTGCATTAAGTGAAATATGATCTACCTATAAGGTGGCGGAAGAGAACAAAGTACTTTGTAAAGTGAGTATGACACCTCTTAAGATGAAAGTATATGATGATGATAATGTAGCGAGAAAAACGAGAGAGAGAGAGAGAGAGAAAACGAAACTCCACGAAGACTTCTCATTGGTTAAGTAACGGTTTATTGGAATGAAAAGGGGACGTTCCTACCTAGGGTGTTTGTTAATACCATTACCTCTCTGCGTAGTCACTTCATTTGCATTGTTCTATCCTTTGTTGCCGAACAATCTATGTAAATGAAGTGACTCATCACCGCCAACATCTTCGTCTTATTCCTGTATATATCTACTACAACCAATTATCTTAATCCCGAATCGATTTCTTAAAACGAAATGAACAGAACCTCTGCATTATATAGTAAACACAATAGCATTTCTGCGCTTTCATGAATCTACTTAAAGGAATAGTTATTGGATTATATGACACAGGGCCATTGAAGAAACTTCATCATCAAAACCCGGTTGATTAATGCACAGAAGTATTTTTTCTTTCTTTCTTTTTCTTTTTCTAACTTATGAGTAACAATAAAATGAAATTTGTCTGGTTTTACGATTGAGCCCTGTAAGCTAAAGAGACAGATGATAAGTGAAAGTGAGTGATTATGAAGCAGGGGGTAAAAGTGAGGGGGAACACGAGAAGATGCTGTTCCTCTACTTTCAAAAATATCTATAGCGTCCCTTTACTTTCTAAGAAACTTACAGTGGGCAAAGATAGGAACGGGGGACGGCGTGACGTCATATGTCCCCCTACCTTTTCAGATCCACTTTTACCCCTGTTATGAAGTGATTAATAGACTGAGAATATGGGCGAAACGGGGAGAACCTATGGACACAATGTTAGCCAATAGAAACTCACATGGTCTGGGGATGAACCAGGGACCAATCACAACAGAGGTGAATGTTATACCACTAAGCCACTTATGTATTTATTAATTTCTATAATTACAGGAATCTATAACACCTTAGTTCATATTTTCAGTATACAATAGGGTAAGTAAATAATAAGCAAGGTCTCTAACTGAACATAGAATTATTTACAAGTATTTTTTCAGAAAAAGCATATAGGAATGTTAATTCCCATACGGATATGTGTCAATGTTATAAAACATTAATCGAGTAACCAGGTGGCAGTGTTAGGTTTCGCTATCGGATAAAAGCTACATTTCAGGAGTAGTACATTATGGTGACCAAACATAATACCATGTCGACTCCAAATCACACTTAACATTATTTTTTTATATTTTTAAAGATTGAGCACAGAACACCAATCTGTTTTCAGTCATATCTTGTTGATTACAATGTTCTCAATTACTCGTATTCTTAATTTATACCAAAGCTTAATTAATGTAATACTTCATTGCAATGTAGCTGATAAAGAATGGGTTAAGCAGTAATGATTGATCATTCTAAAAGCCTCAATAAGATAGGCACTCGAAATATATATGTGTGTCATACGAACCGATATAATCAAAACAAAACAAGACGAGTGAACCGAACTCAGGAGTTCCCGATGTGGACTATATAGTTTCTGTTACCGAGCCAGGCCTGTTCTTGGCCGAGCTCAGCCATCAAATATAGCGATCTTTATTCTGTAACTAATAAGCTACTTTCCTACCAAATTTCGTTCAGATCTAGCCAATAAATGCCGAAAATAAAGTATCACATACAATCCAAGCCAAGCTAAGTCGAACAGAGTCTGCCTCTGACTGAGCTTGCCCACCAAATATAGCGATCTATATTTCTTAGAAAATGGGTCACTTGCCCACCAAATTTCGTTCACATCCGGCATGGAGTTACTGACAATGAGAAATAAGGTATGATATACAAGGTAAACCTTAATCGGCCAGAAACTATAGCGATCTGTATTCCTTAGACGATGGGTTAGTTTGAGCACCAAATTTATTTTAGATCCAGCTAACAGTTATCGAGAATTAAAGGTCCACACACTCTCTCTCACACATACACAAATATACAAAATGCTGGCAATCAATAAGAGGTTAATAAATGCTATTGAAGACTATATTTCAAGATGAATTTAACCCAAAATATGCATACTAAATCATTCTGTGTGTGCCTTACTAATATTTCATTACTATGGATATCTCCTGAAGAGGTCCACGCAATTTCACATTGGTAGATAGGCGAATAAAAAGCCACGATGACGTTGTTTGTAAAGCATTAACCTATTACCTGGGGTCTGAATTCGATTCCCAGTATAGTAAAGATTTTTTTCTTATTCAACACTCCTGAGAATGAGCTTAGAGATTCGCCAACTCTCTGCAAAATGAATGGGGAAGCCTGGAGTAAAGCCAGTCGGACAGTAGACATTACCTAGACCCGATTTTATATGTTCTTAAAATATGGATGCGAATATGTGGTAGAAAGTTTGAAAAGATGCACTATAATCAAAATAATGCGCACTCAGCTTGTTCATTTCAGATTCACTTGTTTTCGTTTATTGTCCGCAGATAGAATTTCCAAAGTAGACTAAGTGATTTTTCATTCATTGCTGTAATAAAAAGATTTGATTAGCCATGAGTGTGGAATTGTGTACAACACAAGCAAGTACACATTTACAAGCACCTGCTAAACTAAATATTTCCCAAAGACTACATGCGGGATAGACGTGGCTTATGCGGTGTTTGGTAATTGGTGAAAGTTGTCACTAACTCCAACCAGGTATCTCCTACTATTCAGTCTGTATGTAGAGGACTTGTGACCGTAACGAGAGTTCTTAAGTCTGTAAAAAAGAGTATCCCACTCAGAGGACAGGAAAAATGTTTTTTTAAGAGATGCCTGATTTATACTAAAAACGATTCTTGGCATTGACAATATTACTATGATTTCTAACTTCAATTACAATGATTCGTATCTTCAATATACAGAAATACTCATAGAGTACGCACAACTTTCAAAATATGCGCATATGCATTTTTAAAATATCTGCTACTGAATGTTCAACAGTATGAATTCTTACTTTTAGCTAGCCCTTGAGCCTCCCGTGGTCTGTACCGATTTGGACACGTACTCTATATTTACCTTTAAGTAGAGAAATAGATGTATGTGCTTCTGTGCCTTAAGACATTAGCTCTATAGGAGGCGCTAAAATTCCTTTGCGTAAATTCGATTGATTTTTCATATGAGCTATTTCTATATAACCTTAAAGTCAATCAATAATTAGTTCTTAAAATTCATACTCGCCGAGAAAAAAAGATGGATTTACGATATTTCCGTTTTTTTTAAAGTTTAACAATACATTGCCATATTAGAACCTCTAAAGCAGTTTCTCAAAGTGTGGGTTGCGACCCATTGGTGTGTCGCTAGAAGTTTTTCTTTTTATTTGTGAAAACTTTTATTTTGATACAGAAACATACAGTATGTTGTAAACTAAGTACCATTCAGGAAATGAAAATTGAAAGCGTTTGTGAATGAGGTGAGGAGAAAGTGGTTACTCAGAGCCCTGTCCTGTTATACAGTTAGTAGAGATACTGGGTTTGGATGGAAAGAGAATGGGTGAATCAAAATCTGTCACGGGTTAGGACATTGAGTTGAAAATAGCGTTAGCTCTGTATTCTCTTTATAGGGAAAAATTAAAAATATGATTTATACAATTTAATTGGGTTTTAAATACCACCATTACGTAGAATGACAATGTGTATTTCAGTAAAAGTAGGTGGGTCCCAAAGTACTTGTTAATATTTAATGAGGGTCGCGGTAACAAAAAGTTTGAGAACCACTGCTCTAAAGAATCATAAGTGATAATAGCGTCCTTTTATCTCCAAATGGCTACACGTGCATATTTTTTGTAGATACTCCTTAACAGTCGCGTACCAAAGTTAGTATATTTTTACATTAGTATAAACCGATGGCGGAGGTCAGTTACTAACTTTATTTTATTTCTATACATTTGCATAAGGAAACGACTGTTAATTTATTTGCTAGAACTACAAACATTTAAATGAAGTTTAAAATGAACAGCTGGATACATGGTGACGTCGAATAGAGAACGATGACATCACTTCCGGTTTCTAAAAGAACAAACAACCTTTAAATAAAACATCGTTTATAAAATAACTAAAAATAAGGCATGGAAAATTTTACAATATAATCGCGTTCTTTTTGATTGTCTATTGCGTTTTGAGTTATTCAGTGCTGCAATGCATGCAGGTTATTTTTTTTATCATCTGTTCTTCCTCCTTGTAATTCATAAAAAATTATCTGGGATCAGTATATATATTTTATGAGCTAATTTATTCATATTTTTGGCAACACTAATTTGGCAATGCGAAATTTATATTAAATACAACTTCAAATAAATATCTTAAATGTTCAAAACTGTGTTGGAAAAATGATCAAAAATATTGTTTGGGGTCAGTCGCTGACTTCCTCTATTGGTATATGACTGTTAATCCGGTACTTTTGGGACTACGGCAGTGCCGGATTAGCGGTTTTTCCGGATTATCGATCATCGCTATATTTCTAACGAGTAAGTCACTCTAAGTCACTCTAGATAAGTCACTCTAGATAAAAAAGAAAATTCAAACAAATTAAAACGTGTACTTTATATTTAAGTATATCCTGAACCTGTGTAGATAATATAAATATCATTATGTACTTCTCTTATTTATAGTCAGGGGTAAAAGTGGATCTGAAACGATAGGGAGACGCATGACGTCACACCGTCCCCCTTGCCTATTTTTGCCCATTGTAACTTTTTAGGAAGTGAAGGGACACCATAAATATTTTATGGAAGTGGGTGGACGACGCACAGTGGGGCGAAAACGCAAAAAGCTTGCTAAAATATGATAACTATATTCAGATTGAATGAAATTTAGTATTAAGGGGCTATTGTGGTTGCTGATTACGATTCTGCAACTAACGTTGAAAAAAACAAAATGGCGGATCCAAAATGGCGGAATAAAATTTGCAAAAGTCGAAAAATTCGTAGAAATGTTCTCAAAAGTGGCGATAAAGGGGTTATTTAGGTTACTGATTACGATTCTGCAACTAAAGTTGAAAAAAACAAAATGGCGGATCCAAAATGGTGGAATGACAAGAATGTCAACATACTTCGTAATTTTCACAATGTATCTTTAACAAAATTCACTTATTTCACATATTTTGATGAACAATTACTTGTTACTTACGTTCTTATTTATTAGAAATGTATTATTACTTAAATGACACAAATTATTGATATTTGATTCGGTTATGATAACTGCAACGGCTTGTCACTGTAACATTAATGAGCAATAATTAACATCAACACGCTTCGTAATTGGCACGTTTTGGCAGCTACGTTTTTGTCGACAGCATTAATTAATTTTCAGACTACCATTCTACAAAATATGAACGTGGTGCACGAGGGTGCACATAATGTTTTCAACGATTTAAGTTAATAAAATATATAAACAATGTGAAAATTTTGCCTGACTTACGATTCAAATTATAAATTATTACATCATTATTATTAATTTTTCACTTTATACACTTATTCTAGTTACCAGTACGATATAGGAAAACTTTACAGATTTAAAAAAATATGAACGCGTTCGAAAGTTACAACCGTTTAAACGGACGCGTCACAATTCTTCTATTGTTCTCTACTCATTTGATCTGCTGAAGGGTCTACTTAAGAGTAGCTCAGGTAGTCGGAATAAAGTAAAAACCCTATTCTATTTATGGATTTGGGCCCTTCTAACATCACTCTAGCCAACTACGTAAAAAAATTCCTATATTACTAACTTTCGTTTTTTTACTTTTGGCCAGCTTTTTGCGTTTTCGCTCCACTGTGCGACGTCCCGTCGCGGTCACCCGCACTTTTACTCCTGTTTGTAGTTCAATCGAGTACAACATCAAATTCAAACACTAAATATTTATTTAATAGAATTGTTTTGTATTAATAATACACAGTACAAAAGAAAGAATAATATTGTATAATGACATTTAAAACAAGTTGTAAAAAAATTGTTACGATTAATACACAAATTAATGACTTTTACAGAGTTGCAGCTTTTGTTGGAATCCATTCGAAAATAACAAAGCGAACGACTTGATCGGTGCTGGATTACACAATGTGCCGAATTGTCGACTAACCGAATTGAAAGGCGCTTACTGTGCTTGTCTTGGGTAAAAAATCGACTAGTAGATTGGATCACACTTTAATCAAGCAACAATTGAAGTATTACATGTATTCAGTGGCGTATTTACGATTTTGTTTCGGAGGAAGCTTTGTTAACTTTCGGGGGGAGGGGGCTTTGCCTGAAAATGTGAAAATTCTGCAAGATATTTCATATATTTTACTATAGTAGGTAAGATTTCGGGGAGGCTTAAGCCCGGAAGACCCCCTAAATACGCCACTGCATGTATTGGTATGTTTGGTAACTCGTAATGTAAAATATAGGGGAAAATAAAATTTGAAATAATTTGGGAAATAACTACCATTTTAAAACCAATTATAACTACACTGTATGTATATCCTTTACTATCGCCTTGGTGAAAGGGGGTCGTACAAGCTTATTTACGTCTTTCGTCTACATTAATTTTAAACTAGAAATTTTCCCAATCATCCCTTCCACCGGGAAGTATATACATGCTTTGCCAACTTTCGCCTGAGCTTGGGAACGACTCAAGCAGAAGAGTTGGTGACAACGTGTTTGGTTGCGTCCGAACTATCCAAATATAAAAAAGATTAATAAATGAAAATATTAATTTAACCTTTCTTAGCTAACTGGCAGTTTGGCGCGAGGGATAGTTCACTACATAAATATAATTAAAATCATGTACATTCCGCAACCTGTTCTCGCGTCTCTGTTTAAAACTAAAAATAACAACAAAAAAGAAATATCAGGCAAACAATTGAAACACTGGGACTTAGATATCAACCGTTCATATTTAACAGAAAGCAAAATTAATAACTTTACATGCACTGGTTTTTACACGGAAAGTTTGAATATTAATGTACACCTGAGCTGGAATGAACAAGAAGTATTAATCATGAATATCACTAACACAACATTTTTATCAGTGATGTCAAATACACAATAACATCCAAAATAGTACTTTAAATGACAACTTTTTTTTTTATGGAATTCCCTATCTAGCTAAACAACATGTAAAGAAAAAAAAATAGAAATGAAAATATTCACATGAGATAATTATACGCATGCGGTTTAGTTGGTTGTGACCGAGTGTTCGTAAGCTTACGTTTATTATTAATTCTTTTTCTCTTTTTTTTTTAATTCGAGGTTCACTATTTAATGGCAGACGAGATATCTGGCGTATAAAACACAATTCCAAAACTAGAATCACTTCTTCATTCCGTCAACAAATTCCTGAATTAGGTAGACTTGATTTAATGCTCGCAAGAATTACTTTTCCGATTGCTCCTATTACATTAGTTCACATTTACTTACAGTACATTGTCCTCAGAAACGGCGTGGTAACTTTGTTGTTCCTTTGGATCTGCAGAGTTCTAACCAAACAAGTTGCATGGATTTCGAGTCTTCTTGATTAATATGGTGATCATTGCTTTCAAAAATCATTTACACACGTTAAACTTCCTCATACATACTGACTAAATCTCGATGCTTCCTTAAATATGAAATTTCACTGATAAAATACTTTGCTGAATCGGGTCATGTCTGCACCTGTTGAGTCTTCCGTCCCGATTGCTTGGCGCACTTCCTTCCAGTACACAAAGCATGTGAGTCCAGTACACTTAGGACGTAACATAGTTTCTGATTGGTCAGTTCTTGAAAAGTTGTCCAATCACCACTCACTTTAGAAAACCACCGGAAGTATGAAATGATCTCGCAGTTTCTAGAACTTTCTCGAAGCTGTTCAACCGGAAGTTTCAACATCTTTGAGACAAAGAATCTCTGCTTTGCACACACACACATTCACAAGAAAAGTCAGTTTGTGGCGTCGAAGAGAAATCATATGTTGAACGAGTATGCGCATAGTTGCCAACTACTATGTTTTATCACCAAAAGTCAATCATAAATTTAATAAAATATACGCATTAATTTTTCTTGCTCCGATGGTCGATAGCAAATGGCGCCCACAGAGAATTGGCAATATTGTATCAACAAAATTGACAAAGGACCCTGGGGTGTTTATATGTGGTCCTTAATTTTGATGCACCCTGTATACAGTTTGGTTCTACTGTTTCATGGTAACGGTGAACACAATGTTTCCTTATGGGGACGAACACGCCACTATAACGCTATAGGAGCAACCTGGACTAAATGTGGAACATTAGCAGTATAATTTGGAAGGATCATTTATTGTTGTCACTGCTGTAGGAGCATTATTGGTGGAGTATTATTTACGAAGCACTAGTAACACCATTTTGCACTATTTTATACGCCTTGCTATTATTTTGAGCAATAGGTCTTTACACCTGTATGTTCGGCCACTTTTTTTTTTCGGTCACTTTTGTATAATTATGAAATGTTTTCTGTCTCTTAATGTCTTTTCATTAAAGTATGTAATTTTCTATAATTTGTTAATTTTCACCCGGTATTCTGAACTATGGTTTCTCACCGTGTGCTTATGTTTTATGAACATCCACTACCAACAAAATATATTCACTACAACATTACAAAAACGTTATTTAACAAGTATACAAGTCCCATTTGGGTAAAGATTTAAGATTATATGAAAAGAAATATTCTTTCGACCTAACGAAATTATACGTGACTTTTTTTTTAAACTGGAAACGTATCGGAATTCGAAAGTTAAAATGGAATCAATAACGGAATCGAATTTGTGCATTGCTTTACAATATAGAAACTTCAATACTTAATGGCTATAGACAAGCTTTGATAAACTCCATTTCTTTTTCACAAAAAGTACGGATACCCTTTTCAAGCATTTCAAAAAAAATCAACACAATCCAAAATGAAAAATATTATCAATGTAATAATCTTTGTCATTACAACTTAACATTATTAAACTTAAAAAAAAAATCTTTCACTTATCAATTTGTTGGAACAAAATTCAACAATCCTAAAGTTGTATTTCGCAATAGATCTTATTCTCATATGTTCTATCATGTGGTTTAGTATTTGAGAGGATTTTTAAAACAAAAGTTCGGTCTTAACAATGTTTAACTATTCTGTAACAATATGACGGCATACATTAAGGCTACATAACTATTCATAATTTTCTGGGTATTTAAGAAATATCATCTCTAACGCTTTTCTTATTAACACATTTTTATCGCATCCACATTTAATTACATCGAGGGCACAACGTCAACCTCGGTAAACAACATTTTCATAAAATCATTTCGTCGCTACTACTATCGGAGTATAGCCTTGCTACTACTATCAGAGCATAGCCTGTTTACATTAAACGCCTTATAACATCTCTATCCCAGACATACTTTGTCAACGGGGTACGCACATATAAATATATCCACAATATTTCTTGAACCCATTTGCAAGCATCGTTATATATACGCCTTATGCCTCAGATAATTTGTTACCTGTTATTATTCTTTTGCGGTCATTGACCTCTCATTCATTACAATTACCACTCGTACTTCTCGATGACCAAAACAAACTTAGAATACAAACTTATTTTATTCCCACTAAAACAAATTATTGTTGACTATGTTGACAAAAAGAAATTATTTATCTATTCTCCCCCCTTTTTTTTCAAATTAGTATTCCTGCTTTTAGACAAATTTACTTTAAAATTAGCGCCAAAAGTTTGAAAATGTATCTGTGTGTCTCCGTTACCTTCCATTTTTTTTAAATCGGTAATTAATAAAGATAATGAAGTAAAAATGTAAAAGTTCGACGAAAAAGAGAATATCTAATTCAATGATATCTGCATAATTATTGAACTGAGATATATTTCGAACATCACTAACTAACCTTTTTCAGTGATTTACTTACTTATGTTTCTTCAATATATTTGCTAATAAACATCACCTTTATCTAAGAATCCAAAAATATGAACCAACACATAATATGACATTGATTATTAGAACTACTATAGCATACTTCGTAAAATTATTATAATGTTTTGTAAAAGTTATTAAAACATTTTATAAAAACCATTAGCCACTAAAATAAACAAGATTTTCTTTCACATAAAAGGCATATTGCTTATGTCTTTGGTCTTAATCATCGTAAATGAAAATAAAAATGTGAAGAATGTACATCAAGGCTAATTCCCTAAATAACTCAACTATTTATTACTTAATACGTGAACGATTTAAAAAAAACACTAACCTACTTAATTGGAGTATCTTATGTATCATTACGACTAAGTTACACATAATATGAATTATATATGAACAAAATTTACTGTAGTGTGCATTTTTGTATATATATATATATGTGTTTATATTTTTCCATACAATAAACCACAGTAGCTTTGAGACTATGAATGCAAACTTTTGTGGAACATTACGTAAAAACCTAACATGTAGACGTAAAATGGTACATGATTAAATCCAAATCCTATATTCATTCACTAAATATGCAAAGCAAATATATTCAAAAGGGCTTACGAAATTTGATATTAATAATAATTTCTGTATGCAGTACGTGACATTTAAATCTTATTACTATTACATATGATTCGATATATTATTCTTTATGTATCAAATAATTGAACTATTCATACATAAGCTTGTTTTGCGTAACTTAACTAATAAACTACCAAACATTTGAATACATATGTACAAGTGTGAGTTAAACGGCGATTAAGCCTGACGTAGCGCTACCCTGTGTGTCATTGGTTGACAAAACAGGTCGTAAGCCATTAATTAAACAAAAATATAGGTTAATGATTTGATCCCGAAGATCAATGAGCGCTGGCTTACTATTTCTTTTTACAGCTCGAAGTGTGCGGGATCGCCAACCTTCCCGACGATTTGAACAAATCGCTTCTGCACTAAATCCAAATCCCATCCCAGCTGAATGCTTCAAGCATTACAGCTATGTCATAATCGGGTAAATTATTCCAACCCCAATTGGACTGCCAGTATCTAGACCTATAGAAGGTATTTCGAGAAAATAAAGACATGAAAAGGACAAGAAGAATACCCTGGGGGGGGGGAAATTCGATACTACAGTCCCGCATCTCAATATCATTAATCACTTATTAATTATTAATAATTTTTGGCCCGCTCCTACCTACAAAATTAGTAGGTTTACAACATATTCTCTTAAGGAACGCTAGCCAATACTAAAGATTGTGCGGCCTTACTGGCGAATTGCACTTATCAAATCCGGGTACATAGTCATATCCGAGATTAAAGTCACAATCGAGTGTATCATCCACCAATCTAACATTACAATAATCCATGACGTGAAATGACAATTTTCCAGTAAACTGATAGAATTACAAATGCGTAAGATAACGCTAATCGACTTCCAGCACAAACGTGTCATGCTTAATTTTCCATTTTTTTTTCAATGTTGAGAAATGAAGAATAAGATAATAATAACCTCAACGAAACAAGGAAATGAGGCCAACCTTACGAGCCTGACTATGATAATCAGTGGGTTGAAAATTATACAATGTTCAATTAAGAACCAACAGACTCTTTTCATACAAGAAAGATTAAAAAGAACTGAAATTGGAAAATTTTCACATCCTGAATTAATTGTTACATTTAACAAACATCATAAAAAAAAATTAGAATGACATATCCGTGGTTTACTTGATTCTACTTTAAACAATCATTATTCACATTTTATCTCATTTCATTTCCAAAAATAGATTCATTTCAAAACTTGAAAGAATAATTATTAAATCTTATTTGATATCACCGACGTTAATGAATTCGAGGTTGATAATTTTGATTATCCAATTTCCGTAACGTTTTACAACCAATTTATGTTATGTATATTTGCTAATTTTATAAGCCAATTTTATTATAGGTAATCGCTACCTAATTAAAACAAACACTTTATACATCGATACCAAATTGTGTCGGTTATCATTGGGTCCATCGTACCCACAAAATAATATAACGATCCTTTGCAAATGACATGATGACCTTGTCACATTTTATATTTACATAAAAATAATGTATTATTTTATTTTATGAATACGATGCACCCCGAAGAAAAGAAGAAGGAATCGGTTTAAACAAAATCCAAACAATTACAATTTATTGTTACCTTTACGTCAAATAAAAGTAAATATCTAATAAAATATAAAATTTTACGCGTCAATAAAGATGTCTTTCCATTTTCAAATATATATATGTATTAAATGTCACAAGCCGAAAGTGAATTTTGAAGTGTGTGTGTATTAGCCAAATCACACACTAGCCGAGGCCCAATCGGACGCCAACCCGATTTCGTCACTTTAATTTTGAAAGAGAATAATAGTGACGCCTCTAAGGATTGAATTGTATCTTGACCTCTTCATTCTTCTTAACTGGTAACCTGATTTTTAGATTATACTAAATTTCAAACTTTATTAATATGATGACGAATACTTGTTAACTTTACGTAATAATTATTCGTATGAATCAATTTGTGATCAAGTTTATCAGTTTCAACCTTATTTTGTATTATTATTTTTTTTTTCTCAATCACATTTAATAATATTTTTAAAATTTTGACACTGCAATGTATAACCAATTCAATTTCGTAGATTTACCGTGCTCTTACGTATATTCAATGACAAAGACAATCATCGACGAACAAACACACTTTTTTTTTCAAGACATATTTCAAAATACAATTGTGTTTACATATTTCCGCCAACAAAGTAAACAACAGAAATGTTTGCGAATAATTTTAAGTATGCATGTACTCACATTTGTGATATACGTTCTCTAAAGATCCTATCAGAGTCTCTAAGAGTACCTAAGCAATCTCTAAAATTCCTATTAATGACTTTAAACAGGGTTAACAGGTTTTAAAATCCACATTTCTTAATATTATGGTAATAAAACAACATAAAATGATATAGGTGAAACTTTATTCAGACCTCCTCTCCTTTTATCCTGAAATGAACACAAATACACAAACAAATCATTTAAATTTCGTGAGTGTGGTAGCGTCCACACAAAAATAGTAATGGTTGAAAATGGGTGGTGGTTATAAAATTTTGAATCAAAATACATTCGCGAACTAGTTTTAATTTATCTTTACCTCTCTTTTTCCTTAATCATCCTTCCTGGATCCCTTTTCTTTCTTCTGATCATCCTCAACTAGAATTAATCCTGAAATAAAATTTTGTTAAACACATGTTCATTATCTCACGTACCTGTTGTAATGGTGAGACATGTGGCTGACTGGATGGATGGTCTTCTTTGGTGAGCTGTAAGAGAAATCCCTAAACATACGGATTGGTGGGGTTCCTAGCCTTTTTTTTTCAACGGAGCAATTGTAATCCACTGGAAAAATTAGTCATAATGGTTTTGTTTACTGTCTTTTTCGGGATTCAGTTCAAATTCGGGGCAAGTTTACACTTCAGTCACACTAACCCTTTCATTTTCGATCGAGGCCGATTACACTTGTATGACTGTACTTTTTCACGCTTACGAACACTTTTCCAATTGTTTTTCTTGATTCTCGGACCTTTTTTCCTTCTTTCAACAAGCTTACTGAATTTCCACGCGGGAATACGCTTACGTTTGCGGTGGTTGGATCTACCATGTGTCATGGTACCTTGCGCGAATAGCTGGCTGCGCTTGCGTTTCTTAAAATTTCTCCGAGTCGGTGTTTTTACAATTTGGATGTTTAATTCGGGATGAACTCGCTTATATTTTAACTTTAACTTATGTCTGGTTCGTTTGGAATTACGCTTGATTTGTTTCGGAGTATGCCTACTAACGCGTTTTTCATTCGTTCTGAACTCACCATCTAGCACATGTTTGGTATTTGTTCGTTTACATTGCGCGCACATTTTGGGGCTAAGCTGACGAATATTCGAGTCATCAAAAACGAGCGGCTGTTTTACTTTGAGTTTATTTGTATGGTCAAGTTTTCTCTTTTCGTTCGTTCGCGGCGGCATGACACTAACTTTAAAATTTGCACGCGCAAAGAAATTGACTTTACTACACTCACGACTCACTTGTCTATTACCACTTTTGCGCCTACAAACCCTGATCTTACTAATTATACGTCGAGACAACCTTTTATTTCGGATTGACATACTACGAAAACTCGGTTGACTACTCCGTACTGCCTTGCCTTTCATTCGCGTCGGATTCTTACACTTAACTCTTTTTGCTAGTGCGCGTTTATTTTTCAATCTACTTTTATGGACAGTGTTATTTTCTTGTCTGGTTACGGGTAAGAGTACTGGCGAATTAATTACACAAGAACCACTAACTATGCAAAACACGATTCTTTTTATGGACTTACATTTCAAACTCTTCACTTGAAGTTGTTGACCTACACCACGAAACTTAAAGTCGATGAGGACAGAATCGAATTGCAATATGAAGACGTAAATCACACCAAAAGACAAATACGGTACTACAGACGCATGTGTAGTTGTAGAATCACGCAGAACAATTCGCTCGCAACACAAATACAACATTAAATTTTCAACATCGCAGAAAAATAACAACTTAACTCTCAAGCCGTCGCTGGCTTCTCCGAGAGGGTGGGTACGCGCTTCCACTACGCTACCATTCGTTTTATATAATTCATCGGCATCTCTCGCCGGCACTGCAACTACATCTAAAATCTGTTTGCCTACAGATACTCGCATTAAATCGTGATTGATTACTATCTCTGTATTGCCTACTTTCTCTTGTTTTTCCTCACATATGTTTATCATCGACTTTCCTTCAAACATTTCATGCGACTCATTAATTTCCTATTCGGCCTCGCAAAACAATTCTTTCGCCACTTCGCAACGTTGTTTATTAGAATCGTATTCAAAAGTTTCGCAAACACTATTTTCTTGGACTACAACTTCCGGTGTAAACAAACAAGTGTCTTCCCGTACAACATGATTTTCAAATAACTCGAGATTTTCTTCCGTAACCTTGGCTTGTACGTACACGGGGGTTTCTTCAATTTCTAAATCCTCTGCCACTTCGTACTCTGCGCTTGGAATTACACTAACACTAGCCTGCTGTACTATTAAAGGTGGTGGTTCAATAACTATAGGTGTAGAAATCTGACATCGCTCCATACAGTTGTTTTCGACGAAGGTGACTTTAGCTCGCGCTTGCTCTACAAAATTATCCACTGAATTCTTTTGGCTTTCTAAGCGTTCAAACTCAATTGACCTATTTTCACAACTATCCGACTGTTTGACACTTAACGGTGGTGACTGAATTTCGACGGGAGGTAAGATCTCATATGTTTCCTGACATGAATTGTCTACTATGCTTACTCGCGCATACTGCGGTTCGCTTTTCAACGGTGGTATTAATTCCCAACATCTTTCAAAATTCGTAAGTTCAAAATCATAAAACGCATGTCTATTCCATACTTTCAGTTCACTTGCGGCTGTGGGGTGAGTCGATGATACTGACCTACATGACGGCTGCTTGCATGCATCTACTTTGGATGTATCAGCTGATTGCTTATTCGTAGTCTTTTGTTTCTTACGCCTACCGGGTTCACTTTCGAGCTCTTTTACAATTTGTTCGTGCAAAGATTGATCATACCGTGAATCACCTATTTCCTGATATCGTTCTAAAAGAGACTGTAATTCTTGCAGTGTACGCCTACCTATTACTATAATTCGTCTTCGATCATCTGTTCGCACTTCCGCCGTAACGTTAAATATAAATGGCCAACTGTGTACTGTAAATGTAAATGTAATGTAAATGTAACTGTGTAATGTAAATGTAACTTTCTTACTGTAATGTAAATGTAAATGTAACTTTTAAACTAGAAATTTTCCCAATCATCCCTTCCACCGGGAAGTATATACATGCTTTGCCAACTTTCGCCTGAGCTTGGGAACGACTCAAGCAGAAGAGTTGGTGACAACGTGTTTGGTTGCGTCCGAACTATCCAAATATAAAAAAGATTAATAAATGAAAATATTAATTTAACCTTTCTTAGCTAACTGGCAGTTTGGCGCGAGGGATAGTTCACTACATAAATATAATTAAAATCATGTACATTCCGCAACCTGTTCTCGCGTCTCTGTTTAAAACTAAAAATAACAACAAAAAAGAAATATCAGGCAAACAATTGAAACACTGGGACTTAGATATCAACCGTTCATATTTAACAGAAAGCAAAATTAATAACTTTACATGCACTGGTTTTTACACGGAAAGTTTGAATATTAATGTACACCTGAGCTGGAATGAACAAGAAGTATTAATCATGAATATCACTAACACAACATTTTTATCAGTGATGTCAAATACACAATAACATCCAAAATAGTACTTTAAATGACAACTTTTTTTTTTATGGAATTCCCTATCTAGCTAAACAACATGTAAAGAAAAAAAAATAGAAATGAAAATATTCACATGAGATAATTATACGCATGCGGTTTAGTTGGTTGTGACCGAGTGTTCGTAAGCTTACGTTTATTATTAATTCTTTTTCTCTTTTTTTTTTTTAATTCGAGGTTCACTATTTAATGGCAGACGAGATATCTGGCGTATAAAACACAATTCCAAAACTAGAATCACTTCTTCATTCCGTCAACAAATTCCTGAATTAGGTAGACTTGATTTAATGCTCGCAAGAATTACTTTTCCGATTGCTCCTATTACATTAGTTCACATTTACTTACAGTACATTGTCCTCAGAAACGGCGTGGTAACTTTGTTGTTCCTTTGGATCTGCAGAGTTCTAACCAAACAAGTTGCATGGATTTCGAGTCTTCTTGATTAATATGGTGATCATTGCTTTCAAAAATCATTTACACACGTTAAACTTCCTCATACATACTGACTAAATCTCGATGCTTCCTTAAATATGAAATTTCACTGATAAAATACTTTGCTGAATCGGGTCATGTCTGCACCTGTTGAGTCTTCCGTCCCGATTGCTTGGCGCACTTCCTTCCAGTACACAAAGCATGTGAGTCCAGTACACTTAGGACGTAACATAGTTTCTGATTGGTCAGTTCTTGAAAAGTTGTCCAATCACCACTCACTTTAGAAAACCACCGGAAGTATGAAATGATCTCGCAGTTTCTAGAACTTTCTCGAAGCTGTTCAACCGGAAGTTTCAACATCTTTGAGACAAAGAATCTCTGCTTTGCACACACACACATTCACAAGAAAAGTCAGTTTGTGGCGTCGAAGAGAAATCATATGTTGAACGAGTATGCGCATAGTTGCCAACTACTATGTTTTATCACCAAAAGTCAATCATAAATTTAATAAAATATACGCATTAATTTTTCTTGCTCCGATGGTCGATAGCACCTTACAATGTGTAAAAATTTCAAATTCACTTTAAGCTTGTAACATGTGATATAAATGCTTCAAGAAGTTTATATTTCGACTCTAGCCTTATGCACAAATAAATGTTATTTAATATGATGTACTGTAGCACTGAAATCCACATTGTTACAATGACAACGTTAAAGTTAAGAATGAAATATAATGCATGGCCGACATTATACATATAAGATATATCACTTAGCCACGATATGCACAAGAGAATTGAACTGTATTTAAGATAAGTAAGTGGAAGTATGAGGTACCATTTGGTTTACTGTCAGAATTAGAATATTTGTAGTAGGCACTGGGACACCAAATACACACACAAATATATATACACGATAATATGATAATATATATATATACGATAATAGTCTGAAAACTGTTGCATGTACTCTCTCTTAAGAAAAATTTGACTACGTGTCTGGATAGTATACATTAAATATTAAAGAAGTATACAAGGTACTTTTATGCAAACTACCTAGTATATTTTCTATTATTTTAACATCCTTTAACGTTAAGCTTGCAACGTTGTATACGTACATTAAGTAAAACTGTTAATCAGAATTCTTTTTTGCAGATGCTCTTTTCTTTCTTGCATTAATGTAGAAGGAAGAATTCGGAAGAGGAAGAAGGTGGTAACAGAGAAAGAAAAAGGTTCAGCATTAAGTCTACAAAAACAGCATCCGTTTCTTTCATCCCTGGAGATCCTGATGATGAACTATTTCGAGCGTCAAGCATTAAGGCTCTTTTCTTTACTCCCTCTATGTCTCACACAATGTATACGTGTATACCTTTAAAAGAGCGCGCGGGAAGGGAGAAGTCAGAGAAAATACCCACCCCTTTCTTTGGAGCATGAATAATTCAGCATCGAATCTACCGCAAGCAACCAGCCCTTTGAGGCAAACTCATTTTGTCAGGATGGCCAACTAACTTAAAGCTTGATTCTTTTTTTCTCCTCCCCGTAAATTCCCTTTGGCAATAGCGGCAACAAAATATACTACTAAAGTAACGAGAGCAAATTTCTGCCACAGAGCAGAAGTATACGCTAGTTCCGTTAGGGAATAATACTGCAGAGAAGGAATTTTCTCTAAGGATTAGGAATTCTAAGCATTTCCTGCAATCAGGATGATAGGTAAAATCAAAGACCACGAAAAATCTTTTCATATGAGTACTTTCCAAGATCAAATGCTTGTAGTATTTTCTTACTACTTATCTCTTTGTTTTTCTAACACATCCTATGTTTGATACGTAGATTCATATTCATTAAAAAAAACAAAAAAAAAAAAACGAATGTCTATCTTGCCTCTTAGATTCTCTCTTATTCTTAGGTAGAATGAAATACGCACACATTCATATTCTTTGTTCCTTTCAAGATATTGTTGCTAGGCTCATGTGATAGTGGTGTTATTTAAATTATTCAACACCAGATTCTATGATGAGAAGAGCCCGGATTTCTATGTAATTAAATATTTTTCCTTTATATGTGCACACGTGGGATTGAAAAATATTGATGAATTACGACAGTAGGGATATCATAGTCAATTTTATATTACATATTTTACTCAATGTTACATATTCTTAAGATATGAAATATTATTTACATTAAACAGTCCTTAAGGGTTTTCACTACAGCGAAATTAAATTACCGCTAATTTTAGTTTTTCTATAATATCTTCAAAACAAATAAAAATATTCGAAAACCAAAACATAGTGCACTAGACAATATTATATTCCATGTGATACCGTTATCACAACTCATCCATCTGCTTTCGATTTGCAATTGTCGATAGATTTAGCATTTTTTGCGGGTTCTGTAAATAGCGTCATACCAAAGGCAGATAGGTGAATTGTAGTAAATGTATCACATGCAAAATCGTATTGTCTAGTTCACTATGTTTCTGCTTTTCGAATATTTTTATTTGTTTTAAGATATTACAGAAAAACTCTAAAATTAGCGGTACTTTAATTTCGCTGTAGTGAAGACCCTTAAGAGAAGAATCCATTGGATTTTTGGCTTTCACGTTAGTGTAATAGATAAAAAGTAAATTTAAACAATCTATTCTTCCTTTTCTCTCTCCATTTTCAGCTACGACAATACAGTAACTTAAAAGTGCGATTTGTCTTAATACATAGCAGTTCTTTGGTTCGCTGCATCGTGCCAATTACATCAGGAGTCGATGGTGTTTTAGTTTCCAGCTCGCAACAGGAAGTGGCTATCAACACACAGCGAAAAAAAAGACCTGCGTGCAGTTAGCCCCCCCTCATGCTAAATTTAAAATTATTTTTATGTCAATCGTTTGATCATCGTTTGATCAGGTATGATCAACAATTTTTAACGTTTGATCAGCTTTACTAACAGAAATATAAGCGATATTTAGTAGGGGGGGCTAACTACACGCTAGCCCCCCCTTCACGTCAGATTCGAAATTTTTTGATGTCAATCGTTTGATCATCGTTTGATCAGGTTTGATCAACAATTTTCAACGTTTGATCAACTTTAGTAACAGAGATATAAGGGTTCCAAAATGGGGGGCCAGCCCCCCCTTCACCTCCGATTCAACTTTTTCTTATGTCAATCGTTTGATCATCGTTTGATCAGGTATGATCAACAATTTTTAACGTTTGATCAGCTTTACTAACAAAAATATAAGCGATATTTAGTAGGGGGGGCTAACTACACGCTAGCCCCCCCTTCACGTCAGATTCGAAATTTTTTAATGTCAATCGTTTGATCATCGTTTGATCAGGTTTGATCAACAATTTTCAACGTTTGATCAACTTTAGTAACAGAGATATAAGGGTTCCAAAATGTGGGGCCAGCCCCCCCTTCACCTCCGATTCGACTTTTTCTTATGTCAATCGTTTGATCATCGTTTGATCAGGTATGATCAACAATTTTTAACGTTTGATCAGCGTTATTAACAGAAATATAAGCGATATTTAGTAGGGGGGGCTAACTACACGCTAGCCCCCCCTTCACGTCAGATTCGAATTTTTTGATGTCAATCGTTTGATCATCGTTTGATCAGGTTTGATCAACAATTTTCAACGTTTGATCAACTTTAGTAACAGAGATATAAGGGTTCCAAAATGGGGGGCCAGCCCCCCCTTCACCTCCGATTCAACTTTTTCTTATGTCAATCGTTTGATCATCGTTTGATCAGGTATGATCAACAATTTTTAACGTTTGATCAGCTTTAGTAACAGAGATATAAGCGATAATTAGTAGGGGGGGCTAACTACACGCTAGCCCCCCCTTCACGTCAGATTCGAAATTTTTTGATGTCAATCGTTTGATCATCGTTTGATCAGGTTTGATCAACAATTTTCAACGTTTGATCAACTTTAGTAACAGAGATATAAGGGTTCCAAAATGGGGGGCCAGCCCCCCCTTCACCTCCGATTCGACTTTTTCTTATGTCAATCGTTTGATCATCGTTTGATCAGGTATGATCAACAATTTTTAACGTTTGATCAGCTTTATTAACAGAAATATAAGTGATATTTAGTAGGGGGGGGCTAACTACACGCTAGCCCCCCCTTCACGTCAGATTCGAAATTTTTTATGTCAATCGTTTGATCATCGTTTGATCAGATTTGATCAACAGTTTTCAACGTTTGATCAACTATACTAACAGAGATATAATGGTTACAAAATGGGGGGCCAGCCCCCCTTCACCTCCGATTCGACCTTTTCTTATGTCAAACGTTTGATCATCGTTTGATCAGGTATGATCAACAATTTTTAACGTTTGATCAGTGTTACTAAGGTAAATATAAGCTACTTTTAGTAGGGGGGCTAACTACACTCTAGCCCCTCCTTCACCTGCGATTCGAAATATTTCGACGCCAATCGTTTGACCATCGTTTGATCAGGTTTGATCAACAATTCCCAACGTTTGATCAAGTATACTAACAGAGATTTTAGGGTTACAAGATGGGGAGCCAGCCCTCCCTTCACCTCCGATTCGATCTTTTGTTATGGTAATCGTTTGATCATCGTTTGATCAGGTATGATCAACAATTTTTAACGTTTAATGAGCGTTACTAAAATAAATATAAGCTTTTTTTTAGTAGGTTGGGGCTAATTACACACTAGCCCTTCACTTCCGATTCGAAATTTTTCGTCGCCAATCGTTTGATGATCATTTGATCAGCTTCGATCAACAATTTTCAACGTTTGATGAAGTATACTAACAGAGATATAAGGGTTACAAAATTTTGGACCAGTCCCATTTCACCTCCGATTCTATCTTTTCTTATGCCAATCGTTTAATCTTCGTTTGATCAGGTATGATCAACAATTTTTAACGTTTGATCAACTTTACTAACGAAGCTATAAAAGTGAGATAAATTTGAGAAAGTAACAATGATAAATTGCCACTTACCAGGGGAAACATTCGGTTATCTACCCAGCGACGCAAATCTGTATTCAACATAGGGGGGGAAGTGACGGATAAGACCGTTAGCAATTTTTTAAGATGTTTAAAATGTTTATGAAGTTGAAAAACAATGCTGTGGAGTATCAGAAAACTAGAATTGTCTTTAGGGATGCGCAGGAGACAAGATTTGTGGCTGTCTCGTCTCGAAAATGTTCTGTCAAAGTGATGTCTCGACTCGAAAAACGTATATTTTTCTATTGGAAGAGCCGTGTCTTTACTCGTATTTTGTCAGGAAATTCCTGTCTCGATTCGTCTCGTGCGCATCACTAATTGTCTTCAACATTGGGAGACCTGCAGGGGCAGATTTGAGGCTATTCTGAGAGGACATAAATTTCTTCTCACTTTCCTTTGTTGTAATCGGGCACAAATAATCATATTTTCCCCAAAACACATTTCAAATCGAATTATTGGGGGGACAGTCCCCCTCAGTTCCAAGATTGGAGGGGACTTATCCCCCCGGAGTTTCGCCAATGTATCTACCTATGCAGAAATTAAAGTAAATCGGAATTCCGTGCTAAGAGGATGGAGCAATAAAAATCTCTTCCCTGAAGGAAAATGAGTGCAGAAAGTTGGAGAGTATAAATTCTCTTCTTTTCGTTTCAAGTGATTCAAATAGCGCGTTGTTTCACAATAATGAGAAAAAGGGAGTCAAGATAGGTATGTAAAACTAACATGAAAAGAGTTTTTTTTTTTTTTTTTTTTTTTAACTCTTGGACCATGGAGTAGTGAAGAAACTCCTGAATCAGCAACATCAAATAACAGCTAAAGCATCTTCATGCATCAATTTACGGTAAGTACCGTATTGTGATCTTTCGTGTACAGTCGGAAACAATAATAAGTAAAGGTGGAGGTATAAGAAATAATAGGTCCAACCTATACTTAATATTGTTTCTGACTGTACATCTACTCTTGCTTACTTCTTACTTATTTCTGTATAATTTCCTTGTGTGGACTGCTAACAAACTTTAAACGTTTAGATACTTGTGTGCCCAAGGACGTAGACATTTCGAGACCTTAGGCGACAAATATTTCGGCGTCGCTTGCGCCCCCTCCCTTCGGTGCCTTCACCTTGATGAAACTTACACCTTTCTTACTATCTGTTAATAATTATGTTTGCAAGTTTCTACAAACATTGGAAATTATATACAAAAATACATGTTATTATCTTTGCTATTTTATTTCAAAACTTAACTTTCATATTGGTGTATGTAATTTATATCAGATTGCACTACTGTAATACAAAAGCAATGCCGAAGGCGTTATTCAAAGTTATATATTTTTATGCATTTTATACTTTTAAAGATTTTACATAAACATTATTCTTCTCGTGCTAAACCGAGTACTTCTACCAATAGGTATATAGTGTATTATAATTTATACACTATGTTAAGTGTGGCAAGTGCAAACCATTATATCTTTCACTTACGAGTCGCCATCACTATCAATTTTACTTTCTTCTCTACCTAGGACATTGTTTAGCTTGCTTGGGAAGAACTAAAATATATTTAATTGTTATTTATTTGTAACGGTGTTCGTCCGATGGCATTTTCTTTGATAAGGACACCAGTGACCGCCATGACGTACAAAGCAGCCGCAGGTTCCCGTGTAAGCTATTTTTAAAATACCTGTATATATGATTAATATTTTTCGAAGGCAAAAGTAAGGCTACTTTTTTGAAGAGATCAGGGGTGTAACCAGCAGGTTTAAGTAGGAGGGGCCCTTCGTTTTTGAAGAGGGGCCAGCTACAATGTATAAAACAAGCAAAAAAAAACATGTGTTGAAGTTAGCGTTTTTTGAGACCTGAAAAATAGGAAAATTTTTGTTTCCTTCCGGAAAAGTAAAAACACTGGTATTTAGCTTATTATTATTATTATTATTATTATTATTATTATTATTATTATTATTATTATTATTATTATTATTATTATTATTATTATTATTATTATTATTGCTTTTTCTCCATAAATTATGTTCCAGGTAGTTTTTATTATGTTTCATCAAGAACTACTGAACCGGACCAAACATTATACCTTTGTGTATAACTATTTCAATTTAAGCCCTTGGACACACAACCTATCTATAAAGGTTACCAAGAAAGTTATATCGCTTTTTCACCCACCACCTTCGAACATCGATGTATTACCTCTGACTAAGACTACCTGGAAGATTAAAGGTAGTCCCCATTAGCATCAACGATCTTCTGCCAACGTTCTGGGAGACCATGGATTACATCGCGGTAGAACTTCGTGGAGCGTGAAGCGAAGAAGATATCAAGTGAATTTTGTATCTCTACTAGGGATTTGAACTGGCATCCTCTAAGGTGACTGTCCAAGGGATGGAACAGGTGATAATCGTACGGTGCAGTGTCCGGGGAGTATAGCCGATGCAATAGTGTTCCCCATTCAAGGCGTAGAATGGTGTCCCTGGTCATCCTTACCACGTGGGGCTTAGCGTTATCCTGTAACAGGAGGACCCGTTTGTGATTCAGAACTGCTGGCTCCACATCTTTGAGTTTTCCTTGGACACGGCTTAACTGCTGACAGTACACAGTTGCATTGATGCTCTGACCAACTGGTAGCAGTTTAAGATGCACGATGCAGCGAGCACTCCACTCAACACACAAGAGAACTTTCTTCTGGTGCAGTGCTGGTTTCGACTGTTTTGGAACTGGTTCATGGATGCTAACCAATGATGGCGGCACCGTGGAGCTTCGCACAGGTCCCACTTATCATCACATGTCAACACCCTGTCCAGAAATGGCTCCTTCCTCAGACGAGACGACAAAGAAACATAGGTGTCTGTTCGCGTTGCCTTCTGGCCCGGAGTTTAATCATGTGGGATCCATCGACCAAACTTGTAGTGTTTCCACAGTTGATGGAGGTGCTGCCGAATGATTTCTTCACTCATATTGAATTGTAGTCCCAGTTCCTGACACGTCTGGCACTGTTAGCCTAAATTGCTGCTTGCAGATCTTCATTTTGTACATGTGTTGGTCTTTCGGCATGTGATGCGTCTTCGAGTGTTTCGTCACCGTCCTTAAACTTGTTAAGCTATCACTGCACTATCCGCGTAGTCACGACACCCTCACAAAAGACCTGGCATATCTTCTACTTCACTGCAGCGTCATTTGACCCTAGTTTGAACTCGTACAGCATACACGCCCTTATGATTCTGTGGAGGTCCCATATTCCCTCTGTCCTTACACAAGTTCACGGAATAACTGAACTGTCACAACCAGTTAGTACGTTGGATATACCCACACCAACAACTGACCTTCGCCTTACTTCCATTCGCATTCAACTCACGGTGTGAGGGACAATGGATCACATACCTCCACAAAAAGGGACAGAACATTCTTGGCTATTTTTATACATAAGACTGATCTTTGGAATTGCACTTAATTTCTTTAAGATTTCCTAACAAAAATATTTATTTATTATTCGTCCCTAAAAAACATAATTATTTTATTAATAGCTATATATCCTGTTACACATCAAGTAGCATTAAAAAGAGCGAATGAAATCCGAACTGAAAAACTGATAAAAAAAACGTTATTTTCCACTAAATTTTCCATCTGATAAAAAAAATAAAAAACACTAGTTACATATAAAAATATATAATATCGTTACTAATTAGTTTAGTATCGTTGTTTAATGGTAGTATTTGAAGTACCTTGTTAAAACATTTGACTTCAAACTGTCCAATATGAATCGCAGTAAATTGAAGACTTCGGGGCAAAAACCCGTCAAGTCCAAAAAGTGAGAGTGTAAAGGAGATAGCTTCACAAGGTTTTCTCGCCATCGGATTTTCTTCAAACTTGACACATACTAGACCGAAAATAAATAGACACTTTTTTGTTTCTTTCGGGAAATAAGTTAAGGTCAAAGGGCGCCTTTTCAAAAAGGGCCTCCTTGGTTAAAAGGGCCACATTAAAGAAATGAAACTCTGCCGATGGAAAGATGACTTAAAAATAGAAAATACGTGTTTTGTCGTTTTTGCGAGAATAGAGTTATAGAGGGCAATGGCCCCCTTCAAAGCGATAAAGGACACAACCCTTAGGAAATTGGATTTCCGTGGAATTGCTTGAAACCGTGATATGTTCTAGATGTTATATTCCTAAGAAAACGTCTCAATAGGCACAACCACAAATCACTGACCGTTTGGCCACTACAGGGCCACTTTTTTGAAAACAGTCGAATATAACCACATTCGGAATTTTGGTAAAGTGACTAAAGCCGTGATGTGTTGTAGATATTGTGATCCTGAGAAAAATCTTAATGGGCATAACCACCAATCATTGATCGTTTGGCTACTCAGGGCCACTTTTTTGAAAGCAGCCGAAGATAGTGATATTGTGGATTTCGATGAAAATGACTGAAACTGTGATATGTTGTAAATGTTGTGATCCAGAGAAAATGTCAAAACCGGTATTCCCTACTTTGAAGTCATCTTTGCATGGGCAGAGTTTAGTTTCTTTAAAGTAGTCCTTTTAATCAAGGGGGCCCTTTTTTGAAAAAGGGCCCTTTGCCCCTTCAACCTATTTCCCGAAAGAAACAACAAATACGTGTCGATTTATTTTCGGTCTTGTATATAAATGCCAAGTTTGAAGGAAATCTGATGAAGAGAAACGGAAAATTATTATTTATATATAAACATTAAAGCTGTCGTTTGGGGGGGAAGGAAGTCATTTGGGGGGCTGGCCCCGTTGGGAGCCCCCCGTGGCTACCCCTGGAAGAGATAAAAAACAATGCAAGCCGTTCTCACTGTCATGGCACCCAAGCAGAGGGTTCCTCACACCCTTTTTTTATGCTAGTCACTTTGACCCAGGTGGATGAAACAAATATCAGCAGTGTGTCAGAAATAGAAACATCTAGAACCGGTTTTCTTTTATCTTCATTAAATAATAATAATAAATACAAATTTCCACTTGTAGAATGCAATAATTCCGCGTGAGTCGATGAATGCTTTAACATTGTAATTGAATCTGGAACAGTATCACAAAATCATTGGTGCATCGTTACTGGTTCTTAGTGCAACAACCCCTAACGTTAGTAGTTCATTAGTGTATGTGCTACAAGTAAAATATCATTGGGGTCATGATGAACTTGCCCACACTTCAAGCACTAATGAAAAAAAATTGTGCAATTCGTTAGTGCATCATTAGTACTTCTAGAAAAAAAACAGTTTGTATGGAATTTGATTTCTGAAATTGTCCCCCCCACACCAAAAATCTTGAATAAATCCCAAAATATGGTAACGCTAACATTAGTGCTCAGTGCGTTTAAGAGAACTAACGATGCACTTACGATTGCCGTTAACCCATGTAACCTATCTATGTCAGTTAGTATGAAATTTGATATTTCTGAAGTCGGACCACCCACCGAAAATCTTGAATATGTCCCACAATAGGGTAATACTAACCTTGGTGCTTAGTGCGTTTTAGTGCACTAATAATGCACTAATGATGTGGTAAGTTTGGTGAAAATCTGTCTGCATAAAGACGGGTAGCGAGCAAACTTCATATGAAGAAAGACCCCCACCAATAATCTTCAAAAACTCGTAAACTCTGATAGCTCTAACGTTAGTTCTTAGTGCACTAATGTGCACTAACGATGCACTTCCGATGGACGACGTTTGGTGTAATTTGGGAGAGGTCAGGGACCAACATCAGACACGTAAGTTGATGGTTTGTTCATGGTAGATTGCGTAAGTTTAAGGTCAATTTTCTCGAAATACTGGGAGGCCACAATTTTTTATAAAAGTTGTCCAAAAGTGTACAAAATTCATACATTATTTTTGTTTACTTAAGTCATCGGTATGAAGATTCCGCACTCCAAGTTGATGGTTGAGTTCGAAATTTTAGAGCTAATTTTCTGGAAACACAGGGGTGAACAAAATTATTTGAGTTTGGTTGATTTTGAGTTTAACGTCGTTTCAGCAGCGAGGTTATATGAGGAGGGACCTACAAAATTGTACGAAATTCGCATATTATTTTTAGCTACCTAAATCTCGAATCTGGTGATTCCGCACTCGAACGTCAAGTTGGAGTGCGGAATTTTGATCGCAAATTTCTGGAAACACATGGGTGTACAAATGTTTTTAAAAGATGTACAAAATGTGTACAAAATTATGAACATGTTTAATACATGATTTGTCGATTTCGGACTCCAAGTTGACGGACCTTTATTAAACGTTTAATAGTGTTTATATATTTAATTCGATTATATAAGTCACGCATTTCCTTACTTTTAAAGATTCTGCATAAATATTATTCTTACCATGCGAAGCCCAGCATTTCAGCCAAAGGGTTTTTATGTAATTGTTCCCTTTCTATTACACATTCTTATTCATTGTTTGAGAAGACACTTAAAATACACTTAAATACACTTAATAGTTGTTTATTTCTAGCAGTGTTACAAGTCTCTGTAATAAAGTTAATCAAACGTTGGCAATTGTTGTTCAAACCTGAATAAACGTAGATAAAACAACTGAAATAAGAAAACACCAAATCGGAGGTGTAAGGGAAGGGGCTAGCGCCCCATTTTCTTTTAACCCTTCTTTCTCTGCCAGTAAAATTTGTCAAACTTTGAAAATTGTTGATCAAATTTGATCAAACGATGATCAGACGACTGACATCAAAAAATTACGAATCTGACGTGAAGGAGGGGCTAGCGTGTAGTTAGCCCCCCCTACTAAATATTGCTTATACTTATGTTAGTAAAGCTGATCAAACGTTAAAAATTGTTGATCATCCCTAATCAAACAATGATCAAACGTTTGACATAAGAAAAGATCAAATCGGAGGTGAAGGGGGGCAGGCCCCCATTTTGGACCCCTTTTATCTCTGTTACTAAAGTTGATCAAACGTTGAAAATTGTTGATCGAACCTGATCAAACGATGATCAAACGATTGACATCAAAAAATTTCGAATCTGACGTGAAGGGGGGGCTAGCATGTAGTAAGCCCCCCTACTAATTATCGCTTATATTTATGTTAGTAAAGCTGATCAAACGTTAAAAATTGTTGATCATACCTGATCAAACGATGATCAAACGATTGACATAAGAAAAAGTTGAATCGGAGGTGAAGGGGGGGGGCTGGCCCCCCATTTTGGAACCCTTATATCTCTGTTACTAAAGTTGATCAAACGTTGAAAATTGTTGATCAAACCTGATCAAACGATGATCAAACGATTGACATCAAAAAATTTCGAATCTGACGTGAAGGGGGGGCTAGCGTGTAGTTAGCCCCCCCTACTAATTATCGCTTATATCTCTGTTACTAAAGCTGATCAAACGTTAAAAATTGTTGATCATACCTGATCAAACGATGATCAAACGATTGACATAAGAAAAAGTTGAATCGGAGGTGAAGGGGGGGCTGGCCCCCCATTTTGGAACCCTTATATCTCTGTTACTAAAGTTGATCAAACGTTGAAAATTGTTGATCAAACCTGATCAAACGATGATCAAACGATTGACATCAAAAAATTTCGAATCTGACGTGAAGGGGGGGCTAGCGTGTAGTTAGCCCCCCTACTAATTATCGCTTATATCTCTGTTACTAAAGTTGATCAAACGTTAAAAATTGTTGATCATACCTGATCAAACGATGATCAAACGATTGACATAAGAAAAAGTTGAATCGGAGGTGAAGGGGGGGCTGGCCCCCCATTTTGGAACCCTTATATCTCTGTTACTAAAGTTGATCAAACGTTGAAAATTGTTGATCAAACCTGATCAAACGATGATCAAACGATTGACATCAAAAAATTTCGAATCTGACGTGAAGGGGGGGCTAGCGTGTAGTTAGCCCCCCCACTAATTATCGCTTATATCTCTGTTACTAAAGTTGATCAAACGTTAAAAATTGTTGATCATACCTGATCAAACGATGATCAAACGATTGACATAAGAAAAAGTTGAATCGGAGGTGAAGGGGGGGCTGGCCCCCCATTTTGGAACCCTTATATCTCTGTTACTAAAGTTGATCAAACGTTGAAAATTGTTGATCAAACCTGATCAAACGATGATCAAACGATTGACATCAAAAAATTTCGAATCTGACGTGAAGGGGGGGCTAGCGTGTAGTTAGCCCCCCCTACTAATTATCGCTTATATCTCTGTTACTAAAGTTGATCAAACGTTAAAAATTGTTGATCATACCTGATCAAACGATGATCAAACGATTGACATAAGAAAAAGTTGAATCGGAGGTGAAGGGGGGGCTGGCCCCCGTTTTGGAACCCTTATATCTCTGTTACTAAAGTTGATCAAACGTTGAAAATTGTTGATCAAACCTGATCAAACGATGATCAAACGATTGACATCAAAAAATTTCGAATCTGACGTGAAGGGGGGGCTAGCGTGTAGTTAGCCCCCCCTACTAATTATCGCTTATATCTCTGTTACTAAAGTTGATCAAACTTTAAAAATTGTTGATCATACCTGATCAAACGATGATCAAACGATTGACATAAAAATAATTTTAAATTTAACATGAGGGGGGGCTAACTGCACGCAGGTAAAAAAAGAACCAACAATGGATGAGGAAGCTGATCGGTACTTACTTTTCACCCTACTTTGTTGTTGTGAGCTTTTTTATGTTTGCAGCCAGCGATAACAAATCCTGATTGAAGCATTGTTAACTCCAACGTAGGATTTAGTATATATAATTCGTCGACTTTTTATTTTAGCCATTGGAGTTTTAGAATAGCTTGTCTCAGTATTTAATCCGTGTTTCAGCTGTACAGGGCTGGAATGGCTCTGGCTGCCGTCTCGTTATCTGAGAAGTTGCCGTCTTGGATATCAGTCGATGATGCATATATACCACCGTTTTATCGAATGTGCGATAAAAATATTGGGTGTACTATGTAGCCTCAGTTAGAGAGCATATTTTTACTTCTCTTCATATGAAAAACAAACAATTATGGAATGAAAAGAAGCAAGTTCTACTGAGATGCAAGAGGATTCTACATTCAGTGTGTTTTACAAGGAAATGTGCGAAGCAATGATTGCAGCAAACATCTCTTGGAACAAAATTCAAGTACCGAAATTCCGGGATTTCCTTGAAAAATATTGTGTAACTAAAGTTTTCTGATGAGTCAACCCTTGGAAAGGAATATCTTCCAGTTTTTTACAAAGAAGTTTAGAATTATTAGGGCAGAAGTAGGTAGTTCCTAGTATGGATTTCCGTCGACAACTGGTGCTTTTAGGCAGTATGTAGCTAATTTCATAGTTGAAAAGCCAACTGCTGATTCTCAATCTATACCACATCTCATTGCATGCAAAGTTCTGGTGAGTACAAATAATTTCTTCATAGCACGATTTGTAAATGATAGTCTTCAAGTGTTGTATCCGAATGGCGTACAAGAAGGGAGAGTTCTTCTTATGTACACAGAGAGTGCGTCGTACATGGTAAAAGCTGTTACGGTACTTAAAGTGTTTTATCCTAAGTTCATCCACTGCACTTACATGGCACATGCTCTGCAACGCGTTGTCGAGAAGGTGAGAGGTAAGTTTCCGGAGGTCAACCAACTTAATTCTTCCACGAGAAAGATGTTTCTAAAGACACCTCAATATGATTTCAAGGCAAATTTCCAAGAAACAATTGCCAGGTGTACCACTTCCTCTGGGACCTGTTATTACTAGATAGGCACTTGGATACGGGCAAGTCAGTTTTACAATGAACAAATATCTTGAAGAAGTCAAATCTGTGTTTGACTCAGTTTAGGTGGACTTAGAGCTGTATCGGTACGCAATGCTCGAAATCTCTTCAAGGATAACAAACTTGCTTGCGATATGGCATACATAAACAGCAATTTTGGGTGGATTGTTATGAGCATTAATAATCTTGAAACTGTTGGGCTCCCTCTCGTGGAAACATTAGTATATATGAGAACGCTGAAAAGAGACTACCTGCTGTCAAAGATGTGGAGAAACAGTTTGAAGAGAATTTGATGTAGTGACTGAAAGGCTTATTGACAGTGAGCTACATTCTCAATGGTGAAACAGTTAACTCCCCTAATAATATTTCTCCCAATCACATTCACCTCTTGAAGATGCACCGGTTATTTCTTGCTAGTAGAGAGAAGTTTCTTTGCGTACAGGAACATATTGTTCGATCGGCGACAAACATTCACTTCTGAAGATTTGGAAACGTACATAGTAGCATATTGTAAGTGAAACGATTGAACATATTCAAACAGTGCCCCTCCAAGGTTAAAGGAAACTTGAATTTTTCCAAGTGCTTTCTGAGTGAAAAACTGTGGGCAACGAACATTTGCTTGTGAACATTTTGAAATGTACCTAGTGGAGATATTGTAAATTAAATAATTATATTAAACTGTGGTTAATATTTGAATGTACATTGCAGAAGCTCAAGAACACTTAATATAAGCATTCTAATATTGTAACTTGAATTTTTGTTAAGTCCTTTTAAAATCAACATATCCCTTTGAGGAAAGAAATTTAGAAGAAAATAAGAATTAATGTTAAAAATAAGTCAATATGAATTTACATTTTTCAAACTTCAGACATTTTATTATATATTTATGTACATATTTTAGGGGTAAATATTAAATAAAAGTCTGGGCTCTAATGATTGGTATAGAAAGTTGCCTTAGTGTTATTATTACTAATTGTTTCTCCTAAACCTTCGGGTCATCTGAAAATTGCCTGTACACAAGCGACATCTCTTGCTCTCAGGTTGGAGGCAGCTCAACTTGCAACAAGTATGAAGCCTGACTGTGAACTATCAGGAGAGTGACTGACAAACTATGTGATTCTATTATTATTATTATTATTATTATTATTATTATTATTATTATTATTATTATTATTATTATTATTATTATTATTATTATTATTATTATTATTATTATTTATTATTATTATTATTATTTATTCTAATGATAGTAGTAACAGTGAATAGGATTAATCCATGTAGCATGCTTATATTGACGTTCTGTTGGCTAAACTCACAAAGTGTTGAGATAGCCTAGAATTAAAGAAAAGTTACAAGGCTAGTTGATGTTTAGAATGTTCAAATGTTTTCTTCTTAACCTGACAATTGACAGTTGTATAATGTCCTTGGAGCAATCACAATTTCACAAATGGCGTTGCACTCCATTCTTGTAAACGCTTTGCCATAAGATTTGTCATAATGTGAGATACATTTTCGACAAGGAGGGAATTCCTTTCATCCGAGTGGCCCCGCGTAGCGTAGTCGCTAACGCTGTCGCCTTTGGTGCGATCGGTCCCGGGCTCGATTCCCGGTGGGGGTACTCGGTCGAAAAAGTATAAAAATGTTTTTTCACGCATGCCACCCTGAATGAGGTTTTCCTGGGTTTTCCTCATTCACACCAGGCAAATGCCGGGGTGGTACCTAACTTATAGGTCCTAGGCCGTTTCCTTCCTTCCTTCCCTTTCCCCGGATAGTGTGCTCGCCGAGGGACGTCATCCCTCAAAACGTGAAGGGCCAAATGGCCTTAGATGCCGAAAGCCCAGAAATCTAAATCCTAAATCCCTAATCCTTTCATCCGAAGGTACATTGTTCTTAAAGGTATGTCCTCTCTGCATCACAGCAACAGCTTTAATTATTTCTTTTATCTCTTTGATGGTTCGATAAATTTCTGTTTTATGGAAATATTGATTATTCACAAAAAAAAAAAAATAAATAAATAAAAATAAAATAAATAAATAAAAATAAAATAAAAATCATTTAAAGAAACATTAGTTGTTTCTTTAAAAAGCTGGGAAAGGAAAACCATATACTCGATTCTCTTATATAGCACTAGAGAATTAGTGTTTTTTCTTTTCGTAAGCACTGGATATAGAAGTGGAGAGACAATTTTAACAATCGCTTCTGGGGACCTGAAACATTTTAACCACTGGTTCGGGCTAACCGGCTAAAAGACACCACTCTACATACGATACCTAATTTTGAACCTTTGTTGACAATCAGGTTTCTTTACATTTAGAAAAAAAAAATATAAATTGGTGTGTTCATGTTAATATTACGTGTGAGTAAGCCACATTACTCAGTTCTTAGATACGTAATATCCCTAATCTTCAATCCAGATTCCAAGTTTTCTTTTGACAAGGAGTAAAATAATTAGTTACTCTATCTCTGTTTTATTAGTTCTTCTTAGTTAAATTAGGGAAATGAGCTGGAACCTACCTTCAGGAGGACACAGACAAGATACAACTTACTGTTTGCACACAAACAAATACAACTTTTTTTCTTAAGCAGGACAAGTTCTAAGGGTGGCATAATCACTGGTAAAGCAAGCTTGTGCAGTCAGCGACAAAATTTCTTTTTGTATGATGAAATTAGTTTTGTAAGTAACTTCAGAACGGAAGGACAATTTGAGTACAGTTTTCAGTAAATTAAAAAAGAATGCAATTTTCTGCACGTTACAGCCATACCATCTTTGTACTTTCCAGCCATACACAGTTATTCCCAAAATAAATTTTAGCAAACGGAAAGAACTTTTGTTGCTGACTGTACATCCTACTGCTATTGGTAAGTACTGTAGCGGTAGCAATATGCGACTTATTAATGATAAAATAGTATATTCTGCAGTTCTACTTATAATACTGTAGTACTTCGCGAATCGAGATTTTTTTAAAAGAATAAGGGATCAGTTTCTTATAAAATGTTGATTATTAAGCGGCATCAAAGAATTGCGCAACAGACTATGCAAGAAACATGTTTTAACATTTTATTTACTGCATTTGAATCTTCAGCTTCGAGATTACATGATATGGAACTTACTGTTTAAAAAGTGGGATCTAAATCACTAGTCAAGTTTGTATCCTGGAGGCAATCACGAGGCAAGAGTATCCTGGAGGCAAGAGTGTTAAACGTACTTACTTACATTATTCTTGTTTCGTTTATAATTTTTTTTTGGATAATGATAATGTTGAAACATAATCTAAGGTAAGGTATTGAATCCGCGCGCATGGAAATTGGGGTCCAATCTGACCTACGTTTTTTTTAAGGACTAGAGGATAAGTTGCTGTTGAACTGGTAACTCTGATAGTCATTTGTTCCTTACTACGTGTGCATGCTACTTTTCAGAGAAGTGAAGAAATGTGAATGTGGATGAAGAAGTGTGGATGAATTCCTCTTGCTTTTAGTGCCAAGAACTAGTTTCTTTGTGCAATGAAAAAGAAGAAATATGAACAGGTCTTAAACAGTATAGTGATCTAGACTTTCCTGAAAATTTAGCGAATGACGAGGACTTCACAACCTTGGCACTTGTCAAAATACATTAGCATAAATAATGAATCCATTTTTAAACTTTTAACGTGTTATTCAAAAAGCAACATGTAGGTCCGATCAGCCCTACAAAAACAGCAAATATTTGTTACTTTATATTCAGTGCCCCTAGCGGCAATCATCAGCAACATCTAACAATAAAACCTACAGCGTAAATCCCTACTATATTATGTGTGATAACACTATAGTTTATTAACACTAGAGGCAGCACTTTATAATACTAATACTCTAACGACAACTCGACAAATTAGAAATTGTAAGTCCGATCCGACCTACAAGGATATTTTATTAGACCACTCCAGAGGGTCCAATCGGTCCCTACATGGCAGCTAACGTGTTAAGTATGATGTTGGATTAATAGGATGAGCATAAGCTTGAGTGAGGTTTGTCCGAAGCAGACAACTTTCTTCGGGACAACACAGATACGCCTAACCAAATTGGCCACAAAGATGTTGGGGTAGAGGGAATGCGTTGAAATAAGTAATGTTTCTACCATTTTGATTGCATGAAGGCAGAATAGTGCTTCTAAACATATCACCTTTAATGTATCACAGAGGAAATCGAAAGGTTCAAAATCGCTTACCTAAAAGACATTCCCAGAGATTCATCGGTTTCTGGCCGATGTTCAATCTCTATTTGAACAGACTTGAAAGAAATCGAGAGTGAGGGAAACAAGAAAGGAAAAAAAAAAAAACACGCAACCAATTAATTTCTTTTTCCTTTTGTTCTCGTTCTGTTGTCATTCTCTTCCTCCTTAGAGAGCGGAATTAGCCACGAAAACCAGCAGAAAAGAGGAGATTGGACAACAGGGTTTGTTTGAATCCTCTCTTTTGTGAGTTTTCTTTCCAAAAATTCCCTACAGATGTCCCTGAAAGAAAGTATTCGCAGGAGGATTCGCACAACGACTGTAATGTAAGTCTTCTTCTGGAACAGTTAGTTCCCTTGTGGTTCAACCATCCTTCAACAACGTTCTTGAGCTGCTGATTTATTTTATTTTACTTTTGTTTCCGTTTCTTCTTTTCATTCTTTGTCGTCATTTTCTTTTTTGTTTCTTATATAGTTTTTTTCATTCTTCAGCACAAACAGAAAAAGATCAACAAGAATGTTTCATTTGACAGTGGTTCAAATAGTTGTCAGTAAAGGCAATTGGGAGATTCATTTTGTTCCCATGCAAGTTCTCACAAACAAGAATCTGCAATACGCACAACTGTGACATTTTTTTATTGTTAAAAAAAAGAGAAAGAAAAGAATAAAAGAACAGAAACCTGACAATGTTGTTGAAGGAAAATTTTCTTTCGACCCAGAGGGACACCTTCTGCACGAAAAGAGTAAGTTTTTGTTGTACGGATATGACGTCACTTCCAAATCTTGACATCCTTTCTATTTTTTCGTAAGTTTCTTTCATTTTTATTTATTTTGCAAGAGATATTGTTTCGTCAGTTTGTTTTCCTTAGAACGAAATATAGTGAACATATTTATGTACCTTCTATCTGCAGCAGAAAAGCATATTTGTTCTTCTAGTTGTCTATTTGGCAATAACTTCAGATCGAATTGACTTTCTTTTGAGAACAGCTTCTGGCAACCTTCAGAGAATTCCTTTCTCTCTGCGCCAAAGGAAACGGTAATAAAAAAAATCATCAATTTGTTCCGAAGACATACAGTTTATAAAACTTCACTGTTGTCTATGGAAACCGCAAAACGCATGACTAGAATGAAGTTAATACCTCAAATTTGTTACATGGCTATACAGAAATGACTACAATTTTTAGAACTGTACAACTGTAACTTCATAAGTCCGCATGAAGTGAAGCCTCCAAGTGGTGCAATCGGAGTCTTTGTGTGTGGTGGCATCGATTGAAACTGGCATTGAATGTATTCCTGGCGGTTCGTCTCTCATGCTGGATCCATGTGAATCCATGAGACATCCAAACAGTCTACTGGAAGTCTATGATGAACAAATTGCCGACCAATCATATTCCACAAATGATCGTTGAGTAGTGTTGCTCGAAGTAAGATGAGAGTTAAGTTTTTAAATACCTAGGTCAAAGCCAGACGAGAAACTACTCGAGTCTTGTGGACAACACTAGTTCACTCGTTTTAAATCGCAAATACTGTCTTAGTATTACATGATTTATAATATAAAAAACTATACATTGATCAAGTAGTTCTATGAACGTAATGCAGAGCATTTAACAACGTTTACGTTGCGTTAAAAATACGCAACTCATTAACCAATATACTTCAATAAAAATGTAGTGTAAATGTTCTTATATTAAGTTTTTCTGACCCTGAAGAATTCTGGTAACTTCTATATGAAATTTTTAAAAAGTTAGAATGTAAATTTTGTATATGAATTTACAATACGAGGCGAGATTAGAAAAGCTTTTGAGAATCGAGACGAGACAATAAAGACATCTTCGGGAATCGAAACGGAATCGATATTTCTATAAAATTTACGAGACATAAGAGAAAACCTTATTTATCGTCTCGTCTCGTGAGCAACACTATCGATAAACGACATGTCGGGCGACCGTGCAGATCGAGAATGCCGTCATGCCCATAGTTCTTCGAGCAAGACTTCTGACAATCCTGCATACAAATGGCTGGGACATGCCCTGCTTCAATATTGCATCCTTAGTTGAACGAAGGAAAGGAATGGCTTCGACCTTAATAACTTCTCTTATGAAGCAGTCAATGATAAAGTTGGTTACAACGTGTAGTGGCAGAGATCACGTGTTGTACCGAACTACATTCACTGTTTCGAGTTTGGACAATGCATGCTGGGAGATTGCAACCACTACGAAAGCATCTACCGTATGAGACCAGATTTAACTGTTCTCGAGTCCCGGGTCATGAAGTTTAGGACCCAATCCATCTTTGGTGTGGAAGTAGCAAAAACACACGGATATACGTCACATTTTGAACCTCACACATGGTTTTCGGGATTGAATCAGAATTCCTCATTGTTGTTTTTCTTATATAATGCTGATTTGTAACTGCAATTACATACTTCTCTGTCCATTGTTACCCAGGGAAGTTTCTTTATATCAGTGTCAAGGGCATAGAACATATTGCCTAAAATAAAGATCAGCAGTCATTTAACGCCCTCACAAACACTTTTAAAAGTTTACTTATTCAATGACCAGCGATTATTCTCTAGCACTCACGATATCTACAATTTGGTGTGACACTACACAGTACTTTTTTCTTTTATCGCTATAATAAATTTTGTATTTCACATACTCGGAATCTATCGTAGATTTAGGATATTATTATTATTGTTATTAATGTTACCAAGAAAGTTACCGTTTTCACGCACCACCTTCGAACATTGCTGTCACCTAACACATACTTGGAAGATCAAAAATAGTCCCCATCAGCATCGACGACCTTCTGCCACCGTTCAGAAAGGCAATGGATTCCATCGCGGTAGGACTTGGTGGGCCGTGAAGCGAAGAAGGTATCAAGTGCATTTTGCACCTCTATTAAAGATTTGAACTGGCGTCCTCTAAGGTGATTGTCCAAGGAATACAACAAATGCGGTGCAATGTCCGAGGAGTATGGCGGATGCAATAATGTTTCCCATCCAAGGCGTAGAATGGTGTCCTGGCTTATCCTAGCCACGTGGGGCTTAGTGTTGTCCTGTAAAACGATGCCCCCTTTGCGTTGAGTTTTTCTTAAACATTGCTTAAGTGCTAACAGTACACAGTTGCATTAATGCTCTGACCAGCTGGTAACAATTTCCGATGCACGATGCCACGAGCAGTCCATCAAATACATAGGAGAACCTTCTTCTGGTGCAGTGCTGGTTTCGGTTGTTACCGAAATAATAATAATAATAATAATAATAATAATAATAATAATAATAATAATAATAATAATAATAATAATAATAATAATAATAATAATAATAATAGCTAAACATTCATTGGACATGATTTGGAACCGGTTCATGGGATGCTAACTAATGATGACGGCACCGCGGAGCTTCGTACATGATCCACTTCTCATCACATGTCAGCACCCTGTCCAGAAATATCTCCTTCCTCAGACGAGACAGCAAAGAAACACAGGTGTTGGCCGCGTTGCCTTCTGGTCCGGTGTCAAATCATGTGGGACCCATCGACACAACTTGTAGTACTTTCCAAGTTGATGGAGGTGCTGCCGAGTGATTTCTCCACTCACACTAAATTGTGATCCCAGTTTCTCACACGTCTGGCCACTGTTCGTCTCAATTGCTGCCTGAAGATCTTCATTTTGTACATGTTTTGGTCTTCCAGCACGTAGCGCGTCTGCAAGTGTTTCGTCACCGTCCTTAAACTTGTTAAACCACCGCTGCACTGTCCGTGTAGTCACGATACCCTCACCAAAGGCCTAGTATATCTTCCGCTATGCTGCATCGGCGTTTGACCGCAGTTTGAACTCGTACAGTATATACGCCCTTATGACGCTCTGTGGAAGTCCCATGTTCATTTTGTCCTTACGCAAGTTCACAGTGTAACTGAACTGCCACAACCAGGTAGTATGTTAGATATTCCCACAACAACAACTGACATTCTAGGGCTAAAAGGGGAACAGCAAATTTCGGATATGTGTGCATTTGTTATGACGTCCTTCGGAAAAAAAATCATTTTACGCCATAGTTTCGAAGTCGCGGCCTGTTCGCGAAAAGAACTCAAACAATTGAAAATGCTATTGTGGCAACGAAACTTTACTACATTGTTGACCATTTGGAACTAGTCTTTGATGAAAGATATATTCGACACGGCAAGAGGTCGAATAAGAGTATGAACGAAAATTGTACCCTGAACAAAAAGAAAGTTGCCTCTATGTAAGCCATTTACTATTTATACTAGAACTGGTTATATTGTAGAATGCTTAGGGCCATATAATGCAATTACAAAGAACATAGCAAAGGAAAAATGTGTTTCAAGATCCAAACAGGCTAGCGATTCTCATGGCACAAGGTGGTATTTATATCGCGGCTTTCGGGATATAATTGAATATTTGGAAGAAAGAGGATTTACAGTTTTAATGCCTCCACTGAAAGGTAAGTACAAGCAATTGACTGCGGTTGAGACAAACCTTTCCATGTTACAAAAATTCGCTGGGTTATTGAGGCCGTTTATGGTATTCTGGACAAGTATTGTCTTCTACACCAAATGGACAACAAATTGCTTCCTCAAATTGGAATGTTATGCCCATAGCTTCCTTTTTACATAATACTTTTGGTAAAATCTCACTCGCAAGATAGCCGGAGTGTAAAAGCGTTTTACACTTTTCTGACTGAGTATCCCCACCGGGTATGTTTTTTGTATATGCATTTTCTACTGAAGAATTTTGGTTGTGTGTGACAGTATAGCCTTGTAGAGAATCATGTTGTCTTCTGAAAATATGTTGCAGTGAATACCAATGTAACACAGATTATTTCGCCCGTACGAAATTCGGTAGTCTCTTTCATTACCAACCAGGAACGGTAGAATCCAAGCATTTCTAGTTTTTACTTTGATCACTATAGAGCAGAAACGTTAATAGATATAGCGTTCTAAGAATAGATACCATCCTCTCTCTTAATGCTCTATTCAAACTATAAGTGGCAGAAATAAACCACTTCCGGTTTTAGCATTGGTCGTTAAAGGGTAAAAACTAATACTTGTAGACGATCAGAACTTGTTTCCAGCAATCAATTAAACGTGCCAAGAATATATTCTATCTCCATTCTAATCTCTCTCTATTCTAAAACTAGAAATGGTAGAAATCTGAAGAAATGAAGTTTCAACATTAAATGAGAAAATATCACGTCTTACAAACCAAACTTCTTCACGTGGTGTGCAAGTGACACTCCAATTTGTTTTACGAATACAATTCACTCGTCTCGTATGTTATGAGTATGAGAGATACACGTAAGTTGAGGCATCACTGTACATAATAATAATAATAATAATAATAATAATAATAATAATAATAATAATAATAATAATAATAATAATAATAATAATAATAGCTAAACATTCATGAACGTAGGAACGTAGTCATTAGATTATAGGGACAATCTCTTAATGGATGATAATTGTCTAGCGGAAACACTAGATAGAAAGCCTGTTGCTTACAATTAATCTCTATCAATACAATTTGATAGCGGCTGGCAACAATGACCATGTACACTAGTATAATTGGACCTTTTATTGACCGACACAAACACGCCCTTGAACACTATGTAATGTGTTTGTTTGCGCGGCATAAAATGATTGCTCACTCTCTTCAATTGAACCATGTTTCCCGTAGTGTTTACATTTGCACCCGACAAAGCAATTAGAGACACTGTTATTCATTTAGGACTGAAACTCGGTAGAATTTGAGTTGAGTTTTGCAGGTTTGTTTTTAGATTGATTTTCGTCCTGGGCTTTAATCAAAAGTTTCCTCCCTGTTTGAAGTTACCATAAAGCTACACAGGCTGAATGAAACATGGAATTGGTTCAACTCTTTCAGGACATCTCCTGTTCTAATGAACGGAGAAGGAAAATCCGTTATCTCAGTAGGATCTTTTAATTAAAAGGAACACACACAGAATATTAAATACCAACACATTTTATTTCAGCATCGTTGTGATAAATCCACTCACATTGTGTGAGTGTTGTTTTTGCTTCATGTATAATACTCAGAGTGGCGTGTGCAAAGCAACTAATTACCAGATGTACTTTGTTTCTTTTACTTTCGAGCGACAATAGCAGAGAAAAAGGTGTGATAATCGTGGAAAAGGATAAAGTCTAGACTTCAACTGATCTACATGTTTTATAACTTCTTGGGGGAAATGTTATGAGTTTATCTGTTCGTCCAGCTGTCCTTACCGATGTGTGTATCTAAGGGTAGGTCGAAAAAAGTGATTTTCAATGAACTTAATAAGTTCGTTACTGAATTCTCTCTCTCTCTCTCTCTCTCTCTCTGTGTCTGTGTGTGTGTGTGTGTGTGTGTGTGTGTGTGTGTGTGTGTGTTATTTACTAATTTTTCAATTTTGAATCCTCCATTCGATAGAGCATCAAAAACTATCTCAAAGAAGTGATGGAATTTTTCGAATCACTCTTACCGTTTCCGAGATATTGGCCAAAAAAGTTCGGATTTCGGGAGATTTAAGGAGCCATATGTCGGAAACCGTAAGTCATAGAGAGATGATATTTTGTGATTTTTTTCAATTTTGAGTCCTCCGTTTTGAGCATGTGTCTTTGTAAAACAATATGCCGGAGAACATCTTAACAGAATTCCTAAACAAAACACGTGGGAAAAAATTTAGTACTGAACAAAATTATAAACAAATAGATATATTACGAGAATTTTTTAATGAGTATAATAATAATAATAATAATAATAATAATAATAATAATAATAATAATAATAATAATAATAATAATAATAATAATAATAATAATAATAATAATAATAATAAGAAAGTACATAGAACGATTGGTGTAAAGCTTGAAAAAATAATAAGAAAAATTATTTCTTTTTAATTTCGTTCTGACAATGCTCTTGGAGCATTCTTATCTGGTTTAGTATTGACTTCTAATAATGTGGAAAAATTGGGTATTCGGATTCTAATCAAGGGGAAAATGTTTAGTTTTTTAAAAATATTTTGTCTTCAGCTCGTGCAAATAGCCTAAACTTTTTTTAAAAAAAATGAAGAAAAACACCAAATATATCTTTATCGCTCAAATTTTGAAGATAACTTTTTTAATTTCTAATAACATGAAATTATTTTAATTGCTTATTAATGGTAAAAATGTTTTTAAATTACATATTTTCCTTCAGAGGTCACACATATGGTCTTAAGGTACTGAATTTCGGTGAATATTGAATTTTTTAAAGACAATATTACAAACAAGCGCAGTCTTGTATTCAAAATATATACAAGTCCATTTATTTCATTTATTCTTCTGAGTGATTTTATATATTCAAATTGGAGATGAAGAAATTAGCTTGCAGCTCTTCGCCAATTTCGCAAGATTATTTTGGCTAAAATGACCCAGACCTCAACACAGTCTATTAGAGGATTCTTGATCTATTATTCTTGTTCTCAAAAAATGTTCAATTAAAAGTTTTGAGACATGTTCATCAATTGTAATAGATAGTGGAGCGGTGCAGCAATGGTAGGGGATAAGTTTATACTAATTTTCCTTATGAGGTAAAAATGGTAGATCTATAAATTTCCCTGTATTTCAACGTATTATTCAATATGAAGTATTTTTTTGGCAAATCATTAAAATAGAATGAAATCCTCAAAAAGATTGTAAAAACCATCAACATAATAAGAGTCTGCAATACTGCTATTTTACATAGTCACTTTCACCATATTTTTAACAGAACATGGAATCAATGTATTGAGACGCTCTTCTTTAAATCACTTGTGCTTAATTACAGGAAGTTGTCTTCACACACTTTTTTTTTAATTGAGTAAAGAAATCTCTGATTATTCTTAATCAGATTGTTTCATCAGACATTACATACCTAGAAGAGAAGCTTTGAGGTACGGATTTCCAAAATATTTTTTGTATATTTGACATAATACACGGCATTTCATGAGCTGAACATAAAACTACAAAAAAAAAAAAGTAAAATAATTTCTGATCTTATGAGACATCTCAATTCTCAACTCTGTCTCGTTTACCATTCTACCATTACGTCACCATCCCACTACCAAATTAATAATATGTTCAATTAAATTTACAGTTATGTTATACTAAAATATTGCTAATTATCTCAGTAATACAATCTAATGTACGAGTAAATAATGTGTTTTAAGAAACGTAATTCTATTATGAAAATTTTGGTTCATTCTTTAGGCCTATTTAGATACATCGTATACTTCTATGTGCGGAGATTGGTGGTGAAAAGAGAGGTACGCCAAAATTCAGGTTTATTAGACTATGTGTGTGAACATGGTGGGGTATCAGCTTATCTGAAATAAATCATAACTAAAGTTATGGTCCTTGAGTTCATTGGACGCAATTGTGGTAGAAGATATGCTGAAAACAAAAGAGTGTGAGGAGGAATAGGAAACAGATGCAGTACAGAAGTTGGCTGAAGACCATTGGATACAGAAGCTTCTTACTTTGCAGAAAGTGATCTATTAGCGATTGTGCATGATAATTTCTATCAGAGCAGTGTTAAATTTAAAATTTAGGAACCGGCGTTATGCAACCAACAACACCATGATGTTAGGGTGGTTGCATAACAGAGAGTCATGAAGCGGGTTGCTTCTGTTTCTCAAAGAAGATTATTAAAAGCGGAAACGTTACATGAAAATCTAGTGCTATGTTATGAGGCAGGGGTTGAAGTAATCGATGAAAAGTAACCACATGAATATATATATAACATGCAGAAATTCATTTTCTTGAACTTTTTATATTAAAAAGACGAAATTACCACACTTCACAAACGAATACTAGCTATTCGCTTACTTTATGTCAGCAGAAAAAAATGAAATGTAATTCATTAGTTTAACCTTTTCGAGATTTATGGTATATATACATCGGGAATCGAACTCGAGACCACGTGCACCAAGGGGACATGCGCTAGCGACTAAACCAGCTGAGAGGGCTTAAGTTGGTAGAAAACCGAAGCTCAAAGATTTAAAGAATAGTATTCTTAACTTGTTGTATCTAATAAAATGTCTCAGTCTATGAATCATCTATTCACATGAATGGCGCATCAGAATTTCTGGAGACTATTGCACAGAAAACAAATCTCATTTACAACATAATTTTTGTTTATTATATTCGGAGCATTTGAAAAATAATAATTTATTAGTTCTATCTATACATGAACAGAAGACTATAGCTCCTTAATTTCAATTTTTCGTTTTTTTAAAAGCTTATTCAAGAGCACTCACATGGGAAATGTGACACAAAGTATCATTGAAACTTTGCAGTGGGTCGTGACAAAATAATTTAGACATTTAAGAAATTTAAAGAATAAAGAATTTCATTAGAAA